>NC_134486.1:234054388-234781888 GCF_040206685.1 Ascaphus truei | reverse complement strand
GGGGATAGAAAGGCACCGACCCACAACCACGCAGTCCTGTCCGGAATGCGTAGTCCAAGTCGTACCGCGTCGTAGGGTTGGAGAGGTCAGGGTAGTCAGGGTACTTGCCGTGTTCCAGGGTTGGAGAGTCCGGGTAGGTAGAGTTTCGTAGCCAAGGTCCTGGGTAATAGAAGGTAGAGTAGTCGAGTAACGAAGCCGGGGTCAAAGTGCTGGAGAGTGTAGAAATCCAAGTAACAGGCAGGGTCAAACAGGACAGACAAAGTTCAAGACAAAACTAGACAGCAGCGGTGAGCACAATGCATAAACAGGAGTTTATGCTCAGCAAGGAATGCCAGACAGGAGCAGGTATATATGCAGGGAGGATCCAATTACCTTGCAAGGGTGTGGTCCGGTCTTCCAATGGTGTCCGAGCAGCAGTAATTAGAAACAGCCTGCAGGTCATGCTTTCCTGGTGATTGCCTTGGTTGCCGAGCAACCCGCGCGCGTGCGCGATGCGCGTCGCGGAGCGCTGACGTCACGCGGGTGTACGGCCGAGTTCCCTCCCAGTGGGAGGTGTTGGCAGCTTCTCACTGAGCGTGCGTGTACTGCCCTAGCCGTGCGTGTGCGCATAGGAACGCCGTGTGACGCGTCAGCGAGGCGGTCCGTGACTGGAGTAGCTGCGGATGTGACAGTATCCCCCCCTTGAGGGGAGACCTCCGGGCGACCCAGAGATGGTTTTTCCGGGTACCTACGGTGGAAGGCATAAATGAGACGGTTGGCATGTACCTGACGATGAGGAATCCACTCTCTCTCCTCCGGGCCATAGCCTCTCCAGTGTACGAGATATTGCAATCCTCCTCTGGACATCCTAGAGTCGAGGATAGTCTGTACCTCGTATTCTATTTGACCCTCTACCAGTACAGTTTGTGGCGGTTTAGGTTGCCCCTTGGAGGAAGAGTCTTGAAGGTATGGTTTTAGAAGGGAGGAGTGAAAAACAGAGGGAATTCTCATAGATTTAGGCAGTTCTAGCCGATAGGCTACTGGGTTGATCCTTTTAGTGATGCGGAAGGGGCCAATGAAGCGTGGTGCCAGTTTGGGTGAAGTTACCTTTAAACGAATGTTTTTGGTGGATAACCAGACCCTTTGTCCTACAGAGTACCCTGGGACCTCTCTTCGGTGACGATCCGCTTGTCTCTTCTGTAGTCTACCAGCGTGCTGTAGGTTTAGATGGATCTTCTGCCATAAGTCTTGTAAGTGAAGGATCTTGTCCTCTGCGGCCGGGACTCCAGACTTCGAGATAAGAGAAGGGAGCGCAGAAGGATGGAACCCGTAGTTGATCATGAATGGTGATTGTTGAGATGATTCATTCCGAAGATTGTTATGGGAGAATTCTGCCCATGGAAGAAGTTCTGCCCAGTCGTCTTGAGTATCAGCAACAAAACACCTTAAAAATTGTTCCAGGGACTGATTGGTGCGTTCAGTTTGCCCATTGGTCTGGGGGTGATAGCCTGACGAGAAATGTAGTGTGACGTCCAGACTCTTACAGAACGCTCTCCAGAATCGTGAAATGAATTGGGATCCTCTGTCAGATACTATGTTCCGGGGAGTACCATGTAACCTGAAGATCTCCCTGATGAAAACGTTGGACAACATTGATGCGGTGGGTAGACCTTTCATGGGAATGAAGTGTGCCTGTTTTGAAAACCTGTCCACCACTACGAGTATGGTGTCCATGCCTCTAGATTTAGGCAACTCAACAATAAAGTCCATAGATATGTGTGTCCATGGACGTTCCGGGATCGGTAATGGATGAAGAAGACCCGCAGGTCTGTTGTGTGGCGTCTTGTTCCGTGCACAAATAGCGCATGAAGATACAAAAGCTCGTATGTCCCTCCGCATGTTGGGCCACCAGAACGTGCGTTCGATGAGCTCAGTAGTTCTTTTGGTGCCAGGATGACCAGCTGTCTTGGATGAATGTCCCCACTCCATGACTCTCCTCTGGTAAAGAAGTGGAGTGAACAAACGATCCTCTGGAACCTTGAGTCCTGCTGGGATGTTGTTTTGAGCCTTGGTAATATCAGGCAAGGCGTTGAAAGTACTGGCTGCCACAATGCAAGTGGATGGAAGAATGGTCTCCTGCTGTTCCACCCTGCTATCCTCTACCAGGAACTGTCGAGACAACGCGTCGGCTTTAATGTTCTTAGAGCCTGGGATATATGAAATGAGGAAGTTGAAGCGTGTAAAGAATAAGGACCATCTTGCCTGGCGAGACCCGAGTCGCCGTGCTCCCTCAATGTACAGTAGGTTCTTATGGTCTGTTAATATTGTGACAGGTGTCTCCGTACCCTCCAGTAGATGTCTCCACTCCTCCAAGGCCAGTTTGATCGCGAGGAGCTCCCGGTTACCCACGTCATAATTCCTTTGAGCGGAGGAAAATTTTTTAGAAAAATACGCACAGGGGTGAAGTGGAGCTTGAGGATTCTTTCTCTGGGAGAGTATAGCACCTGCTCCTATATCGGAGGCGTCTACCTCTAAGGAAAATGGTAATGAAGGATCTGGGTGTACCAAGATAGGTGCTGAGGCGAATGCCGTCTTTATCCTCTCGAAGGCCTGGAGAGCTTCGTTAGACCAATTAGTAGGGTCAGCTCCTTTCTGAGTGAGCGCCGTGATGGGTGCTATTACCGATGAGAATCCTTGAATGAACCTCCGGTAATAGTTGGCGAAGCCGAGGAACCTTTGGATAGCCTTGAGGGAGAGAGGACAGGGCCATTCGAGTACAGCTTTGACCATGCTGGGGTCCATAGCAAGTCCAGTGTCCGATATAATATAGCCGAGAAATGAGGTAGATCTTTGGTGGAAATGGCATTTCTCAAGCTTAGCAAATAGGTGGTTCTCTCTTAAGCGCTGCAAGACTTGTTTGACGTGAGTAGTATGTTCCGGCATGGATCTGGAAAAAATTAATATATCATCCAGGTATACAATCACATGACGGTCCAGAAGGTCTCTAAAGATGTCATTAACAAAGTCTTGGAAGACCGCAGGGGCATTGCACAACCCAAACGGCATAACTCGGTACTCGTAATGCCCGTCGCGAGTATTGAATGCTGTCTTCCATTCGTCTCCCTGTCTGATTCTGACCAGATTATAGGCGCCTCTGAGATCCAGCTTGGTGAAGATCTTAGCTCCTTGGAGTTTGTCAAACAATTCTGTTATTAACGGAAGGGGGTAGCGGTTCTTTATGGTAAGTTTGTTGAGACTGCGATAGTCTATGCAGGGTCTGAGGGTTCCGTCCCTCTTCTTGACGAAGAAAAAACCCGCCCCCGCAGGTGATGAGGATTTACGAATGAACCCCCTCTGAAGATTCTCCTGGATATATAGTCTCATAGCCTGAGTCTCAGGTATGGACAATGGGTATGATCCTCCTCTCGGGGGCATGGTACCGGGTAGAAGATCGATTGGGCAATCGTACGCACTATGTGGCGGAAGTTCTTCTGCTTGACGTTTGTCAAAGACATCGCGGAAATCTTCGTATATCCCCGGCAGCTGTACCCTGTCAGGATCCGTGACCTCCATTCCTGCCACTGCCTTTGGAGCAGACATGCAATGTTCCAAGCAAAAAGAACTCCAACGAAGTGGCGTGGCCTCTGTCCAGTCAATGACAGGATTGTGGATCCGGAGCCACGGAAGTCCCAGAATGATGTTCGAGGAGGGGGTGTGAATGACATCAAAGGTTATAGTCTCGGAGTGAAAGTCGCTAGTCATGATGTTAAGGGGTATGGTTTGTAAGGAAATGATCGCGGGCTGCAATGGTCGTCCGTCAATGGCTTCAAGACCTACCGGTCGATCTTTGGGTACCAACGGTATTTTATTCTTGAAGGCGAACTTTTGGTCCACGAAGTTTCCTCCTGACCCCGAATCCAGAAAGGCCCGTGTCTGTACTGTGAAGGTCTCACCGGATATGGAGATCGGTAGATAAAACCTCGTAGAGGGTTTAGGAGGGGGAAAAGTTGCAGTGCCCAGCGTGATCCTCCTTATACTCACTGGGCTTTGGCGTTTCCCGGCTTCAGCGGACAGTTGAATACCAGGTGGCCGTCATTGCCACAGTAGAGGCATAGTCCCGCTCGTCTTCTTCGTTGCCTCTCTATAGGCGAAAGGCTAGTCCCTCCCAGCTGCATGGGTTCATCTAGGACGGGAGTTGTGGAGAGTAGAGGACCTATGGTGGAAAAGGAAGATGATTGTATACCTCGGGGGTGTTTGTTTCTTTCCTTCCTTCTCTCTTGGAGGCGCTGATCCATCCGGATGCACAGGTCTATCAGGTCCTCCAGTCCAGCGGGACGATCCAGAGCTGCTAATTCATCCTTCAACCGTTCGGACAGGCCCTGCCAGAAGACTGCAGATAGAGCCACATCGTTCCAGGCGGTCTCGGCCGCCACCGTCCGGAAGTCCAGAGCATAACGAGCCACAGTACGGTCTCCCTGAGAAATATTAAGCAGAGTGGATGCAGCCGTAACCCTACGCCCTGGGGTGTCAAACACCCTTCTGAATTCGGTGATGAAGAGAGTGAGGTCAGAGATCAAATCTGGGCGTTGCTCCCAAATAGGAGAAGCCCATGCCAGGGCGGCGTCAGTCAGCAGGGAGATTATGTATGCGACCTTTATTCGTGAAGAAGGAAAGTGAGAGGGCATTAGCTCAAACTGTATGAAGCACTGGTTCAGAAACCCCCGACAACCGCTGGGATCCCCTGCATAACGGTTGGGCGCAGGTAGTCGTGGTTCGGAGGTAGGTGTGATAAGTGCAGGAGTGTCTGCGAGTGGGACGGGGTTGGTGGTAGATACAGTTAAACGTCTAACTTGTTCAGTCAGGGTATCCACGTCTTGTATAAGTTGGGAAACTAGTTGTTCCTTGTGTGTAAATGAACCGGTAAGTTGCCGGAAGCTTTCCTCATGGGTGTCTAAGCGTCGGGCCACCTCAGCGGCGTCCATGTTTGTTGGGCTGAGCATATTGTCACGCTGCGCTCACCACAAACAGGACGGAAGACCGCGGGGCTGAGGTGGGGATAGAAAGGCACCGACCCACAACCACGCAGTCCTGTCCGGAATGCGTAGTCCAAGTCGTACCGCGTCGTAGGGTTGGAGAGGTCAGGGTAGTCAGGGTACTTGCCGTGTTCCAGGGTTGGAGAGTCCGGGTAGGTAGAGTTTCGTAGCCAAGGTCCTGGGTAATAGAAGGTAGAGTAGTCGAGTAACGAAGCCGGGGTCAAAGTGCTGGAGAGTGTAAATATCCAAGTAACAGGCAGGGTCAAACAGGACAGACAAAGTTCAAGACAAAACTAGACAGCAGCGGTGAGCACAATGCATAAACAGGAGTTTATGCTCAGCAAGGAATGCCAGACAGGAGCAGGTATATATGCAGGGAGGATCCAATTACCTTGCAAGGGTGTGGTCCGGTCCTCCAATGGTGTCCGAGCAGCAGTAATTAGAAACAGCCTGCAGGTCATGCTTTCCTGGTGATTGCCTTGGTTGCCGAGCAACCCGCGCGCGTGCGCGATGCGCGTCGCGGAGCGCTGACGTCACGCGGGTGTACGGCCGAGTTAGCTCCCAGTGGGAGGTGTTGGCAGCTTCTCACTGAGCGTGCATGTACTGCCCTAGCCGTGCGTGTGCGCATAGGAACGCCGTGTGACGCGTCAGCGAGGCGGTCCGTGACTGGAGTAGCTGCGGATGTGACAATGGATCATTGTTGATGTCTGGGGTTATCACGCACAAGACCATTGTGTTACATGTGAAGACTATGAATCACTCAAAATATATTGGTTCTGATGTAATAAATGCACCCTATTTCAAGGTGATAATGGGCATACCATGGCTAATTACGCACAATTCAGCTACAGTATCTATTGGCCTGCCCAGAAGATATCCTTCCCGTCACGCTTTTGTCAAAAGAAATGCCTTTGAGGATCACCTAGTTAGATGTCCAACAGGGACGCTTCTATTACAGCTCATGGATAATTCTAAAACGGAACTCCCCGAAGAATATCAGGACTTTGGGGATGTTTTTGACACAGTGGACACAGAACTCTTGCATCCGCATCGACCTTATGATTGTCCCATTTACCTAGTTCCAGGAAAATACATATCTCACGGCAAGATCTATTTGCTGTCACCTAAGAAAGACCATGTACTCAGGAAGTATATCATCGAGAGTCTACAGAAAGGTTTATACAACACTCCATGTCCCCGGAAGGGGCGCCATTGTTTTTTGTCCAGAAGACCGGTGATATTCGCACCTGTATTGACTACGGAGAACTAAATGAGATTATTGTAGAGAAAAAAAACGGTATCCTCTCCCTGTTATCCCGGACCTGATCTATCAGGTTCCAGATGCATCACGTTCTCTAAAATGGACTTAACCCTTTCCGGTCGAATGCTGGAGTATATCCGACAAAATAGTTTTGCACTTAAGGTCCAATGTCAGATCGGGAGGAGGGAGGGGAAGATGTGGAGTGAGGCGCCGTCAGCACATCCCCCGCATTCCCTTTGCACCGCACTGATGCTCTCCCACCCCCTGCACCGACCCGCCCACCCCCAAAGCCCTGCGCAGATCCGCCCACCCCCAAAGCCCTGCGCAGAATCGCCCACCCCCAAACCCCTGCGCAGATCCGCCCACCCCCAAAGCCCTGCGCAGATCCGCCCATCCCCAAAGCCCTGCGCCGATCCGCCCACCCCCAAAGGCTTGCGCCGGTCCGCTCACACCCAAAGGCCTGCGTCGGTCCGCCCACCCCCAAAGGCCTGCACCGATCTGCCCACCCCCAAAGGCCTGCGCCGATCCGAAACCGATCGCCGCCAGCAGCCTGGCACCGATTCCCGCAGGCAGCCCCACGATGACTCCCAGCAGCTGACACCGGAGGTAGGGAGGTAGGGGGGTAGGGAGAGGGGGGGGAGATGGTGTCAGTTTGCAGTGTGTGTGTGCGTGCAGTGAGTGTGAGTGCGTGCAGTGAGTAGTGAGAGCGTGCAGTGAGTAGTGAGTGTGTGCAGTGAGTAGTGAGTGCGTGTGTGTGTGAAGTGAGTGCGTGCGTGCAGTGAGTGC
The DNA here is from genome assembly GCF_040206685.1 of Ascaphus truei. Lineage (NCBI taxonomy): Eukaryota > Metazoa > Chordata > Amphibia > Anura > Ascaphidae > Ascaphus > Ascaphus truei. Next base: position 234,774,829 of record NC_134486.1, on the reverse strand, counting down.
GTGCATGTGTGCAGTGAGTGCGTGTGTGTGTGTGCAGTGAGTAGTGAGTGTGTGTGCAGTGAGTAGTGAGTGTGTGTGCAGTGAGTAGTACAGTGTGTGCAGTGAGTGCATGCATGTGTGCAGTGAGTGTGCATGTGTGCTGTGAGTAGTGAGTGTGTGCAGTGAGTGCGTGCAGTGAGTGTGTGTGTGTGCAGTGCGTGCGTGTGTGCAGTGAGTGCGTGCATGTGTGCAGTGAGTAGTGAGTGTGTGCAGTGAGTAGTGAGTGCGTGCATGTACAGTGAGTAGTGAGTGCGTGTGCAGTGAGTAGTGAGTGCGTGCGCAGTGAGCACTGAGTGCGTGCGTGTGCAGTGAGTAGTGAGTGCATGTGCAGTGAGTAGTGAGTGCATGCAGTGAGTAGTGAGTGCATGTGTGCAGTGAGTGCGTGTGTGCAGTGAGTGTGTGCGTGTGTGCAGTGAGTAGTGTGTGCAGTGAGTAGTGAGTGTGTGCAGTGAGTAGTGAGTGCGTGTGTGTGCAGTGAGTAGTGAGTGCATGCAGTGAGTAGTGAGTGTGTGCATGTGCAGTGAGTAGTGAGTGAGTGTGCAGTGAGAAGTGAGTGAGTGTGTGCAGTGAGTGAGTGCGTGCATGTGTGCAGTGAGTGCGTGCGTGTGTGCAGTGAGTGTCTGTGTGCTGTGAGTAGTGAGTGTGTGCAGTGAGTAGTGAGTAGTGTGTGCTGTGAGTAGTGAGTGTGTGTAGTGAGTGTGTGCATGTGTGCAGTGACTGCGTGCGTGCAGTGTGTTAGCAGTGAGTAGTGAGTGCGTGCAGTGAGTAGTGTGTGCTGTGAGTAGTGAGTGTGTGCTGTGAGTAGTGAGTGTGTGCTGTGAGTAGTGAGTGTGTGCTGTGAGTAGTGAGTGTGTGCTGTGAGTTTGCGTGCAAAAAAAAAAAAGCTGTTTGTGGGGTTTTTTTCTGAAAATTAAATTAGACCTACTGGTGCACTTAATGAAAAGGGTTAAGAGTGGCATAAAATCTGGTGAGGATCTATACGGGGGATGAGTGGAAAACCATGTTCAAAACCAAGTATGGACATTTCGAAAATCGGGTGATGCCTTTTGAACTTTGCAACGCCCCAGCGGCCTTTCAGTTTTTTGTTAATTACATTTTTAGAGATGTACTTGGCGTTTTTCAGGCTGTGTACCCGAATGACATTATAATTTACTTCCGCCAGAAAACAGAGCATGTGTACGAGAAGTATTGAAAAGATTACATACCTATCGATTGTATGACAGACTGGAAAAATATTCCTTCAACGTTAGGGAGGTGGAATTCCTTGCGTATGTCCTGACCTCTAATAGCTTGTCCATGGACAAATGTAAACTTCACGTCACCTAGGCGCCACATAATGTCACAGAGGTACAACAACTCCTCGGCTTCGCTCATTTCTACCGTCGTTTCATACCGGAATACTCCAAACTAGTAACAGGTGTAGAACCAAGTTGTTTGGAGGTTACTGCGCGCTAAGCAAACCTACAAGGAATATGCGGACCAAGACAGAGAGCCGCGCTACAGTACGCGATACAGGACAGAGTCTGGCTGTCCGCCATACACCTTCGGATTGAGGGCTGCCACCCCAAACTTAAAACCAGATTCGTGGGCCCCTTTCCCAAAGTTCGGATTGTGACGGTAACTTTGTGACAGGCTATAATAATACACCAAATAACTGGGTTGAACTGAATGAGGCTTAGATATAATAAAGTATATTTATTCCTTAAATAGGTGAACACAGCAATATAGTACAGTAACAGGCAAGAAGGTAACACATACTTGGGGTTGGGGGATGAGAAGTATCAGATAGCAATTCTCCAGCAATCAGGTAACAATCAAGATGGTATTTGAAGACAAAGGATATAGGGTTGACCACAGTTTATATATCTTTGTAACCCTATCCTTAACATTGAGTACAGGCTATTGGATAACAATTACCTGTATCCAATCTTTAACGTGGGAACAGAGTTTAACCCATGCCCCCCAGCTAGTTAGCCCATGCGCACTAGGACCCTGAGGGTCTCATTTCTGTAGCCCCAAATTTACCTCAGGGACGCCGGCCAGTCTGCCAAATGGAATATCTGGCAGGATCTCCTTTGTTTGTAAGTGTAAAATGTGACACTCACAAACCACTCCAGTTTGGCGTTTCTCCGCCCTCAGGTAAACAGTGAGGGTGGCAAAGCCTTTTGAACACTACTTAGTCTCTAGACATTGGGTCACCCCTCTGACCATCTGCTTCCCTTTGTGTAAAGGAATCTTCGCGGGATTTTATCCCCGTCTTGGAATACAATATTAAAGGTAAACATAACATATTAAAATATCCGGTTCTGTTGGGTCCGGCGGGTCCAAACTGCCCAGTTCTCAATGCCGGAACTGGGACACCATATGGTCCAAGTTTCAGCCTGCTGCGACCTTCAGAACCGGAGATACACAAATACTACTTAAACCGTTTCCTATTTTAATACAAAATTCTCCGCTGTAAATGAAATCACGGTTTTTCATTAAATCTCCATTGAAAACAACGGGCTCCGCCGCCATAGACTTTCAATGGTAAACCGCCGCCATTGGCGGCTATGGGAATCTGCCGCCATAGACTTTCAACGGGGCATCACCGCCGTTGAAGCCTATGGGAAAAACTCCTGAACCTTTAAGGTGGTCCATACTCCGTCGGGTTGGTCAGAGAGGGTCAAGCATGGTTCTGCAGCCATTCCGGAGCAGTGACTACAGGTACCCCAAACCCTGGCCCTCTGGACCCTCCAGAACCAGAGATATTGGCTTATGGTTTGTAGCGTTTCTGACTTAGTCGTTTTCTTGTGCTGCTTCTGCCGCCGCCATTGGAACCTATGGCGCGACCCGCTTTACCAGCACAACCCGTTCCGGGGGTCCTGGATTCTGGGACCCGGTGGTGGTCGAGTGAGGGGAGGCCTAGGAACTAGGGGCAAAAAGAATTTTATTTCAGGGTGCCCTAGAACCTAAGATTCCCACACCACTTGATGTTGAACTTGACTAATCAATGATCAAAGCTCTTTTTCAGACATTGTGTCTGCTTTGCGGTTTTGCGGTTTGGACGGCTGCCAACTCGTTCCTGGAAAGCGCCGTCGAGGAATCTCCATTGAAGTCAATGAGCCCATTGACTTACAATGGGAAACCGCCGCTCCTCCTCTCGGACGCCACCTGCTGGTCTTCAAGGGAAACAGGTCCAAAACAGCTAGATCCGCCATTGAAAACAATGGAGCTTCAATGGCGGCCTATGGGACCCTGCAAAATGGTGCCTGACAAGGTGGGAAAATTAAACAAAGGGCTATAATCACTATACAACTATTAACCCTTGCCCTCCCGGATGGATCCCAGTGTGTGTGTGGTGCAGACACTGACATAATAATAAAACATGGGAACAGGGGAACATACATTTTCATGATATAACAAGGTGCAAACCACATTCCTGGACCGCAGTCCAGTTAACCCCTTGTCTCCCTGGTGAGGTCAGGGGGTGGCCATATGGGGTGCAACCCCTTTAATACCGGGCCAAACCCTCTCTACTTCTACACCTCCCCTTCTTAATGGGTGACCTGTGGCCCACTGGCCCTAACGGGGAGTGGGGCACTGCGGGCACCATTAATGAACTCAGTCTCAGAGGGATAGTCCTGACGTGAAAGTCCATCAGCATTGCTGTTTTCACTACCCTTTTTGTGCTGAATGGTAAACTCAAACTCTTGCAAAGCTAAGCTCAATCTCAGCAACTTGGCATTCTCCCCTGATACCCTCTGCAGCCAACTCAGGGGGTTGTGGTCTGTGATGACCATGAAAGCCCTTCCATACACATAGGGCTGGAGCTTTTTGAGTGCCCACACAATGGCCAAGCACTCCTCAATGGTGGCATAGGCCACCTCTCTGGGGAGTAGTTTTCGGCTGAGGTACACCACAGGGTGCACTCTGCCGTCGTCCCCCACCTGGCTCAACACTGCTCCAATGCCATAGTCCGAGGCATCAGTCTGTATAAGAAAATGTTTGGTATAGTCCGGGGCAGCCAGTATGGGGGCCCCAGCAAGCGCAATTTTCAGTGCCTGGAAAGCAGTTTCACAGGCAGTAGTCCAGGTAATAAGCACAGGCAGTTGCTTCTTAGTCAGATCAGTCAGGGGTTTGGCCACGGCGCTGTACTGTGGGACAAATTTCCTATAGTACCCTGCGGTGCCCAAAAATGCCATGACCTGTTTCTTGGTTTTTGGAACAGGCCACTGAACTATGGCTTCTACCTTGGCTGGCTCTGGTTTGAGGTGCCCTCCACCCACCCTGTGCACTAAGTACAGGACCTCTGCCATCCCTACCATACACTTAGTGGGTTTCAAGGTAAGCCCAGCCTCCCTGATCCTATCCAGCACCACAGCTACATGTCCTAAGTGGGATTCCCAGAAACTACTAAAGACAGCAATGTCATCTAGGTAAGCCCTGGCATAGCTCTGCATCCCTTCCAGTAACCTATTGACCAGGCGTTGGAAGGTAGTCGGGGCATTCTTCATCCCAAATGGCATCACTAAAAACTCATAGAGGCCACTTGGAGTGATGAATGCTGACTTCTCCCTAGTCTCCAGGGTCAGTTGGATTTGCCAATAGCCTTTGCTCAAATCCATGGTGGTCAGATACTTTGCCCCCGCGAGTTCATCCAGTAACTCATCCATGCGGGGCATGGGGTTGGCATCTGACACCGTCCCAGCGTTGAGTAAGCGGTAGTCCACACAAAACCGAGTGGTCTTGTCCTTCTTAGGGACTAGGACTACCGGGCTTGCCCAAGGGCTCTGGGACGGAGTAACTACCCCTAGGGTCAGCATCTCCTCTATCTCCCTCTCCATACTGGTCTTGACCTCTGCTGACACTCTATAAGCGTGCTTATGCAGAGGCTGCAGGTCCCCTGTGTGCACTGGGTGTTTTGTGAGATGTGTGGTCCTTGGCATGTCAGTGAAGAGGGCGCTAAACTTAGCTAGCATGTCCCTGGCTTCTCCCTTCTGCCTAGCACTCAACTGTGTCCCTATATCCACCTGCTCCACAGTGTTTCCCTGCCTAGCCTCCCCTAGGAGATCAGGCAGAGCATTGCTCGCCGGATCCTCCCGCAGTGGGCTACAAATGGCCATTACTGCTCCCATACTCGGTGCTCTGTACTCTTTCAACATGTTAATATGATATGTCTTGTGCCTCTCAGGCTTTATCTGCACAACATAGTTGTACTCATTCACCTTTCGGATAACCGGGTACGGTCCCGACCAGGCAGCCATTAACTTGTTCTCCCGAGTGGGTTTGAGAACAAGCACTTGCTGTCCTGGGATGAATTCTCTGCTAAGGGGATTCCGGTCATACCATCTCTTCTGCTTGGTCTGAGCGGCCCTGAGGTGGTCCTGGGCCACCCCCATGAGCATCTCTAATCGGTCTCGGAGATCTACTACATACTGGATCACTGAAGCATCAGTAGCAGTATCCTCCCCTTCCAATCCCTCACGGAATAGGTCCAGAGGTCCACATACCCTGCGGCCATATAGTAGCTCGAAGGGGGAGAAGCCTTTAGATTCCTGCGGTACCTCTCGGCAGGCAAACAGAAAGTGCTGTAAATGAATCTCCCAGTCTTTCCCCTCTGCCTCTATATAGGTCCGAAGCATCTGCTTCAGGGTACCGTTAAACCTCTCACATAATCCGTTTGTCTGGGGATGGTAAGGGGTAGTGCGCCGGTGTTGTACACCGCATGCATCCCAGAGACAATGTAGCAGTTCACTCATGAACTGCGACCCCTGATCAGTTAGGATCTCACTAGGGAAACCTACCCTAGAAAAAATGTTCAGCAAAGCTGCTGCCACTGTCTTGGCATCTATGGTGCCAAGCGCTACCGCCTCAGGGTACCGGGTGGCAAAATCCACCACCGTGAGGATGTAGCGCTTCCCTGACCTGCTAGGAATCATAAGGGGTCCTACAAGGTCCATCGCTACTTTCTGGAAGGGTTCCCCTATTATCGGTAGGGGTTTCAGGGGTCCCTTCACACGGTCGCCCGCCTTACCCACTCGCTGGCAGGCATCACAAGAGCAGCAGAAATTGCCCACATCTCGTGATGCCCCCGGCCAGTAGTAACGCTGTAATAACCGGGCTCGCGTTCTGTTGACCCCCTGATGTCCCGTTAACGGAATAGAGTGAGTTACCCGTAACAGTTGCTGTCGGTACCCCTGGGGCACTACTAGCTGTCGCTTACCGGTCACCCCTTCCTCTATCCCTGGGTTCCCTTCTTCTCTATACAGGAGTCCCTTATGCCATAGGCAGTGCTCAGTGCCTTCCCCTGCCTGAGATTCGGATGCCCGAAGTCTCACGCCGGCCAAGGTAGGGTCTGTATTCACTGCCTCCCTAAACTGGGCTCCTAATTCTGGCCACCCCCCAGTCATGTCATTGTCCGGGGAATGGGGAAGGGTGAGGGGGAACAGTAAGTCAGTCTGTGGTTGCAACTGATCCTGGCTTACCTCCCCGGGCTCCTCTGCGCCCTCCGCTAACGTTGGTCCCAAAGGCTGGGGGACTGGCGCCGCCGCCATTGCCGTGGTCTGGCTTCGGGTAACCGCCGCCACTGCAGCGGGCTTGGGCACCCGGTCGTAGGTGCAGGTCATCGGCCCCAGATCGTTGCCAAGAAGAACTTCAGCATCCAAACCGGGTAAAATCCCCACCTCCCGCACACCCTGGCCCTCCCCCAATCCAAAAACATTCTGGCCACCTGCAAGAAACGTGGCTCCCTGTCGGCCACAGTGATCTGCATCCCAGGGCCTGGGAGCAATTCTTCTGGCCGGACCATATCAGGTCGGACCAGGGTCACTGCAGCTCCTGAATCCAGCAAGCCGACCGCTTGCCGGTCACCGACTGTGACCAGGGTGAGATGTCTGCTCCGGCCGTCCGTCTGCTGCAGGGCTGCGCTGATCTGTCCTCCGCTCCTGGCTGTAGGCACCAATGAAACCGGGACAGGTGTTGTATGGGACGTCTCGCTGGGAGTTGTTTCCATGACCGGTCCGGTCTCCTTGGTGGAAGCCACCCGCACGCGGGCTACTGGCTTCGCAGCTGGGGTGCGTTGCCCCTGATGGGGTCCGCTGGAACGCAGGGGTTCCGGGCAATCTGGTCTGATGTGACCAGTGTGGTTGCAGTTGTAGCACCGGCGCTCGTGCCGGAGCTCCCCCGCCTTCTGTGGACTGCTGCCCGCAGGCGGCCTCTGAGTCCATTGGGGGGTATTAGCAGATTTCTTGGCCGGCGCCACCACCGCCGCTTTGGCTGGTGCCTTGGCGGACATCAGAGCTCGGCTGGCCACATAGTCATCTGCTAGCCTCGCCGCCTCCTGGTAAGTCTTGGGCTTTTTGTCATACACCCAAGTCCTCACCGCCGGCGGGCACTGCTGCATGAGCTGCTCCTGAAAGATGAGGTCCAGCAGGCGTTGGTAAGTCCTGGCCTCATAGTCCTCCACCCAGCGTATCCCGTACAAAGCCATGCGGGTCACATAGGTGACATAGGACTCCAGGGGCTGCCTCTCTTCCAGCCGGAATTTACCCCGGTAGGCTTCAGGGGTAAAACCGTACTGAAATAACAACAGTTCTTTCAGGTGGTCATAATCATCAGCATACTCATCTGGAAGCGCCATCATCGTCTGTTTAGCCAAGCCAGACAGTAAGGGGTCCAAACGTGCAACCCTATGCTGGGGAAGCACTTTGTACCGCCGGCACTGCGTTTCAAAGTTCTTTAAGAAACTGTCGATCTGGTCAGTGCCTTCCACGAACTTGGTGAGACTGTGCTTGTCCAGTTGGAGTTCATCTTTGCTGAGTTGGACAGGGGGGCAATAAGCGGGTCTGTTCACTGCCATAGTGATAAACTGCAGCCGCTCCTCCGGTGTCCCTCTGTCACCCCATGCAGTAATCAGTGCCAACATGTCAGGGGTGAACGGACTGGTAGCCGCAGCAACCAGTGCCCCTCCTGTTGCACCGGTCCCGGGAGGTGCACTCGTTCCCTCCCCGGGATTCTGCCGCCCCGGCACTGGGTTCCTTCCCTGATCTCCGGGCGGATGCACAAGGGCAAGCTGAGCCGTATCCTGAGGCTCTGCAAGCCGGGCTTCATAGTCACTGATTGCCGCTATCATGTCTGCAACCTCCTGGTTCTCATAAGGCAGTCCATATTCACGGCACTTGTCCTTCAGCTGAGTTCGAGTCCTCAGGTTGGATGAGCCTTCAGCCTCGCTCATGGTTCACGGTCGCAGCAGTGAGGTAGTGTTACAAATTGTGTTAACTGTTGCACTACTGTGTGTTCAATATCTTTAGTCCCAGGAACTCGCAATTACCTTCGAGTTCCCACTATATTACAGGGTCCCTCAGTACACTGTAATACAGGTCCAGTTCAGTCCCACCGCTGCCACCAGTTTTATTAATAGCCTGTGAAGGTAACTTTGTGACAGGCTATAATAATACACCAAATAACTGGGTTGAACTGAACGAGGCTTAGATATAATAAAGTATATTTATTCCTTAAATAGGTGAACACAGCAATATAGTACAGTAACCGGCAAGAAGGTAACACTTACTTGGGGTTGGGGGATGAGAAGTATCAGATAGCAATTCTCCAGCAATCAGGTAACAATCAAGATGGTATTTGAAGACAAATGATATAGGGTTGACCACAGTTTATATATCTTTGTAACCCTATCCTTAACATTGAGTACAGGCTATTGGATAACAATTACCTGTATCCAATCTTTAACGTGGGAACACAGTTTAACCCATGCACCCCAGCTAGTTAGCCCATGCGCACTAGGACCCTGAGGGTCTCATTTCTGTAGCCCCACATTTACATCAGGGACGCCGGCCAGTCTGCCAAATGGAATATCTGGCAGGATCTCCTTTGTTTGTAAGTGTAAGATGTGACACTCACAAACCACTCCAGTTTGGCGTTTCTCCGCCCTCAGGTAAACAGTGAGGGTGGCAAAACCTTTTGAACACTACTTAGTCTCTAGACATTGGATCGCCCCTCTGACCATCTGCTTCCCTTTGTGTAAAGGAATCTTCGCGGGTTTTTATCCCCGCCTTGGAATACAATATTAAAGGTGAAACATAAACATATTAAAATATCCGGTGCTTTTGGGTCCAGCGGGTCCAAACTGCCCAGTTATCAATGCCAGAACTGGGACACCATATGGTCCAAGTTTCAGCCTGCTGCGACCTTCAGAACCGGAGATACACAAATACTACTTAAACCGTTTCCTATTTTAATACAAAATTCTCCGCTGTAAATTAAATCACGTTTTTTCACTAAATCCCTATTGAAAACAACGGGCTCCGCCGCCATAGACTTTCAGTGGTAAACCGCCGCCATTGGTGGCTATGGGAATCCGCCGCCATAGACTTTCAACGGGGCATCGCCGCCGTTGAAGCCTATGGGGTTTCTCCGCCATAGCCGGTCAATGGGAACCGGCCGCCATTGAAGTCTATGGGAAAAACTCCTGAACCTTTAAGGTGGTCCATACTCCGTCAGGTTGGTCAGAGAGGGTCAAGGATGGTTCTGCAGCCATGCCGGAGCAGTGACTACAGGTACCCCAAACCCTGGCCCTCTGGACCCTCCAGAACCGGAGATATGGGCTTATGGTTTGTAGCGTTTCTGACTTAGTCGTTTTCTTGTGCTGCTTCTGCCTCCGCCATTGGAACCTATGGCGCGACCCGCTTTACCAGCACAACCCGTTCCGGGGGTCCTGGATTCTGGGACCCGGTGGTGGTCGAGTGAGGGGAGGCCTAGGAACTAGGGGCAAAAAGAATTTTATTTCTGGGTGCCCTAGAACCTAAGATTCCCACGCCACTTGACGTTGAACTTGACTAATCAGTGATCAAAGCTCTTTTTCAGACATTGTGTCTGCTTTGCGGTTTTGCGGTTTGGACGGCTGCCAACTCGTTCCTGGAAAGCGCCGTCGAGGAATCTCCATTGAAGTCAATGAGCCCATTGACTTATAATGGGAAACCGCCGCTCCTCCTCTCGGACGCCACCTGCTGGTCTTCAAGGGAAACAGGTCCAAAACAGCTAGATCCGCCATTGAAAACAATGGAGCTTCAATGGCGGCCTATGGGACCCTGCAAAATGGTGCCTGAAATGGCGGGAAAATTAAACAAAGGGCTATAATCACTATACAACTATTAACCCTTGCCCTCCCGGATGGATCCCAGTGTGTGTGTGGTGCAGACACTGACATAATAATAAAACATGGGAACAGGGGAACATACATTTTCATGATATAACAAGGTGCAAACCACATTCCTGGACCGCAGTCCAGTTAACCCCTTGTCTCCCTGGTGAGGTCAGGGGGTGGCCATATGGGGTGCAACCCCTTTAATACCGGGCCAAACCCTCTCTCCCTCTACACGGATCTTGAACCCCGTCGTGGTTTAGTTAAGATTACAACGTTGCAGAGTCCACCATGTGTCGCTACTCAAAACAGCCAATCCTGCCCATATGCCCAAGGAAGAGCCACAGTAGATGGCATTAGGGAATACGAAGTAGCACATACTGGACTGTCAGGTTTATCACAGACGGTTGCAATATTTGGTGACCTAAAAGGGGTAGGGTCCCGAAAACCACTCCTGGGAACCCGCTTCCAATGTGCATGCACCCAGACTGGTGCAATAGTTTCATGCCCAGAAACCGGCCAAGTCAGGACTTTGCCCCCCTCTACTGGCATGCAGCCCCTAAAGAGGAGGAGAACTGTAATTTCCCGACTGAGTGTCTGGAAAGTAATGCCCTTGTCACAAATTTTTTTTGTAGGGACAACACACTACCACTGGCACAACAACAATTTGTTTTGGATAGTATGTCCTTTATTCTTAATAACAATTATTTTCTTTTTGAGCACCAATTCTATATACAGATCATTTGCTCCCAAGTATGCAGGGCTCTTCATGGGCCTTTGGGAAAACAAGTGCATTTCGGTCAATAACCCCTTCTTAGGCCTAGGACATAGTAAAATCAGCATCGCTGAGGTGGGCTGAGCCGCGCTGAACAGATGCACAAAGCCCCTGCATCTGTAATCAGCGCGGCTATAGTTTCTCCCTCCACATGCGTGCTGATGCGTGCGGAGGCTGAGAAAATCAGAAGAGACAGGCAAGTTTGAAATTTTGCCGCTTGGGGGAGAAGAGGAGCGGTCACGTGACCACTCCCATCCAATGGGACTGCAGCCGGCATTTTACCTACTGTGTCGGTGAGATAGCAGAGCCACCAGACCAGACAGAGTAGAGGCAGCACAGAGGTGTGTGTCACTGTGTGTGTCACTGTATGTGTGTGTGTGTGTCAGTGTGTGTGTGTGTGTGTGTGTGTGTGTGTGTGTGTGTGTGTGTGTGTGTGTGTGTGTGTGTGTGTGTGTGTGTGTGTGTGTGTCACTGTGTGTGTGTGTGTGTGTGTGTGTCACTGTGTGTGTGTGTCACTGTGTGTGTGTCACTGAGTGTGTGTGTCACTGAGTGTGTGCGTGTGTGTCACTGAGTGTGTGTGTGTGTGTGTCACTGTGTGTGTGTGTGTGTGTGTGTCACTGTGTGTGTGTGTCACGGTGTGTGTGTGTCACGGTGTGTGTGTGTCACGGTGTGTGTGTCACGGTGTGTGTGTCACTGTGTGTGTGTCACTGTGTGTGTGTGTGTCACTGTGTGTGTGTGTGTCACTGTGTGTCAGTGTGTGTGTGTCACTGTGTGTGTGTGTGTGTGTGTGTGTGTGTGTCACTGTGTGTGTGTGTGTCACTGTGTGTGTGATTTATGTATGTGTGTGTGTATGTGTGTGAATATATTTATCAAAGTTGCACAATGTTAATAAATAATTTATTCTCACAACATGTCTTTTTTTTTAATTTTTAAAATATTATATAATACACACACACACACACACACACACACACATATACACACACACAGGTTCCCCAGTGACACACAAACACCACTTCAAAGTGACACACACAGTTACCCAATGACATACACACGCACACACTGACAGCTACCAAGTGACACACACACACAGTGATACCTGCCTCCCAAGCGCACTTGCTGTCTCCTCTGCCAGGACAGCAAAAAGCTCCTGGTAGAGCGAGCGGCAGCAAGCAACAGCACCAAATTCTTTACTATGTCCCAGGCCTTAGAGTATATTAAAAACTACAAGAGATTCATTAGTGATAATCTCATCATTTGGGCAGGGTCAGATTATGATCTGAAGGCATTTCTCTTTTTCCTCAATTCTAATGATAAAAATATAGTTCTTACTGGGAAAAATCATGCTAGAGAAATACATTTTTTGGACTTGTGCCTCAGTATCGAGGATAACCAAACTATCAGTAAATGTTCTTTAAATCAGTGGATGTGAATTCCTCTCTCAACCCGAATAGCAACCATTCCAGAAAATGGCTTGATAACATTCCTTAAGGCCAAATTTTAAGAATGAGGAGGAATTGGTCCAAGGTGGAGGATTTCGAAAACCAGTCCAATATTCTAACACACAGATTTTTGGAGAAAGGATATGATTCCACTGTTTTTGAAAGAAGCAAAAAGGTGTCACGACGTTCACTCCAAAAATTAAGACAAATTAATCTAATAGGTCGGAAACACCAATGTTTATTACAATTTTTTGTAAACACGACTCCCATATTAGGAGGATTATAAATAAACATTGGGGTTTGTTGCAAATGTTTTCTTGACCGAAATACCTTCCTATTCCATAAATATAAACTTTGCACAAGTCACTTAAAATATTTTAAAAAAGGATTATAAGGTGACATATACTGTACTACTGATTGCAAAGCAACCAAAATATACATAGAGTGGGACATATAAACTAGCTGAAAATACACGGCATTGCTAGGGAATTCTAAGTGTAGCCAGGTCTCCCCAGTGTGTCCGCTCCCCCCTCACCTCGATGCCGATCGCGGGGGCCGCCGAGTCCCATGGCGGCCCCGCCGGACGCTCTGGAAGGTGAGGGCGGTCGGGTCCCGGCTCGGGGGTTGCCGGGGATGCGTGCGGCCGGTTGCCGGGGCCGCACGCGCATCACAGGACTCCCGGCGCTCCCGGAGCCGGGCGGTGAGCCAGCCTCCATTGTTCCTTGGCTCGCGCATGCGCAGTGGACGCGCATGCACGGCAGGAACCCTAGCGCCAGGGAGGTGTTGCGCGAGGGTGAGGAGAGCCGAGAGAGAGTCACGGCAGGTCAGGCAGAGTCGCGCCTGCGCAGAAGATAGGCCAGAGTTAGGAAAGAGTCGCGCAAGAGTAGGGACTGTGAGAGAGAGGTTGCGGCGGCCATTAGGCGTTCGCGCATGCGCGGGAGAAGCGCGCACGCGGCCCCAGTACTGTAGCAGCCCCCTGGGAACTACAATTCCCAGGAGGCATAGGGAGACAGGCACCAGGTGCCTCATAGCGGCCAATAGGGCTGAGGATTCTCAGCCCGGGAGAATAGATACATTTCCCGGGCTTTGCACAGGCATTCAGGCTGAGGAGAAGGTGAGCACTGACAAATAGGCACAGGGTGTGCAGCGGATGCTGAGTGTGTGCAGTGTGTTTGTGTGTTTGCTGTGGGTTCCAGGTTGCTGTGTATGAGTGTTGCATGTTGACGCTGCATGTACTGAGTGCAGTGTGTGTGCAGCGTGTATTACTGTCTGCAGGCTGACTGTGAGAGCTGTGTGTCGGCTGCCGGCGCTGTTAGTATCAGTGAGTTATTAGGTTACAGTTAGGGACTTGGGTAGTAGGGGAGGGGGGCAGGTTATTAACCCCGCAGGCCCTAGGAGATTTCCCCAAGCCACCCCAGGTTGCGGTTCATCAGGGACAGGCCCTAGGATAGGGTTCCTGTCACGTTAGGGTTAGTTAGGGATAGACAGGGATAGCGGCGGCTGCTGTTCCCGTGATTCGGTTGCTGTTGCCGTGAGACGGTTGTGTTCCCGTGAGGCGGTGGGACCCTCGTTGGGGTTCCTGGAGAAGTACCTGGAAAGGATCAGACGGATGCATCGCACGTCTGACCCTTTGAGAAGAGTGTTGCTGGACCGAGCATCGGAGTGCTCGGAAGGTATTTCTACACATGTGCACCAACAGGCCTAACAGATAATGTAGTGACTGCGCAGTCACCCACGACCTCCGTAGGAGTACGGGACATTGGGTGTGGGGGATTACAGGACACTGGGTGGGAACACCAGACATTGGGCCTGAGGTGATAAGGTTAACAGGTTATGATGTTATGTAAATGTGATGATATTCTCCATGCATGTTAGTAAAGTCATATAGTTAATATACATGCTGTCTACGTGATTATTATTGTGATTGTCCTGCGAGGAACCACTTCCCCTCTGGTGGGAGCCATCGCAGGTGGAGGCGCTGTACCGAGAAGATGTTGTACGTGATCACCCCTAGTATAATCACCCCAGGTTCCCCGTGGCGGAAGCTCAGCCCTCCTGTGAGCCAACAGGTAATGCACCACACCTGAGTAACCTTGTATGTTCCCCGCACTCACACTGTATATGCGATTGGGTGGGGTGGAATACCCGTTACATTTGGAGGCGCTGCTGAGATAGACCTGGGGTGCCCTGTTTCATTTTTTTTCAAATTGTCCAATTCCAATTTTTCACCATGTGGGCGCTCTCCAGACAGGAGGTCTCCACCTGGGCCTTGACGCTTAGTGCAACTCCTAACCACATGGTTGCCGTGGGGGCAGTCCCTGCTGGCGTGTCTCTGCTGGACGTTCAGGCGCAGGTTCGGAAGCTCCCTGGCCTGGATCGTACATGGGTCAGAGGACGAAGGTATGATATCACCTGGCAGTGGAGTACTATACTGATGTATGTAGACCATGCTATAAGCGAGGAAGATGGTCCCCAATTCTTGAGTCTGTCCGAGGGTCCGAACGAGGGGTGCCCCTTTATTTACCCTGAATCGGCAGTTCCTGCATGCAACGAGAGCCCTAATGTAGTTAGCAGGACTGTGATCAAAATGGAGGCTCCTGCAGCAGGGAATGCTAACAGCGAGTCCCACCTAAAATGGCGGCTCCCGCCAACTCAAAATGTCACACGTGCTTCTGACTGCCAGGCTGCTCAGAAAAAGGTTGCAAAACTATGGCCCGGACCGGCGGGAAACCCAGAGCCCCGCCCCCATAATGTAAGTGACTCAGTGCAGAGACAGAGCCACTCAGTGATAGAGCACACCCCTCCTTTAAATTCCACCAGGGGGAGTGAGCACAGTGAACAGCCATTAGACCCGTCTGTTCACCAGAAGGAGGAGGAAGGCATTGTCGTAGACATAGAATATTTTCTTTCTGAGCAGGAAACCGAGATAGACTGTCAAGGGATACACCCTAGTGTGTATGTGGCCTGGCGCGCGCCCGGAGTAGATTCTCTTCTCTTCATATGCTCCTGCCTGCAAGAAGCCCACGCTCAGGGAGCCAACGTGGCTCAGGGACCCCTCGACTTCAGGACCGTCGAGGTGGAAGGAGAAATGGGCATACAGTGTTTTAGCCCCACGTGCGGCTGTTCTAGAGAGACATTGACATGGTGGTCCTACTGTGAATGTTGCGGTGTGCGGTTACTGAAGTCTATTGTGCCCCAGCATGCAGAAGTTTCCAGTGAAGAGGTTGAAGTTCCATCGGTGGCGATGCGCCTACCGACGAACCACCCTAGCGATGATACAGAGGAGACAGAGGAATCACAGGAGCCTGCTGTGGGCCCGTGGGCCCTAGAGGAAGTGTGTCCCGATGTTGCGGACCCTGCTGTGGGCCCGTGTGCCCTACAATGGTCAGTCCGACCTACTACAGAGGTACCATCGGTCCTAGGCTTGGGACTAGTACCTACAGACGACAAGGGTGAGTCGACTGCCCCAGGGGTGTTGGGGGTGAGCCTCCAGGTGACCGCGGAGCACGATGGCTCCTTAAGTCTGGTCGCCCGGGCAAAGGGCTCCCCTCTGCATCGCGTCCTGGTGGAGGTGTCCTCATTGGAAGGTAGCTGTCCAGAGAAGAGAGTGGACCAGTGTCTACCGTCGATCCTTCCGGAAGAAGGGAAGCCCATCGTCAGCCAGCAGAGTGGTAAGGAACCCCCTTGTTCCCCACCGACTCCGATGGAGGTGGCCGTGAAGAAGGCCAAAGCTACGGTTCCTGAGCGGAGTGTGAGCCCGTGTGCTCCGACGCAAGTGGTCCCAGGACTGGGATCCAACGCTCCCGAAGTTCGAGTCAGTGAGTGGACTGTCCCAGAAGAATTGGGGACAGGTCCCGATACCGCCAAGGTGGGAACTGACAGCGTCCCCGAGGACCTGTTGGCCACCGTGAATCACCGCAGGGGTAAGGTGTCTACTCTTTCCCCCCTGCCAGGTGAAACCGAGACATTGTCCCGTGCTCGCTTCTCAGAGGAAGCCTCACAAAAATATGGGGACAAAGACTGTGTGGAGAGAGATCCAGGGAGACTGGCCTCCTTTAAGCCCAAAAAGGAGCGCCCCATTCCTCAGGTAGTGGACCGCGGGAAAGGTCCTGGCCTCCTGGTCTACCGCATCCAAGCCGCAGATGACCGGGTAAAGGCCTGCTTAAAAGACGTTGTGCTACTCCTTCCACCAGGGGGAGGAAGTAGCGAAGAGCCAGTGACTGTTCCCCCAGAGCGTGCTCAACAGGAGATTTTTCTGGGGGAGGCTCACGGGCGTAAAAGCAAGGTACCCCCACATGTTCAGTTCGGGGCACCCCACACATGGTCTCAGCCAGTCTCGGGTATTAATTGGTGTGATATGCCCTGTAATTTTTCATTGTGTGAAAGTGTACCAATTATGCCATGCCATTATTCAGTGTGTAAACTTATGTCGAGGTATGTGGTTCCCCAAGCGAGGGCGTTGGGTTTTTCACCAGGGGGAGAGTATAGCCAGGTCTCCCCAGAGTGTCCGCTCCCCCCTCACCTCGATGCTGATCGCGGGGGCCGCCGAGTCCCATGGCGGTCCCGCCGGACGCTCTGGAAGGTGAGGGCGGTCGGGTCCCGGCTCGGGGGTTGCCGGGGACGCGTGCGGCCGTTTGCCGGGTCGCACGCGCGTCGCAGGACTCCCGGCGCTCCCGGAGCCGGGCGGTGAGCCAGCCTCCATTGTTCCTTGGCTCGCGCATGCGCAGTGGACGCGCATGCGCGGCAGGAACCCTAGCGCCAGGGAGGTGTTGCGCGAGGGTGAGGAGAGCCGAGAGAGAGTCACGGCAGGTCAGGCAGAGTCGCGCCTGCGCAGAAGATAGGCCAGAGTTAGGAAAGAGTCGCGCGAGAGTAGGGACTGTGAGAGAGAGGTTGCGGCGGCCATTAGGCGTTCGCGCATGCGCGGGAGAAGCGCGCACGCGGCCCCAGTACTGTAGCAGCCCCCTGGGAACTACAATTCCCAGGAGGCATAGGGAGACAGGCACCAGGTGCCTCATAGCGGCCAATAGGGCTGGAGGATTCTCAGCCCGGGAGAATAGATACATTTCCCGGGCTTTGCACAGGCATTCAGGCTGAGGAGAAGGAAGGAGAAGGAAGGGTGCAGGGAGCGAGTGGCTCCTGCACCAGGTAAGGGTTCTCCTTAGGTCCCCAGGCAGGCCCCAATTCCCGGTAAGGGCAGGGGGTAACTGAAGAGGGACGGCCCTAGATAGGGAAGGTCACCCTTAGGTGTGTGAGGGTGCAGGTTTGGCAGTGCCACAGCGGGTAGTGCTGTGAGCACTGACAAATAGGCACAGGGTGTGCAGCGGATGCTGAGTGTGTGCAGTGTGTTTGCTGCGGGTTCCAGGTTGCTGTGTATGAGTGTTGCATGTTGACGCTGCGTGTACTGAGTGCAGTGTGTGTGCAGCATGTATTACTGTCTGCAGGCTGACTGTGAGAGCTGTGTGTCGGCTGCCGGCGCTGTTAGTATCAGTGAGTTATTAGGTTACAGTTAGGACCTTAGGTAGTAGGGGAGGGGGGCAGGTTATTAACCCCGAAGGCCCTAGGAGATTTCCCCAAGCCACCCCAGGTTGCGGTTCATCAGGGACAGGCCCTAGGATAGGGTTCCTGTCACGTTAGGGTTAGTTAGGGATAGACAGGGATAGCGGCGGCTGCTGTTCCCGTGATTCGGTTGCTGTTGCCGTGAGACGGTTGTGTTCCCGTGAGGCGGTGGGACCCTCGTTGGGGTTCCTGGAGAAGTACCTGGAAAGGATTAGACGGATGCATCGCACGTCTGACCCTTTGAGAAGAGTGTTGCAGGACCGAGCATCGGAGTGCTCCGAAGGTATTTCTACACATGTGCACCAACAGGCCTAACAGATAATTTAGTGACTGCGCAGTCACCCACGACCTCCGTAGCAGTACGGGACATTGGGTGTGGGGGATTACAGGACACTGGGTGGGAACACCAGACATTGGGCCTGAGGTGATAAGGTTAACAGGTTATGATGTTATGTAAATGTGATGATATTCTCCATGCATGTTAGTAAAGTCATATAGTTAATATACATGCTGTCTACGTGATTATTATTGTGATTGTCCTGCGAGGAACCACTTCCCCTCTGGTGGGAGCCATCGCAGGTGGAGGCGCTGTACCGAGAAGATGTTGTAAGTGATCACCCCTAGTATAATCACCCCAGGTTCCCCGTGGCGGAAGCTCAGCCCTCCTGTGAGCCAACAGGTAATGCACCACACCTGAGTAACCTTGTATGTTCCCCGCACTCACACTGTATATGCGATTGGGTGGGGTGGAATACCCGTTACATAAGAAATCACAAAATACTTAGATTTATAAATGGATAATTAAATGTTTTAGTTTCTTAATGAAAACAAATGTATGTATTTTTATTCTAATGCAGTTGGGTAAACTATATTTTTGTTTTTCCATCAGGTGCAAAGACATACAATTTTTTTCCAGTTCCCACTCTAGAGCATCCAACATAAAGTTGACCATGTGCAAAACATGGATTTTCTAAATTCAGTCCAGTTACTTTAAGTGACTGTCCTTGAGATTTATTAATTGACATGGCAAAGGCAAGCTTCACCGGAAACTGAAATCATTTGAATTTAAAAAGAATTTTGGTAGGGATGAGTGGGATTCTTGGTATGAACATGTCTTCTCCCTTAGCACAGCCTGTGAAAATAGTGGCTTCGAAGACACGAGGCAAAAGATTTTTTATTATTAGACGAGTTCCATTATATAGTCTTGGAGCATCTAAATTTCGCAGAGACATGATAGATGAACCAATTTTAAGCATCAAGTTATGTGGCGGCATTCCAGATGGTTCAATTGAGTAAAGAAACCCAGTGGGATATTGAACTGCTTCATTTATATTCATGACTGTGTCGATTGACTTGTATGTTCTAGCTTGTCCAGCCAATTTCTGTTGTATTTTTATGTTGATTTCATTGACACAATTGTTTTTTGGAGCAAGAATTGCACGTTCCCTGACCCATTTGTATTATTTTGTATTCATGTGTATGTTTGGGAAGTCTTTGTCTTTTAATAAATCTATGATGTTGGAAAAGTTTTCTGGAAAACTGATGAATCCATTGAGTCGATCAACTGGAAGCTTTCCTTTGCCAAGATCAGCTAGTTGCTGAGAGAACCTGCCAGCAGAATCATCACCTTGTAAATGAACTTGAATGTTTGTTATAAGCTTTCATTTGGTAACATTCCGCAAGAGATCTACATATTTGAAACATGCTTTTAGCTCCTCAGCCATAATTCCCTTTGGTACAATAGGGAGCGTTTTGGTGAAAATCCCCTGCTAAAACAATTCCACCCATAATAGTTTAATTGCCTCCGAGGTCCTGAAGTGTTCGATCGAGAGCCTCTAATGTGTATTTATGGGACAATTTACTCTCGTCCCAAACAATGATCTCACACTCTAGAAGAACTTTGGCTGCTCCAGTATTTTTTCTAATATTGCAAAATGGATTTTCAGAGTGACCAAGATTAAGTGGTAGCTTGAGGGTGGTGTGATGGAATCATGTAATTTGTGATGTCATTGCTGATGGCATTGCTGATGTCATTCGTGAATTGTATCCAAACAGACAAAAGCCTGCTCCTTGATCTCAGGAACCGTCATGCAAAATGTGGATACGATATCTTAAAAGGTGTCCAAATGCATAGCAAACACACAAACAAAATTCCAAAATAAATAGTAGAAGATGAAGCATCCATACATACTTGGCAAATAATTTCAAATGTACAGTTCACTTAATTTCTTTCTTTGTTTTAAATTCCTTACCATTCTGAGATTTTTAGTCCAGGTTTTCTGAATTTAAAAAACAGGGCTACGAACACCAGAGTGCTAAAGAACATGACTTGTAATACTAGGACTGGAATCACTTGTTAGTTGATAGATATGTGTATATAAGGGGAGATGTATCAAGGTGATTTGCTCAAATTTTGGCCTGTGTGCCCCAGTTTGGGATTTGGAAGATTAAACTTGGGTAATAACGGTCACTACCCACCCGTTAAATGAATAGAATTGGCAAGGACTCCGATTGCGTTCACCGCTCCAACACAGAAGTGAACATGATCTACCCCTAGAAAACTATTATCAATGGCATGATGTACACTGTACATCATAAGGGTCCCTGTTGTGCCGGACCACATGCCGTACAGAGTACCGTATGATATAAAGGCAGTTATAGGGTTATAGTAGGAGAAGTTACATACTATAATACATAGTAAAATACAATGTATCAAAGTCTGTGTTTAGGTTGCTCCTTGTTTTCCCTAAAAACCCGCCATCTCTGAAATGGTAAAACCTCCCTGCTTAACTAAAAACACAACCCATTGAAATAGATTTAGATAAAATCGAGCACCTCCTTCTACTCCTAACGAAACAAAGGTAGAAGCACGGAAGTAGAGCCTCATCTCTCCAGGTCTGGCTACTTAAAAAACAAAGAACTAAAAACCGCATCACCAAAATTAAGACAGCTGTGGATTTGGTATCTACATACCAAGGAGACCTTAAAAAACTATTTGTCAAATATTATTCTGAGTTATACACAACTCAATTTGAACAGTCTGGTATCCCACTGATCTTTAAAACACTAACAGATATTAGATTACCTAGGGTTTCAGTGGTGAGGAAAAACCTTCTAGATCTCCATCACTGAAATAGCGAGTCAATTGCATCTCTCAAAAACGGTAGAGTTGGGGGACAGGATGGGTATCCAAGCGAATTTTACAAATTCTTATCTCCTGAATTATGTAGGGTATTTAATGGGGTATGGGAGGAGGGTTAGTTACCATGATCAATGATGGAGGCAATCCTTATGTTAATATCAAAAGAGAGAAAGGATAGTAGTTACTGTGTGAACGATAGACCAATTGCACTTCTAAATTCTGAAATTTTTGCAAAGATTTTGGCCGATCGCCTGGAACCCATTATGTGCCAATTAGTGCATAAAGATCAGTCGTGGTAGGTGGTAGACAAGGAGCAGATAATTTGTGACTAATCAACACAATGCACTTATCACAGAGTGTAGATAAACCTTTTCTTTTTGTGAGGATCAGGCGCAGGCGCTGCCCTTGTCAAGCACCAGTTGCATGATTGGCTTCAGCTTCTCTCCTGCCTGTGGAGCAATCCTGCATCTGATTTATCGACCCTGCTATTTAGGCTCAGCCTCTTCCACCAGGAGGTTGGTTGCAAGCACTTTGAATTGTCTTGCCTTGTTCTGGTTTTGACTGTGCTGACTTCTACCCTCGACCCGGCTAGTTACTCCTACGATCCATACTTTTCCATTCCTCGATCTCGGCTAAGTGAACCCTACGATCCTCACCTCTCCTATTCTGACCAGGCTACCCACGACTACAATACCCGCAATCCGGTCGCGGCTTCGCTGCTCCAGGTTGGTGTATGCTATCCCCACCTCTGTATTGAGGTACCGTCCTGTTTGCAGCGAGCACTCGTTACACTTATCATTAGATGCTGAAAAAGCATTTGACCATGTGGAATGGCCATATCTATGGGCCTCTTTGGAGGAGTTTGAATTTGGCCCTAAATTCTGTTCAATGATCCAGGCAATATGGGGAAATAAGACCCCATATTTCACCTTAACACGAGGAACAAGACAGGGATGCCCCCTCTACTCACTTCTATTTGCCCTGGTTATTGAACCGTTAGCAAAGGGCATTAGGAACAACCCCAAAATTATTGGAGCCTCTCGCCTAAAGTTGCACTCTGTGCAGATGATATTGTCATATTTGAGAGAGCCTGAGACCCCTCCCCAGAGCTTCACTCAATTAATAGAGAAGAAGCAGGCTAAAAGATTAATCATACAAAATCTAAACTAATGTGGCTGGACTCGCATCCCCAAAATGTATCGACAGGAATTAAATTCAAGTCAGCAATAGATTTTATGCTCCTCCAAGGAACAAGGGAGGATTAGCCTGCCCGAACATTAAATTGTACAACTCTGCGGCATCGCTCAGAGTACTAACATATTGGTACTCCACTTCATCTGATGCCCATTGGATAGATATGGAGCAAATTATTACAGAGGCAAGGCCTATAGCTATGCTACTTTCAGATCCCTCAAGTATAGACACAATCAGCGTGAAAGCACA
Organism: Ascaphus truei; assembly: GCF_040206685.1. Taxonomy (NCBI): domain Eukaryota; kingdom Metazoa; phylum Chordata; class Amphibia; order Anura; family Ascaphidae; genus Ascaphus; species Ascaphus truei. The sequence continues at coordinate 234,752,294 of NC_134486.1, read as the reverse complement.
TCCATTTATTCGAAACACCCTCCGTAACTGGAACATTGTGAGTCTCTCCAAACTGCAGTTCTCCTGTATGCTTTCACGGTTTACTAAAATTAATATGAATAAACCTTTTAACGGCGTGGAATTCGAGCCACTTATCACTGCATTAACCACAGTGAGGATATCCAGATTTAAACATTTCTATCAGCAAGGTTCTGTGATTTCAATGCAACAACTGCAAGGGAAAATAGAACAACGAATTCCCTTTTACCAATGCTTTCCGATATGGCATGCTTTAACAAACCTTCAAAACAAATTTCCTAAGAGACCCATCCCCTTTAGAATATATTATATATAGTGAGGAGCCTAGACATGTCTTATCTAGGATTCAGAGGGAGCTAACCTATCTCTATACTGAAGACATAACACCTACACTTGAACGCTGGCACTGACATAGAGAAGAATTTACATAATGATGAGTGGCCGGAGATTTGGGGAGAGTTACGTAAGTCCTCTGTCTCTGCCTCACTAACGGAAACAAGCTTTAAAATGTTCTATAGAATGTACCTGACTCCTGTTAAATTAGCCCGTATGCAACCCAGCCAAACCGACGTCTGCTGGAAGCTGTGTGCGCAGTGAGCAGATGATCTGCCCATGTGGTGGAGCTGCCCTAAAGTTAATTCTTTCTATAAAAAGGTTTTGTGAGATAAAGAATATCACAGAGATAGATGTCCCCTTTCAGCCGGAGAATGCGCTGCTCAGGCTCTGACTAATCAATGTAGGTATCCCTAGACATATTAAAAACCTAATTGGACACCTCATCTATGCCACCAAAAATATACTACCTAGAACGTGGAAAAGACCCTCCCACCCCATCCATGGAAGAATGGTGAGACAGATTTGAATTTATTAGAATAATAGAGAAGCTGACATACTATACTCGCTTAGATATCAAACACCAAAATAGCACAAAATATGGGCTCCCTATCATAAGTATAATGGAGAGGTTTTGGACCATAATACCAGAGTCCTTCATGCACCGCACAAGGTTAAGTTTGAAGTTAGGTGAATAAGATTATACTAGAACTGTATGATGCTAGTCAATCTGTCAGTACCTCTGTCAAGTGTGTCATGTATCAAACCTCTTTGAATGTAGACCTCTGGTTTTTCTTTGATCTTTCTATGAAATATCTCCATTGTTGCATTGGGAAAACTGCAATATACAATGTACGGGTGATCTCACGACCAGAACTGAATGTTGTGTCCACAATGCTTGATGTGTTTTAGAATATTGTATAAAGTAGGAATTTTCAATAAAATTTGAATACAAAAAAACCTCCCTACTTAACAATTTGCACCCGTTGAAAGAGATTTGTCTAACGAACATTTTGAAAATGATACAATCAAGAACAAAATATAAAGCACTGTACGAAAACACATTATGCAGTGATACATCTGCCATTTAATCATTTTTGGACACTGTCTTTTCATGAAGTTTGAGACATTGGTCTTATTCTGTATGTTGCGATAGCACCGATCTGTCCCTATCGCACAGAAAGCCCCATTGATTTTCATGCGATAGCGCTGTGTTGTTTTTAAGACCATCCTCCCTATGCTGAAGAAGATAGCAAATTAATTGGATTAAAATCTTCTTCAGCATGGAGAAGTGGAATACTTAAATACAGTAGATGCCATAGCTGACAAGTACATATTTAAAGTGACTAGAGTTTGCACTGCTATTAACATGTGCTATGCCACGACCTTGGTCATTCTCCTACCTGTTCATGAGGATTTGTTGTTTTCCAAATGCAAAGCTCGTTTCCATTCAGTGGAAAGGCGCAGTACTGCGGGGAGCAGGCAAGCTGCACATGGGATTCGGGAATACTGGATCCAGTGGATCGCTTCTCAGAAACTATATTGTGTGCAGACAGGGGTTCCAGGGCACTTGTATCAGCAAACATTATCATTCAGTACCTGCAGTGGTAAAAAGATCTAAATAAATCTTCAAGGCATTGCATGCTGGCCTCAAGAGGATGACATTTAACCAGTAGACATACTATACTGGCGACCATTTGAAAAATATCTACAGGGGTATTTTGCTAGGAAAATATGTGACTTCATTCTCCATTGAATTTTTTACTTGAGTTGAGGGAAAAAATGTATAAATATATTATTATTTAAAATGATGAGATCATACATACTGTAGGGAGAGTTAGATGTAGATATAGATACAAAATGTATTCTGGTCTCTGGCAGAAACAAGAGTGCAGACCCTTTATTAGTGGAGTCCAAAAATTGTCCCCTGAAAGGATCACAATTACTTGCCTCGATTTGTACTGCACACCCAGGGTGTCGTAAAATGATGATAACCCAATTTAATAGGATTGGATTAACATGTGGAGTAGCCCATCCTGTAAAATGCCACCCCCGGCTTATTCATACATATATTCGTAACGTTTTGCCCATACAAAAAGGTAATGCTGTAGTTCCTATACTGTGCTGCATGGAGGTTCCAAGCAATTCTATGAAAGCCCCCTAACATGTGCAGCTTAGCACACACAAAAATACTCTGTTTAATAGGCATAGCTTGTTTTACAGGACCCATACCATGTCATGCACCCGGTAATTAGGTACAGTTGAAGGGTATTCTCATTTATTCCCACACATTATATACAAAGTATTTATCCACTCTGAATGATTGACTCTCATTCACACGTCTCTATCTCTCTGTCACTTACTCACATACACCCTCTCACCCTCTCACCTTCTCACCTTCTCACCTTCTCACCTTCTCTCACTCACTCTCCCTCACTCTCACCCCGCTGTGCAGGTGTCTCGCAGGAAGCTCGCTCTCGCTCTCTCTCTCTCTCTATCATACACAAGCCACAAAGGCTCAGTATCCAGGCAACCAGGAAAGCCTCTGCAGGAGTAAGGCAACTGAGAAGGGTCAGACTTTGTTCAGATGAAAACACACACACACAGAAATGCTACGAACCTCATTTTATTCGTGATTTCACTTAAAAGCAGGTAATTTCAAATCTTAGTTTGAAATACAAGAAAACTTTAACTATGTGATGTTAATTGAAAAAGCATATCATGGTCACATTTTTACAAGGTGTGTGTGTGTGTGTGTGTGTGTGTGTGTGTGTGTGTGTGTGTGTGTGTGTGTGTGTGTGTGTGTGTGTGTGTGTGTGTGTGTGTGTGTGTGTGTGTGTGTGTGTGTGTGTGTGTGTGTGTGTAAAAGGTGACACAAAAACTCCACTGTATTGCATATAGCAAATAAAAATATCACTTGTGAGCACATTCACATGTCTTAGACAGGTCTGCAACCCTGCCTTTCACCATTATCACGTAGCATACAGTGCTTCCACTGTAGCAAGGGATTCTGGGTAACGACATGCAAATGAGCACACAGTGTCACCTTTTGCCTGAAATCCATTTTTACATTATAAGCTAATGCTCGCTGTTCACACAGCTTTTAAGCACAGCATGGGATTAGATGCTAAGCCAGTAAAACCACTCACAGACAGCTGTTTCGACCTTTTGGGTCTCATCGGTGTGAGGCCGGATGTACTGGCTCTGCAACTTTCAAGGCTGGGTAGGTTTACCATACTTTATATATGTATATACAAAGAGAAAAAGTTGCGCCACTAATCATAACAACAATATACCCGATTATATATAAAACCAGATATACATAAACAATATCAAAATTAAACAACCTCTATAAATTAACACAATTTGCATAGTTGCAAACTACTAACTAAGTTTGATGAGCGTGGACCTTTTTGGACTTTGACGGCTTCCGTAGTCACCAGCTTGCCACTGACTCCATTGCTGAACTCAACTGGACGCGGCGGACAGCGGAGCCAACTACATCAAGGAGACCGGAACAGCCACACCATTTGTTTTTAACCCACAATGTGAGTGGTTTATTGTCTTTTTTAAGTAATCGAATAAATACGTTATTCTAATGCACATTTCTCTGGATGCTTGCGGTGCACACGGGAGATCAAGTAAATGGGGGGGAGTATCCTGCGGGCATACACTTCAGGCAAAGATACCGGTTGGGGCTGTGACTCACACACGGCCGTGTGAGTCATTATCGTATATATTTTTATTGTCACCCCCTGCCCCTTCTCTATACTATCATCACTGCTGCACCAGTTGTATTTGATGTGGAACACTTAGATCGCACAGCTTTTGGGAGGAATATCTGGAGAGGATTGGGAAAGATACCTTTAGAAGCACGGACTTACACTTGGCCGTGTAAGTCTCTAGTATTTTGTAGCATTTATCTCACCCTAAATTCCTCACTATTGTGTTCACAGCTGTATACACCATACCATATATTTGCTCAGGAATTCTCATTACAGGACTGTTACTGACTACTGTATATGTGTATCTCTTTTTCATGTTTCACGCTCCCCCATTCTGTTCCTACTAAGAAGAAGAGGAAGTATGCAGCACCCTTACAGGAATTGTCCAACATACTTAACCACTACTGCCAAATAAACTGCAATTGTGGGGCTTGTTTCATCTGTCTAGTGGGCCCTTGTCCTCCTTATTCAGCACCACTGTGTAGCCAAGTACGTATGTCTTTCCCATCCCACACACACCATGTAAAGTTGTGTATGGGGGTGGCTAATGGATCAAAGGGTCAATTCCACGTAAGACCAAAGTGACCAAATTTTTTATGTATTATGTATTTAATGCATTAAAATCCCACTCGAGTGTACACCACCAAAGTGACCCAGTGAGAGTGATAGTTTAATGGGCCAGTACTAGAGTATGTACAAACAAAGTGACCTTATGACAGGGATCCCAGGAAATTAAATGGGCAGATGAACGACACCAGAAATGACTCTGGAGTCTTGGGGGCCTCCTCTTTGGGGCCCCACAAACGTCTACTTCGTTTAGGAATGGAGAATACATTTGAACAGGTTCCTACGTCTCAGTAAGCTTAGGTGAGATATTGCAATTGACGAGACACTACTCAGAACATCTTAAGTGGGGTCCTTCTATAAAACAAATGACCCAGTATGTGGTACTGCTGCATTACACATAATGAAAGTGTCAATGAGTTCCTGCTAGAAAGAAATAGAGCTTTTTATTTAGTGAAATTAACTTTAGGTGGTTGCAGATGTGTTTGGCAGTAGCCACGATATAAATTCCCAGGTGTTCTTGTTCAGTGATCGCTCACACTGAGCAAGGAAACGTACACGTTTTTAAAAAAAACTCTTTGGACCTTATTCTATATTGGATGAAAATATCCTGGATGGCCGCTTTGGACAAATTAGAATAAGACCCCTAGTAATAAAAGATTTATTAATGTTTTACTCTATTATTCTTCATGGGCAATTTTTTTTTATTATAAATTTCGTGTCATATTTTTGGGGAAGAATCCCTGTTACTTATCATTCTTCAACGTGTTTCCTTAGGGGAAAAAAATGTCAAAACAATGAATCCTAGTCCATAATAGTTTCCATATGTTGGCTTTTATAGCTGAACTAAGCGATATATTTGCCTGTTTTATGTGCCCATACTGTAGCTCTCACTGACCCTATGTAATCCCATATGAGTGAAGATTGTATTTCTGAATTCAAGAGGGTGATCAAAATAAAGTCTATGGGGAAAACTGGTGTATGTAAAAGGATAATTGAAGACAGTAATTCGATTGAAGTCTTATGTGGAAAAATGATATACTGTATATGTAAAAAGGCAATGCTGACTTTAAAGATCAGAAAAAAGGGAAGGGGAAACACAAAATGGATGTGCCCCCTAAAAGAATTCACTTCAATGCACACCAGCAAAGTGTAAAAATTAACTTTTAATAAATTCCTTAAAACATATATTACCAAAGTAATGTGTAATGTGAATTAAAAATGTGTTAAATCATCGCTATCAAGCAACCGTGTCATTAATTATAGAGACCCTTTGTTGGCTTTAAAGATGTCTGATTAATATGAGGGGGACACCATCACAATAAAGATGAGACAATGTACTCCTCCTGTATTATGAAGTGAAAGTACCCCATATGGTCCACATTTGTCTTTATCACTAGAGCAGAGTAATCTATACTATAATTCAGAACGTTTGTTTGTCTTGCTATACAAATCCACACGCTTAATCCTAGAGCCACCAAATTTGGCATGCTATATACAGTAATAGAATCAAAAGGAAATGCGTCAGTGGGGTTTTGGTATGTTTGCCCAATAGCCTCATATATCATATCTATATATTTAAAAGGCATAGGTATGTTTATGTACAAAGGTTCAGCTGTACAAGATGTCTGCAACTCATTATGATGTCACCAGTATGATGTCACATGCAAGACATAGAGCCTATCAGGTACAACACCAGTGGCTGACTTGCGTAGAGAAATTGTGGATAGCAGATAAGAGGTGGCGGAAGTGACGGGCGTCCCAGGATAGTGAGGAAAGAGACGGTGGTTGTTATAAGGAAGGTGGGGGTGAGACAGGCCAAGAGCAGGCCAAGAGCAGGGTGGGTAAGAGAGGCCAAGAGCAGGGTCCAGACAGGTTTGGTGGAGGGGAGGGGGTGGAGGTTATGTAGGGGTCACACAGTTCTTGGGTTGCCAGAACTTCAAGAATTACCTTGAACTCTCCCTACTTTGGGCACCTCTCCCTGGCAACGCCAGGTAATTCGGCTAGAATAATATATAATTTATTTCTTTACCTACAGCACTCCAGATATATGATTATGTCTTATTCCCATCGCATAGTAACCTCTTCCTTCAAGTTGCATCCGAAGGTCTGAGGACTCTTTAGCAGGGTGATCCCATGGTCTACTCATCAACCAATTCAAGTAAGGTTATTATCTTATTGATTAGCAAAAAGCAATGGTTTATATATATATTTTTAAAGCAAGTTTGCAGGAAAGAGTAATTTATTAACAGTGTTCCCTCTGAATCCTGTGGGCGATAGAGTACGTGAGAAGGTGAATGTAACACCTCATAATAGGGGTGAGCGAGCGCAGTTCGGCACATGCATTTCTCTCCCTGCATAACTCCTCTCTACTGTAATATATATGCATTTCCCTGACCAATCCTAGCAAGCAAATGAGTGATTTTAGCGCTCCAGCGCTGGATCCATAACTGTTTGTACACGCAATGCAATTGTATGAACAGAGGCACAGTGCTGGGGGCTACTGATGTACAATTAGTGAAATTCACAACAGTGACTCTCAATAAGATATGAAGTCTTAAGAGAAATATTCCCTGAAGGTTAGGGTTAGTAGGTTGAAGCCCACTCATCAAAACCTCGTTGGGATAGTCCCTGGACTAATATTAGCACATGAGGTTCACCTAGTAATATGTAAACAATGTACTCACATTAGGATGTACCCCTGTCCTGTGCCTCTGGATAACCGTGCAGCCAATTGTTGTATCAAGGTAGACAAAAAAAAGGATTTTTGGCGCACAGGCAATAGAGTTGGTCACAAAAATTATACTAAAACAAAGAGGATTCCTAGGGGCTTGCGAATCAAGAAGTCACCAACGTTTGGCTTCCAAAATAAAGAGTTCGAAGAACAATGGATTATTGTACTCAACACCTGTTCCTTTAAATTAATGGAACTCATTATTCAGGGGAAAAAAATAAAAAGAACTGATATATAGCCAAATTAGAGATTTACAAGATCAACTTCATAGATTTAAGGACATTGAAGGATTTAAGAAAGATGATCGTAGCTTACTGAAAACAAAACATGATGCTGAAAAAGATAATGACGAAGAAGCAAAGTAAATTTGATAGAGATCGGTCAGATTATGACAAAAAAACAAGTTTACAGCTGGCAGAGAGTGAATCAAAGCACAGATTGATCTTACAGTGCTCCCAGGAGTAACTTGTCATTCAGATCTACCCCACGGAAATCCATCTTGAAGGGAAGAACTGATAATCAAAGTGGAGAATCTGAGCTGTCGGATGTAGAGGCATCTTCCCATGCAGTTTCCTTTGAGGATAAAGATGACCAGTCGGGATATTTGTCACGGGAGGCGGCAAGACAAAAGAGAGAGGATGGTCATACTTCTGGAGAGTATCAGTCCAGGTCTGAATCATCGATGGGAAATTCAAGAAATTCGCAGTACCTCCAACAACCGCAAAAAAACTTTGCATTATGAAAAAAAACGCTAAGGAACCAGGAGAGGGAAGAGGAATCGACGAAAGGCGAAAACCATACAAAAGAAAGAAGAATTCTTAAATAAAATCGATAATGTCATCAATTTATCAGGAGTGGAACTGTCTACGGCAGAGATTTCGCTCTTAAACAAGGTTCTCAAATATGTGCCAACTATGAACTTCGATTTGTTCAATACGGCAATCGATGTCCAGAAATATGTACGCAAACTTACCTTAAAAAAAATTTCAGCATGGCGATCACTATCACCCTGAGAGCGCTTTACCTGTGTTAGACAGTTCTGAACCTGTTTCTGAAGGAAGTCTAATTTCCCCTTCCTCACCATCTGATTCTCCTGCCCATCACTTCTCTCCCGTGGATCGTCTGTCTACCTTCAGGGACCAATGTGTCCTGAGGGATATGGACGATCTTGAGGAGGAACAGGGTGGACAGTTTCATTCCAACCACTCCATAATTCAGTGAGTGGAGATCTCATTTCATTTCTATTTTCTATCCAGTGCATGCAAAGGGCCCTTATAGTACAATGTTTGAAAATCTAGTGATTAGAGATCTTTGTTTGTTAGCACAGGGTTTCTCGTTTTCTCCTACATATGTCAGTCAGGATAATCTCAGTAGGGATGAAAGGTTGGCAATGAAATCTCTACAGAATAATCATGCCCTGGTAATCAAGAATGCTGACAAGGGAGGAGCTGTGGTTGTCCAGAGCAGGAAGGACTATCTCAGGGAGGCTTATCGCCAATTTGGAGATGGTTCTTCCTACTCTGGACTACCACGAGACCCGACCAGTATCTATATGAAATCTCTGACGGATCTTGTAGATCTTGGAATAATTACCAATGTACTTTCTAAAGAGGAAGTAAGATTCTTTGTCAACCCAAACCCAGTTATTCCTATCTTCCACCATTTCCCAAAGATCCACAAGACATTGGTCGACCCACTTTCTTATATAAGCAACCCTTTCTCCTGGCAACCCTTTCAAACAAACCATTCTTGTTCAGTCTTTCTAATTGTACTGTCATGAACGTTAACATTTAACATGCTAACTGAGGCCTGTAGAGTCTGAGATGTAACTCTTGGGTTTTTTGCAATTTCTCTGAGCATTACACAGTCTGACCTTAGGGTGAATTTGCTGGGACGTCCACTCCTGGAAAGATTGGCAATTGTCTTGAATGTTTTCCACTTTTGAATAATCTTTCTCACTGTAGAATGATGGACTTTAAATTGTTTGAAAATGGCCTTATAACCCTTCCCAGATTGATGGGCAGCAACAATTGCTTCTCTAAGATCATTGCTGATGTCTTTCCTCCTTGGCATTGTGTTAACACACACCTGAATGCTCCAGACCAGTAAACTACTAAAACTTCAGCTTTTATAGAGGTAGTCACACTTGCTGATGAACAATTAATCAATGGCATTTGATTAGCAGCACCTGTCTGCTGCTTAGCATCTTAATTCCTATGGAAGCAGTAAAGATGTACTTAGTTTTTCACACATAGCTTCTCCATTTTGGCTTTATTTTTGTTAAATAAATCATGACACTTTGTAATATGTCATGTGTTGTTGTTCATCTGAGGTTGTATTTATCTAATTTTAAGACCTGATAAGGACAGATGATTGTTATTATGTCCTGATATGTAAAACCATAGAATTCAAAGAGGGTGTACTTTCTTTTTCACACAACTGTATAGGTATTGCACTGTGTATTTTTGTCACATTGGAAGTAGCTTTGGGCATCTTTGTTCGTTTTTTGTTGTATACATTTAGCCACGCCCACCAGCACTCCTTTGGACACTTATATACATATATATATTATGTGGTAATGTTTGGGGTTTCTGAGAGCTTGTTGGGAATCTGTGTGTTTATGTTGTATATTATAATTATAAGTGAATCTTAAATCATAAGTGTTATTGTTAATATACTCAAGAAAAGTGTTTAAAGTGTTGAAATCCCCTTTCCAAATTAAAATTAAATCATCAATAAAGTGTTTATAAAAAATAATATTATCTCTAAAGTGATTAGTGCTACTATATAAAAACTGGGTCGACTCTTCTCTCTAAAAAGAACATGGCAGCACGGCTTGAGTTTGCAAAGTTGCATCTGAACAAACCACAAGACTTTTGGAACAATGTCCTTTGGACAGACGAGACCAAAGTGGAGATGTTTGGCCATAATGCACAGCCCCACGTTTGGCGAAAACCAAACACAGTATATCAGCGCAAACACCTCATATCAACTGTCAAGCTTGGTGGTGGAGGGGGGATGATTTGGGCTTGTTTTGCAGCCACAGGACCTTGGAACCTTGCAGTCATTGAGTCGACCATGAACTCCTCTGTGTACCAAAGTATTCTAGAGTCAAATGTGAGGCCATCTGTCCGACAGTTAAAGCTTGGCCGAAATTGGGTCATGCAAAAGGACAATGATCCCAAGCACACCAGCAAATCTACAACAGAATGGCTGAAAAAGAAAAGAATCAAGGTGTTGCAATGGCCAAGTCAAAGTCCAGACCTCAACCCGATTGAAATGCTGTGGCTGGACCTTAAGAGAGCTGTGCATAAACAAATGCCCACAAACCTCAATGAACTGAAGCAACGTTGTAAAGAAGAGTGGGTCAAAATTCCTCCTATACATAAGGTTTAAGCTTGCCCCTCTCCACATTCCAAGTTGCAGGTCAGTTTCATTTTGCTGGGTTACGACAGATCCAATGCTGATCATTCTTCCTGTAATTATACAGGTAAATAAGAATTTTAACTCAGGGAGTGTTAGGACCTGCTAACGACCTGCTAATGATCATGCCTTGAAAGTGGCAGCAGGCTTTTTGGCCAAAAGATTAAACTAAATTACTCTTTTTCAAGAGAATATATAGGTATTGCACTGTGTATTTTTGTCACATTGGAAGTAGCTTTGGGCATCTTTGTTTGTTTTTTGTAATATACAACATATACAGTTTCTGGACCTTCTGTTTTACATAGATCTTGATCAACGGATCCAAACAGATACTTATAGGAAGAAGAACTCGAGGAATTAGTTCCTAAGAGCCGACAGCTGCCACCCCCGGTCTTTAGTCTCTGGGATACCTTAGGGCCAGTTCCTCAGACTGAGGAGGAATGGTTCCACTCAGTCTGAGGAGCTGAAAAAATGCTTTATCGAGAGAGGTTACAAACCTAAATTATTGCAAACAGCCTTAGAAAGAGAATTCCTTATCGGTCCCAAAGAGTCTGGGATGAGAATGACAAAAGAGAGGAGGAAGAGGGGTACAAATTTAGACAATCTGGACATACCATTGTTCATATCGCAGTTTAATAAGAAGAGCAATCAGGTTAAATAAATCTTATTTAAGCACTGGGGTCTTTTACAGATGGACTCTGGTTTAAATGATTATGTGAAGTCAGGTCCTAAGTGCGTTTTTCGCAAAGCAAAAACAATAGCTGGTTACAGTATGTCTCTCCAGTGATATTTGAAAGGTTAATGAACAGGCTAACGTTTTTTAAGTCACCAAGGGCTCTTTTTCTGTTGTACATGTAATGTTTGTAGGTATATGAAATATCACAAGAGAAGCTGCACACCACAAAAAAAAAGCTGTGTGTGCTGTGCACTCGCATAGTAAGTGAAACTTCTTTGACTTTTGTCACAAAAATTGACTTATAACGCGCGTGCTCGGCACACGTGTCAGTCAGTGTATGTGTCAGTCAGTGAGTATGTATGTGTGTCAGTCAGAGAGTATGCATGTGTGTTTGTTTGTGTGTGTGTCAGTCAGTGTATGTATCTGTGCCGGTCAGTGTGTGTATCTGTACCGGTCAGTGTGTGTATGTGTGTCGGTCAGTGTGTGTATGTGTGTCAGTCAGTGTGTGCATGTGTGTCAGTCAGTGTGTGCATGTGTGTCAGTGTGTGCATGTGTGTCAGTGTGTGCATGTGTGTCAGTCAATGTGTCAGTGTGTGCGTGTGTGTGTCAGTCAATGTGTGTGTGTGTCAGTCAGTGTGTGTGTGTGTGTGTGTGTGTGTGTGTGTGTGTGTGTGTGTGTGTGTGTGTGTGTGTGTGTCAGTCAATGTGTGTGTGTGTCAGTCAGTGTGTGTGTGTCTGTCAGTCAATGTGTGTGTGTGTGTGTGTCAGTGTATGTCTCACTCTCTCTGTGTTGTGTGAATGTCTCCCTGTGTCGGTCAGTGTGTGTATGTGTGTCAGTCAGTGTGTGTATGTGTGTCAGTCAGTGTGTGTATGTGTGTCAGTCAGTGAGTATGTGTGTCAGTCAGTGAATATGTGTGTCAGTCAGTGTGCGTGCGTATGTGTGTGTCAGTCAGTGTGTGTGCGTATGTGTGACAGTCAGTGTGCGTGCGCGTGCGTCAAAGTGTGCGTGCGTCAAAGTGTGTGTGCGTCAAAGTGTGCATGCGTCAGTGTGTGTGTGTATGTGTTTATTGGCAGCAGTACTAGCATCATGAATGTTGAGCGGGTGGGGGAGCTCACAGGGGGGGGGAAGGAATAGGCACATCATTCAGGGGCGGTGTTCGGTACATCACTGGGGTGTGCGTGCGTGCGTCAGTGTGTGTCAGAGTGTGTGCGTGTCAGAGTGTGCATGCGTCAGAGTGTGTGTGCGTGCGTCAGAGTGTGTGTGCGTGCGTCAGAGTGTGTGCATGCGACAGAGTGTGTGCGTGCGTGCGTCAGAGTGTGTGTGCGTGCGTCAGTGTGTGCGTGCGTCAGAGTAAGTGTGTGTGTGTGTGTGTGTCAGTCAGTGTGTGTGTGTGCGTCAAAGTGTGTGTGTGTGTGTGTGTGTGTGTGTCAGTCAGTGTGTGTGTGTGTCAATCAGTGTGTGTATGTGTCAGTCAATGTGTGTATGTGTCAGTCAATGTGTGTATGTGTCAGTCAATGTGTGTATGTCAGTGTGTGCGTGTCTGTCAGTGTGTGTGTGTCTGTCAGTGTATGTGTATCTCTCTGTGTGTACACACCGTATGTCTCTCTGTCTGTGTCCTGCCCCCTCTCTCCTGACTCCCCCCACCCCCGGCGGAGCTGCGGACCCGGGGGGCTCAATCTGAGTCTTCTGAGCAGATACCCCCCTCACCCCCCCGGCGGCGCGCTCAAGCTCCCCCCTTCCCCACCCCCCCGGTGGCGCGCTCAAGCTCCCCCCTTCCCCAAAACCCGGTGGCGCGCTCAAGCTCCCCCCTTCCCCACCCCCCGGCGGCGCGCTCAAGCTCCCCCCTTCCCCACAACCTGGCGGCGCGCTCAAGCTCCCCCCTTCCCCACCCCCCGGCGGCGCGCTCAAACCCCCCCATTCCCAGGCTGTTAGGAGCGGCGCCGGCGCCAGCCTCCCTCCTCCTGTCCATCGGCATGCCAGTGGGCGGGGAACGGCGCCGCTGCCAGCCGCTTCTGCACATGTGTGGCGCGCGGCATGGCAGCGGGCGGCGGAACAGCGGCAATTAGGAACGGCGGCTATCGCCGCCGCATATGTAAGCAACCGGGTGTGGGGTGTGTGGGAGGGTGAGGGGTGCGGCGGCGATTAGGAGCGGCGCCGGCGGCTATCGCCGCCACCACATGTGACAGGGGACGTGTGAGCGGAGCGCCGTCCATTACGTGACGTCACTTCAGTTTCACATTTCGCCCCCCATCTATCCAGTTTTATCCCATCAGAGGTGCCACTAAAGAAGTTTCACTTCAAAAACAAATAAGATACTTGCTGATACCGGTGCTCATGGTTCAGGGATATCTGCCTAGAACATCCAATATTGGAGAGAGTAGAAAGATCCAGGGCAACTTCGGATTTCTTAGAAAAATGTATTCAGCACAAAAACACTGTAGGTATATGAAGCCATCAAGTTTTTTATTTCCCACATTCCACATAAAAAGTATAAAGTTAATAATGTTATTCATTGTAACTATACATTTACTATCTGTTTACTGACACGAATAAACCTGAAGTCGCATAACCATTCCTTGCTAGACTGGATTCTCTCCTCAAACCCCAGCAGAATCCAATCCTCTGGCATCCTTCCTGATATTTTCAGTGACCATGCAATAGTGTACTGTGTAAGGAAAATTAAACCGCCCCATTCAAGCCCTAAAGTTCTCCTCACTAGAACATTTAAAAACTTTAACCCACAACAGTTTCTGGATGACCTTACCAACTGCCCATGGCACAGAATCGATTTAATTCCCGACCCTGATTCTGCGCTCGACTATTTCCAATCCGAGTTCTTAAAACTCTGCGATACCCATGCTCCACTACGCAAAATAAGGGTACGGGGGGCCCACCTTCCATGGGTTACACCTGACCTTATAGCACTCTACCAGTTCAGGGATGCCTTGTGGAAAAGCTACAAAGTAACTGGCACTACCAAGGATCTCAATCACTACAGATGCCTGCGGAACGTGTGCACAAGGCAAACAAGGTATGCAAAAGCACAATATTACTCTGACAATCTCCACCAAAATACATCAAACCCAGCTAACTTCTGGAAGGTTATCAACAATATATTCCAGGCTCCTAACCATCAACAACCAAGTAATATCACTAAGGGGGATATTACTCTGACAAACCCCACTGACATTGCAAATGCATTCAATGATTACTTTGTGGGGTGTGCCACTAACTTATTAGCAAAACGCAGCACAAACCCCAAACATGAATCTCATCCTGGGAGTATCCCTACAGTCCCACCCCCTCCCAACACTGCCCACAATTTTCAATTTAGCCCAGTATCTGAAGAGGAGATTACACAAGCGCTCCTCAAACTAAAACTAAGCAGCCAATGTGGACCCGACTTACTACAATCTAGGTTCCTACGACTTGGTGCCCCAGCCATTGCCAAACCAATTGCGTCCATAGTCAACTGTATCCTGTCTGCAGGCCATATCCCATATGTATAAACGTAGAGATTGACGCTCATACAAGTGTATGGACTCACAGGCTATATTTCAGCATAAAAGTAGATGGGAACTTCTATAAGTAATTCCAGCATGTATATAATACTCGGTCAAGGGGGGGACATGAACATGGGACCTAGCGGTCAGTCGGCGCGACTACCGCAGATATGGTTTACCCTGCTTACCCCCCTTAACATATACACTTCCCTAAATAGGGACCAAGGTAATATTGAATGAGGGCTACTGCCCATTACCTTTCCATTGAGTGTATAGGGATACGAAATCCATCCAGGCGAAGTTCCACTGCGTGCAGGCCATATCCCTAAGACCTGGAAAACTGCCAGAGTTGTCCCAATCTTCAAAAGTGGGGACAAAAACACTGTCTCAAACTACAGGCCAATCTCACTTCTCCCAATTCTATCCAAAGTTATGGAAAAATGTGTCCACTCCCAATTAAGCGATTTCTACACCAAGACAAATTTCCCTAGCCAATTCCAGTCTGGGTTTCGTCCCAAACACTCCACCGTAACTACCCTGCTAAAAGTTTGCAATGAAATCCAGTGTGGAATGGAACAGGGACAACTCACTGGTGCAGTATTCCTAGATTTTGCAAAGGCTTTTGACACAGTTGATCATGTTATCCTGCTTAACAAACTCCAGAGCTCTGGAATAGGGAAACATGCTTTAAACTGGTTTCAGTCCTACCTATCAGGAAGATCCCAACATGTGTCCATCTCAGGCTCTAACTCCAACCCCCTGGATATCACCTGTGGTGTACCGCAAGGCTCTGTTCTGGGGCCCCTACTCTTCTCAGTGTTCATTAATGATCTTCCCACAGCTTGTAAGGAAGCCTCAATACACATGTATGCAGATGACACAATCCTGTATGCACACAGCCATAGCCTCTCTGACCTTCAACACATACTTCAGTCTGACTTTTTGAGACTCGAAAACTGGATTTCCCAAAACAAACTGTTTTTAAACACTGACAAGACTGTAACAATGGTATTTGGGACCAAGACTAAATTTGTAAAGCTTCCAGTGACTGAGCTCCTGATTAGAACCAACGCTACCACCACCCTAACACCTGTCACTAGTTTTAAATACCTGGGCTTATGGTTTGACTCCCACTTAACATTCAGGATGCACATTGATACCCTGACAACCAAGACCTATGCCAAACTAGGGGTACTTTACAGGAACAAATCCTCCCTAAGTCTCCTGGTCAGAAAGCGTATTGCACAGCAGATGCTAATGCCAATTATTGACTATGGAGACATAGCATATGGCTCGGCTCCTCAAACCCACCTTAGCAAACTTGACACCCTCTACAATTCAATTTGTCGTTTTGTTCTCCAATGCAACTACAACACACATCACTGCGAAATGCTCAAAGAACTAGATTGGTCATCACTAGAGTCTAGGCGCAAAGTTCACCTTTCCTGTCTCACCCTCAAATACTTTCTGGGCAAGCTACCCAGCTACCTGAACAAGCTCCTCACCCCTACCACATGCAGTACCTATCACCTGAGATCAGACTCCAAAAGACTATTCATGGTCCCAAGACTCAACAAAGTATCCGGACGTTCCTCCTTCTCCTTCCGTGCACCCCAAAACTGGAACAACCTACCAGAGACTCTCATATGCACCACCAGCTTAAGTTCTTTCAAATCTAAGGCTGTCTCACACTTTAATCTGGTCTGTAACTGTTTCATACGCTCATAATATATATTTTCTTTAACTGTGCATGCAATGTCTTGTATATAATGTATACCTTGTTCATTTATGTAACTGTATTTGTAACCATGTATTATTTTGTTTTACTCTGTGCCCAGGACATACTTGAAAACGAGAGGTAACTCTCAATGTATTACTTCCTGGAAAAATATTTTATAAATAAAAATAAATAAAATAAATGTGGATGTGGGAAAAGATATGTTGGCAGCACGACGACAAGTTTAAAAACGAGAATACAGGAACATATTGGGCTGATTAAGAAAAAGGACCTATTACATCCTGTTTCCAAGCATTTTTGTGAGTGTAAGGATGGAGGTATTAAAAACTGTAACTTCATGGGAATTGACAGAGTTACATTGAAAGAATGAGGAGGGGACATTATCAACATTTTGGATCGCAGGGAGGCACAGTGGATCTTATTAAGGACTAGAGCCCCTGAGGGCATTAATATTGAATGGAACTTTGGACATTTTCTAAGATGAACCAGTGTTCATGAGATATCAATGTGCTCCCCCTGCGTTCCATAATTTTCCATTTGTCAATAGATATGTAGTAGAAGTGATTTGTATCAATTATAATTGGGTTGTTTAGACATGGTATTGATATTATTGTTATATTACTAGTGTTGGTTCTCATGATCACCCAATATGTAATTTCTAGTAAGAGTTTTTGGATTTACATCGTAGAAGTGTTCGATTTAATATTTTTCACATAATATATCTCTTTAGAATTTGCTATTCACTATTTATATTGTACAAATGTTCGAGTCAGGATTCTTTTAAATTCTTCTAGTTTGTGAATATATATTATTCACGCATTAAAGGAATAATATCAAAATATATCAGATGAGACCTGGACCCTTTGCATATATATCTTATTTATATAGCATACTTTTGGTTCTATTTCATGCAATCATTTTGGGTCAATGTCTGTATGGTATGTTACACTTGACACTTTTTAAGTATTAAGAAGTTATGGCTTATTAATGGTTACAAAATAATGGAATTATGTCTGGCATAATTAATTTTGTTGAATTTCTTGGATGACAGAATTTATATATGCTCTGCTTGAGAGATCTTTGCTCAGGTATATGATGCTGGGACTAGAGTAAAACTCTGTAGGCATATATGCAGCTACATATAGAGGATTAGTTATAGCTGGAAGGTTTAATCTTTATAAGGGTAGCTAATTTTGACCTTTAGGTCAAGTAGATAAGTAGTTATTAAAAGTAGTGGTAGTATAGATTATCTCTAATTTCTATTAGAGAATGTTCCTATTAAGAGTATGTAATATCCAATTTACAATTTATATTATTATGCATGTATATTCACTCAATTTTTCCTCTATATGCATCTGCATTTTGCCTTTAGGTTGGTTATAAACATTTATTATTATTATTATTTTCATAATTTTGTTAATTTAAAATGTTGCTATTAGGATTATAGTTGGTCGGATATATGGTTGCTAAAATAGCTTTTGAAAGTTATATGTTATTATCACAATTTTGTTAAGCTATGATTCTATTGTAACAACTGCCAGTGTCTTAGGAGGTATGGTTAGATTCTTAGAACCTGTTTTATTACTGTCTGTGTCATGGATTTTCACATGTGTGTTTGTTATTAAAGTTTTTTTATTTTCATTGAAAGTTTTTTCTGCCTCTGGATGTGTCCAGAGATAGAACTTAGTTGTTTATCTGGCTGTTTCCGTGGGAACGGGTGATGTCACGGGGGGGCGGATTCAGCCCGAGCATGCGCTCTGAGCTTTTGGCTTAACTGAGGGCAGACAATGCTTCTGTCTTGCCCTTAATAGATTTTGAGCTGAGCTTCGCGGCTGTGGATTGCGTCATCGCGCATGCGCAGAACGCCCTGGCGTCACCGCGTTTTGGCACGAAACAGGCAATTTGAATATTTATTTAAAGGATTCTTTGTGTTTGTTATGGTGACTCCTTGATAAAGTGCTATATGCACGAAATGCGCAGGAGGGTGTTACACCTCCGTTTTTTAAACTATGGACCAATAAAGCATTACATTTTATTCATTCCGTTTTTTGTGAAGCACTCTATTGGCTGTGCGCCACAAATCCTATTTTTGTCTACCCTGACCAATCCTCCAGCATTCATCTCCCTTTCTGTATTTCATCTCTTGTATTTACTCTTGCACTTCTCCCTGTATACCCGCCCCCCCACCCCCCATGTTTTCTCTATTCCTTTAATTTCCCTCCTCCCTGCAAGTCTCCTAACTTCATATCCCATTCTCCCTGTATCTATTCCGCTATATTCCTCCTCATCCCTACATATCCCCCTCATCCCTACTGTACATATCCCTCATCCCCATATATCCACCTCATCCCTACATATCCCACAGCGCTATCATATATCCTCCTCATCCCTTTATACTCATCTCTATATATCTCCCTCATCCCTACATATCCCTCTCGTTCCTATATATTCCTCATCCCTACATATCGCCCTCACCCCTACATATCCCTCATCCCTTTAGATCCCTACATATCCCTCAACCCTATATATCCTGCTCATCCCTACATATCCCTCAACCCTATATATCCTGCTCATCCCTACATATCCCTCAACCCTATATATCCTGCTCATCCCTTTATATTCCTCATCTCTACATATCTCTCTCATTCCTACAGATCCCTTTCACCACTACAAATCCCTGCACGGAGATATGCTTATGCACATGCCCTGCCTTTATATCCCCTCCCCTCTGCACGTCCCCTCCTCCTGACCCCGCCTGTGGTGCACATCTCGCGGGATCCTCCTCTCCTGCAGCTCCCGGGGATCCTCCTGCACACGCACGGCAGGGTTGGAGGCTGCGCTCTGTGCTCAGTGTTCACCTCTGGGGGGGATCACAGTTTCCTCTCTGGTGAGTCCATGCAATGGTGCTTAATGTGTGTGGGGTTTGGTGGTGACGCTGCTTCTTCCCTCCCCTCCTCCTCCAACAGTCACAGCAGCCTGGCTTCTCTATACTTTAATATAGCTCATAATCCTCAGAGGGCAACATTACCAGAAGGGGCGAGACACTCATGATTTTGTTCCAATGCTCCTTGTCTGACAACCAGGGCCCTGCTTCTGAGTTTATTATTCTCTCTCCCCCTCCCCCTCCCTTCTGCTTAGTGGGGAGTCAGTCCGGGTTATCATGTCAGATCTGAGGAAACCAGCTGCTGAGAAATGGACAATAAAATATACGGGTTTAAAGGCCACAATGGTGTGTTGCTGTGTCTGCTTATTTAGCTCTTTGATCCTTATAGGTTTTCAACCCCTTACTGGGTGTCCAGGCATATGACCTGAAGTAATACACTCTCCAATTAATAATTCAACCCCACTATGATGTTTGGGTAAGAATAAAGGTCAGGGTATTTATGTATAAAGATCTGCAGAGAAATGGTAAAACTACGGGTTCAAAGCCATAATTTTGATAGTGTTCGGTTCTCCCCTTGATTCCTTTGTTGATTTCTATCCTCTTAAACAGCCAGATTTATAACTCCAATATACATTTCGACCAGATTTGTTAAATTGTATGGCAAAATTTAAGGTCTATTTAAGCAGATTAATTTCTGGTTTAATACTACGCATGCCTAAATGACCATTGTCGGATGATAATTTCTATTGAAGACTATGGGAATTTTCAAAACAAAAAAGCCCTGAATGGCCAGTTTAGCCTGTATTGTATAGGAATACCCCCCTTGGGTTTTACTATGCTAAGGCTTTCCACCTGTTCGTTATGGCAATAAACATACTGCACCTTTTATTTCTCAGCATCTTGACACCAAGTTCAATGTTTTCTTCTTATTTTGCTCTTTGCGCCTTTACCTAACTTTCTTCGTTTTGTGTCATTGCAGGGGTGTGGTTCCAATATAATATTGGTATCCAAACTGCCACAATGCAGTTGTCTACTTATTGCTGCATGTGCTTAGATTTCATTTATTGTTGGTCACCACACAACTGCATTACCTCATGTAATGGTTTTCCTCCTGTTGGGAGGTGAGGGGTTAAAGCTATGTGGACATTAGCAGGACCAGAAGTACATATTATCTGCCATTAGATGGCAAAGGTAGTGTTTCCTGAACTGTCACATACTAGTCAACAGTAAAGAGTTAGTGAACCAGATCTGTGTGACTGTCTGAAACCCCAGAGAATTGGCTATCACACCAACCTAATGCATTTTGGGTGGGAATGCAAAACTGATTTGATCAGATAAAACACTGTATTTGAAGTAACAAATATTTTTATGGTAAGCCTGTTTAGTATTTCTTTTAATAGGATGTTGATGTCAAGCCCAATAGAGCTATGTTGGCACACTGGAGAAGAGCCCTTTTCATGCTTTTGGCAGTGCACGCGTTACTTATGATCGAATGCTACACAGATGACGAGAACCCTGATGAGTGGATGCTCCTTCATGTTGTCCAAGGTCAAGTAGGGGCAGGAAACTACAGCTACCTGAGACTAAACCATGAAGGAAAGATAATACTCGAGATGCAGAGCCTAAGAGGCGACGCGGATATATATGTCTCAGGTGCAACCCTTCACCCCAGTTTCGATGAGTATGAGCTACAGTCGTCAACCTGTGGGCTGGATGTTATCACCGTAAGAGATTATATCAGACGCCCAGTGGGCATCGGAATTTACGGCCACCCATCTCACATGGAGAGCGAGTTTGAAATTAAAGTGTACTATGACCCAACAATACAAGACGACCCTTTTGCCGACGCCGGTTATGACCCTGAAGAGATGGAGGCAAGTCAGAAGCAGCAGAGACACGCTTCTCACGACGCATCTCCGGATGACGAATCAATGCTACGGACTATACTGATAGGGATTTTGAAAATTATCCTTGAGATTCTATTCTAAGTGCTATTAAAACTCATACTAGTATTTGGTGCGCTCAAAGCTTATGAAGTCTGCAATTTGCAGTGAGAACTGGAATTTTCCATAAATAAAATAAAACAACAATGTTGAGGATGTTAGGAAAATGGAGAACAAACTATAGTGGCAGCAGCAGTGGGACATTTGGTCGCGGCCGTTTCATCGCAACCAAATGGCCCCCGGCACTTTGAGGCGACTCACCCCGCCACTTCCAAGGTACGTTTTATTCGTTTAGGGCAGGGGTTTAATTGAAGGGGTTTTAGGGTAAGGCACTTACCTTAGGGGTGAAGTGGCTTGCGGCGGCGGCAGCAGCAGCTTCCGGTGGCAGGGTGAGTCGTCGCAAAATGACCATGTCAAAGTGTCTTAGACCTGCAGCAGTTCCCATTTCTTATTTCAGTGTGGTGCCCCACTATGCTATCAGAATGTTCAAGTAATGCTACTGATCCCTTCCCCAAAACTTGCTGTAATATTTTCAGAACCTAAAGAGCCATATATAGTTTTGTAAGATGTGTCCCAATCCCCATACTGGAAGTACAACATCCACAGTGCTTTCAGAAGCAGCAAATTAAGCAAGTGATTAAGGGAGGCATTGCAATCTTTTTCTGTTGAACTTTTCAAGGCATTCACATTGTGTAAAGGGGTAATTTGGTAATTCAGAATGTATTTTGTGTAATAAACAAGAAAATCCAAAGCACATACAGACTGGAATCTGTAGGTATAAATCAATTTTTGTACGAAAATGGTATTGGGATTAAACTTTTATTAGCTGCTGTTGGCATTCTTTCCTTGACTATTTTTGCATTGTTCAGAATTAATATTTTTTGAGCGTTGGGTGGAGGGATATCCTTAAAACCTGGCCTGTTGGTGGCCCTTGAGGACTGGAGTTGCCCACACCTAAACAAGAGGGTGGTGTGAGGACAGCTGCTTAAAAATAGTGTTGTTTAAGGGTTTACAAAATAAAAAAAATTACACTACTTTTTCTTTTTAACAATCCATAATTGGGAAATCCTCCAGTAGTCCCGTCCCCCCCCCCCCCCTTCTATTTTGGAGAAACCATTGATAACATTTCACATGGGTGTCAAGTTTTGGAAGTGCTTGAACATTTAAAAAAGGAGCAGTTCCTCATACTTTTTTTTTTTTTTGTAACCCTCTTATTTACAGGGTGGGAACTGAGAGTGCCCCTGAGTCAAACACCACTACTTTCAGCTCTGAGGACCACCCCACAAGATACTGGGGAAGTTAACGGGTTTTAATCTCCCTCTGGGGAAACAAAATAGCTGCCAAATAGGAAGCGGCAACATAATCAGCTGTGGCTTCCTATTCGATGGGACACTTAAAAATAAAAACAGGAAGTAATGCTGATAACTTCACCAGTATATCAGGAACATATACAGAGCGGTCCCTGTTTCTGAATCTGGTGCTGTCTACCGCTGGAAGCCACCTAACTCTCCCGCCAATTTTGGAAAAATCCAAAAATTAAAATGGCTGTTTGGAGGGACTGGTCCGTTAAATGCTCTAAGTGTAGCTTTCTTAAGTAACCTTCAGGTTTGCGGCCGCATTCCTTCCTGACGGACAAGCTCCACAACCAACCCTAATATCTCCCCCTCCCGGGCCTTCTTTTAGCAAACATAAACACATTTGACAGCTGAGAGCACTCAGACGAATGGATGCGGTCGTTTTGCTGCAGACTTTTAGCCCCCGCTGGCCATTTCGGCCGCATGGTAGGTTACTTAGCGTTAGGTTAGGGGATTGGGGTAAGGTTTTTAGGGCTAAGGTTAGGGGCTAAATGTCAGCTGTGACCAAACGTCCTAGTCTGCTCTTTATATACATTATGTATAATAGGTATGAACACATGCACTATATTCAGACGTATTTGTAATGATATTCAGAATTAAAGGTATTGAGTGTCAATTAAACATATTGAAAATGATATGGTATGGTTTAAAATATGGCTCTGACTTTCCTGCAGCCTTTTAAATTATTAGCGGTAGTAGAACCTGCTAAAGCACAGTACCAAGTTGATTTGCCTTGTTTCTTGACTTTGGGTACATGCACTGAAAATAATGAACGCATCCCATTTATTGAGCATTGCCTGTGACATCCATTATTAAAATTACTTTCCTCAAGGAGTAGAAAATAAACTCTTTAGAATCAAGTTACAGTCAGACAGGAGCGGTGGCATTTCAAGCCATACAGTATGTGAAATAACACCCTTGTAAAATGTCAACATTGCAGAACATTGGTGACAGATCTGCTTGCACAGGCTCTTCCCTGTAACCAAATACATTGGAACACTTTTCTTTGAGATTTCTGGAAGAGAAAAGGCATCACTTTAAAACACAGCTCAAGTACAGTATTGCCAGCATAGTCACAAGTTTCCTGGTCTAGCCATGACTTTGCCAAGTTCATACTAGCGGCAGACATGCCAGACCAGGGACCGTACCCCACGCAACTTCAAAAGAAAGTCACACAAAGGGTAGAGCTGGCAACATTACAGTTTGTCAGGGATGGCCAATAATGGCCAGGGATGGTCAGGGTCAATAATGGTCAGGGATGCCCCCCCCCCCCCCCTCAAAGAATTTTACCATGGGTGGATGCCTCTGATCCTGCACCAGAGGGGAGCTGGGGCTAATGCAGAACTTGAGTCTGACGTATTGGTGAGGATGACGCCTGGAAGTGCCTTTTTGGGGGGAGGGGGGTGATGGTGGCAGGTGGCTTCAGGCCAACCCTGGTGTAGGTGGCACGTTCAAAATATTATTTTAAGATTTTAAAGCAGCAACCAGCAATCCAAAATTGTTTTTTTTTTTTTTTTTTTTTTTTTAAAGGTTGGGGCTAGAAATGAACTTAGTTTAATTTTCCCTCGTTGGCCTTGGTAATCTGACACAGTTAAAAAGGAGTTCTAATTCCACACTGGTCTAAAATCGCTTCAATCAAAATGATTATGTCAACAGTATACTGGCATCTCTGGACTCCAATCAGTTTGAGATTTTTCCTATGACTGCAATAGTCCCCGTCCTCCCAAAAACAAGGTTTAGAGCAACCAGACTTTATAAACCAATACGCTTTATCAACTTTAACAAGTCCTGTGCACCAACTTTTTTTGTTGTTAAATGATTGAAACAGCTTGTGGATGGTTCTATGATAAACGTGACATGTTGGTGGAGAAAATGCAGTGTGTTCAATAAACTATGCCAAGACATTGCAGTGTGACGGATCCTCCCATAAGCTTATGACTTTACACCTCGCCTTTATTTGATGAGGTGTATCCAGTACAGAAGCTAAATCCAACACGGAGATATGAACTTCCAGCCACTCCTGTGCAAAGTAAAAGTTGTTATTTTTACGTAATGTTTAAATTCCATGAAGACAACGAGGTGTTATGCATATTTCATGCTATTTCTTTCTTTTCAACTCAATGGTATGAGGTATTATTTTGTAAAACAAAAAATCAATAGTATATGCACACACACAAAAAAAAAAGAACAAACTCTACAAACATTATGCTTGAATTCATGCCAGGCTCTGGTCTGCTGGGCAAAATGTAATAAAATGGACACTTTTTTTATTTGGTGTAAAAACGTGAAAAAGTGGTACAGATTTGTTATTCTTTTTCAGCACAGAATGTGGTCATGAAGCACCGTTTTTAAAGGCTTGTGCAATTGACTGCACGTGAGTAAACATGGCCCTTATCCTTCTTTACTGTTTTTCCCTCTTCGGCCACCTTTCCTTGGTGTGGATGGAACGTTTTGACAACAGTCACAAATCCAACGACCTTAAAAACACAAATGCAGAAAAGGTTTAATGTAATGTGATAGAGAGCATCGATATCCTGAGGAAAAGTAGTGTAAGGCCTCGGGCCGCGCTGATCAGCGCTCCTGCTCTGCCTCGCCTGCTCAAACTGGAGCTTTTTTGTGTCCTATCAGGCGAGGCAGTGAGCACACTTTGGGGGCGGGGCAAAGGCGAGGCGGGACTAGTCCCTCGCTCCCATTGGATGTGAGCAGACACGTAACCGCTCCTCCACTTCCCTGAGCGGCAAATTTTAAATTTGCCTGTCTGCTCAGAATTTCTCAGCCTCCCACGCATGCGGAAGCAGCTGCTAAAGCTGCGCTGATGACAGATGCAGGGGGTAAGTGCATCTGTTCAGCGCGGCTCAGCACAGCCCTATCTACTATGCCCCAGGCCTAAGTATATGTACAGACGTAATAAGACTTACTGTCCCCAGCACCGCAGACCTTTGCTTGTGCTGGGTGGGGTCAGTATCTGCTGGGTGCTGGGGGCAGTATCTGCCGTGATTGCACTGCGAGGGGTCCGTTCTTCTGAATAGACCTCACAACAGCATTACCTTTTAGGCGAGACTTGAAGATTGCAGTCCATTGACGATCCAACAAATTTATCAGAAGTGGATATATTTTCCAGTGAAAAATTGGCAAAAATTGCACCGTTCTACTCTGCAAAGCAAGTTAGAGATCGATCCAAACAGACTCAGCAGTAACTGCTGCAAAAGGTGCTTCTGCCAAGTACTTATTTACGGGGCTGAATACTTCTGCAACCAGTATTTTTCACTGACATTTAATCTCCTCTAGCAGTTTTCAGTTTAACCACTACAGCTTTGTACGAAAAGTTTGATTGAAAAAAATGCGCATACATTATTTTATTTCAACAACTTGTGAGAATATTGGTAGGGGGTGGATACTTCTGCAAGCCACTGTAGCTGCCTGTGGGGTTATTTTTTTCATATCCATCTCCAAGGTTGCGGGCTTGTAATGCTCTTGACAAAAGGATTACATTAAATGACCCTTCCTTATGAGAAGAAAAAAATAGTATTTAACTAAATAGTTTGTCGTATTGGATGTAGCATTGGGGCTTTTTTGTGTACATTAGGCCACTTCCCAGACAGATATCCATCTCTCTCTATATGTGGGTGCAAGCTTTCTGGGACCATCTCCTAGGGGTACTAAATACATATTTTTTTTAAAACTCAAAGGAAACTTGTAAACATCATGAATTTAATGCAAGCTTAATTGTGTTTGTGTATTGATATTTATATAATAGATCCATACACAAGATTTACATTCTATAATGAATTAAGTAGAAATAGCCATGTTAGTCCAGATGCAATACTTCAATATTAGGTGATAAAAAAAGCTATCACCTAATACTGAAGTATTCATTTACTCTATTATATAAACTTAAAAAAAAAAAAAAAAAATTATGAACGTACCTGATGGAAGAGAGCCGAGCCCAACACAGAAAGTATGATAGCCACGATCACAGTGATCACAAAACATCATTTGCTCCTCATGGTGAGGCTGCCCACAAATTATACAGGTTTTACACTCCATACACTGCCAAGGATATTTCTTTATCACAGTGACCAGTTCTGGCGACATATCCAAGCAGGAAGGGTGACCTAACGGATAAATCAAAACATGCATCTTGGTGAACATTCAAAAACAGCCATAGTAATCCGCCCGTTCATCAACCTTTTCTGCCAAAAAGTTAAAGTTTGTGTGCATATTTAGCACAATAATCTGCATTTGCGTCTGTAGTGTAAGATTGCGCATGGCTCCCAGAGCGCGCCATGGAACCTAGAAAATGTTCTAAGCATTCTCAAGCTTTCCTGCACATTGTGAAATTAAAAGAAACAGAATGGGGGCTGTTACTGGAAATTCGGCAGTCTGATTCGACCAGGTTACTGGTTGGTTGTGGCAGTCAGAATACTCAATGGTGAACAATACACTCAAAAATGTCAGACTGTCAGCTTAGAAAATGGATTCGTATATAATTGCACTTGTACAATAGCTAAACATTATTTTAAAAAAGCCGTAAACAAGGTCTTGTCAATTTACTAAACAGTGAGCCATATCAAAGCTACTGCAGTGAAAATGTAATCCTAGATTTGTTTGAAAATTCTGCCTGAAATGCCCAACATTTATACTCCTTTTGAGAGAAACATAAAAGTTGTACCTTCTGAGTACCAAGGGGCCTGCAATGCAATACAATGTGACGTTAATGATTTAAAGGGTTAAAAATAAAATGTAATCCCATTTTCTATGCAACTTTAGCTAAATTGTCACATATTTGGGGCAGCTTCTACACATCTATTAAGTGTGCACAGGATCCTGCATTATTCACAAATTATATCAAGACCAGCTCCAATAATATTCCTTTGCGTCAGTGGTGGCCATATGTATAAAAAGTAAGCCTGGCAATTGAAGTGCTCTTTATTATCAAGCTGCAACTAAACAGTTTTTTCCCTGATGTTACAGACTGTCAGGTCGCACGCAATTTCAGTCATGGAAGCGGTGCCAATATGTGTCTATTTGTCCAACTTGAAAGAGACAGAATCCCTATTGATGCACACGCTTCTACTTATATTGAAAATAAATACATTTTATTTTATATAGAAAGAAACACGTGTCAATTTTAAAACCTCAAACAGCGCTTATGTGCTTGGTGAATATTTGCTATTCTCCATGAAGGGGATTAATAATTAGTACTCCAATGGTGAGCTATAATGTTACAATCCTCATGCTAATATATAGCCGGAAGGAAATTCTCATACTCAGTTGCAATGTATTATTTGTGTAAAAATATACAACATTACAATCAGAGGATAAATGGGAAGCCGCCTATGAGAGAGAAACACAGGTTTCCCCATGCGATCTGGTGATATTAAACCCTCTCCCGTCATCCTGTCCATATTGCTGAACAACCGCATTTGGATCACGAGCCTGCTACTAGATAGTTACCAGTCCTCTCCGTCACAGCCAAGGTCCTATACACGAGACATTCTCACAGTCTACTATTAGGCTAATTGTGGAGCTATGAACCTATGTGTTTCTCTCTCGTAGGCTACAAACAGGGAGGCACCCGCTTCCCATTTATCCTTTAATTCTAATGTGGTAGAATCCCATCAATAAGGATTCTCCCTCTTCTGTGTTTTTCATATGTACCTTTCCCAGATAGCACCCCTCTAGTAAGTAATTACAAGGCCGAACAGGGACCTTTTTTCTGTTTTGAATTTGTCCAACTTCCCAGACTCCTGACAACCAAATCATAAGGCTGCGGTCCCAGTCATGTCTGTGACACGTGCGCCCGGCAGGGGGGAGGGCGGCGCGTGCACAGCGCTAACCGCGATCTGCGGTCTCCAGGAGAGAGGGATGCTTGCGACGGGAGGGAGCGTGGTCGGGGATTTGCGGGGGCGTGGCCATTACGTCACGCGGCTGGTTCTCCCTCATTGGGTGAGCCGCCGGTGGGGGCGTGGCCACGCCTCTGTCGCAAGGTTTGAACTCAATTTCATTGAGTTTAAAAAAATCTTGCAGTACGGCGCGGCTGCACCTTCAGCGTGAAGGTGCGTACTGGGCCCTTCCCCATTGAGGGGCGGTGCTTACACGCACAGCGCACGCCGCGCGCACAGGCAGTTACTAGGACCGCAGCCTAATGTGCATCCATCCCACTGTTTTAGGTCAAACACCTTGGATTACTAAACACTACAAACCCTGATGGCAACTGCATTGCAGAACAATGTACTTTAATGAATCCAATCAGCAACGAATCAATGCCCATGCAATTACAAAGTAAAGCCGTCATGGACTTACCACTGTTATCACACTGGAAGCAGTGTATCAGTTTCTCAGACCTTGCTTTCTTGGTGACGTCCTTACCCTTCAGACAAATTCCACATATAGCATTTGGATTGACCTTTGGCTGGAAGGGTAGAGAAGGGCTATAAAATCATGTCATAAGAAACCAATGTGGGCTCATTCGGATCTTAGATAAAGCTCTATTTCAACACTTTTATATCAGTCATCACAGTTACAGAGCGGTGTGTTTTTAAAGAACTAGTCGGAACATAAGCTGATCATACACCTCAAGATCCATCAATATATTTAGCAATAGGTTTGCTTTACACAATAATTACTGCTAACTCATGTCTTCGGTTTATACATACAACATATATGTGTAGATTATAAGGCTTGACAAATGCAACCAAAGTGCCATAATTATAGCAAGAAGACTATAAAAGAGGCCAAACGTACGATACATGCATTGGCACCCATTTAATATGCAATAAAGCAGTCGTCTCCTTTGCTCAGAAAGATTTATGAATGGGGCTACAATCTACCGGAGCAAGGGAAAGATGGTTTCACTACATATTAAATATTAAATAGTGCCATATTGACAAAGCCTAACAATCTTCAACCAATGAATGAGACATTTAAAGCTTCTGCAGAATGCTGCTAGCTAACGGGGTCCAAAATATAAACGGTTAAGAGAAGCCAATGACAGAATATGGATCGCAAGGTGTACCACTCACTTTGTTCCCCAAACACTTCAAAACTATATTTCAGGGGGTGGGGGAGGAAGGGAGGAAGAGACACAGGTACTGACTGCCGATCATTTTTCAATTGAGCATTGCTCAGAGCTGTGTTAATACCGAGCGAGCACACTTAATATTTGTAGAATCTGTGGATCGCTTTCAAACACAAAACCAGAAGGCACAGAAAATATCCCCATATGGTGTCAAACATGAAACTGATGAACAAAAAAAATGTCCCTGTAAATAAGTGTTGGAACTGAATATATGATTACCAACTAGCAGATTATGTACAGAGCCTCCTGAGAAATTAAGATGCTGCACTATAAAGCAAAACTGGGCATGGCCATATTGCACACCCTAAAAACACAGGTCACCCTTTTGACTGTCCAAGTCCTCTCCAAAATAACTAGAGAAACTACTACAGTTAGGATACTCTCCTACTGTTTAATAAAATGGTTTATACCAATGGCTTCCAAACTTTCTATACTGCTTTTGGGATACCCATTTTCCCATCGTTTCACACCCCCTGCTTCACACCAAAAAATAAAAATATGTTGAAGGAATTTCTCTTTACATAGTTTTACGGCATCAATAACCCAAATAATGTTTCATGGACCTCTTCAGCTGCCTATTTCGCTGCCACTTTCCCGACTCCCTTTCTGTATCTTTTTGCCACTCAGTGTCCACCTGTTAGTTTGACACTTGCTGCATCTCCTAGAGTGCATGTGTCTACCCCCCCCCCTTATGTCAACCAGCCCCCCGTGTTTGGAAACACAGCGATACATGTATAGATGTAGATGACACATGAGCTACATGGAAATTTTACATTTTGTAAGGTTCTATGTTTGAACTCGTCTCCAAAGGAAGACTTTTTGCTTGGCTGGAAGTGTATAGAGATATTCAGCATCATAAAAACGCAGCATGTTTCTTTTATAACCCCTTTGGCAGGGTCGAAATTCTGCTATAAATGTGCAGCATCCTCCTAGGATCTCATTGAAGAACTAAGCATTAAACAGGTAAATATTGACTTACAGTATTTAAGTATTTTGGAAAGTGTTATTGTTTTTCTTTTACAACAAGACTCTCCTTTGGAAATGACTAGGAGTCTTGTTTGTTCCACCTTAATAAACTGAACAGATGTATTGCATCCCTTCCATGTTAGAGAGCCAACTTGGAAAAGGTAAAAGGCAGTAAAACCCATCCTATATTTCGGCTTTCAATGTTCAGAACCATATCCAGGACACACTTTCAAAAGTGATTGGTACTCATCTGCTGCTTATTTTAAGCCAATCACCTAGTTTTTACCTAGTAAACATAACGGTTGTTAGTTTAACTTTGCCCCAGGTGAGACTACACCCTTAAAAAGGGGGCAATAAAAACATTTTCAAAAGTCACAAGAATATTCGACATACTTTGCCAAGATGTTTCATTGCAAGAGCTTGTGCTACACAGGTAAGTGGCTGATAGTCTCCAATGGAAACAGTTTCCCCCAAGTCCTTCAACAAATTCCCCCAGGCTCTTTCTGTGGGCTCTTGCAATGTGCCAGGAGATGAAAGTGGTCAGTGTTCTTACTGCAGAACTATTGTGCTTGGCAGGAAAGATTTGATTCCTTGGAGGAGATGGGAGTTTTAGTAAAGAAAGCACTAATGCAGAAGACGACCACAGATCACATAGGTTACACCACTGGCATGCTTCTCTATCAAACAGATTATATGCCAACATATAAAAAGCATAAACCCTTTGCATAATTTAAAAAAAATTATGTATTTTACACATACAGTGTCTCAGGCAATTGATATTTGTATTCGATATTTAACTACTATACTATATTTAACAATTTATACTATATGTTTACATTTGTCATCCACAGAGACAAAAAAAAAACTAATGGTTAAAAGCTATGGAGATGCATGTGTTAGCAGTATTAAAGTGTAATTGAAAAACATGATATTAGAATTATTTTAAATTACAGTTAATAATGTTTACAGTAAACCATATGGTACACCAGAGCAACAGACAAATAAAACTTTGAATTAGTGTGTATTGCAAAGCTTCGTTTGCATTATGTTCTGATTCCATTTGATTACCCTCAAATCATTATTTGTGGTTCTGAATGGATATTTATCCGATGACATCCAGACAATTCATTGCTATGGTATCATTATGTGAACACTCAGAAGCTTTTCCAAGCCCAAAATTGTCAGAACAGTTCTTACAAAAAAAAAAGTTTGACTTGTATCGTAAGCCATGACTGTGTTGTAACGTTGACCCTACGTCCTTGTGAGACTTCAAACTATTAATCCATGATCTTGTGCCCAGGCAGAAGTACAATGTAGGCAGCTATATATTCAACTGTACCCACGTGAAGTGCTGGAGCTGGTCTAAGTTGGTACTGTAGTGTGCTCACTTCCTTTCCCTAACAAGGCTTCAAAAAACAGCAAGTGTGTAATATCAAGTCCTAACGCTTCTTTTCTTCTAGTTTCCTTATTTTGTTTCTCATCGCCAGTTCGAAAAAAAAAAATCAAACACGGTTTATGATGCTACGGTGTAACGAGGGGTTAGAGAGCGACGCCATGTTATTAGGTTGGGAGTTATAGGCAAATCAAAAGAATCTACAAACTCATGGGTAGGAATACAGAAAAAGAAGTATAGTGACTATAGGCATTATGTTCTGGTGTCAATTTGAAAGAAAACTATTCATAATTTATTTGTTATACTGTTACTTCTTCTCAAACTAAAACATGTACACTAGTTACCTTTTCGTACAGTATATATACACACAACTAAAATTTAAGTTAATCATTTTGTGTGTTCCTACACAAGAAAACCCATACGGGTTCAGCTTGGTCAACTATTTTACTGCTTCCATAAGTCAGCATTTCTAGATTAGTACACACACATATTGCAAATATCTTCCTTTAAAAAGATGACAGAGGCATTCAGAATGACTTTTATGCCATTTATTTAAAAAATGGAAAATAAAGCATTGTCAACCTGTATTATACACAAAGTAAAAAAAAAAAAACAATAAAATAAAACTCTAACATTCACAAGTCAGCTCTACAAATAAATATAACGGATGTGAAGCTATACACTTAAAACCTTTGCAAGGAAAACTATCCTATATTATACTGCTTTTAATCCTTTCCCAACATCACTATTTTCCATTACACATCCCTGGAGTTATTATAGTTGTTTATATTTCACTTATTTATTTTTGTATAAGAACCCTTTGGCTTATTCTGTTACCTAGACTTAACTCCCAAATATAAATGAGCTGTACAATACGAAGCTAATAGATCATTTCACAAATCCCCAAAGATCTCGCATCAAAAATAAGTGTGATGGATACAACGGAGGTCAGTGGGGACAAGAGAAAGTGTAATTCTTCACACATTAAGGGCTTAAGGTCCTAATCTTTATCCTCCGGAAAAGTGGATCAGGTAGTTTTCAGCCGAAATTCCCCTTTAACTTCAATGGGGAATTGTGGACGAAAACAGCCCGATCTGCAGAAAACAGAATGAGCCCCTTAATGGGATGGCACTTATTTGCTTTGTTTAAAATTCTTGCAGTTCAGTTTTTTTTTTGCTTGTTTTTTTTAGTTTCTCAAGTCCTGCTCTGACTGGTAGAAACTAGGTGCCAACAGCTAAGGTCAGAAGTTTGTGGCTCTGTTATTATACTATACATATTGACCTTGAGTTTTTATTATACATGCAGTAGGAATGCATTACTAGTTATATCAGGTCAGTGGGATTCTTGTGCCAATAATTGTTTACACGGCTGACGACTACCTTATTTATTGCAAGAACTCGTGATCACCGCAGTAAAAATGCTGTGCTGCAGCGACCTGCAACTCATTGTATTGAACATAGTCATGCATTATTTCTCAATATGTTGCAGCCCTTCCTTGGACTGAAGAGGTAACATGTCAAACCGCAACATACCAAAACAGCACACGACACAAGAATAGGTGGGTTTTTTGTCATGCCGCTAGGCTGCCAACAAGAGGGTGTTTACAAATCATCTGAAGTATGGTGACACCGATGTTAGGCAGTGGATTTCATAACCACTTCTGAACACATACTGTATCCCCTCAGACCATTCTGCACAGCCTACTCTGAAAACAGAGTTGAAGATCGAAACGGAAACAGAAAAGCTAATCATTTAAAAAGATCTTTCTTTACTGTCTTGTATTTTTGAGCTGCTGACTTTTTGCATCTACAACATGCTTCCAAATAATTCATTTCTGAAATCTCATCTCTTAGTCTAGTTTGAAAATTAAGAAACTAAATCATACCTTGAGAAGACAGACAGTTTTTGGAATGAGTATATCTACATTTTCTTGTTGGTGACTTTTTTTTTGGGCGGGGGGCGTTCGTTTAAGAAAACCTACACCATCGCGATAAACGTTCATGAATCTTTACCCAACTCAAATGTGCAGTATCAGCAAAATCTAACACGTGGGAAATATTGTAACTCGCATTTCCCGCAAAACATGGAATCAACCCAGAACAACACTGCAATAGAACAAAACTCTAAATGCGTTTTCTATTAGATTGCTAATAAATTCCAACACGTAGTACAAGTGTACTGAACTTTGCATTAAGAGTACTGTAAATGCATGGAGTGTACATCCCTTAAACATATATTTATAGGTTAACATAACCTGACTAGCCTAACAACTAGAGATAAAATGTTGCTGCAGACTAAAGAGAGGGTCTAAACTATTTTTAATGACTCACAAACTAAATAGATTTCATAAATGTGGCTTTTTTTTTACCCTCTTGGTCCACACATTTCTATGTCATCGTTTTACCTGATGTTACGGTATGCGGTGTACGAGCTTGGTTAGACTAGTAAAATCCCCTTGTTATCTGCCATTCAATTACCAATCTTCATTTTTATCCTCCCCCAAAGCTTGGAAATCTTCAGCTAATTATAAAGAAACCATTTATTGCTATACTAACTCCAACAATACCCAACATCTCAAGTGGTAATTTGCAGATCATGTGCATTGCAGTGGGACCCTGTATCTCACACATTCTTAATGGTTATCCTTTGCAGCTCGTACTGCACATTTTAAGAGAGCATCAAGTTCTTCAGATATGCTCTTTTACATCTTTCTTTAGATGTCAATGACACACAGTACCACTTCCCTCAGGGGTAGAACAGGAGACAGAACCAATGGGATCTCAAACGCTCATATAAATCTACATCTACAAAAGTAATATTCATGGTGATCCAATACGAAATATCACAATCAGTACAGGTTTGGACAGGACCAATGTGGTTATTCAAACTCATTCCACATGAGCAAGACCAGAGTTTAAAGCACTCCAAATGCATGAGACATTTCAGTGCCATGTGGATATTAATGAAGATCAAGTACATACAGTATCCTGTTGATTATATAACACAGCAGATCTCTTTAGAGGGGCTAAGGGAAGTTAATGTAATACGTGATGCATTTAGGCAAAAGTGAATCATTTATAAACAATGTGGATATTTAGAATTCATTCTGCCTTGAATTCATTCTGCCACTCCCCTCCTCCTAGATTTTAATCTCCTTGAGGCAGGAACCTCCTTCCTATTATGTTGGTTTGTGTTAACATATACTTTTTTGTCTCCCACATTGTACTCTGCTGCAAAAACCATGTTGGTGCCATAAAAATAAAACAATCAAATTAAAAAAATTATTCTTAGGCTTAGAATTTTGAACCATAGTTATTGTCTAGCAAAAAGGTTGTAACAATTTGTGACAACAACAAACACAGTTTTGGCACTTCCTGGTAATGCGGCCCCATTAATTAATTGATATGCTTTAACACTATTCGGGGCCTGTTTAGGTGCCAGGTTAGACATATACAGTCTAACTAATGTGTCCTTTGGTTTAGTACAGACAATATTGTAATTCATGGCTAGAAGATAACCCTGCCTCACAAGCAATGGTTACAACAGACTTGCATTTGTGATGAGGTTTGCAACTTCAACATTCAGCATGAAGTTCTAAATCTGTTTTAAATCCCTGATTAAATATGCCATGAAGCAGCCACCTCGTGCTGGTCCCATTCCTGCAAATGAAGCTTAACGTAGTTTAACATAACATATCTCGGCAGGCACAAAGCCAGAGATCTCTTCTAGGTGCCTTATGTCAGAGCTCGGAAGGAGTCAAATCATCATCAATGCAACCAAGTTCACACCACTGGTAAACTACCTTGAACCATTGCCCAGAGGCAGGTGAATCTTTGTAATAGAAATATAATGTACGCAGGGCATAACACAATCATTGTTAAATCCCATGCCAGTTAATCAGTTTAAATTACAGTTCTGCCATTTCTTTCTCCCTCTTAATACTTTAGGATCTAGACCCACCACTACACCAAGTTGATTTCATTTGATTAGGAGAAATCAGGTCATGTATACAGATGGGTGGATAAAACTTAAGTTTTTGACTTACTAACCTATAAGAAAGGAAGTACCTCAGATACATGCTATAAGCATTCTATTTGTATAGTTTCCAGTGAACCACTGTATTTGATTTATACTTTCTGTAATCTGTACTCAAGCTAATGTTGTATTGTCCTTTCCTGTCTAAACTGAATAAAAAAATTTAAGTACAAAAAAAAATTACAGTTCTGCCTCCTACCAGCTTTTTTGGATCGCCCAAAATGAAAATATGAAATACGTCTCTTAATTTTCTGGGATTTTTTTTAAATTTAAAGCATTACAGGCAGAACTGAGGAAGCAATTCCTCTTACCCTACAAGTGTCTATAATTCGCTGGGCATGGGCACGTGACAGATTGCTTCTACAATCCCGGTCGGTGTATGTGCTTAAGACAAAATTGGGCAGATTTGTGCATTTACTGATGTAGGCAAGTAGAGATTACATTAACAGGGCATATTATTAAATAAACAAAAACAGTGTTTTTACATAGAACGCACAGACTAATAAACACATATATATTTTGTGGTAATTTTGGGGGGTTTCTTAGAGCTTGCTGGGTATGTGTGTTTAATAAATACTGTTGCCAAATACAACCCTATACGAACTGCAACACACTTTCAGTTCTGGTCTATAGTACACGGTTTGGTGGAATCCAGAGAATCTTGTAACTACTGTATATACATATTCTTCAAAGATAAAACTGGACCCATTAGTGTTTATCTTTCATTTCAAAATATCATAGGCATGTACGCCCACAACATAAATACTTAATTAAGTGCCACCCCAGCTAATAATTCTGTGCAAAGTAGATTTTTCAGAAATATTCTGTAAAGGTGAATTTTTTTGTTAGATATGCTTTTTTTTTAATTTTTCTTTTTAACGTGTTCTAAAAAGATACATGTTGGCAATAACACTGTGGTATGTAGGTCACCCCCAAGAAAACCACATCCAAGAAGCAATCTTTCAGCCTTTGGGGACAACCTCCAAATATTCAAGACCAAGGAGTTGAGGCGCAACGACACAACACCTTGCTAATGCTTTACAAAGCAACCCATTGTCACAATTACATGCAGCTTAAATATTGTATCAATAGGCAACCTCTTGGGAACTGTTTGATTTGACGTATACATATTTTGTCAGGCTGGGTTGCTAAAACCACAAAAGCCAGTATGCAGAAAGTAGTTGTCTAAAAGCTATTTTTCAGCCCACAATCCACATGACACTATTACAAAAGCAACTCACCCCTCGTTTAATTGGCCAACTGTAAAACAGGTTCATATCAGCAGTCAACATCCCTAGACCTAGTTCTAAAATGCATGCGAAGACAGGTCATTGCAGTCTTTCTGAAGCAAATAGGGTACGAGAAAGCAGGATTGTGACTGCATTTCTACAGTACCTTGACCCTAAATGGCCCCAATGTTCCGACGGTGGCAACAATCTATTACAACACCAGGCAAACTAGAAGATACTGCAACCCTTGGAAGCGGGTCAATGTGGTGGTAACCCCAGTCTAGTATACAGGTTTTAGAGTTCAAGCATATACAAAATGCTCTGTAGCCTCAACAAGTTTACAAGACATACCTGCCCTTCATGGAATTTCTAGATCTGTGTAACAGTACCGGAACACCAAAACAAGCTCTGTGTGTGTCAACAAAATACAGCTCATTTATTTTATCTGGAGACCTCAAGCAGTTCTGTAACATACTGTAGGTATAACTTATTGCTGGATCTGCTATCTAAGAGGTCTAGACCCTGAATGAAGGAAAGTTATGGATAACAGTCGTCCAATTAAAATCATATTTTAAAAAAAAGGACAATGTAAGTAACCACACCCATTAGTAATAAACAAATTACCTTGTTGCACATCTATTCTATGCTATTAATCATTTCTGAATCAAGACTTTGTATGTAATGTCTCATTTGGTAATTGACCCATTTAGCAAAAAATTGGATTTTGCTATTTGCATTTTAAACATTGTATAGGAATGATCTGTTTTATACCTCAGGATCATTTGTTATATTCCTGTGCCAGGAAAAAGTTCCTTCACAATGATGCAATTCTATTTATTCCTGCTTGAAACAGTAGACCACTGCATGAGGATCACATGTCCTGGAGCGACTCAGTCAATCACTGAACCGCACTGTCTTATGTGTTGTAGGACTATTAATACAGTATATCAGGGGTGGCCAACCCCAAGGGCCACCAACCGGTCAGGTTTTAAGGATAACCCTGCTTCAGCATAGGTGGCTCTATCAACGACTGAGCCACCTGTGCTGAACCAGGGATATCCTTAAAACCTGACCTGTTGGGGGTGCATGAGGACTGGAGTTGCCCACTCCTGCAATATATAAATATGAGCAGGCTCTGAAATACTCAGGATTGAGGAAAGTGAGAAATGCAGTAGCATTTTGAATAAAAATCACACAACACACAAACTAGTTTTCTGAAAAAGGTGTTATCCTGCCAAATACCAATTTCGAGCTAATCCCACCATAGGAATGGGTGGCCAGCTACACGTGCTAGTTTTAAGGGAGAATGCATGGTCTCCATTTCCTATCCCAGAATCCTCTGCTCATGGTTTAGTGGTTCTCCCTCCATATGAAGGCAGTGACATCATTACACAGAATTGTCAGCTTCATCTGATTCTATATGACATGTCCATGCCTAGCAGCAGAGACTTTACCAGGGGCTTTCTCCCAAGTACACATTTTAACAAATGTTTGGGGGAGGGGAGTTGCTGGACTGTGGAGACATGTCACTTCAAAACGGTGAGAAAAACAATTCTTTGTGCCAATGTGCTTACTAGAAATTCACTCTTCAGAACCAAGCACTGCAGAATACCGAGTTTACAAAGTCTCCCCCCATCGATTTTCACAGGC
Source organism: Ascaphus truei (assembly GCF_040206685.1). NCBI lineage: Eukaryota > Metazoa > Chordata > Amphibia > Anura > Ascaphidae > Ascaphus > Ascaphus truei. The sequence goes on along the minus strand of NC_134486.1, from coordinate 234,713,043 downwards.
AACATTCAATTCTATATCCTGCATTTGAAGGTTAAGATATAGCAGCTTACTGTCAAACAGCCTTTCCTAAATATACCCAGCAACTGGATGCAGGGTGAGATACCACCCAACTGTGCACATATAGAAGTAATACCACACCCTCATTTTTAGATGGTACAAGACCAATCCCAAAAGGTAGATCTCTATAATAATCATTTGCTTTCAGTTGCATGTTACTGTGCAACATCCTATTGTTAGTTACTATTTTAACACCATCAGTGCTGTGAGAGTCGCAAAGCATTGCAAGCCCATCAGGCACCGAGTATTATATGCATCACGTCTATAACCAATTTGAAAAGGAAAGCGAGAAGTAATGAAACATTGAGACTCTAGTTGGCATTTCATTTGGAGACCACCATAGAAATGAGCTTAGGTACAGGGAGAGAAGCCACTCCATAGCCAAGGTCAGAGAAAAGCCCCGGGTGAAAGAAAGCAGAAGGAAGGGAAGCAAACAGAAGAGCACACGACAAGAGAGAAGCAGGAGGGCTGTGGCAAGGTGAGCAAAACAAGAAAGAAGATCCATATCCTTCCCAAAAAACAAAAAAGGAATAAAACAAAAAGAACGTATAAAAGTAAGAACGTTTCAGGGAGAGAGGCTGGTCAGTAAAGAAGCCGAGTCAGGGGCTTTTTTCTTCTACCTTGTACCCGGAGAGCGATTTGGACAGTACAGAACGTTTGGAGCCCTCCTTTCTCGGGGTGGACGATTTCTCTTTCGCTTTTGGTTTTCCCTGAGGCGTCTCCTCCGGAGCATCCTGTGTGTTTTCACCCTCCGATACGTTCCCCGAGGAACTGTCCTGCTGTGTGAGAAACCTCGCGTTAAAGAAAAGATTGAGTCCCGTTGTCAGAGCCACGTTCTACTTATACTTTTTCGTATAGCGCAGACCAAACCAATGTTAACAAATGCGTGGAGAACCTGGATAATCACTTAATTATTTTAATCAATATATTGTTATTCCTTTACCATGCATATATTGTACATGTCATTGCCCGCACAATGACTCCCGTGTGGTCTTTATCCAAAGCAAGATGTCCGCTTACTATTGTTGCTCTCGAGTTCGGACAGTCAAACATGGTGGGAACAAAAATTATATATATATATATATATATATATATATATATATATATATATATATATATATATATTTATTTTAATGGGCCCTGTATTTTAGGTTTTAATAATAAGGAACATGAGATTCACTAGTGGGGGTAATTCCACATTTAAAAACACTATACAGGCATACCCCGGTTTAAGGACACTCACTTTAAGTACACTCGCGAGTAAGTACATCTCGCTCAATAGGCAAACAGCAGCTCACGCATGCGCCTGTCAGCACGTCCTGAACAGCAATACCGGCTCCCTACCTGCACTGAAGCTGTGCGCAAGCGGGGAGACTATAGAGCCTGTTACACATGTGTTATTTACATCAGTTATGCCCGTATATGACGATTGCAGTACAGTACATGCATCGATAAGTGGGGAAGAGGTAGTGCTTCACTTTAAGTACATTTTCGCTTTACATACATGCTCCGGTCCCATTGCGTACGTTAATGTGGGGTATGCCTGTACTATATAAGGGTGCCTCAAGAAAAACAGCAACAAGCACAGTCTAGTGACAGAGAAGCCACCCACTAAAGGAGACTATCTGGGGAATTGTGGAACAAATAAACATGCTTATCTGCACTTGCATCTCAAGCGGGGCATACAATTTGAGCCCGGTTGTATTATAAACACAGCTTTAACAAAATGTTAAGAAAATAATTGCTTTCAGATGTTACATATTACTGCCGGCTGGATCTGTTTTGTAACATTGTGGAATGTTATGCTGGCCATCGAAGGAGTAAAACTAGCCATTCAAAAATAACAGTGTTAAGGAAGGTACAATTCAGTCTTACTGAGGATCCTTTGTGTTTTTTCTTATCGCTGCGCCCCTCCTCAACCTCATCTGAATCGCCATCGCTGTCAAGTGCAAGCAGCTCGGGATCTAAGGGATCTAGAGGCGGTTCGTACAAGGCTGTGTTGAGTGGCAGGTAGCGGAGTTCGTTTGGAGAGTACCTATAAAGCAGGAAGACAAATGCTGGCTGTGCAAGGTGACATGATCCTGACATCACAAACCATTAACTGCTACAGTGTCTGAGGGGCCTCTAACACATGACAGGCTTCCTCTTAAAAGAAAGCAACATTTCCTATGTCAGGATTCCCCCAACTGACACCCTAGCCAGGCCATGTGTTAGGGATAAATAGCTAATCGCACATGCAACATATAACATAAGTGCAAAGATGTGCACTTAATAATTTATTGATTACCTGTCAATTCTGGCCTGGCTGGGATGTCCAGAGGAGAAGGGTGAGAAACACCATCCTATGTTTTGTAGGATATTATAATAGTTTACCGCTTGGATGGCAGAGGGGCCAGCAATGCATTGCAACTCAATGATTCAGTGTCCTCTCGTGCAACCCAAGGGTTAACAGACCTACAAAGGCGTTCTTCCTAGATGTAATAGTGTGCGCGAAGCATTCAAAAACCATGTAGATTTTCTTCCTATGCACTAACTTAGCGCCATGTAGATCCATAAACAACCTAGGCCAGGCTTTCTCAAACATATCCAGAATCAGAACTCGGTGGTTATTGAAGTGAAACTTCTTTGCTGGCGCCTACAGGGTTTTCATGGGGAAAAATCTTTGCATTGTAACGAAAAAAACGTAACACGAGTGACATCACGGTACTAATAGGTGTGCGCCGTTGCTCACGCCTTTCGTGCATTACTGTCGCACATGCGCAAAAAAACAGTGCCGGGTCTCGCCGCACATGCGCAGTAGCGCCCGGACTCTGGTACACATGCGCAGTGGCGGCTGGGCTCGGCGCTTGGGAGACAGAGGCACCTAGGCAGGCAGACACACACGCAGAGTCAGGCAGACACACACACACACACACACACACACACAGTATAACTATACAAGTGCAAATAGCTAAAACAGAGGTGTGTGCCGAGCATTCTAAGTCACACTTCTTTGCGTTTTGCCACTGACATTGTGTTTTGAATTTTAATCAAAAATATCACCATCACAAATACAATCTGTGACAAAACAGCGACTAAAGACAAAGAAATTTCACTTAAAATGCGCGTGCTCAGCACACACAACTTTTTTTTGCTGTTCTAACGTTCAAGAGATTTTATTTCCATATCTTCTTGATAGTTCTCAAATCTTTCACCAGTACCCAAAGCCAGATTTTCTATTGTGCACCACCAATAAATATCCATATGAAGTCAATTAAGTGCATTTCCCAAAGTATACAGTTTTGAGAAACCATGAGATAAAACACTAACAATATCAGTTTGACCTCAACTCCCAACGCAGTGAGTTTCTGGTGACTTGGTGAAAGGGGTGAACGTCAGCAGTACAGATATGCCAGTAGCAGTGGTAGAAAGGGCAGTGAAGCCGTGAACTGGCACAGAACACAAAGGGAGAAGAGGCACAAGTTATAGGTAGTGCCAAGGCAAGGGCTGCATATGCACATGATTGCATTTCAAGCTATGCTAATGCTAGCACATACGCAAACCATTTTTGATGGCTGGATCATGCAATAGGTTTGGTCCGAAAACAGTACTGAAATACCAGATATGCAGAACAGAATTGGACTGCATAACTGTCTGAAATAAAATAAAGTTGTATAAATATAATATAGGACATTAAGAATGCAGCACAGGTATCTTGAGCGTTTAAATAATATACTGTAGTCCAATAATACCAACATTTCAGTCCTGCAGAGGACCTTCATCAGGGCTGTGTACAGGGGAGACGCCAAATATATAAATACCCCACAGCCGCGAAACGGGGGCCCAAGCAGCCCTTAGAAATGAAACACGTGGCGGCTGCCAGCTGGGAACCGATCTTCCCAGAGCGAGGAGAAAACTGTTACTGAGTAGTAACCAGACAATTAATGAGTGAACAACTGCCTTCAACACACTATATCTTTGTTATATGACTGTTTCCAACAACCCCCTGGTTAATTAACAATGCATCAAGGATTTACTATGCTCCCCCATCAGTTTGTGTCATTAAGCAATGATATAAAAATCGGCCTGTTTAAGCCATTCTTTTGCTATATACATACCTATAAGTAACAGACAACTTTGATCACTCATTATGTCAGGTTACTAAAACTGCTCAGTCACAGTGCTCTCCTCTCTGGGAAAATCGGCTCCCAGCTGGCAGTCGCCACATGTTTAGATTATAAGGATCTTGGCAACCGGCCCCATGGGGCTCTGTTTCGCAGGCTTTACTGTCTAGGCACAAAAGTAGTTGAGGCAGCGCACAGCCCTGAATACTGTACCACCTGAGGAAGGTCTTCTGTGCGGGATGGAAACTGTGGCGTTACTGGACTACAATATATTCTTGAAATACTCAACATACGTGTTCTGCAAAGACCCCACAACAATTAAAATAGAAGTGGCTAATGTGTGAATAGCAACAGACATTTGTAATTCCCAAATGTGGAAGTGTTCCATTCATATGTACATCCCCAGTGGAACTACTGAATTTAAAATGGTTTGAATCACTAAAGGCAGCAACAGATGTACTACACAATCTAAAAAAAACCATGAACAAGCAGGGGGTACTGCTGCTCTAAACCCAACACTGTACATTTTTGGAAACGTATATTCTAAGCCCAATAATATGGGCATGATGCAAGATAAGATCAATACCTTTTGTAGTACTCTTGAAACTGCCCCGGTATGAGGGAAACAGGATAAGGACCCACTTTGGTCGTCTCTGTAGGTAGACTTTTGTACTTTCCCTGAGGCACCTGTATTACCTATTTTATGATCGGAGCAAAAACAACCAGTTAAAACCGTACAGCTGTGCTAAAGTGGGTCACGTTATGCATACCCACAGAATATTTTTGAATTCCTTAACACCCTTTCATCACACTGCAATGGACCTTACTCTATATACACCAAAGCACTAGTTCTGACCGGTTTCAGATGAAAATCCCCATGGGGAATTTTTGGCCGAAAACCTCCTGAATGCCCGCTTTGACTTCTACAGGATTACCCCCTACATATTTGTGACGGCAATAACAAATACTTTCAATATTATGGGTCAACTGTCCCTAGAGACCAAAAGTGCTCTATGCTTCCTCAAGGTCTCTCTTAGAAATGGATACCGAGTAATGAAAACAAATCGCAGGTCACTGCCACAATGATTTTCCAGAAAAGTATGAAAAATGTATACGCTGGTAAAAACGGTGTTTTCAATAAACAATAATGATGTAACTGGTTTCTCATTACATTACAAGCAAGGTCTCATTTGGCATTGAGATGATATCCATCATGGTCCCTTATTTGGTATGCAGGGAAGCAGCTTCTCTGTTTTAGAATATTTGGTCCCGTTCATTGGAACAAAAGTGAACTCCTCACTCGGAGATCCACAGCATATTGAATAAGGGGTCGTACAATATGGAATGAGCGATTCTCATTGTAAGACAGCAGTTTAGTTTCCATCATGTGATCCTCAACATGTGAAAGAGTTCTTTGATGGAACCAAAACGGCTGCAAATATGAAAAAAAAAAAAAGAAGAAAAGGTTTACATTCAAAGTGGCACCAGTGCAAATACGGTTTTTATTTTATATTTCTTTAGTAGGAAGAGCAAAGAATCCTAGAATTCTATAAGGACAAAAAAAAAAAAAAAAAAGCAGGGGGAAAAAAAATAAAACCACAGGACTGGCTTCATCGATATGGTAGTTTTAACATAAAAATTACGTTGGAAGATCACGACGGCCCAAAGTGATATTGTTCAAAATCCATGGGGGTTTTTGTGCTTTGTTTTTAACAGCAGGGATAAACATGCTGAAAGTGACACATTACATGCACAGCTGTGTGCCCGACATCCAGAATTCTGTGTATTTGCAGTGTACTCAATTAAGCTCTCTAGTATATCTAATCTGTGCTATATTTTATATGGAAGAAGGTATGTGTCATTTATGTGAGACATCGGAACATAACCACACAATAAATAAAATCACTTTGTAGGACAGCCTTTGATATCGTGACAAAGACTCGAAAATACCAGGAAGACATTTAACCAAACAAATGCCCAAGAAGGGAGAAGTGGGAAAGGTCTATTAGACATGACATTTCACATCCGACGGTCAGGCGAGGAATACGGGAATAAGGAGCCAATGGGGAAAGGCAGTGCCCTGTAATATTCACGAGTAAAAATCACTGTGGTCCATATTTACTACGTGGTGCTATGCCATTAGATCCCCACCGGCATCGAAAGACCCCCTTACGGCCTATTGACTTGAATAGGCCGTAAGGTGTGTTCCAGCGCAGGAAGGAGGCTTATGGCATAGCTCTGATTCGTAAATATAGGCCTTCAAAAGATGGAGACATCAAAAATTAGATTGTAAGCTCCTCGAGTGTGAGACACAGTTTGAACAGTCAACAGTAACATATTTCCTGCCTCTACTACAGGGCCCTTTAAATACCATATCTACAGTCTGGAACAACCTATTTGCTAGCACAATTAGAGCCCATATACATGCATACAAGCCCTATACATAACTTTTCGGTGGAGCAGTATTCTGCAGGAGGGAGAACCCACTTTGAGTAAATGTCACTGTCTTGACCACTTCTGTCCAAATAAAATTTTTTTTTTTTCTTAAAGGACCGGGGAAGCCATGATTTCATCTTACGTGTGTTTGTAAATCGAAATAGGCTCTTCTCTCCTCCATTCTCTCGCGGTTTAAGTTACTGTTGAACTCTGCTGCTTTCTTGGCAGCCTTCTTAATGTACTCTGGGACTTTGCTTGGTTCAACCTTCTGCGTGTTTTGTTGCTGCATTTGCTGAAAAACAGACATCATCTCGTTAAAGGTTCAGTGCCACTTACTCAGTCCAAAAAATAAAAGAATAAATTTTTCAGTAGAACCGTGTTTACTTTCCCTGTTTCATCCTGATCACATACTTCATTCTGAATCTCTCCAGTAGTTATCTGTTATGGAAAAATATTGGTGTAAAAACAGTTTGTGCTGTGATTCTTATACTTGACCACTAATCTCATTTTTTTTTTTTAAACCATTAAGAATTGTAGAGTACACATTACCAGGCTGAATGCTTTCACTTTACTGTAACGCCAATATGTGCAATTCCTCCAACAAAAAAACAGGAACTCATACAACGCCAAACTATTCACACATCATTTTCTTTTTATATTTCTTTTTTGGAGATCTCATGCACACTTAAGAAAAAAACCAGGACTTCTATGATACGAAATATACGAGAAGAATAATGCTTGGTGGACTGCGAACCTTTGCAAAACTCTCTCTTGACATACATGTACTGACATGTTATAGGTCATTGACAACATGAGCGGGACAGGACGAAGGAGTGGCTCAGTGAGTAAAGGCACGGACTCTAAAGACAAGGACATTGAGTGAAGTAGGGGAGCCTGGCTCATAATCCCGTGTCAGCTACTTATGACCTTGGGCAAGTTACTATCTCCCTGTACTGTACATAGATTGCAAGTGTATCTGGATAGGGACGCCATCTGAAATTCCTATGTGCTGCGTACCGTGCACTATACTGTAATTGTGAAGCACTTTGTGTCCCATTGGGATAAAAGCACTATATGAAACAAAATAAATGGCATTTATAAGCCAATGCTTTCACTGATCACCTGCTGCGGAGGTCTCAGCAAAGATGCCTTTAATATTTACTCTTTAGGCAGGAACAGTTAAAAAAAAAAAAAAAAAAAAGTCCATTCCTATTTTGTTCAGATTGTCTTTTCTTTGCTTTATTCATCATGATATTATACTTCATTGTGAAATGGTCTCAGTTTATTTTGTTTTGGAGAGGTGTTATTATACATACATTTTTTGCAATGCCTCTCAATTTGGATATTTTAAAAAGTTTTTATGAAATGACTGAAGTGTGAGCTCCAAACGAGCCTTCGACCAAAGCAGTATTGCAAGAGAGATATTGACAATTCTATTTTTCATAAGTGCAAGGTACCTGAAGCATAGGGTCCCGAGAGCTAAACCATGCTACTGTTATCTCCAGGCATCCCACAGCTCCAGAAATCTTTTAATATGCCGGTAATCTTGTTCCCTTTCAGGAAATCAAAATGGCCACCAAGTCAGATTTACTCAGGTGGGCCAATCGGAAGCCACAATATTCGATTGGATTACAGCTTCGATTGGATGACTACCGCTGTAATTTATTTGTACGTTTACAGGCAAGTACATTTTTTTTTTAAACAAGTGAATTTCTCTGGAATCTTGGGGTCCTCAGAGCCAAGTATATCAGGAGTAATACCAGGATGCCCAACGTTAAAAAAGGAGGAGGGCAATGCCACTTTAAAATGGTTTCCATTTTTGCCTGTTTCAAAATAACATGCTAATAGTTTAATGAGCATGCATCATTAGTTATAAAAATAACCCAGACAAAACCCACATGTATCTGGCAATTTACATATTATTTGAACTTTCCTTGTTAAACCTAAACAAGACCTTTATCAAAAGCATTTGCCTGTGTGCACTGTCCCATTATTTTCTATGCTCTGCCATGACATACCGAGTATTCTTTGTAATGTTCAGTTATGCGTTGACGCTCTTTCTCCTGCAGTATGACAGAGTACTCGGCGTGCTTGGCGGGGTACTCCTTCATCATAAGGTCAATCACTTCATCACTTCGTAAAGCAGTCAAACCTTGGAACATGGCAAAAGAAAATCATTTAAAACATTAAAATGAAAAATAACAATTTCCTGCACCTTCCTCTGACTTAGTATAGTTATTACCATGTTCCAATATCCAATTTATGTATCAACAGTCCAACAAAGCACCAAAATCAAATCTTAGGAGGCAATTGCTATTCAAAATGGGCATGCATGCAATTAGATTGGGTGTTCTATTTAAAGCGGGTAGCCTCATTTTGCAAACCAGAGTGCCACAGTGCTCCCATCTCCAGAGCCCCCCCACGGGTTGCCAGACGTCCCGTATAGATGGGATTGTCCCTTATTTCATTGACATTTTTGTTGGCCCAAACTTTGCCAGCCAGCTCCAGTGTGCTGGGATGAAACCGGTGAGATTTCAAAAGCTCTATTTGCTATCATTTCATCTGTGAAGAACACTCTTTTGAGTCACTTAATAATTAAGGTTATATATACACAAAGTAATATTATTCTTCACTGAAGGAAAAAAATGTGTTCGTTCTGCTATATTTCTTTTTTGGTACTTCTGACTAGACCACATCCTAATAGCTTGGCACCCAGTTATCCCTATTCTTCAAAGAATTGTCAACTGCACCTTTTTAGTTTTATCAGCACAGGTCTCTGCATTTCACACTATATCAGTGGTTTTCAACTCCAGTTCTCAAGACCCCCCCCAAACAGGTCAGGCTTTAAGGATATCCCAGCTTCAGCACAAGTGGCTCAGTCAAAGACTGAGCCACCAATTGTGCCACCTGTGCTGAAGCAGGGACTGATTGAGTCACCTGTGCTGAAGCTATATGGAAACACGGAGACGTAGTACAGTGGGCAGAAAATAACAATAAGAAAAATGTTATAATTACCTAAAGTACACTGGGTTTCTGTAATGACATTTAGCTCCCTTAGATACAGTTTCTCCTTGTGGGACAGATCTCTTCGTTCTAAATCTATAAAGAGAAAAATATATTATTAAATTGCTTTAGGATGTCCACTTCCCCTCCCCCCTCCCCCCACCTCCCCTCCCCCCACCTCCCCCCACCCCCCACCTCCCCCCACCCCCCACCTCCCACCTCCCCTCCCCCCACCCCCCACCTCCCCTCCCCCCACCTCCCCTCCCACCACCTCCCCTCCCCCCTCCCCCCTCCCCCCACCTCCCCTCCCCCCACCCCCCACCTCCCCTCTCCCCCCCTCCCCCCACCTCCCCTCCCCCCACCCCCCACCTCCCCTCCCCCCACCCCCCACCTCCCCTCCCCCCACCCCCTCCCCCCCTCCCCCCACCCCCTCCCCCCCCCAAAAAAAAAAACAGAGGAAAATACTACTACATATTCAAACTATAAATGTTTTCTATTTCTCGTTAGCAATCATATTGTAGGCGTAGTCATTGTGTAGCAAAACCTATTCTTTTCCTCAGGAGAAAATGAGCACTATTTTTCTTATTCCCAAAAACACAACCTAACTGTATAGAACTAGCCTGCTAACGTTACGTATAAAAACATAAATAAGAGCCACATTACAGAGAATGTTTATTGACAAATTGTATGAATAAAATAATTGCTGTTTCTGAGCAGATTCTTAACTACACCTTTATTTTTATTTTTTTAATTGACTTCGATCCCACCAAGGTGGTCTGCTTTATAAATATTAAAAGAAAAATTATTTAGGAGGTAATGTCTTGACAATCATAGGTGCATACCTCAGGATTACAATTTAAACAGAAATGAGACCCTGCTCTGAGGTATGCACTTCCAAAGTGAGCTCCAATTTCATAATTGCCTCTAATCTGGAGGGGGGAAGAGGGGGAGAATATAATAAAGATAAAAGAGAGAGGTCTCTTCCCCGCCATGAGGAGATGGTTAGTCAACTTACTGTAGTGCCTACGAGTATTCTAAAACAAATCTGGGGCAATCACCAACAAGACCCAGGTACATGCTGCAACATTTCAGTGACATTTCTGCAGACAGACTAATGGCCCATCGGATTAACAGCGGGGGGTCCCTGGCAGTCCCATTCAAACTGAACGGGACTGCCAGGGACCCCTGCTGTGTTAATCCGATGGGCCATTAGTCTCTGCAGAAATGTCACTGAAATGTTGCAGCATGTACCCAGCATGTACCTGGATCTTGTTGGTGATAGCCCCAGATTTTCCAAAGCAAGTTTAAGGCAAGTTTTAGAGCACTCGTCGGCGCACCTGTATCCTTCCTAGGCTAAATCTTAATGGTACAACTCATAAAAGGTCCAAGGATTAAGGGGTAGGTCTGTAGATGAAAAATTCATAATTTGATTTCTTTATTTGTTGCCAATAATGAATACCACTGAAGGTTTTTCTCCCACAACACATTCATTATCCAAGGACTGCCTTGCGCTCTCTACTGTGTCTTCGGAAAAACCATGGCCATGATGGAAATGGATATAGGCCTATACAGTAGTTTCTTCCCATTACAAAACCTACTATTACCTGGATATTTGCGCTTAAATGAGGTGACACCCAAGTATTCACTGACTTGCTCTTGGAGCATGTAGTACTCTCCAGCTTCATCCGGGGGCCATTTGTATTCAATCAGATTTTCTGCTAGGAAGTAGCTGGATCTGAGTGGGAAGAATTGGTAGTAAGTTATTCAGAAAAACACATTATTTAGACAGGCTGTGTTTGGGAACAACAACACGTTGATCTAGTGGTAGCATTGCTGCCTTTTCAGTGGTTAAACCTATTACCGTTCATTTTAAGATTGTTGAGCACAGCCTCCTTTCTTTCCAGCACCCCAAGTTTAATTCCACTAGCATCCATCTCATCTTTCCAGTGACTGTCCTACCTAGAAGTGCCACCATGCTTCCTCCCAGGTCTGTAAATAAGGAGTCGCCAACAACTAGGAGTCAGCAGGGGAGAAATGAGTGGAGTTGCAATGGGGTGGGCAAATGGCACTAAGCACAAGTTATTTCCATCATCAGAGAAGGTGAAAACTCTGCCAGAAGGGCCTTGTGAATGAGATTGTGAGGCTCACATGTGGCCAGTAGCTCATGAAAAACCTTAAAATATTTACATATTTTAGATAAGAGGGTTAGGGAGTTAAGTGCAAAACCCCTTCGCTGCCAGAGGAGTCTGTAATGCATTCATAACATCAGGAACGAAGAAAATAGCTTGGATGCTCTTCAGGGCAGCGATTGGTGCCTGACAAGTTAGTCGGCAGTTCCGCATAGGTATGTAACAAAGTGGTGAAATAGGGGGGCCTCCTGAAACAGCTTCGTTTCTACCTCAGGGATTTCAAGTTCTCAGGAAATGTACATTCTTATTTCCAGAAGCTCAGGAAATTGCTGACGGCAAGGCAATAATTCCTGCCAACTCCGTGACGAGGCTCACACATTTTAGAATACTTAGGCTGCGGCCCTGCAGCGCTGACCGCGCTCATGCTTGAGAGCAGTGACGTCACCAGCTCTCCAAGCATGAGCACCGGGTGTCCTTGCTATTTCGCAAGAGTACGCGGAAAGGGGGGGGCGTTACGGGCAAGTTGAACACGCTGGAAAGTTAAATTTTTTTGTTTACTCAAGCTCCAAGCTTGAGTGCGCGTGCATGCCCGCACGCACCGCATGAGCGGGGACTTGCCTATATACATTTATGTAACAAAGCGGCAAGCACCGCATGCTCAGAGCCAGCGGGGCCGCAGCCGTATATGCTTGCTACTCATGCCTTAACATGACGCCGACAATATCTTATGCAAATAAAGGAGATACCCAGAAAAAAAGGGTACCTGTGGCGAGCACGCGCATTTCAAGTTTAACTTCTTTCTGTTGTGTCACTGAAATTGTACATATACGCTCATAAGTCTTTCATTCAGTCAAAAACATCAAAATACAATTTCAGTGACAAAACTCAAAGAAGTTTAACTTAGAACATACGTGCTCGCCACACACCCTTTTAAAAAAATATATATATTTTCTGTGTGCAACATATTTCTTCATTGTAATTTTTTTTTCTGTATATCAGATTTATAGTCACAATTACTGTTCTACTTAAAGTTGTAGGCCATTCATTGTGTGCGTCTGTGTGTGTGTTTTCCTGGCTGCCTGCCTCTGTACGTGCGTTTGTGCCTCTGCGCATGCGCGAGATCCCACGGATTTTTCTGCGCATGCGCGGCATGTGGGAATGGTACCGGCTGCTTCTGCGCATATACAAAAAGCGCCGAAAGCTTCTGCACATGCGTGAGCGACAGCCGCTTCTGAGCATGCGCGCCAACGGCCTCTTCTGCCAACACTGACATCACTTCCATTACAAACTTTCGTCACCATGAAAGCGATTTGTGGAAAGCGAAATTTTTGTAGGTGCCAGCAAAGAATGTTCATTTCAATAATATTGTCATTATTGGAAAACGGAAGTGCTCTTGGAGGAAAGATCGTAGTATTTTTACATCAAAAAGGGATTGCAGGTTTAAAGAAATACTATATTTTTAAAGATGTAGGTGAATACAAAAGAAAACAGCTAAAGGAATTGAATGGAAATACCCAAAGTCTTGGTTGGAATTCTCACAACTTGGAGAGCTTTCTCCTGACGTTGTGCGCCTACGTTTGGGTGGCTGGCTCCCATCGTTAGAGATATCTTCTGGGTCTCTACCATCGTTTGAGTTATCTTCCTAAAGACAACAGGAGAACAAGAGGTAAAATAAAACACCTGTATTTTATATATATTAAATAACAAAAAATAAATACCAAGAAAATTACAAAGTAATCATAAAGCAAATCACAAAAAGTCATGCAGGACAAGCAAGGACATGCATATGCAATATGGAACATAGAAATAAGGATTTAATAAGGGGCTGGGTGTGATGTATGTATGTCTATATTGCGCCATTAGATAGCGCTTCACATTAGTACTACACGTGATAATCGTATAAATAACAAATAATACAAATAACAGATCATGGGAATAAGTGCTTCAGACATAAAAGTAACATTTCGGAAGAGGAGTCCCTGCTCCGGGGAGCTTACAGTCTAATTGGTGGGGAGAACGTACAGAGACAGTAAGAGGGAATTCTGGTAAGTGCATCTGCAGGGGGCCAAGCTTTATGTATCGTGTATAGTATTAGCCACGGTGCTACTCATATGCTTCTTTAAGCAAGTGTGTCTTAGGCCACGCGAATAGTGCCCGTAACGCCGCCCAAAAACAAATACATTGCCGCCACCGCGTGCGCTTATAGTAAACGCGACAGCGGCAATGCAACGGAGCGATGTTGCGTCGCGGACTTTGGAAGCCGGGAATATTTGATTTTTCAAGGGCTGTCGCCTCATGTGACAGCCCCTGAACAAATCAAATGCTCGGAAGCCCGCCGCAAAGCGAAATATAACTTTCGCTTGCGGCGACAGGTCACATCACCCGTCGCGGGCACTATATGCGTGGCCTTAAGTTGGGTCTTAAATGTGGATAGAGAGGTTGCTAGTCGGGTATTGAGGGGAAGGGCATTCCAGAGGTGTGGGGCAGTCAGTGAGAAAGGTTTAAGACAGGAGAGGGCTTTAGATACAAAGGGGGTAGAGAGAAGACATCCTTGAGCAGAACGCAAGAGTCGGGATGGTGCAATGTGGAAGGCAGGGTACAACGCTGGAAAGGTAATGTACTGTACATAGGCTATAACATGTAAGGATTGGGGAGGACTGGTTTAATCCTATGGAAAGAAAAGGGGTAGTCAGTCTGACACAGTAAGAGGGACAGTTATGCAGATTGTCAATGATTATTCTGTGGGGGGGAATCTGATTCCCAATGGAGGGCAGGTACCCTATGGGTTAAAAGAAGAGGTCATGGTGATCGCTAATGCAGGAGGCAAATAGTCTGGTAACATTGTAATGTCCACTGCACGAAAAGGGAACGGGCAATGGGGGCTAATAATATACCTGTTGTGTATGAGGACAGACAGTGACACAGGATGGTTGTGGGGTCATTGAAACATCACTAATGAGTAAATAGCCTGACACTGAATGGATGCAGAGATAATAATCACCGCAGCCTAGGACCAAAACAGCATATGTAATTCAAACACTCATTGAAGGGGCAGGTGACTTTATACCGGTTACACTGACGATGCTCTGTGGATATGAGGAGCAGGCAGCTGGAGAGTATATAGATATGGGGCGACCCTGGCAGCAACAAATGGCCACTGTATATGGAGGGCTTCCCAGTGCCTAGTACAGAGACAGGCAGCCCGACACACGAGACAGGACACGGACACGCACCTTCACTGAGGGCGGCCTGGGGGTGGCCGGATCACTGTCGCACAGGGGCCTCGGCGGGGACATCACGGCGGCCATGATGAGACCGAGACATAGGACACACACAACAACAGGGCGAGGGAGAGAGCCCCGCCCCCTGTAACACCAACACCGCCCCCTCCTACACCAATACCGCCCCCTGTAACACAACACCGCCCCCTGTAACACCGCCCCCTGTAACACCGCCCCCTGTAACACAATACCGCCCCCTGTAACACAACACCGCCCCCTGTAACACCGCCCCCTGTAACACAACACCGCCCCCTGTAACACCGCCCCCTGTAACACAACACCGCCCCTTCCTACACCAACACCGCCCCTTCCTACACCAATACCGCCCCCTGTAACACCAATACCGCCCCCTGTTACACCAATACCGCCCCTTCCTGCCCCTTCCTACACCAATACCGCCCCCTGTTACACCAATACCACCCCCTGGTACACCAATACCGCCCCCTGTAACACCAATACCGCCACTTCCTACACCAATACCGCCCCCTGTAACACCAATACCGCCCCCTCCTACACCAATACCGCCCCCTGTAACACCAATACCGCCCCCTCCTACACCAATACCGCCCCTTCCTACACCAACACCGCCCCCTGTAACCGCCCCCCTCCTACACCAATACCGCCCCCTGTAACATCGCCCCCTCCTACACCAATACCGCCCCCTGTAACCGCCCCCCTCCTACACCAATACCGCCCCCTGTAACACCGCCCCCTCCTACACCAATACCGCCCCCTGTAACCGCCCCCCTCCTACACCAATACCGCCCCCTGTAACACCGCCCCCTCCTACACCAATACCGCCCCCAGTAACACCGCCCCCTCCTACACCAATACCGCCCCCTGTAACCGCCCCCCTCCTACACCAATACCGCCCCCTGTAACACTGCCCCCTCCTACACCAATACCGCCCCCTGTAACACTGCCCCCTCCTACACCAATACCGCCCCCTGTAACACCGCCCCCTCCTACACCAATACCGCCCCCTGTAACACCGCCCCCTCCTACACCAATACCGCCCCCTGTAACCGCCCCCTCCTACACCACTACCGCCCCCTGTAACACTGCCCCCTCCTACACCAATACCGCCCCCTGTAACACCGCCCCCTCCTACACCAATACCGCCCCCTGTAACACCGCCCCCTCCTACACCACTACCGCCCCCTGTAACACTGCCCCCTCCTACACCAATACCGCCCCCTGTAACACCGCCCCCTCCTACACCAATACCGCCCCCTGTAACACCGCCCCCTCCTACACCAATACCGCCCCCTGTAACACCGCCCCCTCCTACACCAATACGCCCCCTGTAACACCGCCCACTCCTACACCAATACGCCCCCTGTAACACCGCCCCCTCCTACACCAATACCGCCCCCTGTAACACCGCCCCCTCCTACACCAATACCGCCCCCTGTTACACCTATACCACCCCCTGGTACACCAATACCGCCCCCTGTAACACCAATACCGCCACTTCCTACACCAATACCGCCCCCTGTAACACCAATACCGCCCCCTCCTACACCAATACCGCCCCCTGTAACACCAATACCGCCCCCTCCTACACCAATACCGCCCCTTCCTACACCAACACAGCCACTGTAACCGCCCCCCTCCTACACCAATACCGCCCCCTGTAACACCGCCCCCTCCTACACCAATACCGCCCCCTGTAACCGCCCCCCTCCTACACCAATACCGCCCCCTGTAACACCGCCCCCTCCTACACCAATACCGCCCCCAGTAACACCGCCCCCTCCTACACCAATACCGCCCCCTGTAACCGCCCCCCTCCTACACCAATACCGCCCCCTGTAACACTGCCCCCTCCTACACCAATACCGCCCCCTGTAACACTGCCCCCTCCTACACCAATACCGCCCCCTGTAACACCGCCCCATCCTACACCAATACCGCCCCCTGTAACACTGCCCCCTCCTACACCAATACCGCCCCCTGTAACACCGCCCCCTCCTACACCAATACCGCCCCCTGTAACACCGCCCCTCCTACACCAATACCGCCCCCTGTAACACCAATACTGCCCCATCCTACACCAATACCGCCCCCTGTAACACCTCCCCCTCCTACACCAATACCGCCCCCTGTAACACCGCCCCATCCTACACCAATACCGCCCCCTGTAACACTGCCCCCTCCTACACCAATACCGCCCCCTGTAACACCGCCCCCTCCTACACCACTACCGCCCCCTGTAACACTGCCCCCTCCTACACCAATACCGCCCCCTGTAACACCGCCCCCTCCTACACCAATACCGCCCCCTGTAACACCGCCCCCTCCTACACCAATACCGCCCCCTGTAACACCGCCCCCTCCTACACCAATACCGCCCCCTGTAACACCGCCCCCTCCTACACCAATACCGCCCCCTGTAACACCGCCCCCTCCTACACCAATACCGCCCCCTGTAACACCGCCCCCTCCTACACCAATACCGCCCCCTGTTACACCGCCCCCTCCTACACCAATACCGCCCCCTGTAACACCGCCCCCTCCTACACCAATACCGCCCCCTGTAACACCGCCCCCTCCTACACCAATACGCCCCCTGTAACACCGCCCCATCCTACACCAATACCGCCCCCTGTAACACCGCCCCCTCCTACACCAATACCGCCCCCTGTAACCGCCCCCCTCCTACACCAATTCCGCCCCCTGTAACACCGCCCCCTCCTACACCAATACCGCCCCCTGTAACACCGCCCCCTCCTACACCAATACCGCCCCCTGTAACACCGCCCCCTCCTACACCAATACCGCCCCCTGTAACACCGCCCCCTCCTACACCAATACCGCCCCCTGTAACACCGCCCCCTCCTACACCAATACCGCCCCCTGTAACACCGCCCCCTCCTACACCAATACCGCCCCCTGTAACACCGCCCCCTCCTACACCAATACCGCCCCCTGTAACACCGCCCCCTCCTACACCAATACCGCCCCCTGTAACACCGCCCCCTCCTACACCAATACCGCCCCCTGTAACACCGCCCCCTCCTACACCAATACCGCCCCCTGTAACACCGCCCCCTCCTACACCAATACCGCCCCCTGTAACACCGCCCCCTCCTACACCAATACCGCCCCCTGTAACACCGCCCCCTCCTACACCAATACCGCCCCCTGTAACACCGCCCCCTCCTACACCAATACCGCCCCCTGTAACACCGCCCCCTCCTACACCAATACCGCCCCCTGTAACACCGCCCCCTCCTACACCAATACCGCCCCCTGTAACACCGCCCCCTCCTGCACCAATTCCGCCCCCTGTAACACCGCCCCCTCCTACACCAATACCGCCCCCTGTAACACCGCCCCCTCCTACACCAATACCGCCCCCTGTAACACCGCCCCCTCCTACACCAATACCGCCCCCTGTAACACCGCCCCTCCTACACCAATACCGCCCCCTGTAACACCGCCCCCTCCTACACCAATACCGCCCCCTGTAACACCGCCCCCTCCTACACCAATACCGCCCCCTGTAACACCGCCCCCTCCTGCACCAATTCCGCCCCCTGTAACACCGCCGCCTCCTGCACCAATACCGCCCCCTGTAACACCGCCCCCTGTAACACCGCCCCCTGTAACACCGCCCCCTCCTACACCAATACCGCCCCCTGTAATCGCCCCCTGTAACACCGCCCCCTCCTACACCAACACTGCCCCCTGTTACACCAATACCGCCCCATCCTGCACCAATACCGCCCCCTGTAACACCGCCGCCTCCTGCACCAATTCCGCCCCCTGTAACACCGCCGCCTCCTGCACCAATACCGCCCCCTGTAACACCGCCCCCTCCTACACCAATACCGCCCCCTGTAACACCGCCCACTCCTACACCAATACCGCCCCCTGTAACACCGCCCCCTCCTACACCAATACCGCCCCCTGTAACACCGCCCCCTCCTACACCAATACCGCCCCCTGTAACACCGCCCACTCCTACACCAATACCGCCCCCTGTAACACCGGCCCCTGTAACACCGCCCCCTGTTACACCAATACCGCCCCCTGTAACACCGCCCCCTCCTACACCAATACCGCCCCCTGTAACACCGCCCCCTCCTACACCAATACCGCCCCCTGTAACACCGCCCACTCCTACACCAATACCGCCCCCTGTAATCGCCCCCTGTAACACCGCCCCCTCCTACACCAATACCGCCCCCTGTAATCGCCCCCTGTTACACCGCCCCCTTCCTACACCAATACCGCCCCCTGTAACACCGCCCCCTCCTGCACCAATACCGCCCCCTGTAACACCGCCCCCTCCTACACCAATACCGCCCCCTGTAACACCGCCGCCTCCTGCACCAATACCGCCCCCTGTTACACCGCCCCCTCCTACACCAATACCGACCCCTGTTACACCGCCCCCTCCTACACCAATACCGCCCCCTGTAACACCGCCCCCTCCTACACCAATACCGACCCCTGTAACACCGCCCCCTCCTACACCAATACCGCCCCCTGTTACACCGCCCCCTCCTACACCAATACCGCCCCCTGTTACACCGCCCCCTCCTACACCAATACCGCCCCCTGTAACACCTCCCCCTCCTACACCAATACCGCCCCCTGTTACACCGCCCCCTCCTACACCAATACCGCCCCCTGTAACACCGCCCCCTCCTACACCAATACCGCCCCCTGTAACACCGCCCCCTCCTACACCAATACCGCCCCCTGTAACACCGCCCCCTCCTACACCAATACCGCCCCCTGTAACACCGCCCCCTCCTACACCAATACCGCCCCCTGTAACACCGCCCCCTCCTACACCAATACCGCCCCCAGTAACACTGCCCCCTCCTACACCAATACCGCCCCCTGTAACACCGCCCCCTCCTACACCAATACCGCCCCCTGTAACACCGCCCCCTCCTACACCAATACCGCCCCCTGTAACACCGCCCCCTCCTACACCAATACCGCCCCCAGTAACACTGCCCCCTCCTACACCAATACGCCCCCTGTAACACCGCCCCCTCCTACACCAATACCGCCCCCTGTAACACCGCCCCTCCTACACCAATACCGCCCCCTGTAACACCGCCCCTCCTACACCAATACGCCCCCTGTTACACCGCCCCCTCCTACACCAATACCGCCCCCTGTAACACCGCCCCCTCCTACACCAATACCGCCCCCTGTAACACTGCCCCCTCCTACACCAATACCGCCCCCTGTAACACCGCCCCCTCCTACACCAATACCGCCCCCTGTAACACCGCCCCCTCCTACACCAATACCGCCCCCTGTAACACCGCCCCCTCCTACACCAATACCGCCCCCTGTTACACCTCCCCCTCCTACACCAATACCGCCCCCTGTTACACCGCCCCCTCCTACACCAATACCGCCCCCTGTTACACCGCCCCCTCCTACACCAATACCGCCCCCTGTAACACCGCCCCGTCCTACACCAATACCGCCCCCTGTAACACTGCCCCCTCCTACACCAATACCGCCCCCTGTAACACCGCCCCCTCCTACACCAATACCGCCCCCTGTAACACCGCCCCCTCCTACACCAATACCGCCCCCTGTAACACCGCCCCCTCCTACACCAATACCGCCCCCTGTAACACCGCCCCCTCCTACACCAATACCGCCCCCTGTTACACCGCCCCCTCCTACACCAATACTGCCCCCTGTAACACCGCCCCTCCTACACCAATACCGCCCCCTGTAACACCAATACTGCCCCGTCCTACACCAATACCGCCCCGTTACACTGCCCCTTCCTACACCAATGAAGCCCCCTGTAACACCGCCCCCTCCTACACCAATACCGCCCCCTGTAATACCGCCCCCTCCTACACCAATACCGCCCCCTGTTACACCGCCCCCTCCTACACCAATACCGCCCCCTGTAACAACGCCCATCCTACACCAATACGCCCCCTCTAACACCGCCCCCTCCTACACCAATACCGCCCCCTGTAAAACCGCCCCCTCCTACACCAATACCGCCCCCTGTAACACCGCCCCCTCCTACACCAATACCGCCCCCTGTAACACCTCCCCCTCCTACACCAATACCGCCCCCTGTTACACTGCCCCGTCCTACACCAATACCGCCCCCTGTTACACCGCCCCCTCCTACACCAATACCGCCCCCTCCTACACCAATACCGCCCCCTGTTACACCGCCCCCTCCTACACCAATACCGCCCCCCTCCTACACAAATACCGCCCCCTGTAACACCGCCCCGTCCTACACCAATACCGCCCCCTGTAACACCGCCCCCTCCTACACCAATACCGCCCCCTGTAACACCGCCCCCTCCTACACCAATACCGCCCCCTGTTACACCGCCCCCTCCTACACCAATACCGCCCCCTGTTACACCGCCCCCTCCTACACCAATACCGCCCCCTGTAACCGCCCCCCTCCTACACCAATACCGCCCCCTGTTACACCGCCCCCTCCTACACCAATACCGCCCCCTGTAACCGCCCCCCTCCTACACCAATACCGCCCCCTGTAACACCGCCCCCTCCTACACCAATTCCGATCCCTGTTACACCGCCCCCTCCTACACCAATACCGCCCCCTGTAACACCGCCCCCTCCTACACCAATACCGCCCCCTGTTACACCGCCCCCTCCTACACCAATACCGCCCCCTGTAACACTGCCCCCTCCTACACCAATACCGCCCCCTGTAACACCAATACTGCCCCGTCCTACACCAATACCGCCCCGTTACACTGCCCCTTCCTACACCAATGAAGCCCCCTGTAACACCGCCCCCTCCTACACCAATACTGCCCCTGTAACACCGCCCCCTCCTACACCAATACCGCCCCCTGTAACACCGCCCCCTCCTACACCAATACCGCCCCCTGTAACACCGCCCCCTCCTACACCAATACCGCCCCCTGTAACACCGCCCCCTCTTACACCAATACCGCCCCCTGTAACACCTCCCCCTCCTACACCAATACCGCCCCGTTACACCGCCCCCTCCTACACCAATACCCCCCCTGTTACACCGCCCCCTGTTACACCGCCCCCTTCTACACCAATACCGCCCCCTGTTACACCGCCCCCTCCTACACCAATACCGCCCCCTGTAACACCGCCCACTCCTACACCAATACAGCCCCTTGTTAAACCAACACCGTCCCCTCCTACACCAATACCGCTCCCTCCTACACCAATACCGCCCCCTCCTACACCAACACCGCCCCCTCCACCACCAACGCCGCCCTCTCCTACACCAACGCCGCCCCCTCCTAAACCAACGCCGCCCCCTCCTACACCAACGCCGCCCCCTCCTACACCAACGCCGCCCCCTCCTAAACCAACGCCGCCCCCTCCTAAACCAACGCCGCCCTCTCCTACACCAACGCCGCCCTCTCCTACACCAACACCGCCCTCTCCTACACCATCACCGCCCCCCTTACACCAACACCGCCCCCCTTACACCAACACCGCCCCCTCTTACACTAACACCGCCAAGTTACACCAACACCGCCCCCTCTTACACCAACACGGCCCCTGTTACACCAACACATCCCCCTCCAAACCAACACCGCCCCGTCTTACACCAACACGGCCCCTGTTACACCATCACGCACCCTGTTACACCATCACGACCCGTTACACCAACACCGCCCCCTTCTACATCAATACCGCCCCCTGTTACACCAACACCGCCTTCACACCAACACCGCCCTCTGTTACACCAACACCGCCCCGTTACACTAACACCGCCCCTTCCTACACCAACACCGCCCCCTCCAATACCAACACTGCCCCCTGTTACACCAACACCGCCCGCTCCTATACCAACACTGCCCCCTATTACACCAACACTGCCCCCTGTTACTGAAGGGTGTATCCCTGGAGGGGACGCGCAGGCAGTGCACTGCTGTGAGGTGCATATTGAAAAAAGATGCGTCGGTGGCTGAATCAGGTGCAATAAAAATAAGCTTCTTTATTGAGGAACAAGACAAACAGAGTTCACATGACGCTGTAGAGGTACTCTAAGGCTGCGTCCATAGAACGTGGAGCAGCGCTGAGCCGCGCGGACGCTGATGCTCACCTGATCAAGCATGAGCGATTTCATGCCCATGTAGGCGAGCCAGCGTCCGTGATCGGGAGGCAGGGGGAGGCAGAGGGAGGCGGGGCAGTGACGTCGCTGGGCCAATCGCCCGTGACGCACCGACGTCAATGTCACGGCGCCGACGTCACGGCACCATGACGTTGACGCTGCTTCGCGCTGATTGGATGTTTTCTGCCGACAGCGCGCTGAAAAACAGCTTGGCTGTCGGCTGAAAAATCCAACTCGTCAGCACGCCTGCGGACGCTCGCGTGAGCCCCCTCTAAAGACATCCTCATTGAGGATGCAGGGGCTCAGCGCGAAGCGTCCGCACGGCTCAGCACGGCTTGTCCTTCTATGGACGTGGCCTAACATGTTTCGGGCTCTCAGCACTCTTTGACAAAGGGAGGAGCCTGGACCAGCGGGTGAGTTCAATATGCTAAGTGGCAGAGGTGCCAGGTTGGCGCATGCCCCTTTGCAGAATTGAAATCCGTGCCCGCCCAACTTCAGGGTGCCAGGAAATCGCTGATAGACTGGTAGAAATATTCTCACGCTCTGATTAATTGAGGAATTCTGTGAATGGGACTGAAATCCTATTAAAAACCTAGCAGCCAATCAGGTCAGGAGATTCTAAGCGCCAGGACAACAGCGGCAAATTTGAACTGACCAAAAGATGCTCTGGGAGAAATAGACGCGAGCCGGCTTCAGAAATTTCAAGGGGCCAAGTTCTGAAAAGAGAAGTAGCGGTCGCGGCTAGAACTACAAGCCAAAAAGAGTACCAGGACGTTTGGTACTCGCTCCCGGTCTAGGGATTTCAGCACCTCCAGAGTTGAAAGAGTGGTGGCGTAAGGAACTGCATGCCGATACCGGTTCCAGAACTTTTCAGGCTTAGTCCTGGTCATCTAAAAGTCTTTGTAAAGACTTTGTTTTCTGTGCTATTGCAACTACGAAAGGTTAGTTTTGTATCCCAGACCCCCAGTAAGTGTGTTTCCTCTTGTTTATTGTAATTCAATGTGTGTACGTCTGTTTCAATTTAATAAATTACAATTTGTTTTACTTCTTGGTTTTGCTCAGTGATATGATCCTGGTATAAAGGTGTAAATTCCTGGTCTGCCATGACAACCGCCCCATACACTGAACACACCCCTCCTATATTACTACTACCCCACATACACTGACACACCCTTTCAATACTAACACCACCCCCATACACTTACACACCACTTTCTATACCAACACACTTTCTCTATACCAACATAACCCCTCCTATACACAACACTGCCCCGGATACACTCCCTACTACAGGGGTGCGCAAACTTTTCCCCCCTGCTCCACTCCTGCCTGCTCTCCTCCCCTGTTTGCACCCCCTCCTAACCTTGTCTTCGGCGTCAAATGACGCCGTGGGGTCACGCGTTGCCATGGCAACGTGCCGTCACGTGACCCTGCTCCGTCATTTGGCACCGCGTTGGCGCATCACCAAAGACAAGGTAAGGGAAGTTGCAGAGGCCTCACGCGATCGCCGGCAAATCTTGCGCCCCTCAGTTTGCCCACCCCTGCCCTACTACACAGCACAATATAGGTTTAACTCAATGGCTATATGTCTTTTTTCAACCTCATCTACTATGTAACACTGCCCCACATACACAACACAGGCCTGCCTACACCAACACACCCCGAACTACACAACACCACCTTGCATATACTAACACACACCCTATTACACATCACCAGCCCACATGCACCAACAGAGCCCCTACTACACAACACTAGTCCACCTACACTCTCACCAGGCCCACCCCTTACTACACAACACAGGCCCGCCTACACCAACACACCCCAAACTACACAACACCGCCCTGCATACACGACACACACCCTATTACACAACACCAGCCCGTATACACTGACACAGTCCCTACTACACAACAGTGCCCCGCATACACTAACACCGCCCACATACATTGATACACACCCTGCTATACCCACACACCTGCTACTACACAACACCACCCGGATACAACATAGTTCCACATACACCAACGCCGCCCCAGATATACCCCAGAGATACCCCAGATATACCCCCCGGCCCCTACTACCCAACAACACCCTGAATACACCCCCTACTGCACAACACCACCCCGCATGCACCAGCTCCACCCTGGATACACAACACCGCTTGCATGCCGTGACACACACCCTGCTACAGGACACCGCCCCGGATACACCCCCTGCTATACCAGCACCTTTCATAAACAGGCAGAAATGCATTCATTAGGTACAGGACCTACAAGAGCGGTACTGTACATGTTACATAGGCACAGCTGGAAAATTCGCTTTAGAGTGGGGTGGCCACTTCCTTTAGAGTCGTGTTTTTTTGTTTTTTTTAATATTCTTTTTATTTAACGTTTTTAATAAAGAAAAAAGGTACATAAAGAAAAAGGAGGGAACATAAAAGTCTGAAGTCACCTGGTCAGTTAATAAATGTTTCTAAAATAAGTCACATTAAATTGTATTAAGTGCCTTGCATATTACACTTGTAATTTAACTTACAATAAATAATAGACAAGCAAAGAAAGTGTCAGTTGTCTCTTCAATTAGAAGGGCAGCTGTAGATCAGAGGTTTTATTAAAGGGTAAATAGGTATAAGACTATAATATTTAATAGACAGATAAACAGACAGTTTCAACAGTGTTGCCTATTACAAAGTGTTGGCCTGAAATAAAGGATAAGACCATTTTGGGAGTTGAACTACAGGGAACAAATTCGGCAGAATGTATGATACCTGCTAGGAAGATAGCAAGATACTCAATTGAGAACACTTCAGATTTAGGATGTAAGAGCATAAATCAAAGTCCAAAGTGTCCGTTCAGTCTATTTTCATCTGAAAATCCCTATTGACATAAATTGAATGGCCACTTCAGACGTTATTGAATTACCACCACATTTATCCCATATAGGGATTATTTTAGGGCAAATCCACCATAGGTGTATTTAAAAGCCAGGCGCTTGCATCCCCTCCAACATACCATAGGCACATCAGGACTGTATCTATGCAAACGTAGGGGCAGGGCCAGACTTTGTACTTTTTAGGCCCTAAACTATGTCAAATTTAAGAGGCCTCAAAAATTAGAAATAGATTTATTATTCTGACTGAAGGGACCATTGGAAATATAAACAGGAAACTAAAATAAATGTAAGCATTATGATAGCATTGTTATATACAAAGATGGTGGTGTAAAACTAAAATGAACAGTATTTGCATATCACATTAATTTTAATATTAAAACATTTTCTTTCATGGTTTTTGGAGTGCAAAATCATTATGATGTCTTCAAACGATAAGCTATGAAGTTTGTCAGTCTGGATGCACATGATTCTTAGGGTCATATTTGAATGAAAATGTCCATATTTATAGAGAATCTTCTTTATCCCATATCTTCTTTATTTATCATCCGATTTAAAAACTTGAAATGCATTATTTTTTTTCTATTTTTGACGCCCCTTATATTGTGAGGCCCTAAGCTTTAGCTTAGTTAGCTTAGTATATACTATATCAGATGCCGCCGAGCGGAACCACGATCCGGTGACGTCACCCTCACGCTGCCGCCGAGCTGCATCTGATCATGCAGGAGAGACAGGAGAGGAGAGAAGCAGAGGAGACAGGGAGGCGTGGCCGTGAGCGGTTCGCCCTCATTGGCTGTACCGCTCACGTGACTGGCCCATCGCCTGCCCAAGCAAAATCCTCTGTCTCCTCTCCAGTCTGCCGCCCTGCAGCTCCAGGCGGCGCGCACGTCACTGATGGTATGATCAGCTACATAGGATTTTGGTTGGTGTGTTTTGGTATAATCATGGCCTTAGGCGTAAGTCCGGCACAGTGTAGGGGGGTTAGATGCCACCTATGTAATAGTTTCAAAGCATTGTACTGTATTTTACAGTGGTACAGACCAAAATCTTTGATATATATTTATGTAGCCCTCAGACCCCCCCCCCCCCCCGGTCGCAGATCGGACCCCCTGAGGTGTACTAAGGTCTGGCTACGTGTCTTGGTGTGGTGCATACCTGCTGGCAATAGGAGGGCCAGAGTCTCCCGCGATGGTGTGGGGAGGACAGGAACAGGTTACTGGTGTTCATTCCTTCATCCTTTCTCAGTGGTGCAACGCCTCCATCTCTGTGAAGCCCCAGGGATATGGGGTGGAACCCTTACAGAGAACTTCCCACACAGGGATGAGATTCCAGTCTCAGTCAGTTGTTATAAAAGTAGCAGCAGCTCTCTTTATTATCACAGCACAGAGTAGCAGTAACCACAGCAACATGCTGTCAATCAGGTACAGTGTCTTCTCTCCCTCCAGACTGCACACCCTCAGGATGGTGTCTGGGTACTCACTGTGTCCCTACCACCACCCCAAGCCGCGGGCGCTCAGAGTGGGGCTAGCTCTTCCCTCACCCCCTAGGCAGGGTGAGAGGCACTGGTCCACCTATAGCTAACTAGGCCCTACTCCTCAGGAACCTAGCTAGCTCACACACTCTTTAACTGCTCAGCACTGAACCCAGGACAGAACTACTTGTCACTGACAAGAACAGGCAACTCTAAATAGATACAGCCCTCCCCTTCATGACATCAGCAGGTACCGCCCCTGTGTCTATGCCTTCCACACAGGGTCAGGTGACCTACTTCCACCACTCAGAGCAGGGCTTGATGTGGGGGAAACCCATGTTAACTACTGGCAGCCTGCCCTTAGCGGACTTATACCAGTAGGAGGATAGACATATAGCCCTATTTCTTACCAGGGCTACATTTACATATGGCAGCTCAATGCTCTGTTTTTAATTGTATGTCAATCAAGCGAATTGATAGCTAGCTTTATATAATACTATCAGTTTTTTTACACACCTGGATGATGCCGTTTCAGTGCGCGGAAACCGGTCAGTGCTGTTTTTAAAATGTATTTATTTATAAAAATGTTTTAACCGGAAGTAATACATTGAGCATAGAGTTATGATGACAAATACATGGTTACAAATACATAGTTACATTAAGTAAACAAGGTTATACATTATATACAAGACATTGCATGCACAGTTAAAGATAATATATGTTATGGGCGCATGTAACAGTTACAGGCCAGATTAAAATGTGACAGCTTTAGTTTTGAAAGAACTTAGACTGGTGGTGGAGAATCTCTTTGTTCCAGTAGTGGGGTGCATGGTAAGAGAAGAAGAGAAGAATAACATCTTTTGTTTGAATGTTTTTCTTCATCTATGGTCATTTTTTTTATTTTTTTACTTTGTACTTGTATTATGGTAAGTCCAGACTTTCAAAAGGTACATAAAACAAAGTCCAAGGGAAGATACTGTATGGAGGGGACAGGGATATAAGAAAAAACAAAAAAACAAAAATTTAGAGGAGGGGCAGGGTTACATCACATCAGCATCTAGTCCCGGGCCTTGGGAAATCTGTCTGCGGCCCTGCTAGGGAATCACGATTTATTCCCAAACTCAGAACGTGTTATGGTAATCAGAGTGAGAGACTGGATCGAATTCTCTTCCCCCTACCTTGTCCAACAAGCAATCCCAAATGTGTCTAAATGTATGCATGGAATCGTTAAGGTAAGCAGTTATCTTCTCGTAGGGAAGTGTTTGCCAAATGTTATTAAGTATCTTATTGAGGTATGGGGTTGGGCCTTTCCAGGAGGCTGCGATGGAGCACCTGCTGGCTGCCAGAATATGTGAGATGTTTGCGGCCATTATACAGTATGTAATGTTATGGGGTACAAACAAAAAGTATTACAGCGCAAACTGGATGGTGAAATATTAAGTGAATAAAAACAGTGCACATAAAATTGGAAAACCAAGATTGACAATGGTCTCACAACTCAAATTCTTCCATGGGGAGATGCGCTGGGTATATACAGTAGATATACTCTCCTCCACAGCAAGCCTCATGCGAAGAAAAAGCAAAACCGCATAGTGTAATATGTTTTACTCAAAAGACTGCCAACACAGAGGGGAAAGGACATAAACTCACACATTCCCTGCTGGTAACAGACAGTGAGTGATTTTTGGCACACTCTAATCAACCCCGGTCACATCCTCAGCTCCAAACACCGCGCGCACAGATTCCCTGGTTCTTCACTTCCGCATTGGAATAGCGGAACCCTGGGACAGCTGCAGGTACGGTGGCCTCTGAGTGTGAATTCCCAACGCATTTCGCTCGTTTACAGCTTCCTCAGAGGTTCTGTCCAGCTCCCATAGTTCCCAAGTATATATAAACGTCCTTAACAAGGTGGGCTGCCCCAACCTAATCAAACTAAAAGGTACAATGTCCATCAAAGGCTATTGCAAAATCTATGAGGCATTCAATTATCTTAAATAGTTACAAGTGTGTGGAAATATAAAGTGAATATTAACAGAATTTATATAATGAAAATCCTTTTACCATTTATACAAATAATCATAGGCAAATAGTCAATTAAAAGCACACATATGTTTTAGAACTACACACAATAAATGTAATAACAATCAACTACTTAAATACATTAAATATCATAATAGTAACAACCATTGGTGGACCAACTAGAATAGAAATTAAGAAGCATTAAACACAAATCAAATATAACAAAAACATATCCTATGTAGTCCTACAAATTTCAATTATATTGACTAGACACAATAAAAGTGTTAGTTGAAATGTGCCAATAATACAGGTCAAATTAAATGGAATTCAAGTAGGAATTTAATTAAATCTGAGTAAATATACAGATTAATAATAAGAGTTCAAAGTTCAAAATTAAAACTGTGAAACATTTAATTGTTGAGAGAGAACCAATAATTAAAAATATATAATTGTATACAAATATAAATAATTTAAAATATGTCTGTGTATGTCTGTATAATTAAAAATATGGTTATGGGGTGGCAAGTTCAAAAGTGTCAACCAGGGATCATCTCTAATTGTTGTTTCCAGAATCCTGTTTATGAGATTGAAGTCCACCGACCAGAGAGTGGTAACTAAAGGGCAGTTCTACCAAATGTGCAGCATTGTCCCCCTCTGACCACAACCCCAAAAACAAGTGGGGGGAAGTGAGTTTGAATGTCTTATTCAGCCTTTCGTCTGGCGTCAAGTACCAGCGGGACAGAACTTTATAGCTATTTTATTTAGTGGCTGAGTTGATGAAAACTAATGCCACTGCTTTACAAATCTCTTTCCAATCTGAAGGTTCAGAGGGTTCCCCCAAATCACATTCCCACCTTTAATTGTAGTTCGAATCTTTTTCATGGCATACATTAGTGGGGGAAAAGGCATTGATATATAGTGGAGATAGTCCTTTAGCAGCGGTGAAGGCAAACATATTTCCTCAAAGGGAGTATTGTTACTGGATAGGTTGTTAGCAAAGTGTAATAGGATAAAGTGCCTAATCTGCACGTATCGGAAGAGTTCCGAATTGGGGATCTGATCTATCTCTTTAAGGTGCATGTAAGGTTTCATTTTGGAAATAATAAGGAGGTCTCTGACCCTTGGAAATTCCCTTATGGTCCACCAACTAAAGTTACCAATCTCACAACCTGGTTTAAAAAGCAGGTTATGAAATAATGGTAGCATGTTGGAATTAGGGGTTGTCAGATCTTTACTCAGGCCACCTTGTCCCATAGAGTAGCGATTGGTGGGATGAAGGGAGAAGTCTATCAAATAATTCTCTGTGGTGTCTGGAGACCCAGAGCAGGGCGCAGATCGACTGTGGTTTTGGGTAAGCATTCCCAATCTCAACCCATCTGATTAAATTGGGGTGAATATGACAATATTAATTCTGCCATCCGAGCCGCCTAGTGATAGGTATTAATGTTTGGAATCGCTAGACCTCCTTCTAATTTAGGTCTCATTAAGACATTAAGGCTTATTTGGGGTTTCTTTTTGTTCCAAATGAATCGTGTTATGTGTTTCTGTAGATCTTCAATGTCTCCTGGATTGACTGGTATTGGGAGGGCCCTGTATAAGTAAAGGATCTTGGGTAGAAGGGTCATTTTAACTGCAGCTATTCTTCCCAACTAGGAGATCTAGTACCTAGACCATGTTTACAGGTCTTTTTTTCAGGGTCTTATACATATAGGAGAAGTTGGCCTGGTAAAGGGAGTGAAACGCCTTTGTAATTTTGACCCCGGTCTACCGTGTGGTCATTTTTTAAGCATTCATTCTTATCTCATAACTGAAGGAATCACCTTACTCCCAGGTAGAAAGATGTGATGTCCCGTGATAATAATAGAAGACCCCAGGATTTATCTTAAGAAAAATCCTTGGAAGATACTGTGTCTGTTCTTATTATGTTTATACCTGCATATACCGTAGTGCCTGTTGAATTAAATTAAATATTAAACATTAAATAGTAAGCTCCTCTGCTAATTATATGTAGGCAGCGGTTAATCAACAGATTAAAGCAGCATTCCATGTTAAGAAAAATAAATGTTTTCCCTCTAGGTGGTAATAAGGGGGTCTCCGTGAAGAACCGGTAGCACCTACGGAGGTAAGAATCTCTGGAACCAGAGCTAAAATTAACACAGTTTAACTCCGAGGCACCACTGCTTCCCACGTATAAGGGAAAAAAGAATCGAAACCCCCTAAGTAGCCTTTGCTGAAATCAGCTATTCCACCAAAGAGATCCTGCAAATAACAAAGTTATTATGAAGAGCATAAATATTTACTAGTGTGTAGTAAACACCGGACATTTAGTCCTTCACACATACATGTGCCCTCCTTGTCAGTTTTGTTTTCTTCAGGGGAGAAGGACATTTCTGTTAATTAGGATTGAGACATATTTTCTATAATAAGGGGCTAAGAAAACATATGAAAAGAACATGTTTGAAATATTTAAGATATCTTTTTTATTTTAGATGGGTCTCCTGTAGAAAAGTAATATCACCTTTGCTGTTTTTACATTCAGTTAGAGAGAACTTGCTCTATCAGGGGGTATGTAATCCGTTAACATTAAGTGAGACTAACTTAAGATCCATGGTACTGTATGTAGTAACGTTGTATGTTAATTAGAGTGTCCACATTCCAAAATAGAGTTTTGAGTTTCTCCCGTAGTCCATTTCTGTGCTCATAAATCTTAGAGAAGGAGAAAAACTGGAAGAGCACTACTGTAGGTATCAAAAAAGTAGAATGGAGGGTGCGTATCCCATAAAAAGATTATTTATTGGTCATGGAAAAACAGGGCAATGGAGAGCCCTACCAACGTTTCACAGAAAGCGCTTTCTCAAGGTATACATATCACAACTTTATTAACATATATATATAGTCACAAAATGACATAACCAGCCAATACTCACAGCTCACATGTGATCCACCCACTTTGATTGCTAATGGTCTTCTGATGTGTATACATCTAATCAGTATATTCAGACACAGAGACGACAGTGACTAACTCCGCCCCCAACTACCAATCCGGAGACATGCGTGGTCTAACAACCCCCAGTAGTACGCGCTTGCACAATAACCAACTGAGGGAGAGTCCTCAATGTCAATGGAGGCCGTGGTGCGTGGGGAGAGTGCGTCATCAAATGGCCCTGACTGTATACCTCACTAGGGCTCTAAGTGCGCGCGCAACTCTGCTCTGCAAGACACTAGTCCCTCCCCGCAGTCAGGTGGATCGCATGTGAGCTGTGAGTATTGGCTGGTTATGTCATTTTGTGTATATATATATATATATGTTAATAAAGTTGTGATATGTATACCTTGAGAAAGTGCTTTCTGTGAAGCGTGAAACGTTGGTAGGGCTCTCCATTGCCCTGTTTTTCCATGACCAATAAATAATCTTTTGATGGGATACGCACCCTCCATTCTACTTTTTTGATACCTACAGTAGTGCTCTTCCAGTTTTTCTCCTTCTCTACTAGTCTACCCCTCGGACGGAAGCACACCTGGGGACCCCTCACCTTTGGATCATATGAACTATGCAGCACTCAGAGTGGGTCAATCGCTTGCTACATGTTTTCCTGTTCAGGACTTTATTTAGACAATTGGTACATTATAGGGTGTTATTATGCTCAATCTTCCTGGTGTTATTGTTAACAACAGTGTCACTTATTAGTGAGCTTACCATCCGGGACGGCAACCCAGTACCTGTCTTCTATCAAGTTTATGTTTGGGGGTCCCCCCTACAAGTATCTGGTTATTCATTCATTTATCCTACTGTTGGGGTCTTTAGCAATACGCAGACACATGGTCTGTTCATAAATCTTAGCCTTGTGTTTGGTTGCCTCTCACATGTCTGGGCTCCTGTTTGATATTTCTTACCGGTCTCTCCAACCCCGGAACCATTCTTTGGGATTACATTTTTGTATATCCTAAACGTTACGGAGGTTTTACTACAGGGTGTTAAGGGAAGTACCTCTGACCCACCTGGTCTTTGGGAAGAGGCCAGAAGAAGGGGTTCACCCCCCCAAAAAAACATTGCCCCCCCTTACTTTTTCCCTCTTACCTTTCCCCTTGCCCCTTCTCTATCCATGTATTTGACGGTTGTCCTCTGTTGCAAGCACTTTTCTTATATTTAAATATCGTTTGGTATAATAAACTCATTATCTGTGTACTTCATGGGTGACCTGTATTTTGTATGTTGCACGCACATTTTCTATATAGTAAATATCGTTTAGTATATCCATATGTCCCTTTGTTTTTTTTTGAGTGCTTGGAAGCCATGTGGTTGATAATTACACAAACTTTGTAACAATACTTTTGCAAAATGGTGTCGCTTTTTAATTTCTGTCGTCCCTTTCCGGTCATCCTATAACTACCTGCAAATGAGGCTACTGAGACTAAGGGAGTCTACTTACTAAAGCAGTGGTTTTTAATCTTTTTTTTTAAAGAACCCTGTAATTATATTGTGAAATTCTGCATAATTTCATGAAATTCTCTCTAATAGCGCGTCTGAGATCAGATGCATTATAAGGAACCCCAACCCTCTCTAATAGCGCGTCTGAGATCAGATGCATTGTAAAAAACCCTAACCCTCTGTAATAGTGCGTCTGAGATTAAATTAATTGCAAGGAACCCCAATCCTCTCTAATAGCGCATCCGAGATCAGATGCATTGTAAGGAACCCAAACCCTCTCTAATAGCACGTCCGAGATCAGATGCATTGTAAGGAACCCCAACCCTCTCTAATAGCGAGCCTAAGATCGGATGCATTGTTAGGAACCCCACCCCTCTACTAGCGCATCTGAGATCAGATGCATTGTAAGGAACCTGTTGCAGGGTACATGCAACTACACACGCAGGGTTTTCTTGATAAGGCTTATTTATTTAGCCTTAAATTATACAGCACACAAAACAAAAATAGCTTTTCTTCAGCAGACAAAACAAAATTCCTTGTCTTCAGGATGGCAAACAAAATAGCTTCGCTTCAGCTTAGTAAACACAACAGTCCATATAACATGTACTTTGCAAAACAGACCTTAAATCAAGCTGTTCTCTCTCCAGAGTTTCAGGGGATTTCCCTGCTTCAGACAGCATACAAAAAACAGACCTTTTATCAGTAATCTCCTCTCTCCTGAACAGATAGGCATAGAACCCAAACATTCTCTAATAGCATGTCAGAGATCAGATGCATTGTAAGGAACCCAAACCCTCTCTAATAGTGCGTCTGAGATCAAATTCATTGCAAGGAACCCCAACCCTCTCTAATAGTGCGTCCGAGATCAGATGCATTATACATTTTTCTGCATTTGGTACAATTTTCCAATTACCTGAAAATTGCAGGTAACCCTTTAGGGATGCCTGGGCAACCCAAGGGCTCCTAACAACCCATTGGAAAACACTGTACGAAAGTCTCCCATGGGTAGTGCAAAAAACAGTGCAATAGAGG
Organism: Ascaphus truei; assembly: GCF_040206685.1. Classification (NCBI taxonomy): domain Eukaryota; kingdom Metazoa; phylum Chordata; class Amphibia; order Anura; family Ascaphidae; genus Ascaphus; species Ascaphus truei. The sequence continues at coordinate 234,678,099 of NC_134486.1, read as the reverse complement.
GGCAAAACCAGTGCAAAAAGCATCACCATATTTATCAGAGAAAATAAATCCTAGTAAACAGTTAGAATTTTTCCTTTGATAAATCTGGTGCAATTCTTCTGCACTGGCTTTCACCCAGGATATGCACTCACTGATAACTTCTGGAGCAAATGGTTTGAGCAACTGAAAATCAATCAAAGCTATTAATTAGATTGTAAGCTCTTCGGAGCAGGGACTCCCTTTCCTAAATGTTACTTTTATGTCTGAGCACTTTTTCCCTTTGTGTTATTTATATCTTATTTATATGGTTGTAACTATTACTGCTGTGAAGCGCTATGTACTGCTGCGGCCGAGTTTATTCGAGCATTTGCCCGTTCTCGGCCGCAGCAATAACCTGGCGCGCGCCAGAGGGTGCCGGGCGCACGCCGAAGACACGGAGGAGCGCCCTCCGATCGGGGCTTTCTCCCTCCCGCTGCCGGGTCTGCCGGGTCCCCCGGAACCCCCTGCCGCCGTCCCCCACATCGCGGGACACCAGGGCTCCCTCTGGGAGCCCTGGACGCGCGTGCAGGGGGCGCAGGCACCCGATGACGCGTGACCGCGCGTCATCGCCGAGGGAGTGCGGCTAGCATGCCGGGGCATCCCCAGGCTTGCGGAGCTAGCCGCACTCAAATAAAATGTGCCGCCTCTGTACATTAATGGCGCTATATAAATAAAGACATTCATTCATTATTAACATTACCTTTTTTTTAATAACAAGAATAATCACTCAAGATCCACTTCAGCTTTTACGGGTGGCTATCCTTTATTATATGTGAAGATTTGTGTTTCTCATAAAAAAGTCTTATTTTTAAGAGAATTCTTCTGGTCAGTTCAATGCTTTCATCCCATCTGTTCTTTTCTAGACTTGTGTATATTGCCAGATTTTCTGTATATTGCAGAACTAATTTTATATGCCTGTAGGAGTGAGAGAAAAAAAACCTATTATAAACTTTACAAAGGAAACGGCATAGACAATGTTGGATCTCTAAACAACCTGATGATTCTTGGTAAGAAAAGTGAACTTGTCTTTGAGAGCTGTAACAGCTGATCATTTTTATTCTGAGTGTCACCAACCCCTCATCCCAACGAGGGGAGAAAGCTTTATAAATACCACCTTATGAATGTATGTATATATGTATATCTTTATTTATATACTGTAACGCCACCCAGCTACATAGCGCTTTACAATACATGTGACATAATAATATAACACAATGGGAATAAGCCCTTCAGACATAAAACAATAGGAAAAGGAGTCCCTGCCCCGAAGAAGAAGAAGAAGAGTTTACAATCTAAGTGGTAAGTGGGGAGAATTTACAGAGACAGTAGGAGGGTGTTATGGTGAGTGTGTCTGCAAAGGGTTAACGTCAGTGTGCATGAGATGCATAGTACCGGCCAGCGGAGCTACCCATGTGCTTTGTTAAAGAGGTGTGTTTTAAGAGAATACCAACCTTTATAAAAAATGTAATAAAAAAGCAAACGCACAACAGATTATTCCGTAGTAACAGATTGTGCCTATTTTGACAGGTAGCCCTATTACAGGCACATCACCATCAAAAACTCACATAAAATGCAAATCTCAAGCACTGAACTGCAAGCTAAGGTACTATGGTCTATTGACTAAAAGATGGGCACTAAATTGGGGTCTTCAGTCCCAGAGTAGGTTCAAAATAGTAATCTGCTTACATCTTTGATGTGTATCTACAGGCATAAAGGAAATGCTGTGCAGCTTATTTTTATATGTACAGGATATGTGCTGCTTCAATCATACATGCTTTAAATACATGTGTTGTTTTATAAGGCATCTATAGAGCTGTGTGCTCAGACCTCATGTGACCCATATATCAGTGAATCTCATACTTTGTGTACTGATCACCACGTTCTATGTCACACACGCTCTTTACACTATGATTAAGTGAAATAAATACTATCATATTATGGGATACAACATTTGTGTCTTACTTTAAATATTCCTGGTATTCTGAAGGAGTCATCTCTAAAATCCTGTGTATATTGTGCAGATCCCCAGTCACCAATGTCATCACCAGCCGCAGAATGGGAGAGAGAACTTGTATACTAGTGAAAAAAAAACCAAAATGATATACTGTATATCAATAAAGAGATAAAATGGGCAACTCCTGGTTCCAATTAGCAACTGCCTGGGTGCTTCTGGCTGTGAATCAATATAGAAAACATACATCGAAGTGATGCACTCACAGGTCTTGAGCAGCAATAAATAATTGTATTACAGAACATGTTTTGCTCCACCTTGATAAAGGTCCAGGTTAGGCCCAAAACGTCGACCCATGTTCTGTAATACAATTATTTATTGTTGCTGAAGACCTGTGAGTGCATGACTTCGATTTATGTTATACAAATATATATAAAGGGGGGCAGAGGAAAATTCAGTCTGATCAGCGATTTATAATACCCACTATATAAAAATATAATTACGTATAGCTTAAGAATGGTTACATAAAGAAAGTATGTAGTGGACCTCCTTCTCGTCTCCTCTGAATTTTCAGATTGACTGAAGCTCCCCTGCATCCACTAGGGCCTCGTCCAAAGTGGCACTGAGCGGGTGCGCGCGCGCTCAGGGGGCGGCACCAGTCCCTTCTGCAGCGCACGTCTCGGTGTGCGCTGTGCGTTCAAGCCCCGCCCCCCCCCCAGTCAGGCCGGTCCCAGTTACTATTCTGTCGCGCACCTCTCCCCAGCGGTGAGTGACAGGTTTTCAGTCAGGCAGGGGAATTTAAACTCAGAGTTTGCGACGGAGGCGTGGACATGCCCCTGTCGGCGGTTCAGTCAATGAGGGCAAACCAGCCACGTGAGGTCATGGCCACGCCCCTGCAAAACCACCGCCACGCCCCCTCCCGTCACAAACGCTTCCTCTCTTCCTGGACTGCAGATCTCGGTGCAGCGCTGTGCACGCGACGCCCCCCGCCGGGCGCGCGTGCAACAGAACGCACTGGGACCTCACCCTCACACTGGACACGTTGCGACAATGCACGTGGCCTGCATTAGCAAGCAAGCACGCCTGCTCGGCGCTCAGCCGCTTGCCGAGCAAACAAAATTGATTTTGCTGCTCGCAAGCGCGTCACATGAGCGGTTCGCCTATTTCCACCCTGGACGAGGCCTAAGGCAAGCAGGAGACAGACAATGCACATGGGCAGACGCCTGCATTATGAAAGCAAGCTGAGGAAATAAAAATGAAGCCGAAAAACAGGCAAAAAATAAAATACACTGCATAACTGAAGACTATTGTGTGTAACAATGTGACATTTAGTCATTCAATATTAATTCCATTTATTCCACAGCTTGAGAATTGCATTAGATCACTGATGATGAGGGATGATATATTGTTTTGTTGTGAATATAAAAGCGTATTGCTGTATATTGCATATGGGAAAAAAACGCTATATTTTGCAGTATTTCAATGCCAACCAAGAATGGCGTTAACTTGCTAATGTGGTACAGCCAACTTACTCTAATTCCAATGGCATTTTCATCTGATCTTTGGTTTTGTACTCAAATGGCAATGCATTTCTAGTTTTCAGAAACTTGAAAAACCAAGATTGGACTAATGTCTCATGATGAGTTAGAATTGTCAGTGCTGATGCATTCGGTTGGCAACACTGATAAACGCAGAAATTGGTTTGTCTATACGATTCTGCTTCTTTTTTTTTTTCCATCTCACACATAGATATACAAACTCTGATTCATCTGATTACTTATCTATTGCAATATGATGTTCAGCTCACCATCTGGAAAACGGGTTACCTGTGCAAGAACATTGTCAGAGTCTCAAATGTTTGTAAACAATTGCAAAGAAACACGTTATGGTCTTTTAGAACCAACTACTCACCTGCTGAGCATCCGGAGATAGTTCTGTCTTTGACGTGAACGTAGTGTCTTGCTCAGCCACTGTTCAAATCGGAGTTCTGAGGCGGAAATAATATTGTTTGACACTAGGTGGCACTGCGTGCTCACTTTACGGAGCACACCGACTGCTTCCAGGACCCATCGATGGCAGTACAAGGTTCGAATGCGTTTGCTGCACAGTTCAGTCATAGTATTAATCCACCTATGAAATTAAAGCGGCCCCACATGAAAATTGAAAACAATCTTTAAATTGTGGCTCACAGTTCTAGTAGCACTATTGCTCCAAGAGAATTATAGATTTGTTAATATGCCAGCAAGAGTTTGAGAGATGACATTAAACAGTACAGAGCATTTGAAACCTAACAAGTCTCTTCAACCCAATAAACGTTAAAGGTGCATTTCCGCCTAGGTTTTTTTTATTTTTTATTATTTGGTTTTTCTTTACAGGTGGAAAGCAGGGGTAATTTCAGCTTCTCATCCTGGGTACAACCCCCGGCTGGCCACGCAATATGACGATATAAAGCTCCGGCATTAAGCAGGCCAATAGGAAGCCATGTTGCTAACTTGCAAGAAATACGGGCATGAGTATCTCAGAAAACAGAGGGTCCCCGGAGCTGAAATTAACGCGGTTCAGCACCGGAGACCCGCTGCGTTCCACCTAGGTGAAACTATTTTGCTTTTCCTTTTTTTTTTTTTTTTTTTAAAGGAAATGCTCCTTTAAAAGCTACATTCAAAAAGAGGAAACGAACAAAAAGTGCATAAATGTAGATAGGTTTGAGATATTTAAGGGTGCTAATGTCCATAGGTGTGGCCACACCAAATATATCCAGAGATATGCTTTCCACGTATCCAGAGAAAATAAACAACCCGCAGGTTGCGAGGGACTGTGCACCACTAAAACGAGACTCGTGGTCTGGAGCTTCCTTCACACAGGATAAACGAAGAGTCAGTTCTTACTTCAAATCACCATTTTTACTTCTCAGGAACATGCAAAAAAATTACAACATTTCTGGCTGCACAAAGCTTTTCTTTAGTTAGGGGGTCACACAATATTCATACCCATCTAGTTTATATACCCCCTTCTCAAGCTGTTAGTACTCATTTTTGTCAGATAGTATCAACTCTTCATAGAACCATCTATAAATACTGTAATACCCGATCTGGGTTGATGGAGTACTACAGCTCAACCCCCTTATAACGCGATCCGTTACAACGCAAATCCGCTTATAATGCGATGCAAGCGTGGCTCCCAATTTACGTATTTATGATTACTTTACAACACGATTATTGGTGTTTTAAATATTTTATTGTACAATGCATACAATTGTACATTGTTTCTAACGCGATCCGCTTATAACGCGTTGTGATTCTTTGGGCCCCAAGCACAGCGTTATAAGGGGGTTGAGCTGTATTTTTCTTTATTGAAAAAAATATTTTGGTCACTAACAAAATACATTATTATTATATTTTACATGCTGTGTCTTTTGCCAAGATCCTCTTACACACTCACATAAAGTAGCAATATGTGAATCTGTGACCCCGGTGGGTTGATGGTGACACCTTATAATGTTATTGGATTTCACTTTTTTGTGTTTGTGTTTCTGTACCATTGTATGAGTAGCCGATATGCCCCTCACTTCAGTTCTTTGCGTTCCAGCAGCCATTTTAGGTGGAACGCATGATGTCATCTTTCGATTGGATACTGTGTATGGATGCCTGAGAGACAATACTTTGCCGAGCGATGCGTTCCAACAGGGTGCGGAGTAGGATGCATGGAGCTGGGGAAGTAGTGAATTCCACTCGGGAAGCCCAGATTGGACAAACAATTAGGTGGAATATCCTTTTTGGTGCCAAAAATGAGTGCTAACAGCTTGAGCAGGGGGTATATAAACTACATGGGTATGAATATTGTTTAACCCCCTGCATGAAGAAAGGCTGTCTGCAGCTTTAAACCTTGTATGTTTTGCATGTTCCTGAGAAATAAAAATGGTGATTTGAAGTAAGAACTGACTCTTCGTTTATCCTGTTTGAAGGAATCTACAGACCACGAGTCTCCTTGTTTGGTGCACGGAGTCTCTCGCAACCTGCGGGTTGTTTTTCTCCTTTAAAAGCTATGCGTACTATTATTTCAAACATGAAGACCTTGCTTGTTGGTCCTTTTAAAGGTATCACAATGTATGGCAAATCTACATATATCTAAACCAGTGTTTCCCAATTAAATTTAGTCGTGGAACCCTTTTATATTTTGTAAAATAGAATGGAACCCCTTAAATATTTTTAGCGTAGCACATGAAAAAAAAAAACTAAAAAGAAATGAGCCGCACGCGGAATTTTTTTTGGTTCAAGATCATTTTTAAAAGACCTCCACTGCCCCAATACATTTTTAAAATACATATCTCCCCCAGCACCCCTCATCATAATCATATTTCTCCCCTGCACCCCTTATCATCCTCATATACCCCCCTGCATCTCACACACCCCCCCCTCCGCCACCATGGATCTCCCCACCTACCGTCCGCCACCACGGCTCTCCCCACCCACCGTCCGCCACCATGACTCTCCCCCCCTTATATGCCTACCTGGTAACCTGCCCTGCGGCGGCTAGGCAAGAGGAGGCGGCGGCGGGGCAGGAGACAGCGGCAGCGGGGCAAGAGGAGGCGGCAAGGCAGGAGGCAGCGGCAGCAGGGCAAGAGGAGGAGGAGGAGGCAGTGGAGGATGAGGAGGTGGCGGGGCAGGAGGAGGCGGTAGTGGGGGGGGAGGAGGTGGTCAGGGCAGTCATGGCTGCACGCACGCACACGCTCTAGCAGGCACCGGAAGTGCCGCACTACTAGAGCGTGATTTTGCAGTCCTGACCAGAGAGCGGGCTGGGGGGGTTTAGGAGAGCCATGGTGGAACCCCTGGAACTGCTCCGTGGAACCCCAGGGTTCCACGGAACCCCATTTGGGAAACGCTGATCTAAACAAACACACTTTAACTGCAACATATAGCAAACTATGCCAGGTCACTGCACTGCATCTCAGAATAGGGTGTGCGGAGCGTGGAGTGGAATAACGGTGTGGTCACTCATACACAGCTCCTATGCATTTCAGTTTGCTGAGAGCAGTGGCGGAACTACCATATGACCAGCCTGTTCAGCCGCCCCAGGGCCCACCACCTTTAGGGGCCTATCCTCTACGCGCTGGAAAGCTGTTCCACCACAAATTCCAGCAGCCGGAACAACGTTCTAGCCCCCCCTCTCCCCAGGGTCTTATCTGTGGAGCGGTTGTGGTGGCTGCCAGAGCCCACCCAGGTGGCCCAAACATGGAAGTTAGGCACCACTGGAAGTCAGGTTCAACTTCCGCAATCACCTCCTGAGTGGGCTCCCTCTGTCGCCACCACCAACTCATCCACTCCACAGGTAGGGCCAGGCGGGACCCTTTTATTTAAACTTCACTGGGGTCCACCGGTGCCTAGTTCCGCCACTGGCCGAGATCTACCAGCCAGGAAAAAAAGTCTATATTTTTAGCTCCATCTCAATGGACTACACAAAAGTGCTCTAGGGGAGAAAATAATAACGTGTATTACAATATTCATAGATGGTTCTATGAAGGGTTGATACTATCTGACATTTTATAAGACCACATGTGAGACAGAGAACATACTTGTCCGTAAGAAGCCAACTGTCCAAGTCTTCCGAATGGAGGGAATCCACATCCTCTTGGAATGGAAGCAGACCCAGAATGTGAGCGGTTTCATGACTGAACTCTGCCATGTCTTCTAGCCTATATTACACATTAAAAAAACACAATGATGTCTATGAAAGTCATGTTTATACGTACACAAAATACACTAACAATGTTTCTTCACTTCAATAGTGTAAATGTTACATATGAAATCTTATGCTTTTTTTTTTTTAATCAGTTCTGTAGAATTAGATAATAGTGACTTTTTGTTGTTGTTTCATTCAACGCTTAATGCCATTTTTAATGAGCTTTAAAGCATCCTTTGATTTCTATAGCAGGTTTTATCCCACCTCCCCAGCAGTACAAGATCTTTGTAACACTTTCCTGTTTTTGATCATTTGTTGCCAAATGTTCCCAGCAATTTGTGCTCCAATCTGTAACAATAGATGTTACCTCAGTAATATCAGGATACATTGTAGCTGCTGAATTACACTGACTGAAGGATTGATTGAAACGGAAAGGCAGCCATTATGTTAGGCACACAATCAGGGGATTTGTACAGATTTATAACAGGAGCATCAACCGATTGCCAGCTTAGGTAAGAATGCCGAATTATACATTGTATACATTGTCACATGCTTTACATATAAAAAATAAGAAAAGTAAAGAACAGAAAAAGGGGGGGTGTAGAATTGCTGCTTTAAGGTGCAAACCTTGATACAACAGTCAACTAAGAAGCCCCAATGCACATCCAATATGACAAATAATGTCGTTCATTTTATAGTAGTATTTATTGGGGGTTATGCACAAAGCAGTGATAAGTGTTTTTAAGTGAGATAAATGCCTTTATTTCTTAATATTGCGTGCAGCGCGATTCACAAAACAGTGATAACACTGCAATATCGCGCTTAAAAGGCTTTTTATCATCAAAATACAGTCATTGCTAAAAAAAATGCGCCATAAAGCATTTATCTCCCTTAAAAACACTTATTACTGCTTTGTGCATAACCCCCATTGAGAGATGTCTTCCCCCGAACGAAAGGTGGAGATAACCTTTGCTGCAGCAATAAGCTTAAGAAGAATATACACTTTCTTGTACTTAAATGTTTTTGGGGTTTATTTTAGTTGGGTTTTTTTTATTTTATTTTTTAAGGGCACTTGTTTTTTTTAACCAGATGTACAGTAACTGTACTGTAGCTCACACATAGCACATACAGTGCTCCTAACTTGTAAGCCCTTCGGCACCGCATACATGCCAGGCACCCCATGCTATTGACTATACAGTATCATTGTTTTGTTTCTTCTTTTCTCTATGCAGTGGAGGGAACACAAAAGACACAGTTTAACATTGAAAGTGTAGGACTTGCTGATAGGATCTACCTTGACGTGCTTTCAGGCTCAACATGTTTTGGACAAAAGATTGAACTAAATGATCCAAACTTACGAGAAGAAAAAACATATACAAATGAACTTAATAATTTGCCATACTGCATGTGCATTAGGACTTCTTTGTTTACTGTTGTATATTTAAGGTCACTTTCCCAGTAGCACTTCAGTTGGCACAAATAAATATATAATACTGCCTACAGTAATTCTGTACTATGTGTTATCCTGTAGCACCTCAGGGATATTTTAAATCTATTTTAATCCTATTGTCATGGGAGACCAGCACTTTTAACACTTTTTACCTTCTGGGATCATTAAATAGGCAAAACAAGGTAGTGGAATAAAATGAGAGTTATTCGGGTGAAACTCGCGTGCACACAATGAATATACAAAATACAGACAGAATACACACTTACTGGGGGTCTAGGTCGAAAACTAGCCTCAAACATGTGCAGGTCGCCTGCTTCGGAAGGCTTACCCCGACCGGCACCTCGTCCCGGGCTTCGTGGTACTCTTTTCAGGGAGAATACCCAACTGCGACTGCTACGTTCTATTCTGTGAACTTGGTCCTCGTGTCTGACTTAGGGCCTCATGCAGTAAGCGTTGATAAGGGAATTATCACCATTTTATAGCCAAAATTGGGTTTGAGATTCAGTAAGCGCCGATAAGTGCTTGATTTCGCCAGGTTTCGGAGCCGATTATTTTGTTATGGCCAGTCGGCTGCCGATAAGCCTGTTTTCGCCACTGATCGCCACTTTTTTAAATCGGCTGGATTCAACAAAAAAAATCAGCTTATCGGGGCTGATCGGCACTACGAAATTGAGATGTTATGGCCGATTTCTCCCGCCAACTAAAGTTGGCAGTTTGGACGGGAGAACGATCGCTAAGGCTGCCGGAACGGCACTTAGAAAAAAAAAATCTTCTGTACATCAATGGAGTCAATGGAGCGGGGACGTATAACAGTATAGTACTGTTTACGTTTCATTGCTCACAATACAAACGTCATTTGCATTACAGTGTGGGGGGCATTCCCTGCATTGTGTCACGGCTGACGTGTATTATTTGCATAACATTATACTTTTACATGTTTGCAGCATTTGCGGGTCACATTACTCATCATGTGATGATGTGGCAAGGGAAAATACTATACTCAACTCTTAAAGGAGAACCTCACATCATAGCACACATTTTACTGCATTGATCGACAATTGTTTACATGATGTTACACATGTCACACATGTCACACATACACCGTATATTCATGTTCCTTTACATTACACAATGCTTGTAATGTGTCACGCATCTTTAAACGTTCATGTACATCTAAATTCTCATGTTTACATCTACGTTTGGTCCTCCCTATTTTCATGACGTCACTTATTGGACGCGCAATCACATTGCATATTTACATTATAACCGTTGCATTACAAGCACTTCAACCTAACTTATATGCACATGTACAGTAATTCATCATTGGGACACCTTGTAAACTCATTCTATAGCAACTATCCTCATTACACAAATGCATGCATATGCACACGACTATTCATTGTTGGCAACATGTCACAATAACATGGCTAATTACACATGTTACACAAAACTTTTCCCACATCAATCTCAGCCTTTTTGTCTCATTACATGACTGACTCTTGCGTTCACAAGTTTTACATGCATTGCACATGCAACTATTTATTTGCAAGCAATGTTTCTACAAAGCATCACGTCACATCATTGGCAAATATCATCATTCCCTGCAGAATACACACAACAACTGCACACAGCTTGCCACACAAGTACTTTATTATGTTCATGTAAAACCTTGCATTTTACTATGTCACCTGACATCATTATACCTATTTAAAGGACGCCCATTACCTGCTCATTCACAGCTACTCATTTCAAAATGTTGAGATTGTTTAGGAGACGGAGGAACATTCTTTTCTATGACATGCTTGATGATGAAGACAATCATATAGGGCAAGGGAGGGACACACCGAGGGACAGTGACAGGGACAGTGACGCGGATACGACAGGGACAGGCCGAGGGACAGGGAGAGGGACAGGAGATCAGAGGAGAAGACAGAGGAGACAAGTTGTGCCTCGTCCGCGTCTGTACAGGGAGAGAACCCTGTTAGATGGGATGAGTGAGGAGGAGATTGTAAGTCGCTATCGTTTGAGTTCAGCAGCAATCTTAGCTCTTTATCAGGAGATAAGGGGAGATTTAGATTTTTTCACAGCCAGAGGTCGTGCAGTCCCTGGGCTTGTTAAAATGCTGTGCTCATTACATTATCTTGCTTCCGCGTCATACCAGACAACTGTGGGCATAGTGGGCGGGGTCTCGCAATCTACATTCTCGCGGGCCTTGACCCAGTTTCTCTATGCACTCAATAGACGCGCTAGGAATTATATTCATTTTCCTACAGAGGCGACAGAGTGGCTGGAAGTCAGGACTGGCTTTTATAATATAGCAGGGATACCATGTGTGCTGGGTGCAATCGATTGCACACATGTTGCTTTGATTGCACCTAGTCAGAGTGAGCATGTGTACCGCAATCGGAAGCACTACCATTCACTCAATGTACAGGTGGTATGTGATGCCACGATGAGGATAATGCATGTGGTACCCAAATTCCCTGGTTCCAGTCACGATTCCTCTATCCTGAGGAACTCTTCAGTCTTCCATGCGTTCGAAGAGGGACATTTTGAATATGGTTGGCTGCTGGGTGAGTACACATTTACATGTTATAACACAAAACACATTTTTATTTAGGAATGTTGGCATTGTAGAATTTGATCACTAATGTAAGCTTATGTGTGCTCCATTCATTATAGGTGACTCAGGATACGGAATTAGGCCGTGGCTCTTGACTCCGGTGCTAAACCCTCAAACTGAAGCAGAGGAGAGGTACAATGCAGCCCATATATCTACAAGATCTGTTATAGAGAGGACATTTGGCCTACTCAAGACCAGATTTAGGTGTCTGGACAGAACTGGTGGGGCTCTTCTATACAAGCCTCAAAAAGTCTCTGATATTATCCTTGCCTGTTGCATTTTGCACAATGTTGCACTCAGGCACAATGTACAATCAGACCTAGCTGAGCCTTTGGTAGACGAGCATCCCACCCATGTAGCTGCTGAAAATGAACAAACAGCCAGTGGTGGCCAGACACGCCAGAATCTCATCAATTCATTTTTTTCTTGTAAGTAAAAACAGATATGTTCCAAGTTCTACTTTTATACTTACATTATGTTATCTTAACAATAATTTTTTTTTATATAACCTTCTGTTAGGACACAGATGAATATGGGTTGCACACCTTTCTTTTCTCTGCTGTGTGCACAAAGGGATGTGGCACCGGTATGTTATTGTTGCACAGGTTATATAATCCCTCTTCAATTGTACTTTAGTTGTGTGTATGTGAATACAACTGGGGTAACAAAGCACTAATATTTTAGCATTGTGTTGTTCCTTATGCTAACACAATACACATATTATGCCCATACTCATTCATGCTTCTAGTATGCTTACATACAATGTTATTGGTGCAGTGTAACATGTACATCCATATGATGTGTACACCAGGCTCATTTACATTTTGAATGTCATTAAATATACATGGTGTTGCACATTTAACACCAAATACACACTTTGATGTGTTGTTTACGGTACTGAAGATGGCATGTCAATGTTTGCAATTTATATATTGTTCCTTTGCATTATAGGTATATTTGCAGTATGACTGATCATGGTATGTATATTTGCTGACATCTCTCATAAGATGTGGCTACCTCAATCTTCCTATAATTATTTGAACTAAAAACCCAACATATTGGTTTAAACACAAATGTTACATATATGTACTTTCTGTATCATGTATATGCATTTAGCTACTCTTGAGGTTTCATGTGCATTGTATTACAAAATGATTACTCACATTTCATCACATTTTATGTATGTTTCCTTATAATTTCCATTAATGTAATATAGAGGTGTTTGGAGAAAAGGGGATAACTGTACTTATTTGTTTACTTACGGGAGCACATTCATCACTAGCATAGACACACTTTTTAAGACAACTGTTTGTGTCTCTATCAATTGGTGTAGGATCCATGTATAACACCGACAAATGATAACACCAGCTTTATTATGGTAGCTTATATCATCATATTGACTATACTATGTATTTTTAAACGATTAATAAACACCGTAAACTATAGTTAGGTTAATGAAATATACACAGAAACGTACTTCATAACATGATGGTGATGTCATATTCAGAACATCATGCACTGGAGGGGACCATAACATCTGGCCAGTAACATTATTTGCTACAGTCCCAAACCATTTTATCTACATACCCATGTAACAAGAGATTTTAAATATAAATGGCTACTTGGTTGTAAGTGTCCTTTACATTGGGAGAAGGAGTGGCTCAGTGAGTAAAGACACACACTGGCACTGATAGTTTGAAGCAGGGGAGTCTGGTTCAATTCCCGGTGTGGGCTCCTTGTGACCTTGGCCAAGTCACTTTATCTCCCTGTGCCTCATGCGGCAAAAAAACATTTGTACGTTCCACGGGCCAGGGACCTCAGGCTGAAACATGTGTCTGTAAATCGCTGCGTACAACTAGCAGCCCTATACATGAACATGCTCATATTATTATTATTATTATTGTTACATAGTTTCGACAGTCATACGTTCCATTACACAATAGAATACACAAATGTGTTAGCAGAGTGGGAATGGTTGTTATATAAAAAACACACCATGTCATAAAATGTTAGTAGTCATTAAAGAACACTCAAGAAAAATTCAAGAGGCACTATTTTGCAACATCATTATGTTAATTAAGTGCTTATGCAATATAGGCATAAGGGTATCACTTTTTTAATTGTTTGTTAATAAGCGCTGCAAGCAATATAAAATTAGTTCCATATGTAGTATAGTAGTCGGTGGCTCCTCCTCACAATCATCTCATATAAAGGTAGACTCTTCTGAAATCATACATTGATCCGATTGTATCTTCCCCGACATCTCTGAAATACAGCAAACACATGATGGTCAAATATGGCACCTTACTATATATGTATCCGTGACAACGCGTTACACAGCTCTATATGATTGTGTACATACACACGTCACTCATTTATATGTTACAACTACAAGTGTACATCAGTATGTAATTTTTATTATCATTTGTAGCAGCCATAACTATGTATATGAAGTGAACGTTGCCTGTATACTGAAAAATGTGCGCGCACATCTTAGTGTGCGCACGCACTTCACGCTTGGCTCCACTAACTGTTAGCGCATGCGCAAAACAAAGCGAACGTTGTGCGTTCAATACATGTAGAAAATACCAGTAAACATCACATCTTTATTTCAAATACAATGAAGATGAAACTAAAATCATTCTAAACGAGTACATCTGTATTCTTTTAAACCAGACGTGTTTGGACAGAAAGGACGGCCGATAACACAATGCGCAAATGCAATACGTGTGACGTCATGTTAAGCCAGCGTGAAACGCACGCTAACACTCCTCCCACTCAATTAACATTCGGCTAACGCCCAGGGTACGCCTACAAACACTGAGCCGCACGCATCACACACTGCAGTTACCGTTACTATAACAAAACATGACAGCCAATAGGCTTTGAGGCGCGCACGTCGCTTGGGGGCGGGACTTACATCCGTAATCCTTTTTAAGGACGCCTTGGCCCATGACAAGGGTCCCACGTCATACGTGGTGGACCCGGTTTTCAATGTTGTAGATGTTGCATGATAACAAAACAGGTATGTGTTAGAGTTATGGAAAAATGTTGCTAATATGTTTAAAGGGATAGGAAAGTACGTATATGTATACCGTCAGCAATGTGTACTACTCTTTCAGGTTCTACTATATTGTATTAGGAAACAATTTGTTTGTGATCGCTACATGTTATGCAGTCTGCAATGTTACGCTGTATCCACGCATTGAAAGTGAAAATGGTGGTTACAAAAAAAAAAAAAATTTAAACGCAGAGTCAACGCATAACGATTGTTATATTTACCATTCTTCTAGAATTAACTCTTCGCCTGGCTGCAACTGGTCGCTCCAGAAATGCAAGGCATTTTCATCCACGCTTGACCCAACCGCTGAATCCAGTATGACACATATCTCCTCCAGGAAGCGCTCATAGGAATCGCCACTGCTTTCTTCAAATAATTGGTCGGGAGGTAGGTTCATTTCTTCGGGTTCCCATTCCAATGCATTTTCAGCTGAAAGGCTTGGTACATAATCATAGTACTTTTGTTCTTGTACAATGTGGGTTTCAGGAATGGAGGCTGCAGATATTGCAGCACGTATCGATTCAAACGGATCAGTAGTAGCGGATACATTGCTATTGCCATTAGGAATAAATATGCCTTTCACGACAATATAAGTGCCGTCTTTCAGGAGAAATTGTTTTTCCTGGGCAATCTTCCAGAAACCATAGGTGTGTTGTAGCTTATCCTGGTCACGTTCAAAAAAGTCATTACTTGATAAAGTGAATCTTATTGAGGAATTAAAATTCCGTGCATGCTTACGGTCTTGGTAATAAGGATATTTTGCTCGAATGAAATCATCGATTTGGCGTGTGCTTGCTTTCTGTCCGCGACTGTTCAAGATGGCTTCACAGATCATGTACTTATACCCTAAAAGGGGATTAATATTGGTAACGAATTCATCAGCCATGTCTGAGTAGCACAAAAGCTGTGTGCAGGTCTGTGTTATTTGCTCATCAAAATGAATGTGCTGAATAGCTAACAAACTCCTGTTTTTCCTTGTCAAGGTCATCAAAACTAACTACTTTGACTCCTTATTTCAAACGCCAATTGGCTTTGTAAATCTAATTGGGTTAACAGTTGTGGTTAGTGATATGGGACTGTGGGAGAAACATTTCTCCTTCTTTTATCTCGTTTCTGAAAAACATCCCTAGACTTTGAAATCGTTCACATAGTGTTTTTTTGAAAACTAACAAAGACCACTGTGTGAAAATAGTTCTTAGCCAGGCATATCAGTACAAACACACACCTGCAAAAAGAAATGTTTTTTCCCCGCTTACATTTCTGTGTGTATGTGAAAGTCTGGTTAACTCCCTGTCTGCATGAGTTTAAATACGTGTGTATATATATATATCTAAATATATCTCTCTTATAAAAATATATATATATTTATATATTATATTTTATTTTTTTTAATATTGCAGGAGTACACACAACATTGATGGCAGTAAGTATACCTTGTATGAAACCTATTTAAATGGTGAGAAACATGATTGAATGAAGTAATAAACATTTGTTTAAGCACAATACTGTTAGAGTCTCATACTTAGGATATTTCTCAAACATTATGCCTGTATTATTAAAATAGTGTGCTTTCACAAGGAAGCATGAAGTGTATTAGTTTGTAAAATACATGTATACCAGTTTATATAGTACTATATATATATATATATATATATATATATATATATATACACACACACACACACACACACACACACACACACACACACACACACACACACACACACACACACACACACACACACACACACACACACACACACTCAGTGTGTGTGTGTGTGTATATATATTTTTATACATTCTGAGATGTTATTGAAACAAGAACACACAAATGATTAAAGGACAAAATTAGAATGCCCAAGCAAGGCAAAGGTAAGTAATAATTTACACATAATCCTGCTGTACACGTACAAGAAAGATGTTTGCAGTTACTTAGGTGTTTTTATAAATGCATGTGACTAATATGCATATGCAATTCTTACTGTACAGTACATCAATTAACACATCCAAATGCAATGTTTTGCTGCAAAGTCAATGGCAGCTTCTCTAAACTTTGCAACTGGTTCCAGGTGGACCATTACTGAACAGACGATTAATACATAAATATTTATAACACTATTCATTAATTGAGTGTTAACATTTCCAAAACTTCACGTGTACAAGAACATACTTGAAAGTTTGGAAACAACACAGTCTTCAGCATACATACAATAGTAATTAGATAATGTGAAGTCAACAAAACAAGGCCAAAGACATATTTTCTGAATTATAACATTTATTTTTTTTGTTCCTTTTGCGAGCGAGTAACAGGCCTGCTTGTTGTCTCTTGAATTTTCCTTTTTCTTTTGCCACCAACTTTAGGCACAGCAGAGCCACTTTGAGTGGCCTCTGGCACTTCACGGGCAGGGCTTGTGGGCAGTGACTCACCTACAGGGCTTTTGGGCAGTGACTGTTCACCTACGGGGCTTGTGGCCAGTGATTCACCTACAGGGCTTTTGGGCAGTGATTCACCTACAGGGCTTTTGGGCAGTGATTCACCTACAGGGCTTTTGGGCAGTGATTCACCTACAGGGCTTTTGGGCAGTGATTCACCTACAGGGCTTTTGGGTAGTGACTGTTCACGGACAGGGCTTGTGCCCACTGACACATGTGAGCAAGTTGGTAGACACTGCACAAGTGATGGTTGGTCTGTTTCATGTGTGTCTTGTTTTGTTTTTGTCGCCTCCTTTGTAGGTGTCTGCTGCTGAATTTGTACAGATGGCAGCGGTAGGATGTCATCAGGAAACTGCACAGCAATGTCTGCTACTTGACCGGTAACATTTGGGCCTGGTGAATGAATATCAGATGAATGTGGTGAAAACTGACCTGCATGAACAGATCCTGCCTGTGAGGTGTTGAATCGTGGTACATTAGTCATTCTCCAGTAATTAGCTTGTGTTTGCTGAACAACTAATGCTTCGAATGAGGTGTTGATTTTTTGCAACTGTTTAGGCACTTCAATGAAGACTCTGTGGAGATGTGCCAATTGTGAAACTGTTTCTTCCTGCAGTGCAATCATCCTTTCCAGCACTGTCATCAGGTCAGAATGGCGACGATTTTCTGCTTCCACAATTTTTCCCTCAGAAGCTACAATTGCATCATATGTGGTATTTGCTGGACGTTTTGGCGGTAAAACAGTTTCAATTGGAACCTCTTCATGGTCACTTGCTTGTATTTGTGTGTCTATGGCGGCGGCGGCGGCATCATCATCATCATCATCATCATCATCATCAAAATCCTCTTCATCATGTTCTACAAATAAATGTACAAATTATTAAATGTCATGTTAATCTCTGCTGTGTTACTATGTAATTGTACTGTGTCATAAGTAACAACTAACATGTTTCCATACGTTTTATAACCTCACATTAAAAACTACCTTGACTTAAGAATAATGTTTGGACTCAGTATGAAATATGAGTGAATGAAAACTTGCTGTAAACTCACAACTCCTACATGATAGTTAACATCACTAACACAATACAAGTTGCCTTACACTTCATTTTCACTGACACTAAGTAATCCTATTTAAAGAACATGTGCAAAACAAATAATGAACATGACAACATAACATATAGAAGAGCACATATTATATGGCCACCAACTGATACACTCACCTTCTAGGTGTGTTGAGCTGGCTGACCCAGGTGAAGACACTTGTTCAGTCTCAGGTGACACATGTCCTTCAGGGGCAACTATATATAACAATAACATAAGTTTTACATTTACATGTGTAAATATTGAACAAACAGTTATTGTATGTTCTGTATTTATGAGTATCTAACAGCATCATTTCCTTAACCCAAAATGTGTGTGTGAAAGTGAACATAAATAGTTGTAATAACAATGTACATGCCTGTGTACTTAGAAGTTTTGAGTTCCCTAACATACAACATACTATGGTTCTGCAGTAATGCGTGAGGAAAAATACATTAAATTTGTACATAAAAATCATATGTTGTGTAGTGATATCAGTATCATAATGTACATAACTATCATGAGATGACCATTCACAATGGTTATCATGAAGGTGGTCATATTGCAAAAAGTGTTGTTTTTGGTAGAGGATATGTGTGGTACATTAATATAAGATGTGGCACACCTGAATGTGGCTGTGACTAAACAAGACAACACATGCAGTGTGTGATAATGTGTCGTTGATAGTAGTTCAACTATAGATATGAGTGAACTAATGTGTGACGTACGGTTTGATAAGTAATGAGTTGTTGGGGCATTTAGTAGCTAAAGTGAAGCTTTCCAATGAGTGTGACTAACTTCAGTTGTGCTAGTGAGGTTGTAAGAACGGTTTTCCCTTCCCCAAAAAGCCTAATCAGCCACACCTTTAAATTACTTGAAACAGGTGAAAATGGTGTGAACTAAGTTGCCCCTAAAATGAGGCTGTAATTAGTGTGTGTGCTGAACCCCACCCCCTCTGTTGAAGTGTATGCTGTGATGAGATATTAATTGCAGCTGCTTTAACACAATGGTAGATGAGCTAAATAGTCGTGTGCAGTTTTTAAGTTATGAAAACAATGACATAAAATATGATACGTGTGCCTCATTATGCTGTCTGTATATGACTTAAATCAAAAATGGACCTTTTCATTAACAACTATAGATGTGTTAGTGCAAGTGATGTTTGTAGGCCGTTGCATGCAATATATTTGATGCATGCTTAAAATAGGCAGTAATGTCATGTTTGTCGGAGTAAAATAAATAAAATACACAATAATATTCTACATATTTCTGTTCTGTACCTGTAGCTAGTAATAATTTCTGATTAACATGTGTTACACATGTGTACTACCCTGTTGTTCCCCATCTTCGCCCACCATCAATTGCTTCCACTGCAGCAATGCATTTTGGGAATTCACATGTAAATGAGCACGCAATGGCACGTGCTATATTAGTTACTGCTTTTAGTAGGACTACAACATATATGTCTATTTTGAGATATATATGTATACAGAATCAGACATATACATATATAGATGCAGGTATGCTTATATTGTGAAGACAGTATAAAAAGCAGTGTAACTATGCAAAATAACTGTAAGCAACGACACGCCTAGTACAGTAATATTTCTCACCTGGTGGAAATTGTGAGGGGTAAATTCCTATATCACGGTCACCAGGTAAGCCTTCCACGACGACGGGAAGTAATTTTGCCCGAAGCAGCTCCTCCAATGGACTTAATATGAGACGTTGTGGTGTAGGCCCACCTCCAGTGCCAGTAGCATGCACGCGTTGGTGTTGTATTTTCTTTTTCAATTTGGACCTAATATCATCAAATCTCTTGTGACAATTCCGCTTGTCCCTCACATGATTCCCACACGCATTGACACCAATGACTATTGTGTCCCACATTTCTTTTCTGCTTGCTGAACTTGTCCGCCCTTGAAAAACATATCAAATATATGAGGTAAATGAATAATAATATAAGCACCAGTTTCCTACACTGCTAGCTGTTCCAAGAGATAGCAAACATGCTGTTTTATGTGTAATATGTGAAGCACATGAGCATTCACTACTAAACCTATACATGTAAGCAAGGTTGCATTCATATTGTATGCAGTTATGGCAAATTGACCGCCTGTGTTTAGTTGTCCTTGTAAGGCATGCTAAAAAGCTGTGTTTCCAGACTAATTAACATAGAAAGATATTGTGAAGCCATATTTGCATATGAACAAAACTCAGATGACCTAGGATCACATGTATTTGAATAATAAATGTAAATGTACACTTACCTAGTAAATGTCCATATATACTGTCATAGTGCTCCAGAATGCCAGTGACAAGAGCTGTATTTTCCTGGTCATTGAAGCGAGGATTACGTGGCTTCTCCACACGTTTCTTCCGAGCAGGTTTAGGGTCAGAGCTTGGCTGGTGCTGACTGGACTCTCCTTCTTCCAATGGAAGAGCCTCCAAAAGCTGCCCACCAGCAAGCACGCCACCACCATCCACCCCATCAGCAACTGCGCCACCAGCAGCACTCCCAGCACCAGCACTCCCACTCCTAGCACCAGCACTCACACTCCTAGCACCAGCACTCACACTCCTAGCACCAGCACTCCCAGCACCAGCACTCCCACTCCCAGCAACAGCACTCCCACTCCCAGCACCAGCACTCCCACTCCCAGCAACAGCACTCCCACTCCCAGCAACACCACTCTCACTCTCAGCAACATCACTCCCCTGAACAGTACGTTCACTCCGACGCGTACTCGCACGAGTAGCACTCCCACTCCCACCAGCATCACTCTTCCCACGCTTTGCGGGCATACTTCCAGCACTCACAAAAAACAGACAAGAAATGTACAGGCAATCACACGAAACACTTCCACATATAAAACAAGACAAAGATGTAAACAAAACAACAATGGACAAAGCTCACCCAATACACAACAAGTCTCTCAGTCAATATGCAAATGTTCAAACAGCCAGCTCTGTGCGTCTCTCTCTCTCTCACTCCCAACAACACAGAGAATGAATAGCAGTACACGTTGCCTTTAAATATGGCGCGCAATCCAAAACATGCTTGTTTCGCCTGATTCAGCAAGATTTGTGATTGGGCAACCTAACAGCACCCCGCCACGCACGCCGATACACCTGTGTGTGATCGGCTAATCATCGTGAGAGTGGGCGGATTTGTTTTCGGGTTGATTTTGAATGTATTCGGCACTTACTGCATACGGAGAGGAAAAAACGCCAATAACATGACTAATCGGTAAGATTGCCGATTTCACATAATCGACGCTTACTGCATGAGGCCCTTAGTCTCAACTAGATGTACTGGCAGGTTTGGGGAGTGCAGGTATCACCATACACTACATAGCGCATTATGCTTCAATTGGTCTCAAATAGTAGGAATTCAATAGAATGGGGACTCACATTTTCTTCATTTAAAACCAGCATATCCCACAATAAAAGTGGCTCTGGATCATCAGGCTTCTCTTCCTAGTTTAGGAGATAGTTAAGCTCTGGGCGTGATGTTCATTTCTTCAGAATGAAAACGGCATAACCCACACTGAATGTGGCTCTGAATCTTACAGCTCCACTTCTTGGTTCAGGGGATGTTCAAGGTCTGTGAGGGTACTCTGAATGCTCTCAATGAAGAAAAATAACCATAGTTCGTACTGTGTATAACAGTTAAAGTGTAATAATACAAATAACAGCGCACTTACAGAAATGCTACAGGCATGTACACATAAAACTATAGATGAGTGGCATCTGACAGCCTCACTGCTCCACTCCTGACGAAGCTATTGTAAGCAAAACGCATAGAGTCGGATCCAGTAGAGTCTATCTGCACCCTCCGTGACTACCAGAATGCTGCCCATTCTCCTCCGCCGAAATCGATCGCAACCGAAAGTGACGCGACACACCGATGGGAGCACAGCGGACGAGGACATCGGCATCAGGTGGAGCGGTGAGGCTGTCAGATGCCACTCATCTATAGTTTTTTGTGTATATATGCCTGTAGCATTTCTGTAAGTGCGCTGTTATTTGTATTATTACACTTTAACTATTATACACAGTGCGCACTATGGTTATTTTTCTTCTTCATTGAGAGCATTCAGAGTACCCTCACAGACCTTGAACATCCCCTGAACCAAGAAATGGAGCTGTAAGATTCAGAGCCACATTCAGTGTGGGTTATGCCGTTTTCATTCTGAAGAAATGAACATCACGCCCAGAGCTTAACTATCTCCTAAACTAGGAAGAGAAGCCTGATGATCCAGAGCCACTTTTATTGTGGGATATGCTGGTTTTAAATGAAGAAAATGTGAGTCCCCATTCTATTGAATTCCTACTATTTGAGACCAATTGAAGCATATTGCGCTATGTAGTGTTTATCTGCTTCATTTTCATATGGTGATACCTGCACTTCCCAAACCTTCCAGTACATCCGTCTACAGAAGAAATTTGGACCTTACTCCATAGAGTTGAGCTGCGATTTTTTCATTTTATTATTTGCATATGCACTTGCACTTTATTCCACATTAATATTTATTAGTGCACAATTAATACCTTCTTTATACTTTCTTTGTGATTTTATATTGTTTAACAACACATCACTTTTCACTACACTCTATATGGGAGCGCTTAAGTACCATTTTTTGTCTTAGTCTCAGATAGGCAGACTTTCCTAGCTCCAAAAATGAAGCCGGTTGCTCTGCTATTTACAACAAAGCAACTTTGAAAAACCCGCCTATGCTTCACCGACTCAAGCCACTAGATGGTCTGGTTCTCTGATCGGGCAGTCTCCTTACATAGACCTCGCTGTTCTATGTTTAACATGGAAGAGAGACTAGCAACCAATCAGCTAACGGATCGCACCTCAGCCAGACAATCAGACTGGGGGCTCGTCTGGCTGCTGACGTCAGAGGAGGGGGTATGCCAAGCCGGCTCAAAAAGCCAGACGAGCGGGAAATATGAATTGGCCAGTGGGAAACGCACCTACCAGCAGCATCTTCCCACAGCCAACCCATTGCCACCAGCTGGGCAGGCTCTACCAGGTCTGGCAGTCCAAAACGTGCCCCAGCGGGTGCCCTTTGTTCTCCGGACCTGGTACTTCAACGTTCCCCGCTCACCAAACGGTCTTCTCCCTCTGAACATCCCTTCTCTCCTTTGAACTCCGATGTCTATGCAGACATACCGGCGCCTATTTAGATGACCAGGCAGACTGCATAGACATTAATGCATATAAAGAAAAATACATTTCACACTTGCGAATCTAGGCCGGGGATATGCTTAATAAAGGCATCCTAACAGAGAGTCACTACTATGTTTTTAAGGGGAGATATTGACGGGTCAATATGCATACGCGTACCTGCAGACCTTGCCTGCTTGTCAGGTACTTTCACCGGAGAACCGGTAACTTTGGTCCCCAGCCCCGTATGCATATTCTGAACGCAAGTTGGACCCAAAAATCCCCCTTAAAAACTCATGCACGGGGCGTGTCCAACAGCCGAGCCGAGCGGTCGCACAGCCACAGAGCTCCGTACAGGATCGCGGGGGAGTAGGCTATGGCACACACGGGAGTGCCCCAGGTCAGCGCCAGGTGAACGGGGAACCCCCGGGCCTCTACCCGATGCCTGCTCCCACCAACGATTGGCTGTTATAACCCCGGTAGAGGCCGGAGAAGCGCGGACTCACAGCCGCCCACGGGGCGAACAAAGATGGCGCCGGCCAGCTTCGCTCTCCCCGAGGAGAGATTCTAAGAAGGTAGAGGCATCCGGATCAGCCTGACAGCCGCGAGCGACAGAAGCCGCCCAGGAGCTGAAGAACCGGTGGTGAATGCTCGGGAAGCGGCGGAAGTCAGGGGATTGTGGATGGGAGTCCTGGCAGGCCAGCTGGCCCGTGCATCCCAGTCCCAGGATCCAAGATGGCTGCTGCCCAGAGGAGTGAGGGAGCTAAGGGAGATGTGGCAGGCAACGGATGAGACGGCCGCCTAGATGAGGTACAGTGACTATAGGGGAGTTAGTACTACTATATGAGCCAAACAAAATAACCATATAGCCACATACTAGCAGCATTAACCAAAATTGCCCTAAAGCAAACTAAAACAAAATAGAAGTGCAAGGCAGCAACAGAACTGTAGAAAATGCCCAACACAACAAAAAAAAATCTGCAGCAGCTGACAGAACACTTCAGAAGTTCCGACAATCGGGAGCAGGGACAAAGGCGCAGCGGACTCGCGGACGCCATCTTGCTCTCCGCAAGGCTCGTCTGGCAGGGAAAAGAAAAAGATTTGGTAATGGCTGAAGGACAGGTAGAATATGGAACAAAAGTAGATCTGATAAATATAACGACCAAAGAAGACATACAAAAGCTGTTAACAGATTTAACGCTAGTGCTTAAAACCGAACTGTCTGAGATCAAAAAGGATATTGTTACTCTAGGAGACAGGGAAGATGAGCTGGAGAAAGAAGCTGGAACTGTCTCAACAGTACAGGAGTATGTAACTCATAAAGTGCAGGAACAGGATGAGACACTACAGAATATGTTCCTGCATATAGAAGATCTGGACAATAGAGGGAAACACTCTAATATAATATATGGATCAGGGGTCAGGATCAGGATACCTGAAACGGTGGAATCCCAAGAGTTAGTCCCATATCTAAAAAAATGGTTCTCCCATGTGACGGACGAATCACAGGAACGTACCTGGAAGATGGACAGGGCACACAGAGCGCTTAGACCCAGACCGTGCGACCCCCCGAGAGACACTGTCATAAAAATGCAAGATTTTGTGGAAAATGAATTAATTATGCAGAAGGCCAGAAGCATTAATAATATAGAATATGAAGGGGCCCGGATCCAGCTGTAATGACCTCTCCACGTTAACCCTACAGCACCGCAGAGATATGAGGGCAATTACTGTGCACCTACAAAAAGCCGATGTGAGATATAAATGGGGATTCCCTACCAAACTGATCGTTATACAACAAGGGAAAGTTTCCATGCTCAGATACGGAGAAAACCCCACTAACTTTTTTGAAAGACTCAATATTCCAGGACCCAAAGCAAATGAAAGACCGCACGATCCGCGACTTCAGGAACCCTCCGGCCCCACCCAGAGTGGAGAGGGCAACAATGGGTAGAAGTGGGCAGTAAAATGAACAGAAGGGCCAACGATAACAGTGGCCGACAGTACGGAGACAGGGGGAAACCACAGGATGAAACAGCGACCACAGTGTGAAGAAGAAGAGTAAATAACTGAGACGATGGACTATATACTTCTGTGTTTTGCTGTCAGAACAGAAGTCTGATTTACAAAAAGCGATGATAATCGGTGACGAGAGTATAGCTCATAAAATAGTTTTTGTTGCAAGAGGATAAGATAAGATGGAAGAATATGTGACAGTTTAAGGGTTTAAAAATTGGTTCTTTTAGTTGGTAATCAGTTTGGGTTAAAGTTAGTTATATTTAAGGGATGGTTATGCTTTCTAGACTGGTTTATAAAGAGATCTATAGTAGTGCTGTGATGTCATAACAGACGTATTATAGATAATAAATCAAGGGTAAAATGTTGTCTTGTCATTAAGTTTGAGTGCTAAGGTAGGATATTATGTATGTGTACAAGAAAGGGCACAGAAACCAACTATCACGACCGTAATGGAAAGAGAGAGTAGACAGATGATTGGCTTTTGTTCTCCCTCCCCCCCCCATCTCCCTCTGTCTCACCCCCCCCCCCCCCTGTTCCTCCACCCTTCCCTCCTTCCCCTCCCCTGTGGAGCTGGAACGGGGATGGCTAGACTATCCGGGCCTGCACACAATCGTCTTCCCCCTTATATTTCCACGCCAAGATTGGTGAGGTGATGTGGACGTGTGGCTTTGTTTACTAGAGATTTGAGTAACAGAGGTACTCATTTCGAGAGAGTAGGTCGGGAGGTCTCAAGAAATGGGGGATCAAGAAACTGATCCCAATTTTTGGTTACATTTGTATATGTGTATATTTTTATTTGTTTTCTCCTATAACAAGTCAAACGATGCAGAGAGAAAGTACCCAAAGTTTCAATTGGCATGTGATGTCCGAGGAAAAGTTGACACTAAGGAATGTAGAGGATGCAGTAAGAGATAAAATAAGGTTGGTCCCTACCTATCAACTACGAACCCAAACACCACAACAAACATGACATATAGGATAGGCACTCTGAATGTCAAGAGACTAAACTCACCGGTGAAAAGGAGACGGGCCATTGTAGAGATTAAAAATTATGTAATGTTTATGCAGGAGACACATTTTAAGAGAGATAAAGAACAGAGAATGATGAATAAATATATTGTACAAAATTTCTATAGCTCATCAAGAGATAAGAAAAATGGGGTGGGGATTCTGTTAGCAAGAATTTTGAGTTGCAGGATATCACCACGAAGAAGGATTTAGAAGGTAGATATATTATGATTAAAGGGAAGATAAAGGGGAAGAAGGTCACTCTAGCAAATATATACGTCCCCAATGTGGGTCAGGCAGATTTTTTAGAGAAAGTACTATCAATAATTAATGTATTTAGAGAAGGAGCTCTATATCTGGGCGAAGATTTTAATGTGGCGTTAAATCCGGTGTTAGATACCTCAAAAGGATATACAAAAGTGAGCAAAAAACAGACAAAGTTTATAAATAAAATATTGGATCAGCAGGCATTGGTTGATGCCTGGAGAGTCTTAAATCTGTCAGGGATGGATTATACATATTACACACACACGATAGCTATTCCAGGATAATGTTTGAAGTGAAACTTCTTTAGTGGCACCTAGTCAATTTTCATGGGAAAAAACTGGAGAACTGGAGACATGGAGACGAAAATGTGAAACGGAAATTGCGTCACGTAATGGCCGCCGCTCCCCCCACACGCCCACTGTCACATGCGGCGGCGATAGCCGCCGGCGCCGTTCTAACGGCCGCCACTCCCCTCACACAGCCGCTGACATATGCGGCAAGGGCCACCACTAACGGCCGCCGTTCTCCCCACACGCCCGCACAGACATGGGAGTTGTATGGATGCGCATGCGCAGATGTGACCGCCAGGTCCCTCATGCGCTAATGCGTCCTCTCACTCAGCAGCGCGTAACCTCCCTCCCCAGGCTGCCCTCTCACTCAGTAGCGCGTATCCTCCCTCCCCAGGCTGCACTCTCACTCACGGTGAGTCCCCGTTATAACGCCCTCAGAAGCATCCTCACCTCACCCGGTACCCGGGGGCAGCGCTCATCAGCAAGGCTCCCTCCCCGAGCCGCAGGCCCCGTCGGATCCTCCGTTTCCGCGAGCCGCAGGGCGGTTCTATACACAAGACAGGGAGCAACCCCGGCAAGATGGCCAGCCTCCCCCCTCTCCGGTCACGTGACAGCACTTGTCCGGCGATCCTATTGGTCAACGACTGACGGCTGAGGCGCTCGCGCTGGGGACAGCCAATGGGACTCCGGCTCGGCTGTGACGTCACGCAAAAATAAGGCGGGCTTTGTCACTCCATAGCGAGGCTTGGAATGGCTGTCGCCTCCTGCTCCGGTAACGGGGAGTGGGGGGGTTTGAGCGCGCTGCGTCCCCCACAGCACCATCAGAGGGGGGGGGAGGAAGAGCGCTGAGCGCCCCACGCGCGTTACCGTGCCCTTCTGTACCCCCCTCGCGGCCCCGTACCTCCGCCGGGGAGCTGGCTGCAGCAGGACACACAGTCGTGTCCGCAGCTCTGCCGGGGGTAGAGAATGGGGGCTGCTCCGGTCGTGTACCTCCGGGGGTGGGGGGCTTGGCTGCGGGGCTGCTTTGGAGACTCAGACAGAGCCCCCCGGTTCCGCAGCTCCGCCGGGGGTGGGGGGTGTCAGGAGAGAGGGGGCAGGACACAGACAGAGAGACATATACACCACACACACACACATACACTGACAGACACACACATACACACACACACATACACACACTGACTGACACGCACACTGACGCGCGCGCACACTGATACACGCACACTCTGACGCACGCACACTCTGACGCACGCACACTGATGCACGCACACGCACACTCTGACACACACACCCCCCAGTGATGCGCCGAACACAGCCCCTGAATGATGTGCCTATTCCCCCCCCACTCCCGTGAGCTCCCCCACCTGCTCAACATCCATGATGCCGGTACTGCTGCCACTGCGCTGCTGCCAATAAACATGACCCTGCCAATCAAATTTACTCATGCTCTAAGCAGTAATAATATTATTGTTACTTTATATGTTGCTGACAACACACAAAGAAGTTTCACTTACTATGCGCGTGCACAGCACACACAGCTTTTTTTTTAGATCAAACTAACGTGAGTAAAATAAGGAAAGCTAATATTGGCAATATTACGTGGTCAGATCACGCACCAGTAATTTTAGAAATTGATTTGGAGGTGGGGCTTTACGCAGAAAGGTGAGTGGACATGGAGACTGAATGAGTCTTTACTGAAAAATAATAATGTGGTATTAGTAATTGAGGATGCTCTTAAAAACTACTTCGCAGAAAATAATGTAGGAAATAGATCCCCGGCAGTACTGTGGGAGGCTCATAAACGTGTTATAAGGGGAGTGTTTATTCAACCAGTCCTCTCTCAGGAAAAGAGTAAGAGAAAAAGAAATTGAAGAATTAAGCAAACTAATCCAAGACCTTGAAATTAAACATAAGAAGGCAGCTGATAAGGAAATACTTGAAGAACTGCCAGAGAAAAAATTATTTTGTTAGCAACCCAAAAAATAGAAAAGTCGCTGATTTGGCTTAAACATAAGTATTATGAGAAAGGTAATAAGATGGACAGGTTGCTGGCCAACCAGTTAAAACAGAAACAGAGCCAATTTAATATCAGTAACATTCAGAAACAAGATGCAGTAGTGTCAAAGGATCCAACAGTTATTAACGAGGAGTTCAGGCTATTTTACAAGAAGTTATATAATATAGAAGTCAGGCAGAATAGGAAAAGGGAGCATATAGAGGAGGATATAGAAATATTTATGAAGGATATTCAAACTAAAACAATCACACCCCAGACGAGAGCTAAACTCGATGCGATAATAACATGGGATGAGATAGAAAAAGGAATAAAAGACCTACCCAATGGAAAAAGCCCGGGTCCTGATGGTTTGCCGCATACATATTATAAGACCTTTGCTAACTCCCTGATAGTATATATTCAAGGTATGTTTAACACATTGAGAGATACGGGTAATCTATCCCAGTATATGTCAGAAGCTCATATAGCAGTTATCCCTAAACCAGGTAAAGACAAACTAAATTGTGCAAGTTACCACCCAATATCGCTCATAAATGTAGACGTCAAAATTCTCGCCAAAAAATTAGCAAATAGACTTAATGAATATATACCGGAACTGGTAAAGCGGGATCAAACCGGATTTATACCATAAAGAGAAGCCAAACATAACATTAGGCGAATTATAAATATATCAAATCAGGTCAATAAAAACCAGACTCCAACTATGATACTGTCTATAGATGCAGAAAAGGCCTTTGATAGAGTGCAGTGGAATTCTATGTTTAAGATACTGGAACGTATAGGATCGAGAGACATGTTTAAACAGTATGTAAAGGCACTATATAGTAACCCATCAGCAAAGGTCAAGGTAAATGGGCAGGTCTCGAACTCATTTAAAATAGTTAATGGCACGAGGCAGGGGAGCCCATTGTCCCCATTGATTTTCGCCCTAATAATCGAGCTGTTAGTAGAACGGTTAAAATAGGTGAGAAAGAACATAAGATCGCATTATATGCAGATTATATTCTTTTGATAAGAACTAACACATTGGTCTCGCTACCAAATATAATGGGTGTTCTGGATATAGTTTAGCCTCTAATTTCAAAATCAACCTAACAAAAACAGAGGCTCTTAATATAAATCTTTCAGCAGAGTTGACGGCCCAAGTAAAAGAAAACTTCCCTTTCGAATGGAAGAATAGAAGTCTAAAATATTTGGGTACAAATATAACGCCAAGAGAAGAGGACCTGTTCCAGACCAATTATTCCCCGTTAGCAAAAATAATACAAAATGATTTTAAAAGATGGAATAAGAATATTATCTTGTGGATAGGTAGAGTTAACTGTATTCAAATGAATATACTGCTGAGACTTGGGTATCTGTTCCAGACTATCCCGTGAAAGTTTCCAAGCAGTATATTGCTATGCTCCAAAGTAAAATGAATACATTTATTTGGGAATTTAAAAATACCAAGGACCAATATTAAAACACTGCAAAGGCATAAATCGCAAAGTGGACTTGCAAGGTGGACTTGGTCTGCCGAATATCAACAAGTATTATCTTACTACACAAGTGAATTCTCTTTTTGAATGGTTTCATTGTTCTAAAAGTAAACTTTGGGTGGAAATTGAAAACAATTACTGAAAAAATATAGACACAAATAAGGCTCCATGGCTCAGGAAGACAGATCGTCCTAAAGCTCCTTATGAACTATCGGTATGGCACTATGTGCATGGGATCAAATATCCAAGGATGAGAGAGTTTGTACGTTCCCATCCCCTCTCACTCCAATATGTGGGAACCCCGACTTCCCCCCAGGGTTGGACTCTGTAATATTTAAAAAGTGGAGCCGAGCGGGTCTAATTAGACTAGGACCAGGGTGGGCAACCCTTTCGCCATTCGCCACTTGTGTCGAATTGGGAGTCAAAGTGTGGCGAATTGAGTAACCACAATATAAGGGCCGCCGGGACTCCTGCACTCACTGTGCGGCCCGCGGCGGCTTTCCGCTCTCCCTCTCGAGTTCGCTCCTGTTCCCCCACGCTCTCCCCCCTCCCGATCAGCCCGCTCACGCTCTCCCCCCTCCCCGATCAGCCCGCTCTCCCCCCTCCCGGATCAGCCCGCTCAGAGAACTGCAGGCAGCAGCGCGCTCTAGCATTGAGACACTTCCGTGCCTGCTAGAGCGCGTGCGTGCAGTCCTGCCTTCTCTGCCGCCTCCTCAGAGCAAACCGAGGTAGAGAGGGAGGGGGTGTCATTGGAGGTGCAGGGGGGCGGGTGTCATTGGAGGTGCAGGGGGGGGGGAGTCATTGGAGGTGCAGGGGGGGGGGAGTCATTGTAGGTGCGGGGGGGGGTCATTGTAGGTGCAGGGGGGGGTCATTGTAGGTGCAGGGGGGGTCATTGTAGGTGCAGGGGGGGTCATTATAGGTGCAGGGGGGGGTCATTGGAGGTGCAGAGGGGGGGTCATTGGAGGTTCAGAGGGGGGTCATTGGAGGTGCAGAGGGGGGGTCATTGGAGGTGCAGAGGGGGGGTCATTATAGGTGCTGGAGGGGGTCATTGGAGGTGCAGAGGGGTTGGTCATTGGAGGTTCAGAGTGGGGTCATTGGAGGTGCAGAGGGGGGGTCATTGGAGGTGCAGAGGGGGGGTCATTGGAGGTGCAGGGGGGGGGTGATTGGAGGTAGGGGGGGTGATTGGAGGTAGGGGGGGTGATGTGAGGTGCAGGGAGGGAGAGTGATGTGAGGTGCAGGGAGGGAGAGTGATGTGAGGTGCACGGGGGGAGAGTGATGTGAGGTGCAGGGGGGGTGAGTGATGTGGGGTGCAGGGAGGGAGAGTGATGTGAGGTGCAGGGGGGGAGAGTGATGTGAGGTGCAGCGGGGGAGAGTGATGTGAGGTGCACGGGGGGAGAGTGATGTGAGGTGCAGGGAGGGAGAGTGATGTGAGGTGCAGGGGGGAGAATGATGTGAGGTGCATGGGGGGAGAATGATGTGAGGTGCAGGGGGGAGAGTGATGTGAGGTGCAGGGAGGGAGAGTGATGTGAGGTGCACGGGGGGAGAGTGATGTGAGGTGCAGGGGGGAGAGCGATGTGGGGTGCAGGGAGGGAGAGTGATGTGAGGTGCAGGGGGGAGAATGATGTGAGGTGCAGGGGGGAGAGTGATGTGAGGTGCACGGGGGGAGAGTGATGAGGTGCACGGGGGGAGAAGGATGTGAGGTGCAGGGGGGGTGGGATGTGTGTGGTGTGCAGGGGGGTATTGTGTGTTTGATGTGGAGAGGGAGTATTATGTGTGTGGGTGAGGGGGAGAGATGGGGGTATAAGAGATAGGTGGGGGAGTATCGCAAAGGTTGATAGTGAGGGGTGCTGGGGGAGATATATGAGGATGATGATGATGATGATGAGAGGTGCTGGAGGAGAGATGATGATGATGATGATGATTTTTCCCGCGTGGCCCAATTTTTTTTCCTTGGAGCAGTTCGTCCCTTCTTGCTTTACGAGTTGTGCAGGCCTGCCTTACTTGGTAGGGAAGGAGCGCGCTCCGGCTGTGTGGCACACTCCCCTTCCTCCCAGCCCGCTTCAGTGGTGTGACGCGCTTCCTCCCCTCCAGCACCAGAAGTTGATGCGCTGACACGCTCCTACCCATCCCCTCCCTCCCCTGGCCAGACCCGCCACCACCGCTTCCTTCCCTTTCTTTCTCAGCCGCCGCGATCTGGTTAGGAGACGGGGCTGATGCGGGGGACGGGGGCTGATGCCTGATGCGGGGGACAGGGGCTGATGCCTGATAAGGGGCGACGGGGGTTGATGCTTGATACGGGGGCGACGGGGGCTGATGCCTGGGACGGGGGGGAAGGGGGCTGATGCCTGGGACGGGGGGTAGGGGGGCTGATGCCTGGGACGGGGGGGAGGGGGGCTGATGCCTGGGACGGGGGGAGGGGGAGTTAATGCCTGGGATGGGGGACAGGGGCTGATGCCTGGGATGGGGAGGGGGGGCTGATGTCTGATACGGGGGAGGGGAGCTGATGCCTGATGAGGGGGACGGGGGCTGATGCCTGATACGGGGGACTGGGGCTGATACCTGATACGGGGGAGGGGTGGGGGCTGATGCCTGGGACGGGGGGTAGAGAGCTGCTGCTGCCTGATGATGAGGGGGCTGCTGGGGGGGCTGCTGGGGGAGATGATGAGGGGGCTGCTGGGGGAGATGATGAAGGGGCTGCTGGGGGAGATGATGAAGGGTGCTGGGGCAGATGATGAAGGATGCTGGGGCAGATGATGAAGGGTGCAGGGGCAGATGATGAAGGGTGCTGGGGCAGATGATGAAGGGTGCTGGGGCAGATGATGAAGGGTGCTGGGGCAGATGATGAAGGGTGCTGGGGCAGATGATGAAGGGTGCTGGGGCAGATGATGAAGGGTGCTGGGGGAGATGAGGGGGTTTACATGAGATGATGATGGGGGAAATGAGATGAGGAGGAAGATAGTGGTGGTGGCATGAGGGGGTGAGAGGAGGAGGGGGTGAGGGAGCTTGAGGGGGTGAGAGGAGGAGGGGGGTTAGGGAGCTTCAGGGGCGGTTATTGTCTGAGAATTTATAAACTTTTTCAAACCGTGTGTTTAAAATTTTCGCATGCGCAACATATTACCTACATTTTTACATGGTGTGGCTATTTTCACTTCTAATTCGCCACACCTGTGGCTACATTGAAAAATAGGTTGCCCACCCCTGGACTAGGAGATCTGATGGACATGGGAGAAAATAGATGTTTTAAACATTTTCAGGACCGGTTTGATTTTAAAGAAGGGGAGAGATGACAATATATGCTAATGTTTCACTATATGAACACAAATAAAAAAAAAACAAAAAAAACAACATGTTGAGGATGTTGAATTCTTTTAAAACAGTGCTGGTATCGCTGGGTGCAAGTGGGCACAATACATCGTATATCTACAGAACATTATTGGAAATCAAAGCTGAACCTAAGCCAGGATTTGTATTGGCTTGGGAAAAGGAGCTGGGTAAGGAATATTCTGCACTCGAATGGACACAAATGTGGAATAATGCCAGCTCTTCCCCGATGGCAACGAATATCTTAGAAAACGCGTATAAGATAATGTATAGGTGGTATCATACACCACAAAAACTGAACGAATGCTATCCAGGAACGTCTAATGAGTGCAGGAGAGGATGTGGGGAGGTGGGAACAATGTTTCATATTTGGTGGAAGTGTAAGAAAATAAAATGTTTTTGAGATGTGATAGTGGAGCAGATTTTCAATATTTCCAAGACTACAATCCCAAAAGACCAGAGTATTTCACTGCTAAACAGCGAAGGGGTCAAGGGGCACAGAATTAGGAAATCTCTGTTAATACATATGCTAAATGCAGCAAGATGTGCCCTCGCTGCCAACTGGAAAAAGCTGGATGCACGCACTATAGGACAATATGAGTCCAGAATATGGGAGTTTATGAGTTTTTCCATCCTATCATATATAACCACTGATACAAGGTTAAAATTTGAGCTTCTCTGGCGTATTCACTGGTAATAGAATATTGTGAAAAGATTTGAGAGAGGAAACATCTGCCAAAATGGGAATAATAGGGACAATTGGGATTATTCAATATGGGTTTAACTTGTTTTTAATCTCATTATTTGTTTTGTGATTGTTTATATGTATGTATGTATTTATCATTTAAACTGTCAGTGTGTGATAGTGTATTCTAATATGTTTTTTTGTTTTTGTGTCGTATCGTACTGTAATATCCTGTTTTGTAGTGTATTATACTGTGTTGTATGTTTACTGTTATTGAAATGTGGATTACAAATAAAGAATTAAAAAAAAACTCATGCACAAGAAATCTCTCATTCCCTGACGACCTGGAAATGCCAAAACACACAGAAAGCTTTTTATTACAGACATGCATTTGATCATTACACACAAATACACTGTCCTCGGCTTATGGTGCTACTTAGCTACCGGGGACACACGTTTGTTTAGGCGTAACCAGTCGGGCTTCACCTTTATTTATGAAGACTGGCAAACCCCACCGTCAACCCTATTTGATAGATTTTTCTTTAGATGACACACGGGGTATACTGTTCAATTTAAATGATACGGACGATATTACATTATTTTGCCTTAAACGGCACTTACCCTGGGACTTGTTGAGAATGATCCAGAGGAGGGGAGTGAAGCAGAGTCCATCTCTGAAGACTTTCACTGCAATCTAACACCTGTTAAGGGGACATTCATATCGTTAAGAGTATACTGTCAGCGCTTTGCAACTTACCTTATTTAATCAGTTTGCTGGCAGTTTCATGAATAAGGCGATTAATATCTTTCAAGGTTCTACCAACATCTTCTAATCTGCTCTAGTCTCTTTTGTGACCCATGTGTCGTTATCATTATCTCTCTGTAACTTCCTCTCTGTAGTATCCCCATCCTATACGTGTATTCACTAGGTTCTCTTGAAATCCAGAATAAAAACCTTATTTTTCAAGTAAGCATGTCCCGATCTTGGAAACCAAATTAACTGCCTTATCCTCGCACGCTAGCAGCAGTGATGAGATTAATAAATTACATTTTGGTGACTGAAAGCCTTTTTCGTTATGTTTTTTTAAACAGACAAATAAAAGTATCTTATTAGTTTCTGAAAATCTGACACATTTCCTTGGATTTCACTAACTGTACAAAAGGGACTCTTCAGTAGAGTGAATGTCAAACTTGTTCAAATAAAGTCGAAGTAGGGTCTGATTACCATATCAATGGGATGAAACAGGCTGAAGAGTCAACTTTACAGTGAAGCATTTCCATATCTATGTAAAAGAACCACTCACCCCACTGCAAAGACACTTAACCTCGAAACGTATCCCTATAAAATTGGTTCAAATCCCGGTGCCAGTTTCTACTTACCTTGGACAAGTCACTTTATCTTTCTGTGCCTCAGGCACCAACATAGATTGCAAGCTCATCTAGATAGGAACTGTGTCTGTAAAAACTCCTATGTACTGCGCACTATACTGTAATTGTGCATCCCATTGGGAGAAAAGCGCTATATGAAATATAATTGTTGTTATTATTACCCATTCTGTCTATGTCTCCTGATACACCAGTCAGATGCTAAGCAAGTATACACCTCTGTCAAATAGTACAGTATAACTTAATTTCCCCATCCTCATACTGCACCAGTCTACTCCCGGAAAAAGATACAGTTTCTATGATTATACTTTAAGTGTCCCATACATGGTTGGTGCTATAAATAAACAAAAATACTAAAATAATACTACTGTAAAGTAAACCGTGGTTTTAGAGCACACACCCATTTTTGTTTCATTAACAGAGGGTGCTGCTGCTCAAAGAACAATTTTTTAGAAGAATCTCCAAACCTGTTTTCGAAGGAGGGCAATTGGATGAAACCTTGATTGATATCGTTCAGCAGCATCCATCAGTGCATACAGTACTGAGATCTCCTGTTTCAACGACGATAAAAATCATCATCAATATGCAATTAAAGAAATGCTCCACTCTGAGTTCACCTCAAAAGGACCGTCAACACATTGCAAACCTCTCTGGCAGAGGGATATTGACGATTGTAAGATGTTTGTAGCAGGGTCTTCCTTATCTACTTACCCCAGTGCATGTTAATGTTATAATTTTATTGTTCTTTTCTCCACACCCCCATTGCACTGAGCTGCAGATTGTGTTGGGGCGTTACAAATAAATGATGATAATATTAATAATAATAATAAACCTACTTGGTTCACACACAAACATTCTTCCAACAAGTTACCTACAAATGTAATCATTACCTGTAGAACAATCTAACACTGAATTCTTTTTTTCAAATACTTACATTTCTCTGATTTAAAAATAAATAAATAAAGCACCATTGATGGCTAAAATTCAAACCCCTTAAACTGTATGTAAATGGTTCATTTTGGTGCTTGAAGGGACATGACCTTTACAGCTACAGTGTCACTTCAGGGCGTGAGAAATGGCATCCCAGAGCCACCTGCAGGCCAAGTATGGTCACTTGCAGCTATAGTTACTTGCTATCTCCCGGTTACACCCGGGCCAATGAAGCTGCCCAGGGACAAGAGGTCATGTCCGATACGGCAGCACCACTACACGCTCTCCAGCTTCGGACACCTTGTCATAAAGTTTCTATCTAATTCTTCTGAGGGCAAACTGATGTGTGTTGGATGAAACATTAAAGTGTTTCATTATGTTTTTTTTTAATTGGCTTCTATAATCATAATTTTGAAAACCAGTGAACTAAAAGCTGAAGCTTACACAAGACAATTGTACAATTTTGTGGGGGGAGATCATAAAAGCAGACGGGAGATGAAACTAAATTGGATTGACATAACAAGCAGGTCATGTGAGAAATACGTATTTCACTTACTCAGCTACTGAAGCGATCACGTGAACACAAATGGCTGAGATCCAGTAAGGTCTGACACTGAAAAGGTTAAAGCAGCAGTCTTCTCTGAGCCAATCTCTGGATCCACAACCTCTGGAGACCCCCTGATTACTGAAATATCTGTACTTATAATCACCAGACATGACTTGTGAGCACATTTCCTTGTCTCAGACATGTCTGCAACCTGCCTTTCCCCATTATCTCTTAGCATACAGTGCTTCCACTGCAGCCAGGGATTCTGGGTAATGACATGCAAATGAGCACACAGTGTCACATTTTGCTTCTTGTCTATTTTAACATGCAAATGTGCTCACAAGTGGTATTATTATTTGCTGTACACTGTGCAGCGGAGCGTTTTTGTCCACTTTTTTTATTCACCATAACTTATTTTGGATCTGGTTATTACCACCAGACAAGAATACTTGCACAGAGATATATTCAATTACTGCTGGGATCAGTTTCACAATGGCAGACAGTAGAGATCCCTACTATATAAAGCCATATATGTAGCTTTCTAGTGTCACAACAAAACGACAAACATCTCATGAATAGAGTTGGAGGACTGTGGATCTGCTCAAGGATGTCTTCTTTCTACCCCCTTTTTATCTAAAGCCCTCTCCCGCCTTAAACCTTTTTCACTGACTGCCCCACACCTCTGGAATGCCCTTCCCCTCAGTACCGGACTAGCACCCTCTCTATCCACCTTTAAGACCCACCTTAAGACACACTTGCTTAAAGAAGCATACGAATAGCACTGTGAACATTCTGAACACATGATACATAAAGCTTGGCCCCCTGCAGACGCACTTACCAGAACTCCCTCCTACTGTCTCTGTACGTTCTCCCTACCTACCAATTAGATTGTAAGCTCCTCGGGGCAGGGACTCCTCTTCCTTAATGTTATGTTTATGTCTAAAGTACTTATTCCCATGATCTGTTATTTATATTATCTGTTATTTATTCGATTACCACATGTATTACTACTGTGAAGCGCTATGTACATTAATGGCGCTATATAAATAAAGACATACAATACAATACAAATACCATGCAGTTCAGGTGCTACTTAAAAAAAAAAATTAGAAATGGAGATTGATTTTTCTATTAATTAATCTAGCTCAACCACTGAGACAACTTGCTGACATATGTTTTGTCCTAAAAACCTGGTCTTTTGTTGCCCTTGAAGATCATGCTCAGACAGCCTTACTCCATGATTTTTCCTACCTTGATGAGGACATCCTCTTGGTCGAGATGTTTACATAGGAGCACAACCGAAAAGCTAAGAAGTTCATTGGCCATTTCTCTTGGAAACTCACTGCATTGTATTTCCCCGTGGCTAAGATGGTCTCTGACACGCGGACCTTCCTGATAGTTCAAGAAGTCCCACAGGAACTCCTGTTAATATGAAGAACAGAACCAGGACAATGATGCCGATATTGACAAAGAAACCTTAAACTAATTTGCCATACTATTTGTATTTAAAACCTTGCTCCTGAGAGGTTCCAGTGACATTGCAGAAGACAGATTCAAAGCTGTGCTTGTATCTCTATTAATAGCTCAGTTCATCATGTTCTCTGATTTTACATTTTGTACCTTGATCTGACCCCACACATCACTTCCTACAATAATAAATAATATGTGTTACTTTAAAACACTAGAGTATACAGTACTATACATAGAATGTGTCAGGGTTCAGTTCCTGCACCTGAGACCTTACAATCTATTTTGTTGGCTGAGGCCCAGGGAGATACAGTGACTTGCCCAAGGTCCCAACATGCTGGCACTTGGAATCGAACTGGGATAACTTGCTGCTCTACTGTTCTCTTTGTTCTCTCCCCTTTCCCCTAAACTTGCTGACAAAACTCTTTGTTCCTCATCATTGACTGCTTACTCCACCTTTTTCTAAGGCTCCCTCCTCTCCTTTTATTTTACATTTCTTGTCATTAGTTTTCTCTTTCGAGTGCATTATTGAGATATACACATCGTGTACAGCTGTAGTCGGCTTCATTGTATACGTTAGGATATTTGGGGATATTCTACTCCACAATTGTCACTGTCACATGGTAAATAACTATTGTAGTGTCCGTACTCATCGCTATCTGAATGGTTTGTAAAAATGCCGCCTTTTCTGTTTTACAAAAAAAAAAAAAAGTGTCCCTTTCTCTAAAAAATATCATAGAATTGAAAGTATACATTTGTGCACAAGGTTGAAATAATTACCAAATAAATCTATAAAAAAAATTATGTATCTTTCAGTAGAAGCTATAACAAAAAAAAATTAAGCCTTTCAACTGTTCACCTTGGCAGCATCCAGGAGCTATTATTATCTATTGTTAACATTACTGGTGCAGTGGACCACAGCTATGAAACTGACATCTATGGGAGGATTTGTCCGACTGAAACCATCTTTCTACACTTCAGAACATAGGTCACTTGGGTCTGTAAAATGAGCTTTAGCATTGATACCACATGGCTAATAAACTGCTGTGTGCACTGATGCTCATACATTATATGCTCCGGTTGTGCAAAGTAAAGAAAAGGAAATACCATTGCAGGTTCTCCCAATGTCAACGGGACCTGATTATCAGAGTCACTGTTCAATTGTTTTGCCAGTACCTGTGAGAAACAAAAACATGCAATGGTTTACATTCACAGTTCAAGGGAGGTTGATTTTGCACATGTTTTTTTCTACCAGATGTTGTTTAGCTTCAGTGTGGAGACAAGACTACCATGAATCAAATAAAAAAATGTATCCGGCAAGTTATGCTTGTTATGTAGTGGACAAACGGACTAGCGTTCTGAGGGATGGCAGCGATAAGTATCAATATATTTGGGATCCTTGGAGACAGTACATTAATGATCCACATTTAGATCAATCCATTTTCTCCATACAAGTCTCATTTTTAGGACTTCATAAACCCTTCACAGATTCCTACCAGATTGTGTTCTATTATTCTTACCTAGACTGGCTTACATTACTGGTACCCTGGGTGCTTCCTCTTACGTATACCAGTCTGTATGGTCTGGGAGTCTGGGAGGATGGTATACTGTACTTCTTCCCCAGAATAGTACAATAATACTTATAATGCTTTTTATATTCTCTTCCCTATGAACTTGATTGCTTTATCTTCAATTTGTTGAAAAATAATAAAATAAAGGGAGCCCCAGCAGAATTTACGGACAGCTATGGATCAAAGTGAAGAAAACAGCTGCAGACAGGGATATGTTACCACAAATCGGAATGAAGTGTGGGCATGTTCTTCTGAAATGTGTTTTTTTTTTTGCGGAGAGTGGACGTGGCAGCAGTTGAGTCAGATCTGCACAGACCTGAGTGCTGTCGGGTCTGGTCGAGGATTGTGGAGTGTGCACGTGGCAGCTGGAGCAGAGAGCTACAGTGCCAAACGTGGTTGAGAGTTACAACGCTGTCGGAGGGGACCCTGAATGGCTATAAAGCATAGTGGTACTGAAGCAAGCTCCCACAGAGTGCCAGCACCATCGCAAGCCAACCTACTCAGGATTGGGTGGCTAATGCAGCGCTCACACTGATTCACACCCGCGCAGCGTTATGTGGGAATTGTGTTGTATTTGTATACTATGTGTAGTGATCCTCTGATCACAAGGTACCTGAGTTAGTAGTGGATAACTAAACCTGTTGTATCACCCGTATACCGTGTCCGTATTCTTCTTGCCGTCTGACCATAGGCCACGTGTGGCCCAGTAAATTATTAACAGGGACTCAGGCCCCCGCCTCATCTATAATCATAAGTCTGAGAGCTAAAAGTAGAGGGTTTACATACATATAGTAAACTTCCTACAGTATCGGCTAACATTGGGTACAGGCACCAAATCTTTCCACCTGCACCTTTACAGTTGCCTGTTACATTCAAATAAATATGCTTCTACTAACATGAATTGAGGGGCAATGATATGCTATTTAACTAGATTATCAAATGTATTTCACTGTGTGTTCCTTCAAGGATTATCACATGTTGGAAGTTTTAACAGAGACAGGTTTACATGAGCCAACACAATATTTGAGACAGAATAAGGGCTTTTCTAAAAATGTCAACAGTTACACTATGGTTGCACAAAAGTTGGGTTCTGCGCCCCCCTGCCTGCCCTCCCCCTAGTGTTGGCGTCCCCCCTTACCTTTGTGCCTGCGTCAAATGATGCCGTGGGGTCATGTGACGTCACTTGACTCGGGGCAGCATTTAGCGCTGCGTTGCCATGGCGACGGGCCATGGCAACGTGTCGCCCGAACCCGGCTGAATCAAGGTAAGCGACTTACAGAGGCCTTGCGCATTTAATTTAATTGCCTTGGGGAAGAACGCGGGGCTTCTGTAACTGCTGCGCCCCCCCCCAATAAAATCTCACACCCTCCAGTTTGCACACCACTGAGCTATACTATCTGTTTAAAATAAAACATAATTCTAGTGGTTTTAACAAGCCTTTTTTGTTGCTTTTAGTTATTATTATATTCATGTCTCTCCCCCTAAACTGACGCGAGTCATGTTAAGATAACACAAGGCAGTGCTAATTTAACATGGTGTTAAACCTATGCTAATGAGATTAAAGCTGCAGTTCAGTCTTTTTTTTGTTTTAATTTATTTATTTACTTCAATAGTTTCATGTGTGCAATCTCTAATTACCTAAAGAACTGTATAGCTGCCAGTCAATTCGTTCTCAATGTATTTATAGGCGAAATTTGGTGACATAATTAGAGCTGGCATATGTTTTTCTTCTGCTTCTGTCTCTCAGTGGAAGCTCATGAATATTCCTGCACTGACATGTGCTAGAGGGAGGGCAGGGCTGACAAAGGGGTATGCCAGGGCTTGTGACAGGACATGAAGGGGCAGTGCCTTAGCAAATGGCTGTTAAAATAGAATACAAGAAAATTGGTCTTTCAAAGTTCTTTTTTTAAAAACAGAAAATGCTAAAAGTATTTTTTCTTCTACAGAACTGATTTATTAAAAAAAAACACACATGCAGGATATTGACTGAACTGCAGCTTTAATAACAGCCATTGTTTAGCATATACTGTATAGTTAGCTTTGTGGATTTATGTTAACCTCAGGGACATAACGTCCATTCCTGATTTTGATAACATGATGTTATGAGCTTTGTAGATCTGGGCCTAAGTATCTTGGAAAATGTTTATAAATATAGTGAGTTAAGAATTTGGAGTTGTGTTAATTTCACTACTTTTGGTGCTTTGGGTGTCCTATTGAATGTAATGAGCCCCCCTATCTTCTCTCCACTTCCTAATTAGTTTTCAGACAGAGAGAAGCAAGCATAATTTTGACGACATATTTATGGGCATAGAAGAAACAACCTAAGAGATAACACCCCGTAGTAAAATGCAAAACTTTCTAACATGATTTAAATACATTAATGGTGGTTGTTTTTTTCTGTTTAAATATACTCTACATAGAATGGAAATCACATAACAATAGCTTGATATTTAATCAAGGAAAAATATTATATTCAGAAAAGAAGAAAAACAACTTACTTCATCAAAAGTTGTATACAAAGAGGATGACTTGAAAAGAGAGGAAAAAAGCTCAAATTAAATTTCCGTAAAATATGAAATACATAGACTATTATGTTGAACAGTATATACATCTGTAGTTTACATATGATATCTAAATAATATTTTTACATTTCTCCTTTATAGAGAATTCAGTCGTCATACAGAAGAATAAATCGGAATAGTCGGTGAGCATTATAATAACAAAATAACAAGATGGTTATGATACGCGCTTACGCTCCGAAAAGAAACTGTTTGAGTACCTTGTATTCACCTGCAGTAGGTGTTAATATACCCATATACAACCTTAAGAATTAAACTTAAGAGATGTGTGATGCTATATCAGACCTGAGATCGAAGCGTGAAGCAATTGTATAGGATTGCCTATGCATGTTTTTCTATAGTACAGCTCAACCCCCTTATAACGCTGTCGTTGGGGTCCAAAGAATCACATCGCGTTATAAGCGGATCGCGTTAGAAGTAATGTACAATTGTATGCATTGTACAATAACGTATGTAAGATACCAATAATTGTGTTGTAAAGTATTCATAAATACGAAAATTGGAAGCCACGCTTGCATCGCGTTATAAGAAGCGGATTCGCGTTGTAACGGATCGCGTTATAACGGGGTTGAGCTGTATATGGTTTAAAACAATTGGTGAAGAAATTAAGCAAGGCAGTAACCTAAGGATGTAGAGTCCCAGCTCCATGGGATGGTGATAATGTGAACACTAACTGTTGAAATGTACTAAATAACATAACCTACATGCCTTAATGTTCTGTCAAAATGTCTCCTGTCCAATGTCTTGCACCAAAGTTGGATCATTAAAATTACATTTGCCACTTCTAACTGAGTGTGTCACTGGAGCTTTGTGTGATATGTTACTAGGGATCATTCTTAGCGGGAATCAATGGCTAAGAACCAAATCATATTGAAGGACACGGTCATGTCCGTTCACAATTATTCCTGAAGCATGTAACTCAAGAGCAAACCGACTAACCTCAGCAGTGAGCATCCTATGTGGACATTTGTTAACTGTGGTAAAAATCAACCGTAGACCAGTTTCAAGCTGAGGAAGTAATAAGATAGCACAGTTGGCATACCTGAAAGAAATCCATATAAAAACACTAAACAACTACATTTTTAGAGCAATGTGTACAACAGGGGTTCTTCAATTAGTTCTCCAAAGGGACCAGATCAGAAAACATTTAGAAGAAGCTTTATTTAATGTCATTTTAGATGCATTCAAAAACTTAAAAATGATATTTCAACATTTTGCAATAATTTATAATATCTGTACCATATATATTTACATGACCTTTACTTACAAGGGAGTTTAAGTGTGGAGAACAGCACTAAGCTGCCAAAGCAACATGAATGAAATTAGCAGGAGCACATCAAAGCCCTTCTCTTGCCACATTTTGCCCAGATGAAAAGCCAGTCTACATTTCAATTTCTCAACCTGCTATATGTGTAATAACACATGACATGCAATCATGGAGGTAAATTGCATTTTGCTCACCTGTTTTAATGGGTGCAGGCATCTATATACATAAATGAGTTATGTAAATATTCATCAAGAATTATGCAGCCTGTAAAATAACAAAACTCACTCCAATATAGCGATATCTGATATATTAACCTTTTCACTGGAACGGTGCGTGTCCTGATCTGCGTGACTGAATTACTGTTTGATTTCAAGTGCTGTTTGTATTAAGTGTGGAGTTAGAACCAGAAGGAGTTGAAACAAGGAAGGTGGGAAACAAGGTATAGAACAGTATATTGAAGTACAGTAAATTATTAGCACTTATAACTCCATAGTTGCAACAATGAGCAGGATTGAGAATGTCACTCATCTTGCCGAGCTGT
This sequence comes from Ascaphus truei, assembly GCF_040206685.1. Lineage (NCBI taxonomy): Eukaryota > Metazoa > Chordata > Amphibia > Anura > Ascaphidae > Ascaphus > Ascaphus truei. The sequence continues at coordinate 234,633,252 of NC_134486.1, read as the reverse complement.
GGGAAGTGTAAGAAGGAAGTCTCTTTAGAGTCTCAGATTGTGATTTGAAGAGGCAACTTGCAATATTGAGGGACATTGAGAATCTTGAAAGGAGCTAATGCTCACTAAGCAGGGACTAGTGGAGCAAAGGGTGGAGCTGTGAGTGAGGATCAGGAACAGGTAGGTAGGTAGCTGTGTAACAGTTAGAAAAGGAAGCATGGGGAAGATCAAGAGGCAGGCCAGTTCTTAGCGGACCAATCCCAATAGACACACACACACATACACACATACACACGGGGGGAATCGGAACGGGGGGGGATCGGAGCAGGGGAGGCGGGGGATCGGAGAAGGGGGGAAATCGGAACGGGGGGAATCGGAGCAGGGGGGGGAAATCGGAGCAGGGGGGGGAAATCGGAGCAGGAGGGCAAGGGGGAAGCAAGGCAGGCATGGAGCAGTACTCACCTGACTTGCTCCATGCAGGAAAGGGCGGGCCTCACTTTGCAAGCTCAGATAGAGCTGGCGGCGGGCCAAAAAAAACTTCTGGCAGCATGCCAACACGCGCCAGCCAATCAGGAGAGGTTTTTTTTTTTATCCCTTTTGAAGAGACGCACGCGCTGCCTGGCACATCGTGAGCGCGCTAAATCCTGTCACCCCGTGGTGACCGGGCGACAGGATTTATCGTGGGGCACGGCCACGCAGGGGGCCCGGGCGGCCGGGCCCCCTAACTCACGGGGCCCGGGACGCTAGTGCCCTCTGTCCCCTGCTGTTGGCGGCCCTGATGCCTTTAAAAAGATGCCGGAACATTTCTTGCGTTCCCCCACACAAAGAAACCTGCAGGGAATTACATTTAGAAGCCACTGCCTTTAAGTTTTCACATTTGCTGCATTTGAACTGCAATGCAAGTACAGTACTGTACCATGGAAAAAAAAGTCATGTACATTCTGATTAGGATGTACTGTAGTTACAATCTCCATTGAGTTCCTAGTAAATATAACTATTTCAATGTTTCCTTTTACCTTCCTTGTCTGAATGCTATAATTGCTTCTGTCCAGAAAGGGGTCATATGCTGCAACACAAATGTAGATTTATTGACCAATTTTTCAGCCAGAGAAAGTGCTTCATCGTTAAGATCTGTAAAAGATACACAAAATAACATAAAAACAAAGACACACACAGCAGTATTACTTCTGCTCGAAATCCATAAACCAGTACAGTCAGATAACCAACAAAAGAACATTATCCTGCACTACTTATTTTACAGTAAAAATCTATATCAACAAGTCCTGCATGGAACACATTCATTTATATCAACAAGTCCTGCATGGAACACATTCATCTATATCAACAAGTCCTGCATGGAACACATTCATCTATATCAACAAGTCCTGCATGGAACACATTCATTTATATCAACAAGTCCTGCATGGAACACATTCATTTATATCAACAAGTCCTGCATGGAACACATTCATCTATATCAACAAGTCCTGCATGGACACATTCATCTATATCAACAAGTCCTGCATGGACACATTCATTTATATCAACAAGTCCTGCATGGAACACATTCATCTATATCAACAAGTCCTTTACGGAACACATTCATCTATATCAACAAGTCCTGCATGGAACACATTCATCTATATCAACAAGTTCTGCATGGAACACATTCATCTATATCAACAAGTCCTGCATGGAACACATTCATCTATATCAACAAGTCCTGCATGGAACACATTCATCTATATCAACAAGTTCTGCATGGAACACATTCATCTATATCAACAAGTCCTGCATGGAACACATTCATCTATATCAACAAGTCCTGTATGGACACATTCATCTATATCAACAAGGTCTGCATGGAACACATTCATCTATATCAACAAGTCCTGCATGGAACACATTCATCTATATCAACAAGTCCTGCATGGACACATTCATCTATATCAACAAGTTCTGCATGGAACACATTCATCTATATCAACAAGTCCTGCATGGAACACATTCATTTATATCAACAAGTCCTGCATGGAACACATTCATCTATATCAACAAGTCCTGCATGGAAAACATTCATCTATATCAACAAGTCCTGCATGGAACACATTCATTTATATCAACAAGTCCTGCCTGGAACACATTCATTTATATCAACAAGTCCTGCATGGAACACATTCATCTATATCAACAAGTCCTTTACGGAACACATTCATCTATATCAACAAGTCCTGCATGGAACACATTCATCTATATCAACAAGTCCTGCATGGAACACATTCATCTATATCAACAAGTCCTGCATGGAACACATTCATCTATATCAACAAGTTCTGCATGGAACACATTCATCTATATCAACAAGTTCTGCATGGAACACATTCATCTATATCAACAAGTCCTTTACGGAACACATTCATCTATATCAACAAGTCCTGCATGGAACACATTCATCTATATCAACAAGTCCTGCATGGAACACATTCATCTATATCAACAAGTCCTGCATGGAACACATTCATCTATATCAACAAGTTCTGTATGGAACACATTCATCTATATCAACAAGTTCTGCATGGAACACATTCATCTATATCAACAAGTCCTGCATGGAACACATTCATCTATATCAACAAGTCCTGCATGGAACACATTCATCTATATCAACAAGTTCTGCATGGAACACATTCATCTATATCAACAAGTTCTGCATGGAACACATTCATCTATATCAACAAGTCCTGCATGGAACACATTCATCTATATCAACAAGTCCTGTATGGACACATTCATCTATATCAACAAGGTCTGCATGGAACACATTCATCTATATCAACAAGTCCTGCATGGAACACATTCATCTATATCAACAAGTCCTGCATGGAACACATTCATCTATATCAACAAGTCCTGCATGGACACATTCATCTATATCAACAAGTTCTGCATGGAACACATTCATCTATATCAACAAGTTCTGCATGGAACACATTCATCTATATCAACAAGTCCTGCATGGAACACATTCATCTATATCAACAAGTCCTGCATGGAACACATTCATCTATATCAACAAGTCCTGCATGGAACACATTCATTTATATCAACAAGTCCTGCATGGAACACATTCATCTATATCAACAAGTCCTGCATGGAACACATTCATTTATATCAACAAGTTCTGCATGGAACACATTAATCTATATCAACAAGTCCTGCATGGAACACATTCATCTATATCAACAAGTCCTGCATGGAACACATTCATCTATATCAACAAGTCCTGCATGGAACACATTCATCTATATCAACAAGTTCTGCATGGAACACATTCATCTATATCAACAAGTTCTGCATGGAACACATTCATCTATATCAACAAGTCCTGCATGGAACACATTCATATATATCAACAAGTCCTGCATGGAACACATTCATCTATATCAACAAGTTCTGCATGGAACACATTCATCTATATCAACAAGTCCTGCATGGAACACATTCATCTATATCAACAAGTCCTGTATGGACACATTCATCTATATCAACAAGGTCTGCATGGAACACATTCATCTATATCAACAAGTCCTGCATGGAACACATTCATCTATATCAACAAATCCTGCATGGAACACATTCATCTATATCAACAAGTCCTTTACGGAACACATTCATCTATATCAACAAGTCCTGCATGGAACACATTCATCTATATCAACAAGTTCTGCATGGAACACATTCATCTATATCAACAAGTTCTGCATGGAACACATTCATCTATATCAACAAGTCCTTTACGGAACACATTCATCTATATCAACAAGTCCTGCATGGAACACATTCATCTATATCAACAAGTCCTGCATGGAACACATTCATTTATATCAACAAGTTCTGCATGGAACACATTCATCTATATCAACAAGTCCTGCATGGAACACATTCATCTATATCAACAAGTCCTGCATGGAACACATTCATCTATATCAACAAGTCCTGCATGGAACACATTCATCTATATCAACAAGTTCTGCATGGAACACATTCATCTATATCAACAAGTTCTGCATGGAACACATTCATCTATATCAACAAGTCCTGCATGGAACACATTCATATATATCAACAAGTCCTGCATGGAACACATTCATCTATATCAACAAGTTCTGCATGGAACACATTCATCTATATCAACAAGTTCTGCATGGAACACATTCATCTATATCAACAAGTCCTGCATGGAACACATTCATCTATATCAACAAGTCCTGTATGGACACATTCATCTATATCAACAAGGTCTGCATGGAACACATTCATCTATATCAACAAGTCCTGCATGGAACACATTCATCTATATCAACAAGTCCTGCATGGAACACATTCATCTATATCAACAAGTCCTGCATGGAACACATTCATCTATATCAACAAGTCCTGCATGGAACACATTCATCTATATCAACAAGTCCTGCATGGAACACATTCATTTATATCAACAAGTCCTGCATGGAACACATTCATCTATATCAACAAGTCCTGCATGGAACACATTCATTTATATCAACAAGTCCTGCATGGAACACATTCATCTATATCAACAAGTCCTGCATGGAACACATTCATCTATATCAACAAGTCCTGCATGGAACACATTCATTTATATCAACAAGTCCTGCATGGAACACATTCATCTATATCAACAAGTCCTGCATGGAACACATTCATTTATATCAACAAGTCCTGCATGGAACACATTCATCTATATCAGGCCTGCACAACATACGGCCCGCGGTCTGCATGCGGCCAGCCCGGCCTCTCTGTGCGGCCCGCGATGAGATTTAAAAAAAAAAAAAAAAACTTAAAAAAATGGCTGCGATTCCCCGCGGTCCCAGGGGTGATGTGAGGTGCATTGAGGTGAGGTGCAGGGGGGTGAGGTGCATTGAGGTGAGGTGCAGGGGGGGTGAGGTGCAGGGGAGGTGAGGTGCAGGGGAGGTGAGGTGCAGGGGAGGTGAGGTGCAGGGGAGGTGAGGTGCAGGAAGGGTGAGGTGCAGGGGGGGTGATGTGAGGTGCAGGGGGGGTGATTGGAGTTTCAGGGGGGGGTGATTGGAGGTGCAGGGGAGGTGATTGGAGGTGCAGGGGAGGTGATTGGAGGTGCAGGGGGGTGATTGGAGGTGTGGGGGGTCATTGGAGGTGCAGGGGGTCATTGGAGGTGCGGGGGGGTCATTGGAGGTGGGGGGGGGGTGATTGGAGGTGCGGGGGGGTGATTGGAGGTGCGGGGGGGTGATTGGAGGTGCAGGGGGGGTGATTGGAGGTGTAGGGGGGTGATTGGAGGTGCAGGTGGGGTGATTGGAGCTGCAGGGGGAGTGATTGGAGGTGTGGGGGGTCATTGGAGGTGCAGGGGGGGGTCATTGGAGGTGCAGGGAGGGTGATTGGAGGTGCAGGTGGGGTGATTGGAGCTGCAGGGGGGTGATTGGAGGTGTGGGGGGTCATTGGAGGTGCAGGGGGGGTCATTGGAGGTGCGGCGGGGGTGTCATTGAAGGTGCAGGGGGGATGATTGGAGGTGCAAGGGGGGAGAGTGATGTGAGGTGCAGGGGGGGAGAGTGATGTGAGGTGCAGGGGGGGAGAGTGATGTGAGGTGCAGGGTGGGAGAGTGGTTTGAGGTGCAGGGGGGGAGAGTGGTTTGAGGTGCAGGGGGGAGAGTGATGTGAGTGCAGGGGGGAGAGTGGTCTGAGGTGCAGGGGGGGAGAGTGATGTGAGGTGCAGGGGGGGAGAGTGATGTGAGGTGCAGGGGGGGAGAATGATGTGAGGTGCAGGGGGGGAGAATGATGTGAGGTGCAGGGGGGGAGAATGATGTGAGGTGAAGGGGGGGAGAATGATGTGAGGTGAAGGGGGGGAGAATGATGTGAGGTGCAGGGGGGGAGAATGATGTGAGGTGCAGGGGGGGAGAATGATGTGAGGTGCAGGGGGGGAGAATGATGTGAGGTGCAGGGGGGGAGAATGATGTGAGATGCAGGGGGGGAGAATGATGTGAGGTGCAGGGGGGGAGAAGGATGTGAGGTGAAGAGGGGGTGGGATGTGTGTGGTGTGCAGGGGGGTATTGTGTGTTTGATGTGGAGAGGGAGTATTATTTATGTGGGTGAGGGGGAGAGATGGGGGTATGAGAGATAGATGGGGAGTATCGCAAAGGTTGATAGTGAGGGGTTCTGGGGGAGATATGAGGATGATGATGAGAGGTGCTGGAGGAGAGATGATGATGATGATGATTTTACCCGTGCGGCCCCATTTTTTTTTCCTTGGAGCATTTTGGCCCGTCTCGCTTTACGAGTTGTGCAGTCCTGATTTATATCAACAAGTCCTGCATGGAACACATTCATTTATATCAACAAGTCCTGCATGGAACACATTCACTTATATCAACAAGTCCTGCATGGACACATTCATGACACCACATGATAGCATTTCAGAAGTTGCTTTCAGGTACAAAGAAACAGATAGAAGAGGTTGAAAAGGAAAAATAATGGGAATAGAACAGGCTATTTATGATAACTACTATACAGTTATTCTTTAAAAAAAATAAACATCAGCTCACCTTATACCTTAATCCCAAGAACCACATAATTTCTTTACGAGTTGAATTATTAAACACACATGAAAACAAGAAAAATTGATGCCATCTTTGATACACTTGGTCATTTTGTAAAAGGGACTGATTTCTTGTATTATTTGAATTAATATATCATCTATTTGTGAAACCCCTCAATGCTTGCATCACACTATGTGAATTTACGTATATAGTGTTACTTTACTTTCATTGTGGTTGAAGTGTTATGGTCCTAAGTTATATATATATATATATATATATATATATATATATATATATATATATGTATATGTATATGTATATGTATATGTATATGTATATGTATATGTATATGTATATATATATATATATATATATATATATATATATATATATATATATATATATATATACATGTATATGTATATATATATATATATATACAGTGTTCGACAAACCTATACATTTGCACGCCCCGGGCGAGTGGATTTAACATCGTGGCGACCTCCTATTGGCCCAAGCAGCACACGTGTGGTACTAGGTGGCGAGTAGATTTTTTTGTTCGGAGAGTAGATTTTTTGGTGATTTGTCGACCACTGTATATGTATATATATATATATATATATATATATATATATATATATATATATATATACACACACACATACATATACACACACACACATACTGTATGTAGAGGTATCGGTAGCCGAGCTTTAATAAATCTAAAATGAATAGACGATACCGTTCTGTAGCAAACTAAATGCTTTTATTTGTGCGAGCTTTAGAGATACACTGATCTCTTCTTCCGGCGATGTTACAATGAATGAAGCCCAAAAAGGTTTTTTTACTTTAAAACAGTGGATTCTGGAATGTGATTTGTAATTGAAGTCTATCCCTCCCCCCTGTGCAGTATGCGTTTTATGACTAGATGTGTTAAATGGTCCCTGAATGTTAGTGATGTGTATGTGTATGTAAATATAAATTGGTAAAGAGCCCACAGTGTATAGAGCACTTTACAAAAGATGTGTGGAGTGGGAGTGTATATCAATGGTGTGGATAGGTGTGTAAATGTAAGAGGCTGTGGCATAACTAAAAGTGTGTGTAGATACTATGTGGTCCTTATTGGTATATAGGGATGGCATTACAGAATTACATAGAGTAATTGGTATATAGGGATGGAATTACATAGAGTATTTGTATGTGTAAGAGACAGCTGTGTGTGTATATGTGTGTATATATATATATATATATATATATATATATATATATATATGTATATATGTGTATATATAACATGAAAATATATGTGTATATATATATATGTGTGTGTGTATATATATATGTGTATGTATATATATATATATATATATATATATATATAGCGCAGTATGTATGGACATGGCCTTTAGCACTCATGGGAAGAGAGTTCTCTCATGTCAGTAGTGACTCATAAAACTTCGGTCTCGGTTTAGGCCATCGCTAATTGTCCCGAACATATACACATACATAAATACACATACATAATATGTAATATAAAATTGGACGTTGCTGCTTTAAGTACAATTATCAATGTGTTTTTAGAATCTGCAAATCGTCTGATTTTGTTTCACTGGGCTTCCAGTGATTTTGCTAAAATTTGTCTACGAGGCAGGGGCCAAATATTTTTTTTAAATGACTGTTCACAGGAAGCTGATTTTATGGAAGATGGCACCGGAGACTTGCCTGGAAAAACGTGTAATTCCTGTAGGTCATGGAACACAAAATAAGGTCGATGTTCGAGTGATGAAGCGGTTTGTGCGAGGTACGTTTTAAGTAACTGTCCCAGTCCAGCTGTTAGCAATATAAGCATGGAGCAATATCTGAGGGGAAAGAAACAGGTATTGTCAGCTTATTGTAATTTCCTTTTCCTGGAACCAATTTATGGCAGGGGGCACCATAGCGTGAACTCCATCCTTAGCGTGAAGTGGGACAGGCAATGTTCTGCAGGTAGTAGTATAAAAGACCTCTCCCACTACCTGCAAGCAGTCTCTGGTTTCTCCCGTAAATAAAAAAAAAACAACTGAGGCATGATTAGACATACAGTAGGAAGAGCAAATACAGTATGTGCCAACTGCCATAAATGAATTTCAGGAAAAGAGAATTACGGTGAGATGACAAATGTTCTCTTTTCCCGTTACCCATGGCACTGGGCACCATAGGGACATACCCAAGGAGTAATATAGGGAGGGGGAAAATACCACCATATCTGCTTAAACATATTTATTTTGATGCCACAGCATGAAGAACCTTTTTTGACCAAAGCTTGTGTCAGTTCAGGCCTGAATGCCAATCTATTATATTTAGCCAGTGAACTTGGTGTAGCATACAGTATGGCCTTTTTTAAGATATTGGGGAATGTCCCACCATCTTAGCTTCTCTTTTCTTCTGCATATAAATATATCATTTGTGTCATATCCTTTTTGTATCCGTTCCATTGTTTTAGGAAGTTTAGTTGTACAGGTCTCATATGTAGCCTTGCCCATTTCACTACATTCAATGTTCACACAAACCTCCCTAGAAGTTTCATGCAGCTACTGAACTGAAGCTTGCTTCCCTTAGCTTTTTTATCTGAGCTGCAATCTCTTGGGTGCCTGTGTGAGGCAGACATATTCTTCCTTATGCCATATGAAACTCCACTCTCCAAAACTTCAGGATTGAGTAGGTACTGTACTAGCTGGCTCCTGTCCTTGTTGACTTCACGAGCAGATCATCTAGATATGGGTATACTTCGATCCCCATCTTTCTCAATTTTGCTATTAGGGGAGCTAGAACTTTGGTGAAGGGGGACATTGCTAAGTCAAGAGGAAGAGCTGAATTCTGGTAAATGCCTGTTATCCACTGCAAACCATTGATATTTCTGTTTCCCTGCCCCTGGAATGTGCAACTAGGCATCTTTTCAGGTGCACCATTAACATCCAGTTGAAAGTTTTTACCTCTTGGATGATAGTATTCAATGAGATCATCTTGATCTTTCTCACTTGTAGTTAAGTATTCACTTCTCTCACAGTAGGTCTCGGATAGCTCTGAAACTGCCTGATACTGTATCTTTCTTAAGAGAAACATTTTTCTAAATATATTCCTATTTGTCCTAGTTCTTGACATACCCTCCTTAGTACTTTGTCTGGGAGTAGGTCTCTCAAAATAGTACGCATGCTTCCAGCTCCTTCTCTTATCTGTGGACATTTTGATCATAAAAACTTGTCCTTTTGAGAACTTTTTAAATTCCAGATGATATTCATATGATAGTTTATTAAGGACCCATCTGTCTATAGATTGAGCACACCCAGTCCTGAACTGGAATAATCCCCCTTTCAATGGGGGCTGCTGGGCTTTCAGACGTTCATTTGAACTTCCCTCTGGCCACTCTTTCATTGTCCCCCTCTCCAGGTTGATTATCGAGAAAATGGTCTTCCCAAACAATAGATTTATGCTCTCTGTACTGCATCCTTTCAGACAGGTGGGACGAGGAATAAAATCACCTTGTTCTTCTTTCCTCAGGTAAAACTTACTTTTACCTCCTGATGCTTTGGCTATGATTGCATCATGTTTCTTCCAGAGGAGTGTATAGAGCGCCAGTGCATCTGAAGAACAAGTCCTTGTAATAATAATAACTGCAGTGGAAAAAACTCCCAATATACTCTGTGTACAATAAAGTTGCCCTAATAGGGTTAAGGGACTAGTACTTAATGCCACCGGCACCATTAATAGTTAGTACAGACCAAAGTCCCATATAAGGAGAAAAACAGGGCACAGCGACCCACAAAGCAGACTCACTTTTTTCCTCCAGGAGTATGCAACAGCAGATGATTGAATGGCGTGCAATCTCCCAGATAGACAGCAGGAACAGGTAGAAAAATGGCAGTGCACTGCCAAAAAGACCAGGAGGCGGCTCACGGTTGCCGCAGCAAGAATTTATTGCATAAAAAAAGATTGGACTAAATGTCCCCCCTAAGCCACAGCAAAAGTCCACCAACGCGTTTCGGGCTCTATGCCCTATGCCCTTTCTCACCTTTCTCACGCGTTGGTGGACTTTTGCTGTGGCTTAGGGGGGACATTTAGTCCAATCTTTTTTATGCAATAAATTCTTGCTGCTGCAACCGTGAGCCTCCTCCTGGTCTTTTTGGCAGGGCACTGCCATTTTTCTACCTGTTCTTCCAGAGGAGAAATTCTCCCATGAACGGTAATGTACATAAGTAATTCTTTTAGTTATAATCTGCGAACTAGTATCTAAGCCATAATGCTCTCCTTGCCATCACAGAGAGCCATGGACCTTGCTGCTAACTTCACTACATCCAGCAAAGCTTCAACAATATACTCCGTTGCAAGCTTGATCTCAGATAGTGCTCCAAGGATTGATGCTCGCTTGACTCCTTTCTCTAATACTTTCTCAATGTTTGAGATCCATATGCGAATTGCTCTGGATACTGATGTTATGGATACCGACGGCTTACATGCTGCACCTGTTACCAAATAGGATTTACTCAATATGCTCTCCATTTTCTATTCATCGCATCTATAAAGTATACGGCATAATCTTTCTCTGAAAAGGAATACATTTTAACTAAATGGGTGTCAGTATTTTTCTATGTGGCTGGGCCCATTCTGTTTCCATCATGTCTTTAATAACTTGATGGACTGTAAAAAATCTTGTTCTCCTTTGCGTCCCCCTGAACAGCTTATCCGTCCGCTGGCTGATGTCTTCGGTATCTTTACGTTCGAGAGCTTCCCTCATCGCCTTTATTAGAGGGTCTATGAACACCAGATTAAAATCCGATTCTTCCATTAAGGTTTCTTGTTCTGAGAATTCCCCCTCCTAGAAATACTGGAACTGCACCTGCGATTCCTAGGATGGAGGATTCCTTTATCCTATCAAGGCTGGTCTGAGATCTTGATCTCTTCTGTGGCTGTTTACTCATGTGTAATACAGCAGACTCGACACAGTGTTACCATTTCCTTCATCCATTCATCCAGGAAAGAAACTGGCTATGTGCTCATTTGGTGCCCTTGCTGCTGCTTTGAGACAGTCTTTACAATCACTTATTTGCCTCCAGTGCAAGTATGTCACAAGCTGAAAAAGCATTTTTTTGCAGCCTTCTTCTTTTGATGCAGAGCCTCCATTGCCAATTTAGATGTTTTCCCTTTTCTGGCTGTCCAAAAGAGGTACTGTAGTAATATAAACATACATTTAATCTCGAATAAGCACTCTTTTTACATCACTGAACTAACTAAGGACTCACCCTGTTTATTTGGGTAGTTATCCTTTATTTGCAACAGATTCTATCCTCAGCTCAGTTACATTCACAGCTTCCTCCGGCTGAAAAAGCTCACTGGCATGTGCATCAGACCCATGCTGCCGAGTGCCTCCTTAAACTTCCTATCGTAGTTCCGTCGCGCCTCTGGCATCATCGTCAGCCAAATCTACAGCGCGGTAGCGTGCAAGTGCCTGATTCCGACCATGTGGGACGCAAAAGTGGAGCCCGAGTCCCAGCCGAGCTGCTTAAAGGCTGAATTCTGAAGACTCATCAGGGCCTGCCCAGCTCGCTAAGACCTCCGACACGCTGCCACCCACGGAGCGGACGTCTAAGCTTAAAGAAGAGAGAGGCTGAGAACTTGGATTAAACGGCACTAGTTGCAGGCTTGGTAAATCCATGTAAAAGGTAACAAACCCTACTTCTGGATGCAGGACAGGAAAAAGACTGCCTGCAGGTAGTAGGAGGTCTTTAATACTACTACTGTACCTGCAGAACATTTCCTGTCCTACTTCAAACTAAATAGATGAAAGGATTGGGGTGCTCAAACCCGCAGCAACTCCATCCAATTACATGGGTGATTAAATATTAACCCTGGAGATACCAGTGGGAGTGGGTAGGTAAATGTAGACTTGTAAGCATCACAGTGACAACAGTCAAACTTAACTATAGCAGTCTAAACCAATAAGCCCCACTCACGTCATCTCCAGGGTTCCTCTGCCCGCGTGTCAGCCATGAAGGATCCAGAATCCAGACACATCCAGTAGAAAAAACGAATGGCGCACAGCCAGGGAGTCAGGTGTGGAATAAAAACCTTTTTCTTTTATTGCAGCATGGTGAGAGACAAATTCACCCCCTTGGGGGACACAGACAGGGACCTCCTACGCGTTTCGGACCAACGGGTCCTTTATCAAGGAGTATGGGATATGCTCAGAGTGGGCACCTTAAATACCTAGTTCTTAATAGGCAAATTACAAAAATCTGTGTGAAATTATTTCGCGGGCCTACTGCGCATGCGCGTGACGTCATCCGGGGCGCCGCTCCAACAACCCTGAGGATTGTGGGTAAGAACCGCCCCCTGCCGTCGCCCGCGCATGCTCACAGCGGGCCGCGAGGAAATATGGTATTCCCTTACTCTCTGCCTCTGCTCCCGCCCATAGTGACGTCACCACGCCTCTCTGATTGGCTGAGGCACACCGCTGCACCACCAATAGCTATGCTGGGCAGACGAGGCAGCTCCAATCGCGCAGAGTCCCGTGGGCATACACATAGGGTACAGACAGAATGCAGAGAAAGGTTAGCTCTATATAAAGTACACAATAAGAGCGGACTAATAAAGAAAAATAAATTATTATATGCTCTTACTGACAATGGTGCACCTCCTAACAGCAGATCCCATATGTAAAAAGACATACAATGGTGAGTACATAAACAGGATCTATAATCCATATCAGCATAGTGCTGTCATTATTTACATGCATACACAAACATTATTAAAAACAGTTTAAGACAATCAATAAGACTTTCTGTGTTATGTCTTATTTTTCAATGTCTCCAAGGGTGAAGAAGAATGAACTGTACTATTGTATATCCTACATATCCTTTCAATATTTAATTTATCAATAATTCTCAGATGAAATCATGACAATTGCCCTGATCAAAAAGCTACAATTCTAATAGGAGGCAAAACGCCACATAAATTCTAAATCATAAGGGCTCCAACAGTTTTTCAGGGTCTAATGCATCTTATACTATATTAGTGAAAGCACTGTATGTTTGCCTGCCTGCATGCATGCATGCCTGCCTGCTGGATGTCCGGTGTCCCTAGGGGAAATCTCATTGGTCCCTTGGGCCGCCCCCGCACACCTCTCATTGGCCTGAGGCGGAGTGACGGCCCAAAGGACACACAGGGACACACACACACACACAGGGACACACACACACACACACACACACACGGACACACGGACACACACACACACACACACACACACACACACACACACACAGGGACACACACACACAGTAGGGGGGTGTGTACATTACCAGCATGTATAACCCGGGGGGGGGGGGGGCCTCACATACCCGCCGGAGCCTCCGCCTCTTCCTCCCCGAAATCAGCCTCCTCCTCTCCCCGTGTCTCCCGCGCTTTCAAACCCCCCCCCCCCCCCCCCCCCCCCCGGCGCCGCTACAGTCAGCGGAGCAGCGAGTGCCCGGGACACAGCGGGGGAGCGGCCACAACAAGCTGCCTCCCGCCTCAGTTCCACGTGGGAGCGGCCGGACGGGTGAGGGAGCTGCCGGACGGGTGAGTGAGCGGCTTTCACCCACCCCTCACCCCCCTTCAAATCACCTCCCCTCCACCCCCCCCCCCCCCGGCGCCGCTACAGTCAGCGGAGCGAGCGAGCGCCCGGGACACAGCGGGGGAGCGGCCACAACAAGCTGCCTCCCGCCTCAGACCACGTGGGAGCTGCCGGACGGGTGAGTGAGCGGCCTTCACCTCCCCTTCACCTCCCCTCCACCCCCTGGCGCCGCTACAGTCAGCGGGGGAGCGAGCGCCCGGGACACAGCGGGGGAGCGGCCACAACAAGCTGCCTCCCGCCTCAGACCACGTGGGAGCGGCCGGACGGGTGAGGGAGCGGCCGGACGGGTGAGGGAGCTGCCGGACGGGTGAGGGAGCGCCCTTCACCTCCCCTCACCCCCCTTCACCTCCCCTCACCCCCCTTCACCTCCCCTCACCCCCCTTCACCTCCCCTCACCCCCCTTCACCTCCCCTCACCCACTCCTCACCTCCCCTCACTCCACTTCCCTTCCCTTCCACCTCCCTCCACCCCCCCCTTCACCTCCCCCTTCACCTCCCCTCCACCCCCCTTCACCTCCCCTCCACCTCCCCTCCACCCCCACCTTCACCTCCCCTCCACCCCCACCTTCACCCCCCCTTCACCTTCCCTTCACTCCCCCCTTACAACCTCCCACCACCTCCTCCCCCCAAAGCCAACCCCACCCCCCTTCCCAACTCCCCACCACCTCCCCCCCCTTCCCACCACCTCCCCCCCACCCCCCCCCCTTCCCACCACCTCCCCCCCACCCACCACCTCCCCCCCCACCTCCCCTTCCCCCCCCTCCTTCCCACCACCTCCCCCCCCCCCTCCTTCCCACCACCTCCCCCCCACCCCCCCCCTTCCCTGAGGCGGAGTCACGGGCCAAAGGACACACAGGGACACAAACACACACAGGGACACACACACACACACGTAGACACACACACACACACAGACGTAGACACACACACACGTATACACACACACACGTATACACAAACACACACACGTAGACACAAACACACACACGTATACACAAACACACACACATAGACACACACGTAGACACACACGTACACACGTACACACACGCACGTAGACACACACACACGTACACGTAGACACACACACACATGTACACGTAGACACGTACACACACACACACACACACACATGTACACGTAGACACGTACACACACACACATGTACACATATACTCACACACATGTACACGTACACACACACATGGAGACATACACACACACACATGGAGACATACACACACACACGGAGACATACACACACACACACATGTACACATACACACACACGTATACACTCACACACGTATACACACAGGTATACATACACATAATGTATACACACACACACACACATGTATACACACACATGTATACACACACACACATGTATACACACACACACGTGTATACACACACACACACGTGTATACACACACGTGTATACACACACACATGTGTATACACACACACATGTGTATACACACACACACATGTGTATACACACACACACATGTGTATACACACACACACACGTGTATACACACACGTGTACACACACACATGTGTACACACACACACGTGTACACACACACATGTGTATACACACACACATGTGTATACACACACACATGTATACACACATACACATGTATACACACACACACACATGTGTATACACACACAAACATGTGTACACACACACAAATGTACACACACACACACACACACACACACACACACTTATACACACACACACACATACAATGTATACACACAAACATGTATACACACACACAAACATGTATACACAAATGTGTATACACACACACGTGTATACACACACACACGTGTATACACACACACGTGTATACACACACACGTGTATACACACACGTGTATACACACACACGTGTATACACACACGTGTATACACACACGTGTATACACACACACACGTGTATACACATACACACACACGTACACATACACACACACACATGTATACACACACACACATACAATGTATACACACAAACATGTATACACACACACACCCCAGCACCACCACATCAGCACACCGGTATCCCATGCCCCCCCAGCACACTGCCATTCTCGGCTCCCCACCATTCCCAGCCCCCATCAACACCATCAGCACCCACACATCGCCACCTTTGCACCTCCCCCATCGGCACACCCACATCCGCACCCCCACATCAGCACCAAACCCTCCCAAATCAGCACACCAATACAATCACCATCAGTACAGCCACAGCAGCACTACCACCGCACATGGGCCGCGTGGACCACTCCCCACCCAAATGCCACACCCACACCACAAACATCCCGGGCAACGCCGGGGCTCTCAGCTAGTACTTGATAAAGTGGAATAATAACAGAAAATAGTGTTCAGAGAACAGTGTTGTGGAGGAATAATAATTCATATTAAGGCAATATGTTATTTTTACAGCAAAAAAAATTTGCTATTTTGCTGTAAAAATAACATATTGCCTTAATATGAATTATTATTCCTCCACAACACTGTTCTCTGAACACTATTTTCTGTAATTATTCCACTTTATCAAGTATGCATTAGACCCTGAAAAACTGTTGGAGCCCTTATGATTTAGAATTTATGTGGCTTTTTGCCTCCTATTAGAATTGTAGCTTTTTGATCAGGGCAATTGTCATGATTTCATCTGAGAATTATTGATAAATTAAATATTGAAAGGATATGTAGGATATACAATAGTACAGTTCATTCTTCTTCACCCTTGGAGACATTGAAAAATAAGACATAACACAGAAAGTCTTATTGATTGTCTTAAACTGTTTTTAATAATGTTTGTGTATGCATGTAAATAATGACAGCACTATGCTGATATGGATTATAGATCCTGTTTATGTACTCACCATTGTATGTCTTTTTACATATGGGATCTGCTTTTAGGAGGTGCACCATTGTCAGTAAGAGCATATAATAATTTATTTTTCTTTATTAGTCCGCTCTTATTGTGTACTTTATATAGAGCTAACCTTTCTCTGCATTCTGTCTGTACCCTATGTGTATGCCCACGGGACTCTGCGCGATTGGAGCTGCCTCGTCTGCCCAGCATAGCTATTGGTGGTGCAGCGGTGTGCCTCAGCCAATCAGAGAGGCGTGGTGACGTCACTACGGGCGGGAGCAGAGGCAGAGAGTAAGGGAATACCATATTTCCTCGCGGCCCGCTGTGAGCATGCGCGGGCGACGGCAGGGGGCGGTTCTTACCCACAATCCTCAGGGTTGTTGGAGCGGCGCCCCGGATGACGTCACGCGCATGCGCAGTAGGCCCGCGAAATAATTTCACACAGATTTTTGTAATTTGCCTATTAAGAACTAGGTATTTAAGGTGCCCACTCTGAGCATATCCCATACTCCTTGATAAAGGACCCGTTGGTCCGAAACGCGTAGGAGGTCCCTGTCTGTGTCCCCCAAGGGGGTGAATTTGTCTCTCACCATGCTGCAATAAAAGAAAAAGATTTTTATTCCACACCTGACTCCCTGGCTGTGCGCCATTCGTTTTTTCTACTTCAAACTAAGGTTTGAGATAACTCTATGGTGCCCACTGTCATGGGTAACAGGAAAAACAGATTTATTTTGTAAATTACATATTGTGAGCCTACATTTTCACAAATATTTCTTCAGTCACAAATGTTTAACAAACCCCAAAGTCCCCACAATGAATATCTCAGAGACCGAAGTAAGTGAACGGATATTTTTGCAGAGCAACAGCTGTTTCCACTAAAGAGTATATGAGTGCGAGTCTATGAAAATGTATGCATACAGAAGCACAGGGCACGAAAACATACTTTGGAGTTTTAAAAGGCAATCAGAAAATATAGTAATACAGCACAACAATTTCTCCTACCTTGCCTAAAGTATTATGAATGAATAATTTAAGAAGCAATATGAAAAATATATCATAGATACAGCATGCTGCTGCTGAGAACTTTTGTTCCGTTCTTGATACATATCACCTAATATCTTTCTCAACTTCCGATCATTCTCACCCATTTTCCACACCTTCCTAATTGTCTTCCTACATCTCCTGTTGTGCACCCATCTTTGTCGCTCCTCCCCCTATCCACCTAACCAAATTGCCTTCCTATTTCCTCCACTGTCCACCCAAATGCCTTTCTCCTTCACTGATTTCCTTGCAAGCCTGGTTCAGTTTTGAAGCTCGAACTTCCACATGATCAAACGTAAACCATAAGCAGCGAGTTCTGCATCATAAAGGGCAAGAGAAAGAGCACAGCCCACTGACGTGACCAAGAGGTGTCAGTAAATGCACTTGTTGACTCCAGACAAGCCTAATACTGTATATGTGACACTGCTGGATTTGAGAGTAATCCAGATAGGTATCTTTTCATATCCACAAAGTTGTGAGCTGCTGATCTCTACCCTCTGGATTAGCGGCTATCATGAGTTTGCAATATAAGGGTACAGTATTATTGATTACAGATCATTTAACACATTTTCTCAAGAAGAAAACTCCCTGATGTCATAATACCATCGCTTCTCCTTGATATGACCTCAGCTTTTTTACAAACAAAAAAAAGAAAGAAAAAAAGATTTCCTAAAATGAATAATGACTGCACTTTATGGGATACAGATGTAAAATATAGGCCTCAAGGGAGCTTCAAGTAGCTATCGCCTTCTCTTTGGGTTTCTAATATGTCCATGTGCAGTCCTTTTGTACATTATACACTCAACATGATACTTACAACTACATACAGTACAATGCCACAGATGTCACACAGTGTTTTTCACTAGTAATACAATGAACCATAAAGTTAATTGAGGGGACAATAGGGCTGACATTTTATTCCTCAAGACCACAAAGTCACGATACATCTTTGAAGGGGTCATACAGTCACTGTACACTTGTGAAAGCTTCCAGAGGTCTTACATTACATTGTTACATAGTAGATGAGTTTGAAAAAATACATATGTCCATCAGATTTAACCTATGCTAAATTTAGACGACAGATACTTTATCCAAGATTTGTATTTACAGTATATTGATCCAGAGCAAGGCAAACAAAAAACCCAGTGAAACATCATCCAATGCTGTCTTAAGGGAACATTTAATTTCCTTCCTGACTCCAAAAAATGGCAGTCAGATTTCTCCCTTGATCAACAACCTTCCCATGTTTACTTATTTGGTATATCCCTGTATACCTCTCCTTTCTAAAAAGATGTTCAACCTTTTTTGAAGATATCTATTGTATCTGCCATCACAGTCCCCACGGGTAATGAATTCCACATTTTAACTGCCCTTACGGTAAAGAACCCTTTCCTTTGTTGCTGGTGAAATCTCCCTATCTCCAACCTGAAGGGAAAAAAGGTTAAGGTGGAATAGTCTTCGAACAGAGGTGGTACAAGCTAATAAAGTCTGAGAATTCAATAATGCTTGGTATAGACACAAGGTTATGCTAAAGGTTTTATCGCAGATAGCAGAATGGGCCGTCCAAGTGGGCCTGAAAGGTTCGTATCTGATGTTAAATGTCTGTTTGCACTGGGACTCACTTGGGTGGAATCTCGTAAGGTGATGCAAATCCATGCCACAAGATGTTACGGAGATTGAGGCTTTCTGGGGAGCCAAGGAATACCCTCAGCACATCCATCTGGGTAGAACAGAGAATATTAGATGTAAGAAGAAAGCATATAATATTAATGTGACCAAACTTATATTATTATCTAACAACAATGAGATCGAATTTACTATTTAATTAAAAGATCCCCATTTACTACTTCACTTTTGCATGCATTAACATCCCATCATCCTGCTCTCTCCTACACACCCTGTTTCAACATAGATTCTGTACCACACCAATATGGAAGAGTCTAATACAGTGATGTTCAAGTTCAGTTCTCAAGGCCTACCAAAAGGGTAAAAAAAAGGTTTTAGGACAGTACGCCAACACGTTATCACCGCAACTTTTATCACACCGATATTGAAAAACGATGGTAATGCACGCGTTACCACTGCTTTTCAATATCTTTGTGATTAACGCATTTTATCTTGTGTTATTCTGCGTTAACAGGGGTAATAACGTCTGCTGCCACTGTTAATAAGTAGGCAAGTTGTCTTAATGCCAATTAAGGCTGAGCTAATAGGTGAAGTATGTGTTCATTAGAAAAATACTACAAACCTTGTATGATAGTAGCCCTGAACTTATTTAAACAAATAAAGAATATAATGTATTTTTTCTTTTTTGTAACTTATTATTTAATTTGAATTTGTGAAAAACATAAGGGAAGGGATACAGAAATCAAGAAGGAGGGGTGTGGGGGGGTAGTGTTTAACCACCAAATTAGCGCCGGTATCATAGAAACAAAAATCCAATAATACAAAAATACGACGCCAAACAGTCCCAACTCCAGATATCATATAAAATTACCAACTCTAAAAAGAAAAACATACAGCCTCAATCCACAATGACTAAACAGATCATATAACCCCCCTAGAATTTCAGGGCTCCCAGACCTTTTGGAATTTTCTTGAGTAATGTCTAACATACGCTGGTAGTCTTTCCATTGATTGCACCTCATTTATTCTCAAAAGAATCTCTCTCCTGGAGTGGGGTAAAGGCTTTTTCCAGGCCCCGGCGATCGCACGTCTAGCCGCGGTGAGAATATGCAACAATAATATAGCTTTATTTTCGTATAAATTATCTAGCGGTTTACCCAGGACCATAATAATCGCGTCTAGGGAGATCCTTATTCCAAAAGTCTCTCGCACTAAAATCTGCACTACTCCCGTGAACCTCTGTATTTTGGGGCAGAGCAACCAGATATGGGCCATATCTCCAACACCTCCACAACCCCTCCAACAGAGATTCGTGGTCTCTGGGTAAATCTGCCTTAACCTCTGGGGCGTCAAATACCACTTGAAAATTACTTTATAAATATTTTCTTTGGATATTTTGCATAGTGATGTGTTCGTTGCATTGGTCCAGATAGTTTGCCAGTCTTCCCAAGAATTCTCCACCTGAAAATCCTGGGCCCATTGAACCATATACCGATGTATGCATGGAGCTTTAAATTCACGAGAGCCAACAAATTGGTATATAGTTGAGATAAATCCCCACTGATAATTTATATTCCTGCATGGTTCTTCGAATACAGTGGACTCTGAGAAAGACCCACCTGGGGACAGCTGTCTAAGAAACTTGCAAAAATCTGAACATCTCAGTACACGTCAGAGTATCTCTGACAAAAGTCATTAAAATGTAATAATTTACCTCTCAGAAGCATATCTCCCACATCTCTAATATCATTAACTTTCCATAAATCAAAAGTACTTGTGGACTAATCCGGACCAAAGTCCGGGTTGTCAAAAATAGGGGTGCATCTCAAAGGAATTGAGGCTAATTGATAATTGGTTTTGGCCTTATACCAAATCTTAATAGAAAATGTTATTACTGCGGAGTCAAAAACGTCTGGTTTAAGACCCTTTGTTGGCTTGTTATTCCATAAAAGAAAAAAAGGAGTCCTCCGGCGCGTGGTTATACTCGTGGTTCACAAGACATGTAGGGAGAAAATTAAAACAACAAACAGAAAAGGGGTGGTTAAAATGGAATAAATATGCAGCCTAGTATTGATTGGTATTAGACAGAAGAACGCTTACATAAACTGCAGATCCTTGAGAAGGAGATTCTTCTTAAATGTGCCTCAAAACATAAAGGAGAAGGATATAGTGTAAAAATGTTTAATGAAGAAATAAGATCTAAAAGAGAATGCTCACTCACAGACGACCATAGGCATATGGCATTGAAAGGGTTTTCACTCTAGACTCCAGAAGCCTCTCCCTTGAATCTCAAGGCGTCTGTGCGGCATCTGTCTCGGCGTAGGAAGCGACGTCAGCTGTCGACGTCAGCGGGGGACTCGCCTGGGCTCGTGCACAGCCCTGGTTGCTCCCTTCACTGACCTCCTGCTTCAGCTCTGCTCCTGCGCATCAGCAGTAGTTCAATCCTAAAGCTGGGTAGAGCTTTCTCCTTCCAGCTACGGTGGCCTGGAATGTCCAAATTCTGTCACACTAGTTTCGCTTTTGGCTTCCTCAGTGACATCCCGACAAAAGACCTCTCACCAAAATAAATCTACCTTCCTTATCCCTTTTCCTTTCTTCCATCTGGAATGGGATATAATGTTTGAACAAAATGGCTATTCCTCTTTTCTTTTTGGAAAAAGACTAGTGTAATGGATCGGAGGACTCGCTCTTTCCAGCATGTCCCCGTCACCTCGGTCCCTCCGACTAACCCTTCCCTTTCCTTGCCTTCCCGATCGCTGCCCCACTCCCTTGCGGCGCGGTCGACGCGCTCCCGTTCGCGGTCCGCACACATGCGCGCTCCTCTCACTGTGCGTGCGCGTTGCCGCTCTCTGGTCTCCCGTCAGGGGACTCACGCCCCTCGGCATACCTCCGTCCCTTTACCCAGTTCCTCCGCTCCTCCCCCTCTCTTACCCTTCAGCCGAGCACCTCCTCCGCGATGCTTCCCCCACACTCTGGCACTCGCGTATTGCGCGCACGTGACCGTGTTACAGAGGGCGCGCGCACCCGCTCTATTTACCAATCCTCCCCTGGTACTGGCTCCGCCCCTCGGAGCTTACAGGCCATTACATTAGATTACCTCCCTGTCTCCTCTCCTACTCTCACACACCTATCCCTGCAAGCTCCCAGCCAAAACCCTGCTCCACCCCTTCCTGCTATTTGTCCTCCCTCCTTTATAACCCCAGTCTGTCCTCTCTTTCCTTGCTCTGCATAGCTTTCCTGTAGCTCCTGTGTGTGCAGTGTCTATGCCCAGCTCCCTTGTCTATTTCAGCTCTGGTTCCTGTCCCTGCCCTTGTTTGGATTCCCTTGGTTTGTACTTGAACTCTGCTTTGGACTTTGACTACGCTGCCTTCTCCTGCCCTTGAACCTTGGCTTTCGGACATCACTACGCTGCTCTCTCTTATCCCTGGACTCTGGCTCTTGGACTAATACCTTCCGACCTCTGGCGCCCCGGACTCAGCAAGTATAACGTTAACCCTTACTCACCAGGCCCGGCAACGCAATTACCACACTCAGTACTTGAGACTGGCCAGGTCTGCGGGCATACAGGCGTTACATTATGCAGAGCCCAACAAATGCAGACCCCCCTGAGGTGGGCCAAGGTGTTACTATGGAACACTGGCAATTCCTAAGCAACCAACTCACTGATGTCACTGAGAAACTTTCTACCCTGTCTCTCCGGGAATCTTCTGTGACACCACCTACCCCGGCCCCAATACCTCTGGGCAATCCGGGACCACTTTCCACCCCCCCAACCGGTATGACGGGGACCCCCTCGCCTGTCCCTCGCCTGTCGAGGACTCCTGAACCAGTGTGAGGTCCAATTCGAAATGTCCCCGTCCCACTTCCCTACTGGTCGTTCCAAGGTGGCCTACGTATATGCCCTACTCACTGGCGACGCTCTCGCTTGGGCTTCTCCCCTCTGGGAACACAGACCAGACCTAACTCAAGATTATCTCAAATTCCTCCATGAGTTCCAACAAGTTTTTGATACGCCGGCACGTAGGGAGACTGCTGCTTTCTCTTTATTTCACCTTTCCCAGGCTCGTAGGTCGGCTGCAAGATATGCAATGGAGTTCCTCACCATCGCTGCAGAGACACAGTGGAACGATGAAGCTCTTGCTGCAGCATACTGGCATGGTTTGTCCGAATCTCTCAAGGATCACCTTGCCGCTCACGCCCGGCCTTCATCTCACGAGGAACTCATCGCTCTCAGTATCCGGATGGATCAGCGCACTCAAGAACGACGCCACGAGCGTCACCGTTCTCGTTCTCTCTCATCCTTGCCTGTTTCCCTTAGGTATCCTCCACTGCCCTTTCCTGCATTGGACGCTCCCGAACCGATGCACATTGGTTGCCAACAATTTCGGGCCGCTGAGAAAGCACGACGTCGGGAGAAGGGTCTCTGCTATTACTGCGGTTCCTCAGAACACCAACTTCGTCAATGCCGCTTGAAACCGGGAAACGGGAATGCCCAGTAAAGGTAGAGGGGCTTCTACTGGGTACTATTTCTCCTTGCCCCTCTCTCCCTAAGGAACTACCGAAGAAGATATTCCTCCCCATAACCCTTGTGGGTCCTGATCTCCAAATTGAGGTTGAAGCCTTCATCCACTCCGGGTCTGGTGGCAACTTTCTCGATCACGCCTTCGCTTGCAACAACCAGATTCCGCTAGTCAAAAAGAACTCACCCACCGGCTTCAAGGCCATTGACGGTCAACCGCTTCAACCAGCATTCATCATTTGGGAGTCCATTCCACTGACCTTGACCACCGCGGATGGTCATACCGAGGTAATAGTCTTTGATGTTTTCCATTCCCCTACTGTCCAGGTTATACTTGGATTTCTGTGGCTGCAGCTTCACAACCCGCATATAGATTGGACCAATGTTTTGCCGATCCAATGGGCTGATTCTCCAGGAAGACAATTTCTCCTTCTGTTGCCGTGCTAGCGGGCCTCGACACCACCTCATCTTCTCACTCTACTTTGCCGAAGGTATACCATGAATACTTAGATGTCTTCAATAAAACCCAGGCCGAAGTACTACCCCCTCATCGCCTTTACAACTGTCCCATTGATTTAATTCCTGGAACCATTCTCCCCAAATCTAAATCTTATCCCTTATCGGTGCCCGAGACGGAAGCGATGACAGCCTACATCCAGGAGAATCTTAAGAAAGGGTTCATCCGGAATTCTACCTCCCCCGCCAGGGCAGGCTTCTTCTTCGTGAAGAGGAAGGATGGCTCTTTAAGACCCTGTATCGACTTTCATGGGCTAAACAAAATCACCGTAAAGAACCGGTACCCCCTTCCTCTGATTTCAGAACTTTGACCGTTTACAAGGAGCCTCCATTTTCTCCAAACTCGATTTAAGAGGAGCCTACAATCTCATTCGTATAAGAGAAGGGGACGAATGGAAAACCGCGTTTAACACGCGTCCGGGACATTACGAGTACTTGGTGATGCCGTTCGGCCTTTGCAATGCCCCTGCTGTATTCCAAGATTTCATGAACGATATCTTCCGGGGCGTGTTGGGTACGTTCGTCATCGTATATTTGGACGACATTCTCATTTTCTCCAAAAACTTGGAGGAGCATATTCATCATACCAAATTGGTTCACTCTCGGCTTCGTGCTAATCGCCTCTACGCGAAAATGGAGAAATGTTTGTTCCATCAATCTTCCACAGCCTTCTAATTTCTGACAAAGGCTTTACCATGGACCCCGAGAAATTGAAGTCTGTACTTGATTGGCCGTTACCGAACTCTCTCAAGGCCGTGCAGCGCTTCCTTGGCTTTGCCAATTACTATCGGAAGTTCATCCGTAACTTCTCTACTATTGCTCTACCAATCACTGCTCTCACCAAAAACGGTGCTGATCCGATTGTTTAGTCCCCTGAAGCCATCGAAGCCTTCAACTTTCTCAAAAGAGCCTTTGTGTCCGCCCCTATCCTTCGGCATCCGGATACTTCCCTTCCCTTCACTCTCGAAGTAGACGCCTCGGATGTGGGAGCCGGCGCAGTGCTTTCTCAGAGATACTCCCCACAGGAAAAACTCTATCCGTGTGGATTCTTTTCCAGAAAATTTTCTTCGGCCGAGAGAAATTATGATGTCAGGAACCGCGAGCTGCTGGCCATCAAATTGGCTCTCCAAGAATGGAGACATCTCCTCGAAGGTACCAAAGAGCCAGTAGCCATCCTCACCGATCACAAAAACTTATTGTACATCGAGGGGGCTCGTCGTTTGGGATCCCGTCAAGCTCGTTGGGCTTTGTTCTTTTCTAGGTTCAATTACACCATTTCTTACATTCCGGGCACCAAAAATATCAAGGCCAACGCTCTATCTCGTCAGTTCTCCACTGAGAACGAATCTAACGAATCCTCTGAGCCAATTCTTCCCGCTATGTGTATTATTGCCGCCAACAATTTTGATATCTTGGACGAAATCAATAAAGACCAGACTCATATTCCTATGAGGTTCAAGGTGCCAGAGGGACAGTTATACGCTGCCCCGCATTTTCGCCACAAAATTCTTCTATGGGGACATTCGTCTAGGGCTGCTGGTCATCCAGGCTACAAGAGAACTGTAGATCTCATCAAACGGACCTTTTGGTGGCCTAAAATTAATAAGGACATTTTCGAGTTCACCAGGGCTTGTCCAGTCTGCGCCCAGAGCAAATCTGCCCGTCACAAACCTTCTGGTCTCCTCATGCCTCTTCCTATTCCGGAACAACCTTGGAAACATATCTCCATGGACTTTTTTGTGGAGCTTCCCAATTCCAAAGGGATGAATACGATCCTTGTGGTAGTAGATAGGTTTTCTAAGCATACACACTTTATACCCCTCAAGGGTCTTCCTAATTCAGCTACTTTAGCCGACGTTTTTTCCAAGGAAATTTTCAGATTATGTACCTATTTCCATTGTTTCTGACAGAGGTACTCAATTTATCTCTAAGTTCTGGCGAGCTTTTTCTCAAAGACTTGGCATTTCCCTTCTATTTTCCTCGGGTTATCACCCACAGACCAACGGTCAGACGTAGAGAATGAATCAGACTCTGGAACAGTATCTCAGATGCTTCGTGTCCGATTCTCAAGACAATTGGGTGGACCTATTACCCTGGGCTGAGTTTGCTATCAACTCATTAAAAAACGAATCCACGCAAGAGTCGCCTTTTTTCATTAACTATGGATTCCACCCCAGCAGTCTTCCCCTCTCCTCCCTTCCCTCTGGTGTCCCCGCAGCAGATTCTCACATATCCAGTCTTCAAAATTCCTGGAAAAGGATCATAAAAACTTTGCAAAATTCCGTTCAAAGACAAAAGAAGAAAGCCGATCGGCGACGTCAAGTGGGCCCAGAGTTTAAACCCGGAAACAGAGTTTGGCTATCTTCCAGGAATATCAAACTCAAGACCCCTTCCCAGAAACTGGCCCCAAGATTCTTAGGTCCTTTCAAAGTTCTCGAAAGGATCAACCCGGTCGCATACCGACTTGCACTTCCTTCTACCATGAAGATTCCTTCGGTATTCCACGTATCTTTACTGAAACCGGTGATCCAGAATCTTCCTTTTCCGGACCGTCCTCATAGGCCTAACCCTGTCGTCATACAAGGACAGCAAGAATTTGAAATTCAATCCTTACTCGACTCTCGTTGGTCCAGGGGCAAACTTCAGTTCCTTGTGCACTGGAAGGGTAACGGTCCGGAGGAACGCTCCTGGATACCATCTCATCACGTCCATGCCCCAACACTCCTCAGACAGTTCCGTCTGAAGTTCCCTCATAAACCTTGGGAACATCGTCCGGAGTCCAATCCTCAAGGGGGGATACTGTAATGGATCGGGGGAATCGCTCTTCCCGGACTCAGCAAGTATAACGTTAACCCTTACTCACCAGGCCCGGCAAAGCAATTACCACACTCCGGGCACGCCCTCACTGCTGTGGGTGCGTGTTATACCCTTACCCACCTCAGTACTGGGGACTGGCCAGGTCTGCGGGCATACAGGCGTTACAACTAGTAAGCCAATGGGTAAGTACCCCGAAAAGGGTTAAGGGGGTCCTGGGTGTTAAAATGGGTTTCCTCAAGAAATAGAATATCTGCCTGCATTTTCTTAAATGGTCTCAGGGCTAGTCTCCTTTTTTATTTGAGTTTAGTCCCTTTACATTTAAAGAGACTATTTTAATGGGGAGTTGGGCAGTCATAATTTGCAAATCAAAGCTCACTCTGCAGATTTCGTGAGATATAAATCGAGTGTGGGTGCAAGGATGTCGTCACCTGGATTTGAGAACTTACTACGACCCGCTTCGGAAAAGGGAAGACGTATCTTCCTCGATCCGTGGTGGTACTGGGGAGGGAACACCTTGGGGAGGGGAAAAAGATTAGGGGAACACACACATAAAACAACAAAGATTATATGGGGGGATGGATCTAGTATCCATCGGAAAACTTGTTAACTGATGGTCTTTATATGGACCACAGTAAAGGGCTAAAAAATGCCCAAATGGGGGTTGGAGGGCACAAGTGCTGTGGGTTCCGGAGCACTCCGAACTCCGCCAAGGACTCCTGCTTACCATTACCTCCAAACCTCTTAACCTTTAAACTCAACCCCCTTCATAATAACCGCAACAAGAAGGGGGAGGGGGAGAAAAACTGGGCCTGAATTTATTGCCTAAATCCTAAAAAAGAAATATTTCAAGCCACAGAAAATATTATCAAGGGCAACATTGAGGCTGAAAGGAAATTGTCCGTTTCTCAAGTTTTTTAGTCTCACCCTAGATCTAACAGGGCCCAGGGTAGGGGTGTCAAGAATGTCACACCTTACCGGGGAGAAAATTTTGCCGCGGATCATATATTCTGGACCGCCAACCTCCTCCACCGGTCGTTCCGGGTCAGTCAAAGCAAAATAAGAAAACCCTTATCCCAATCAAGTCGGGAGAGCGAAGTCAGGGGTTTCTGGACGGGCATCGCTTTCACTCTGACGAGAAGCTTCTGGTGGACTCTTGTACTTCAGGAAGGTTGCTGCTTCGCTGTCTGCTGGCCGTGTACACCCAAGGCTCCTAGGAAATTCTCAGCCTCTTCTGGGAATCTTATCGAGAACTGCTTCCCAACTTTATTCACGACTAGACGAAATGGGAAGGCCCATCTGTAGCGTATCTCGTTGTCCCTAAGGCTGCGCTTATAGTGCCGGCGATGGCGGCGCGGCAAAACAAATGCATTGTTGCTGTCTGCGACAGTGACAAAGCAACGGAGCGACAGTGCTACCAGAAATCTGGTAGTCACTGTTATTTGATTTTTACGGCGACGGTCTCCCCTTGCAGCCAATCGGGAGCTTCTCCGTCCTTCTACCCTCCCCTTTTATGACGTCGCTGGCTTTGCAGTCAGCGACATCGCCCAAAACCTAAACACAACGTTTGCAAATGGCGACGGGTGATATCATCAGTCGCGTCGCCGGCACTATAAGCGCAGCCTAAGAGCCGCTGTGACTGGGCAGAGGCCTCTCCTTCTAGAAATTGTGGCTCTAGAAAGGTCTTGGAAGATCTGAATCTTGGAACCTTCAAAATGCACAAATTCTTGGTTCCTACAGCCTCTCTTTATTTTCTCTTTGGTGGTATAGTAGTGCAGTTAAACTATTACATCCCTGCATCTCCACGGATCCGCGAATTTTGGATCCAAGGATCGGTGTGCTCTATCCATATGTAGATCACTTGATAGAAGCGATGAGTCTATATGGGAAAACAAGTTCGTCAAATAGGGTTGTAACTCACCTGGTTCAACCGTTTCGGGGATGTTTCTGACGGAGTTTTTGTCTCCTTTTCCGGTTCTCCACAGTATCAGTCAGGTTCCTGATCTCATCGTTAAGTCGGAACAATTCTTCATCCATTGAGCCCTGGCTCTGCAGGGATTCTTCAAGTTTGTTTTCCAGCTGAATTGTTCTTTCTGTCAAAGAAGTCAAATCTGCTTTAAAGTCAGCCACAGCCTTGTCCAAAGCCACTTGAAACACCCCTTGCATCTCTTTAAATAAATCTTTTAAGGCTTTTGGGGAGATTTGAGAAATTTCTTCTGTTTCTTGTTCGTCTTCTTTGTCTGTAAAGTTTCCGTCTTGTTGTTGCAGTTCCTCCTGTGCCTGTAGGCACGCGTACATGCGCGAGCCTGTAAGGGTGCCATCTTGGGTCCCAGGAACCGGAGGGGTAGCCTTTTACAGGTACCGGGAGATGGAGGGGGTCACAGCCCTGCGATCTTTGCGGGAGAGAGGCATCCTTGGGGGCTCCGCCCGTGGGGAAAGTTATTTTTGGCAATTTTGAGGCGGCTTAGAGGGCTAATTTGTCCGCGAACTCTGCGGAGGTGACTCAGAGAGCTTCCATTCCCCTTGACGCTGCATGTACGTCCCTCTTAACGTACTTTTTAAAATTAAATGTAAACTAGATTTCAAGCAGAAATCTTTCATGTTCAAGGAGGAAAAAATCATTCCACTTGACAAGTACACACTGCACTATTAAAAAAAACTCCTTGCAGTTTGTGAAAGATTAAATTAGACCTGCTGTCCAAATTACTAATTTAAAAACAAAAAGTTTACTTCAAAACCTACCATTTTAGTCATTGTCCTTCTTTAAATTTAATAATGTCTGTCACTTTTTGCAGCATTTTGTATATATGTAGCTGTACAGTGTCCATACACTATCTGTGTGGTGTATATTTATTTATATGTGCGTATTTCCCTCCCCTCTGCCGTGAGGTCCAGTACTGTGCTATGCTGCTGTTTCATTCTATCAAACAATCTCTGGGACATAGCACCAGAGTCACCCCAAAGGCGTCTGCCACACCACTTGCTGCAGTTTGGTGATATTTGGTAATATTGCAGCTGTCCTATTGCATTCTGTAACTCACCAGCCCTCTCATCCCCTGTATCCCAATGTTTCACCCAACCCTGTCTATAGACTGTAAGCTCCTTAAGGCAGGGATTCTTCTGACAACACATTTCAGGCCTATCCTAACTCTTCTAACACAATTTTAAGCCTGTCTGTATTTGTTACTTATTCCCATAATCCTATATCTAACTGACCACGAAATGTCTGTAAACTGAATGTATAACCGTTGTTCATTTAATGCAACCATTTACTATTATAATTCTGTCTTTTCCTGTCTGTCACATGTGTAACAAAATAATTGTATGCAATTGCAGTTGTTCTCAAACTAACTGTAAATATTGAATATATTCAATCTAAATGACACATTGAAGTAAGATCAGTCAAAAGTACTCAAATGATCATATATATATGTAACAAATGTTTACAGAGCAGTATCAATTTAAACAAGCAAGTCTAAAAATACAATAACTAATAATACCATACCAAAAAAGTGATGAATAAATAGCAAGCGGCCATCCTAGTGAATGAGACTCGATGTTTCGTCCTAAAGGTCGCCCTTTATACACCACACAAAGGACCAGAAGACGTATGTAGGAAGGTAAAGTTGGGCAGAATAAGGGTAATATTGTTGCAGTGAATGATATTGCAGTTGTAGGACTTCAATGTAATATGCTCACCACAGGCGGACTAAAGACTTCAGCTAACTCTGCTGATGCAAGTAGGTCTCTCAACAAGAAGGGACAATCTTTTCCAATCATTAAATACACCTACAATGAAAGCACGTCATAGGTTAGTAAAAGTAAGAGTTAACATGTTAGGGTAACGTTTCTTAATTCCATGAAGTCTATTACTAGAACTACAACGCTAAGCACTTATATATGTTACAGGACACATTTTCCAGGTAACTAACAAATATGTAATCTATTTGTAGTTTGACTCCCATAACTGAAACCCAATCATTAATGACATTAATACATTTCTCAAATGTGATCATACAATACATCAGGATTAATCATCATGTGTGACATACAGTATAAGAGTTACGCAATGGATTTCATTGCTTTAAAACAGATTCCTGGAAGCCGAAAAATCCCCTCCCCCCGACCCCCCAAATGGCTATTTCTTTTTTATTTCACTTTTTAAATCTTACCTGAACAGGAGGGTCGACTGAAGTCTGTGGACCCCTATTTCCCAAGATATTTGTAGTTTTTTTGTGCTGGTTTTTGTACAACAAC
Organism: Ascaphus truei; assembly: GCF_040206685.1. NCBI lineage: Eukaryota > Metazoa > Chordata > Amphibia > Anura > Ascaphidae > Ascaphus > Ascaphus truei. The sequence goes on along the minus strand of NC_134486.1, from coordinate 234,601,361 downwards.
AAAAAACTACAAATATTGCAGGTGGACTACAAATATGGCTACAGGATCACCAACAGAAAGCTGTGTTGTCAGCTGCTTTTCAACTGGCCATTTGAACGAGCCCTGACCCCGTTGTCATTTTGTGTCTAGCCGGGAACATATTCAGTCCTGTGCCAGAGCGCGCAGGGACTCCCTGGTTCAGGCAAGATTAAACCCAAGATTGAAAAAAATACAAAAGAATGGGGAAAAAATGAGTGGGGAATGAATTTTTAAATGGCTATTTATTTGTATTTTGTGAAAAATGTATATGTTTTTATTTTTGTCCGGGACACTAGATTTAATCAACTACTGTACTTATATTTTCCTGATGACTGCTTCAGATTTACTTTGCAAAAAAAAACACAGAGCAATGCTTATAATTGACTTGAAGGACTTTGAGTACCAAAAGACATTAAATTGAGGTAGTAAAATCTAAAGTATTTGTTTACCATGGAAAAGTCACATTTTTTAAAATCTATTTAAAAATTATTTTACTTCGCTTTATTTATTTAAAGTGTTAGTAAGCTATATTTAACCTTTACAGTGCTGGGTGTCCGACAGAAAGCATAGAGCCACTGGACCTCCAGCACTTCTGCATCATGACGTGACCAGGCCCTGGATGAAGGAAACGGAAGTGAGGAGACGTCCACTTCCATTTTGATTGGGCTGCCTGTTGTCAACCAGATCACCCCCTGGAAAATGAGCAGGCACCAATGACGTACCCGGTACATCATTACGGCACTGCAAAGGTTATATACTTGGAGAAGCTAGATGCACACTACGTTGTATTAAAGGAGAGTACAGATGTCATTTAAGTGCTAAATTATATCACCATCCACCAAATTTGATAAACAAAACACTATAAAAACAGCAGAATCATTGAGAGTGAATCAGAAACAATTTAATACTAATATACAGTAGTACAATTCCGATAACATTTGATCAACTTATGGTCTATCTTAAATTTAAATTTGAGGTCTAACTACTGACGTAACGTGAGTTTTATTGAGATTTAGGACCATCAAGAAGGCCTATCCCTCCTGCATTACATTGTAACTCACTAAACACACCAATATACAGCGGAAATATAAAGCGCAAACAGTGTAGTACAAACAGTACTATCCCTCCTGCATTACCTCTTTATGACACTTGTTTGATCTTTATGGTATATTATATATTATATTACCTGTTTGTGAGACATCCTGCAATTGTATCAATACTCAACAACTGCTGAGTTGCTACTGCTACTACTGCTGTGAACAATTTGCAGTCTCCTGCTATGAGGAATGGAGAAGGGCGAATCCGCACAAATTCGTTTCACGTATTTTCGCGGATGTTACCCCACAAATCCGTTTTGCGGTGTAAAATCCGCAAACGGATTTGAGTCGGTTTCAATATGTGGACAGAAATAGAAAGATCTCTCTATTATGTCGCACTCTAGAAACACCCCTATCTAATTAAAAATACATTTTATTAACACATTAATTAAAATATAAATGTAGTGAAGTAAACAATGAATCAAAATAATTAAAATTGTAAGGAGACATGTCGGCGTGCTGGATCTGAACGCTATTATTGGGAATGAAAAAGAGCTATTTAATCCTATTATGTGCCACAGCTAAACTATTGAATTAGAAGGGGTAATAGCTATTTCAATATATCCTCAGAACATCAGATACCTGATCCTATATGTACCATGAAACCTCCTCTATGAAGAAGTATAGAGTCGGAGTGCTTGCTCAGTAATGAGTAAAGGTTCTGTATGCCTATGTACAGTGTTGATTTGTGGGGTATTTGGTGAAAAGTACACCTAGTCCACACCCCTAAATACATATAATTTGTCACCAGACCGGCAGGTGCAGAGACATCGGGGGCCCCCAATGAAGCCTATCAGGTGAAACATATGTTAGGTATGTCCTAGCAGTGTCTCAAACAATCCAGGGGGAGCATAAGGGGAAAAGAAAACAAATGGTACACAAATAAGTGCAGACGTAATGAATTCAATGAATTTTTCAGACAGTGTCTTGGCTCATATGATTAATCTACTCACAGGACGTCAGCAAATCAAAGGCAGTTGGCAAATTGGGTTGCCACCCATATAGATCGTGGTAGTCAGGACCCCTCTTTAAACACTCCGTCAGCAATACACGTGTTATATGCAAGATGAGAGAGAAGACGCCTCCCTTGGGTATTCGGCTGGCTCCCACTGCTCGGTGACTGTAATCAGAACTCCCCTCCTTGCGCCCGTCCGGAAGGATGACGTCACGGCTGCAGGGCTGGTGTGCTACGGATCGCCTCCAAGTCCAAAATTAGTCCACTCAACGCGTTTCGCCCAGCTAGCAAGAGCTGTTCTCGGCTTCGTCAGGAGACACTGCTTTAACCGTTGGAACCCGTGAAACAGGTCCCACCAGGAGGTTTTTGAGCTGGGTGTAAAAACACTATCTTTTTCATCATCTTAACACTTGTTCTTTATTATTTAATAATAAATTTAATTATTTAATTTTAAGTTGTTCGCGCCTTTATCACTTATATCACAATACACAGGTATGTCCTAGCGTCACTCCCTGGTGCGCAGAGTAATCGGAGAGGTCGGGTGCGTTACCTTGTCATAGCGTTTTGGAGCCTTCACCGTGGGAAGCGCAACGCTCTCACTTTGATCTTATTTAAGAATAATTTATGTACCTTGCATTACTAACAATATGAGTCTCTTGACTTAAAACTCCAATACTAGGAGTATTTGGTCATTATTTGCCAAGTGTTTCACCATTACAGACCATCAGGTTCAGCAGTCTCTGCACCGGCCGGTCTGGTGACAAATTATATGTATGTAGGGGTGCAGACTAGGTGTATAGCTGAAATAGACCTCAGACCTCATTAGTCCACTTTTCGCCAAATACCCCACAAATCAACACTGTGCGACATAATAGGGAGATCTTTCTATTTCTGTCCACATTACCATTACTCCCAGTCAGCACCATCCCTACACCAGTTTTTGTAAAGTAGTTCTGTGGTACAACGGAATATAAGTATACTATCCTCGGTGTGGTGCGGGGCACACATTTACCCCTCAGGGGGTCCCCTCTTCTCGGTTTCAATATGCGCAGATTCATCAAAATCCGCCATTGAATACAACCCGTGGCTGGATTTGTAGAATCCAATCCGCGGATTCAGCAATCCGTTGGCAGATTTGATTGCTGAATCCGCAGATTGGATTCTGCAAATCCATCCACGGGTTGCAGAATCCGGAGTGTATTGGTAATAATAATAAAGAATCTGCAAAACGCGAATCGCCCTTATTGAGATTGATCCGCTAAAATCCGCAAACCAAAAGGAACCGGACGATCCGCTACGGATCCAAATTTGCAAAAAAAAATTGCCCATCTCTAGTGAGGAACAGCGAAGCTGATCCTTCTCTGTGGAGGCAGAGGGTCAGGTATATGGTAGTTTGTTGTTGTTGTTGGAGTGACCCCCGGAATCGTGTGGAGAGTGTGGCACCTTATTTTATGTAAATAATTATATCTACAAGTTTATTCATATGCCGAAACGGCACATCATACGCTGAGGAGGTGGCCTAACGTGAGCTTTGTCAAAATCTACTAACATCAAGAGGACTATCCGTCCTGCATTAAATTATAGCTCACTAAACTGACCAATATACAGCGGGAATATATAGTGCAAACAGTGTAGTACTAACAGTCAACTGTCTCTTCTACCTCCTCGAGACTCAACCAACACCTAACTGGTAAGATCAACAACTGCCTTCTATATCTACAGTTGTCTTACAATTCCTTGGCTGTCTGCTGCTGTTGTGAAACACCCGGATCACCTACTAGCCTGGCTACAGCTAACCCCTTATACAATAAAGTTTAACATTTTTGATTAATTGCGACAGACATTACAATCAAATATCTCAGCAATTTTAAACATCTGTCATTGATCATCAGTGACCTGCTCACTGCAATCAACTACATTTCCAACTATCTCCCTGGTGCGTCCTGCCTGCCCAACATCTGAGGACCCTATTGTCATCCTCACATCAGAAGCAGCAAGTTTCATTCTACCACTAACCCATCGTAGGAAAAGTGTGGATGTCCTCCCAATTCCTACAAATTAACCCAGCTAAGACTGAAGTCCTTTACATTCCTGCTTCCTCCTCCCTTCCATCCTCCCCAATCCCGACTATCTCCTTCCCCCCCCCTCACTATCTCCTCACAACCTTGGAGTCACCTTTGAGCCTTCCCTCCTCTTCGCCCAATACATCACCTCCATCATTACCACCTGTCTCTAGTTTATCCAGGAAAGAAGGTAGAACATAACAGCACTCCTATGGAGTGTTGTTATGTTCTACCTTTCCTAGATGAATTACATACACTGCTACCACCTAAACAACATAAGAAAAATGTGTCCACTCATTTCTCTCTCCTCGGCCAAATTTCTCATCCACTCCCTCATCTTCACCTGCCTCAAATACTGTAACTCCCTTCTCCTCGGCCTCCCTCTCTACTCTGCCATACCCCTCCAACAAATCCAAAACGCGGCAGCCCATACACTTAAGCTCTCCCGCTCTGCTCACACCACCCCTCTCCTCTCCCAACTCCACTGGCTACCCATCTGTGACAGGGTAAATAAAAGCGACCAGCTATATGCCTGGAAAACCTATGTCTAGTCTGCAGTGCAGCAGTGACTAGGTTAACTTCAGCTGGGAACCTCAGGACAATTAGTTGGATCCTAGCTGCCTAATCAAGGTGTGTTAAAACCCCAGGCTGTAGACACATGGGTGCTGGGTGTTGAGGAGAGAGGAGTAAGCTACTGAAGAGATTACTGAAACAAGGTCTGTTATCAAAGTACATGAATTATGAACTGTCTGTCTCGTGCATAGAAAAGGGTAGCTGCCTGATTTTTACACTGTTTGCTAAAGAGAAACTGTTTTGTTTTGTCTGCTGAAGAAAAAGCCAGTTTTCTTTTTGTTTGCTGATGAAAAGCTATTTTTGTTTTTGTGTGCTGTATATCTTTTAAGGCTAAATAAATAAGCCTTGTCAAGAAACCCGCGTGTGTAGTTGCATGTACCCTGCAACACCATCCAACAGAGTTTCCTTATCAAATTCCTCACTCTGGTCTACAAATCTCTCCATGGTCCTGCTTCTCCTTACCTTTCAGCACTCATCTCTCGCTACACTCCTTCATGTTCTCTTCACTCCCTGACTGCCACAACCCCCTCTCCCCCTCAGCCCCCTGTGCCTTCTCTCAATTCTGATCATTTGCCTTACTCGCCCCACTCCACTGGAACAACCTCCCCCACCACATCCAATCTGCCCCCTCCCCAACGATCTTCAGATGCCAACTAAAAACGAATCTCTATCACATTCCATGATCCCCCGTTAACCTCCTAAACCACCCCCTCTCTCACCACACCCTCTCCAACATCCTGTAAGAAATCGGGGAACACGCCCCCTGTGGCGTGCTCCCTCCTTACTTGCCGCATCTCAGTTCCCGCTCTCCTTATAGAGCATGCACGCACCCGCGGTTCCCTACTTGTACCTCGGAGCTCGGCCACCCCCGGTCGCGTCACGCATTCTCTCACGCGTGGCACGTACACGTGACGGCGTGCGCCGCTCTCCAGCTGCGAGTCAACTTCTCGCCCCCTTGTGGCGTATTCTCTACCCATGCCTAGTTGTCTCTCTGTATGGCATGCGCCATCCTCTAGCTGCGAGTCAAGATTCCCTGTTGATTCTCTGTGTGGCGGGCGCTGCCCTCTTGCCTAGTTTTCCTGATGTCTCCCTGTATGGCGTGCGCCGCCCTCTAGCTGCGAGTTAAGATTTCCTGTCTCTCGGAATGGCGTGTGCCGCCTTCTAGCTGCGAGTCAAGATTCCCTGTTGATTCTCTGTGTGGCGGGCGCTGCCCTCTAGCTGCGAGTTTACTTCTGATCGCCGCCCTCTAGCTGCGAGTCAAGATCCTGTGTCTTTAAGGATTCTGAAGCAAGCAACGCCATCTTGCTTCCTGGCAAACCCTGCCCTCTTCCTCCTGACAGGAAGTAAGCCACTCTTTGCCTTTAGTCATTGCTGCCTGCCCTGGTGCCTGCTAGTACTATCATTGTATGCTGTTCCTGTCTGGACCTCCTTGGGACCTTTACTCATCTCCTTTGGATTCCGGAAGACTGGGACAGTCACTCATATACTACTGAGGTAAGTTTACCGTCGGGTAGTGTAAGTACCTGCTTAGTAGGGTCCACCTTGAGGTGGTAGCAGGCTTATAATTCCTTGGCCAATGGATTAGACTAAGAACCCTTATGTTATATTTAGTTTCGCTGCACCTTGCCGTTTCTGGCACTATGCCTTTAAGGAGGCTGAACGTCCTCCAAGAGGCAATTCCCTTGTGGATGTTACCTTGTGCTCTGGACTCTACCTCCCCAGCTCCTTCCATGTTCCTAGTTCCATGTTCCTAGTTCCATGTTCCTAGTTCCATGTTCCTGTTCCATGTTCCTAGTTCCCATTCCAGACTCCTGTGCTGAAGCGTTGGCTTTTCCCCGCGTTGGTGCCTGAGAACACGCGCATCCCCGCTCTGCTGCCAGAGCATGCGCACACTTGCAGCTGGACTAGTCGTGTCTCTGAGCTTGGCTCCGCACCTCCGGACGCGTCGCGCATTCTCATGCGCGCGGTGCGCTCACGTGACTACGTGCGCCTATCCCCAGCTGCACGGCAACTCACTCCCCTTCGTATCCCCTGCGGCTTCCCCACCTCGCTAACGGGTCCTTACCTTTCCCTGCACTTGTGTGTAGGAGCAGAAGCGTGACACACCCATGATCTCCCCTACCCTCGCCCCTTCCTAAAGTCTCTCCAAAACCCTTCAAAGTAACCTACCTCCCGATCAAATTGCCCCCACTGTCAGATACTTCACCATGCCAGTAACAAGACTAAATTCAGAGACCTGAACCCCTGCTAACTAACCTCTCCAGCTCTCACTGCACCTAACTCATAGCCCAACCATAATGTTCTCACCTCTACCCACCACAATGACATCTTAACAATTACTCTATAAATCAAATTTATATGTAACGACAACTTTGTTTTAGTAACTAATGTACAGCGCCCTGGATGAGGGCACTATACTGTATAAATGTTGTTATAAATAAATGTGGCCAACGTTATTGCAACCCGTGGCGCACGCGATATGGTGCGATAGCCCAGCTTCTTCGCGTGCGACTGATTCAAAACAATGGCTGCTTCTTCCGCTAACGCATTGTGTATGCCCCTCTGCGGCGCACCACGGGTTGCAGTAAAGTTGGCTACATCTGGTTGTTAACACAATAGATGCACTGGTGCTATGACCAGGCAGGACAGGTCTCCCATCCCACTACCTCAGGATACATGTAACACTTGTAGAGAACTGTAGATCAACACCACTGCGTATTTAGAAATGCTATTCTTAGCTTAAAGGTTACTTACATTTTCTATTATTGAATTGTAACATAATGAATTTAATTCAATGGATGTGCCATTTCATGTCTTATTCATTTTTTAGTAATTTACATTTTCTATTTTATTGATTTTTTCAGCGTAGCATTTAGCCAGTGTGGTTAACACAAGGTACAATTGCAACTCTATGTTTTTATGTCATTATGGATCCTGTTAGGTTATTTTACGTTAGTCTGTTAGTTATATTTGTGTCTATTTTTTATCTACCACTTAGGTCAGGGGTCGGCAACCTGTTGCACGCGGCTCTTTCAGCACCTACATGCGGCTCTCCTCACTGTCCTGGGTTCCCGCTCCCCAGCTGCTTCCTCTCTCCCTCACTGTGCTGCCCTTGGCTGCGGGGGCCCAGCCGGCGCTGGTTGGGCCTCTTGTTGCCGCCCGGCATCTCCCCAGCCGCTGGACCGCCTCCGGCATTGTCCCACGCCGGGCCTCTCATGTCGATGCGCACCGGAAGTGCGCGCCACCACTTCCAGCGTGTGCCGACGTCGCAGAGAGGCCCGGCGTGGGACAATGCCGGAGGCGGTCCAGCGGCTGGGGAGATGCCGGGCGGCAACAAGAGGCCCAACCAGCGCCGGCTGGGCCCCCGCAGCCAAGGGCAGCACAGTGAGGGAGAGAGGCAGCAGCTGGGGAGCGGCAACCCAGGACAGTGAGGAGAGAGGTAGGCCCAATGTAAGTATGTGTGTGTCTGTATATATTTTTTGGGGGTGGGTAGTGTGTGTGTGTGTGCGCACGCGCATGTAATTGGGGGGCGGTAGTAGTGTGTGTATTTGGTGGGGGTAGTGTGTGTGTATTTGGGAAGGGTAGTGTGTGTGTGTGTGTGTGTGTGTGTGTGTGTGTGTGTGTGTGTGTGTGTGTGTGTGTGTGTGTGTGTGTGTGTGTGTGTGTGCGTGTGCATGTATTTGGGGGGGAGAGTGTGTGTATTTGGGGGGAGGGGGTAGTGTATGTGTATGTATGTATTGTGTATTTGAAAATGACAAACTGTTTTGCACTGAAAAACAATGGGGAAAAAAACAAAATAAAGGGACTTCTTATTGTGAGATGCATTTTGTTCCCCCACATATTTTTTCTTTTCCCTAATTCTGATGAAAGCAAGTTAGTCGTATGTTTATGCTTATACTGTATATACAGTATATGTATGTGTTTGTGGGGTGCAATATTCATGCATGTGTTGCGGCTCTAAGAATATTTTGGACAAAGACATTTTTTATAAAATGGCTCTTCTTCCTTGAAAGGTGGCAGACCCCTGACTTAGCTGAATAAGACACTTTTTTATACACTGTTTAGCACTCTGTGGCTTGTCACAGACATTTACATTTTCTATAGGTGTTGTGTTGATGTTTATACACTGTTGCTTAGCAACCACGCCACTTACGTTTTGTCGCCATTAAGCACACATTAACGCTTGTTTCAAGTGAACACGCCCACTCTTAAGTATATGTAAGTATATCTTCACTAGTATCTTGATGAAGGTCTAAGTTGAGGACTGAAACTTCGATCATCTTTCAATAAATCTATTTGAATACTTTTTCTACCATGTCCTCTAGTGCCGTTACTTCCCCTCATTTGAGAGAATTGTTTTAATTGCTGCGCATACCTGGCTCGTGAGGGGCGTGTACCCGAGGCATTTTCTAGGAGTCGTGTGAGTGCATCTTATTTCTAGTTCTACACTTGTAGAGAAGATAGGACTTCAGCAATTCCTAATTAAATGTCCATTTAATATACAAACTTGAAAAAGAACAGGAGGATAATGAACGTTTAAAGTTTGATCTATGAAATATGCCAATATCCTTAGTTTACTTTTATCCTAGGCAGGTCTCCTCCTGTCTCCGAAGCACTATTTTGTTTCTGAATACCCTTACCTGAATTGAGGTGTATCCTGGGCCGTGACCACACCAGTTATTGTTCCAGAGAAATCCCTAAAAAAACATTGATGTGGGCGCCGAGTATAAACGGTTTGCTACTTACATCTCCCAGTGACCGCTCCAGACATGATGTTACCTTCATCAGGCTCAGGGAGATCTGCGTGCCGTCCAAGCTCTGCAGCACAGCCAAGGTACTGAGAAATAACTGAGGAACAGTTATATAGGATTACAAGAGGTGCGGAAAGAAGGTGAGAGGGTTGTTTGACAGTGTGCCAAGTAAATCATAGAAACTAGTACTTAAAAGGGTAATCCCTCCTAGGATCAAAGAGTACTAATGACAGTGACATGTTTATGGTGGTTATACCAGGAGTGGCCCACTCCAGTCCTCAAGGGCCACCAACAGGTCAGGTTTTAAAGATATTCCTGCTTCAGCACAGGTGGCCCAGTCACTCAGTCAACGACTGAGCCACATATGCTGAAGCAGGGATATCATGAAAACCTGACCTGTTGGTGGCCTTTGAGGACTTGACTTGGTCACCCATGCGTTATACGGTATGTGGAATATTGATGCCTTTTGTAGCCAAGTCAGGCACCTATAAGTATTATTATGTTAGTTAATAGACAACCGAGACTTGGGAGGGGTTTGATCTCTATCTGACTCCTCCCTTTTGTCTGATGTCACTGCGTTTTTAATAAGAATTTGAACAGCCAAAGCCCCCTCTCTCCTCCACTCCCCCCTTACCTTTATAGGCTCACTGACGAGGAGAGGATGGCCTAATGCTAAAGAAAACTCCTCAATGACAAATATTCTGCCTTTTCAGAAATGCAATTTGCAACTGTTTTCTCGCGAAACAAAAGAAAGCAAACATTTGCTTTTGGCATTGTTAGATTTGGTTAAAGAAGAATTATATTGTTGACAAGGATGTTTTTGGCCGGCTACGTGGAATTATCTTTAATCCAGTGCTCAAAGTGCGAGGTGGTACAAACCCCCCCCCCCCCCCCCCCGTCGGTTTAACTATTTACTATATTTTTTTTTTATTCAAGAACGTCAAATAACACTTTATTTTTTCAAAAAGCTATGTTTTAGATATACTTTATAACTCCCTAATTTTTAAGCATAAATATTGCTAATGTACATTCCAAATATCTCCCCCCCCCCTCTCAAGTGATTAATAAATGTATTTTTTTTTTTTTTAAGAAAACAGGCACAGCACCATTACTATTTTTAAGAACCGTTGCTCGCTTATTTCAACGACTCGCTCGCTGATTTCAAACACTTCGGCCTCTTACCTCTGCATTGTTTGTCCAGTAGAAGCACCACCCAAATTGCTCCTTAAAAACGTCACTAGACAGAGATGAGAGATGTGTGTGAACCGCCTCACACAGAGGCCCCAGCAGCCTGACGCTTTGTACATAGTCCAAGCGCTCACCTGCGCATGGGAGAAAAGTGCACCGATACATCCGTTTTAAAATCTCCTTTTAATTCAATAAAAATAGGCATACAGAAAGCAAAATGGGGAAGGGAAGTGCGATGGCAAGAAAAACAACCAAGTGTAAACAAGAAATAAATACAGTTTTTAGATATTCTTATTACAGAATACAAAGTACAAATCCAAACATAAATGTTGCTCGACCCTCTTTTATTGGAATGAATAGACAAATCTGTAGATTATTGAAACCTTGCTGCAGTTTAATGTGAACTCCAAGAGAATCACGTTTCTTATACCAAGTTCCATTTCTGAATGGAAAGCGCTCCAAGCATGAGCATCGGGTGTCCTCTGATTTACAAAAGCGCGCACAGGGTGGGGGGGGGGGGGGGGAAGGGTGAGCGGCATTGTGGGCCAGCTGAGCGCGCAGTGAAGTCAGATTTTTTTGGTAAGCGCTGAGCACGGGTGAGCCCGCGCACGAGCAGGAACTTACATATTTATATGTAAGTTAACACGGCAAGCGCCACCCGCTCAGCACTAGCGGGGACGCAGCCTTACACACGCACACACCTTACCTTGGGTGAGGCCCGAGGACTCTGCAGCTCATTCCTTCAGCTCCCTGCTCCGGTTGGACGGAAGGTGAATATCAGCGCCGACAGGAGGAGGGAGAGTAAGGCAGACAGTGACCCCCGGGCTGCTGCATGGGGAGCTGGGGAGCAGCAGCGTCTGGCCCACCACAATTTACAGGGCCCCCTAACCTTGGGGGCTCCTACGAATCTTACTAGTAGTGTGTAATACGGCACTGGTCGCGGGCAGGCCCCCCCAAGACATGAACGTCCCCCCTGAAAAATGAGCATTTAAGGCATGACGTATTCCATATGTCATAAGGTCCCTAGAGTAAGTCATTGGACACACAAAGGCATGATAGTCATCTCAAGATAGGTCACTTTTACTATTGTATATCAGCCAAAGTTTATACAGCCTACAAAAGACATTCAGTACATTGACAACTTTGGTACGCTCTTATAAGCCAATTGGTGAACAAAACTGACCTGAAGCAATGTAAGATATAGTGTCACTTAGAGTCTTCCAACATACTCTATTGTCCTCACATAAGACCCTTCTAATATCGTAACTGACTTCTATCTCAAATCCAAGGTTACAGACCATGTGGTGCACTGTCGGAGAAAGGCAGGTGGTGACAGGAAACGTTTCCAGCATCTGAAACACAAAATATTCCCGCTAATGAAACCAACAAGTATAAGGAAGTAAAAAAGGAGCAAACATACACAAAAAAAAAAACTATTTAAAGACACTTTTAATGTATTCTAATGTAACAAGCATTTTTGTTTCTATAGCAACCATTTACAAAGTCACATCCCCTTCCTCTTCTTAAACTGACTCTGGCACTTGAGCCCTGCCCTCTCTCTAGCAGTGCACCAATTGTATCTAGTTCCTGCCTGGTCACATGATCTTCCACACAGAACTTTCCATCTTGGGTAAACTTCTATAGCCCTCACAGTGATATACAGAACCTGAGCCGAATCTTCAGTGATCGATCACAGGAGAACAGATCGATCGGCAACATAGCTAATCACTTGTCAGTGTGCAGATTGAATTTATGTACATATTGAATGGATTTTTTTTTAAATAAATGTTTTTAAACGGCAGCTTGAACAGAAGCTTTAATAAGAGATGCTATGCCACCAAGTGAATGGGCCATAGGGTGTCTTCCGCCACGGAAAAGTGCCTTATGGCACAGCATCACTTAGTTCATATGCCTCCAAATATCTGCACGTAAAAAACAATTATAATCGCCCTTTGTAAAAAGTCAGTTTTCATAACAGGAAACCTCAGAAGATGTCAGACTCCACGTTACTATTTAAAGGAGCAGGCTCAACATGTAAAATGTTTTTAAGAAAATGTATTTTTCCTTAAAAAGTTACAACACTGGTCTATGTAAAATGCACGGAGAAATAGAAGGCAAATAATGCAGAACAGTAATCTTCATGCACAGCAGTGTATTCATTACAAAACCATTATATTTGATGCACTCAACCTTAACATTCAAATCTAAATGAATTGATGCATAATTATCTAGGGAGGGAAAAAAATCAGGCTTCTTGTAGACAGTTTAGAAATGTAGGCTTATATCTGTAGTAAGCAGTGCTATGTCGTGACAACTTCTGGAGCTGGAAGACCCCTTACAGTCCCTTCAACAGATGTTCTCGCATTAAAATGGGTAAATTATAGTCTAGAAACTTGACATGCCACAGGTTCTCAACCCCAACAAATTGACCCATTCAATATGTCAAGCCATTGTATCTGTTTTGTTTTTCAATTGCTATGCACACAAGTATTATCTCATACCAACGGAATGACAATGAATATAGTACAGTATGCATTACCCTGGTTTGTTCAGGTGAGCCACAAAGAGCCCAGTACGGTCAACTCTCTCATTTGGGTCCCTATTCAATATGCTGTGAAGCTGCCTCTCTGTGTCCTGAAAGTCAATGCACATGCAGACCTGCCAATTCACATGGGCCCAGATCCACAAAAGGGCGATAAGCTTTAGCACGCCTTTACTCCCATTGAAATGAATAAGAGTAGAGCTGTGCTAAAGCTTAGCATCCCTTTGTGGATCTGGGCCATGGTGGAGTGTAAAAATGACATGCGAACTGTGAAAAGGAGGTATTCACATGGAAGGGGGGAGGGGGGAGTTGGGGCAGAAGGGGCAAAACCTGTCATTACACCAGTGAGGGGAAGGGGGGCAGCGTTTGTGATTCAGCATCATCATGTTGAGGGCAGATCTTGTCATCACATATTTGGCATCACCCCGCTAGGGGGCAGAGCTTGTAATGATGCATTTCGCTGAGCCATACCCAGTCAGTTTGTACACGAATGGAGCTTAGAGGCTTCACTAATATGGAGAAATATCCTCACAGTATGTTGAATAAGGACTTTGGAGAAAAAGTTGGGCAATGTACCAATATGATAGTAATATTGTGATAATAAAAAATGTCAATATCAACATGTTTTGTTATCACGGTACTACTGTCATTCTGCCATTGATATTTTAGGGACAGCTAGTGCATTGTGGTTTAAAACATGGCAGCTTTATGAAGGCCAAGCTACCAATGTAAAACAAGATAATAGCGCCCCTTCTTCACCAGGAGGATCGCTCTGCCCATTTCTGATGTTCAGGGATAGGGAGAAAACAAACACATATAATTTGTAATACATGTTAAAGAACCATATATATGTAGCCAGGGCTGGTTCTTGGCTACCAGTCAGTCCTCCCTGGCAGTAAGTCCTGGTAAGAGCAGGCCTGCCAGTATTTATCATGGGTATGTATGTCTTTATTTATATAGCGCCATTAATGTACATAGCGCTTCACAGTAGCAATACAAGTGACAATCATATAAATAACAAATAACAGATCATGGGAATAAGTGCTTCAGACATAAAAGTTAACATTTGGGAAGAGTCCCTTCTCTGAAGAGCTTACAATCTAATTTGTAGGTAGGAAGAACGTACAGAGACAGTAGGAGGGCGTTCTGGTAAGTGTGTCTGCAGGGGGTCAAGCTTTATGTATCATGTGTATATTAATAGCCACTGTGCTACTCATATGCTTCTTAAAGCAAGTGTGTCTTAAGGTGGGTCTTAAAGGTGGATAGAGAGGGTGCTAGTATTGGTATTGAGGGGATGGGCATTTCAGAGGTGTGGGGCAGTCAGTAAGAAAGGTTTAAGGTGGGCTTTCCCCCACTCCCAGCAGTACTCGAGTGACGGGAGGAGGTGGAACCAGGCCTGGGTTCTACCCAATCCTGGGTCAGACCTGGTGCCCTCCTCCTGGCTGTACATAAGGGGATTGCCGCCCAAATTTAGTCAGTGCCTCTCCCCACTTGAGAGAAGCAGGTCACAGACAGGTTGCCTGAATACTGGCCTTCCTTGTTCCTCTTCCCCTTGGGGGGAGAGCAGGTGTATACCTTTCCCCTGATCCTGATAGAGGATCAGGGAAGAGCAAGGTCTGCTGTGGGGGCCCTTGACCCGTAATGAAGGTCCAGGTACCATCCTACAGCTGGATACAACACCAGAGACTGCTTTGGGCAGAAGTCTGCCGTGACTGCATTGAGCTGAACAGAATAACCTGTTCCAGTTATTATATCTCCTGTCTGGTGTGTAATCTTTCCGGGGAAGGAGAGGGAATTATGTTCTACCGTAAGAGATTACCTCCATACATTTGGAGCCTGTGGCAGATGGAGGCGCTGTACCACTAGAGATCTATGTCGGGTATGTACCCCAGAAGCCTGTCCTGTATCCCCACAAACATCGTCAGACAACTCAGCCCTCTTGCTTACCAACAGATAGCACGCAAAACACACGCTGTAATGGCAGAATTTCCCAGAGACCAGGGGAAACAGTTATATATATTTCCCCCTATGTGGGAAGCAGGGGGTCTGGAGCTGAACCGCGTTAATTTCAGCTTTAGGGAATCCCTGTTTCCTGAGATACCTCTAAAACGTGCTGCCGGTATCACAATCCTTTTTAAAGGTAACGCGTCATACATGCCAATAGAAAGCTGCAAGGGTCGACGTCTGAGCTTCCTATAGGATGGACATTTAAATAGCCATATTGGGAGCTCAGCATTTATCCCTGCTTCCCACCTAGGACAAAAAAAAAATCCCCACCCCCGAAGGGGGAATGCCGCTATAAAACTAAATACATGTAGTATGATAAAATGTTTTCAAAATAATTAAAAGTCAACCATTTTTCCTACATGAACAGATATTTATCCCAATAAATATAGTTTATTTTACTACATCAAGGCATCAATTGCTTTAAAAAAATGCAAATCACACTCATTTACTTCAATGGATTTGTGGCACCTAAAATTCATATTTCAACTCTTCCTTATTTGGAGTGGGTCTCACTTATGGGGGGACTAGTCACACTCAGTTTTTAGCAGCAATGGTCCCACAGATTTAGTTGTAATTTCACTGTCTAGATCAGGGCAGTATAAACTAGCGTCCGTAGGCCAAAAATGTGGCTCGGGAAGTGCCTTGATGTGGTTCTTGAAACTCTCTGCTCCTGCTAATTTCATACCAATTGGTTAACTTAGTTACTTACTTAGTTGCAGCTAAGTGCATTTTTTCGCAGAGAAACGCACTTGTAACTTAAGGTCATATATAACTATATACTGTATGGTACAGTTGTTATGAAAGCTTGCAAAATTTTGAAATATAATAATGTTAGGTCATTACATTTATCTAAAATTACATTACAATAAGATAATGGCCCTTCTACTCCTAAATGTTTTCTGATCTGACCCCTTGGATTTGAAGAGTTCTGCTATAGAATGTTAAATAATTAGTTTTTTTTTTTTTTTTTGCAACTTTAATGTTCATCTGTTCTTTTATCCCAACCCCCTTCAATCTCATTAATTTGAGTACACCCAAACAGCCTCATTATCCCTCAATCTGATACCCAGCATTTTTATGAGATCAGATCAGTTGCCCCGTCCTAGGTTGCCGTTTGAGAGCTGAGTGAGAGCCCCAGGTAGCAGTGGTGGTAGAGGATGCTCAGGCCTGGCACCGCAGCAAACCCGTTGTCATGGAAACAGCCACACTGCCTCACTCACCCTCACACTACCACACTGCTGCGGGGTTCCGGAATCTCCCTCGCGCATGACGCCGCCGAAAAGATGAAGCACTCGAGCCCTGATTGGTCGCTGGACTCAGGGAAACTGAAACTACCCTGCGGCCATCATTGATTCGGGAAGTCTGTTGAATATGGTGGGAAGAAAGTGGAGAACCTGGAAAATAGATCCCGTTTCTCAGCCGAAAGTAGAAATCGCCAAACAAAATAAGCATATCTTCTCCCTTGTAATATAACAGTCCTAATTTTAAACAGAAAGCCATTGATACATTGTTTCGGTGATACTAATATCGAGGTTGAAAATGAATGACACCTCTAGTATTTATTTATTCGTTTTTCAGATAGATTTAACGTAATGTTTACTTGGAATATATAGGACAAGTGTCTATCTGCCCACAACCAAAATGGATTCTTCGTCTACATCACGTGGCTTCAGTTGCTATTGAAATTCACGCCGTTTCCTACAGACACATAAAACAACGACAAATAGAACTATCTGTGACGTCATCTGTTCCCAGAGCGCGCAACCAAACAAGAAAAAGGAAAGCAAAATAAACTGCTTCTATGATGTGACCCGGGCACATCACCTGTCCAAAACCGACCAATCACTTTCGTTTAAATTTTTTTTTTTTTTTTTTTTTTTTTAAAGCGTTGCGTGACGTCACCGGTTACCAAAACAAAGTCGTTTCCATAGCAGATGTCGCGCGCGCGACTGAGTACAAAAGGGTGTGAACGTTAACGACCGCGTAGTCACTAGTCTTCAACCGGGTGGTAAAGACGTGTCTGTGAGGTAGAGAGAGACGTACAATGGAGGTGAAAACATCATCTGCGCCGCCAAACAGCAGCCAACCAACTGGAAAGCGCCGGCTCAGCATGTTTGAGTCGGACTCGGTGAGGCTGGAGCTCATAGGACAGACATGTCTGCAGCTTCCTCTCCCCTATATCTCTCACATCACTCGCCACTACTACTATAGTGTGCAGTTGCTGTTTTCCCAGATTGTAATATGTAATAACTGAGACTGGGGGGTTCTGGGTTAATAGAAATATAGATTAGAATAAAATAGTGAATAGAAGATGAGTGACTTCATAAAGAGATGGAGGACATGCAATGTTGGCAGATCACTGGTGCTAGAATTAGTGAATATTGTCTGCAGATAAATGAGATTTGCCAATTTACCTGTGAGATTTAACAGGTCTGTAACCCTGTCTACAAACATGCTGGTAATCCAACAATTTATAGGGTGCTTAAAATCACAGATAAATACAGTATTTTCCAAAAACAAATAACGTTTGTTGCTAGTGGCCCTCGTGGTGAATCAAATATGACCATGTATGTATGTATGTATATACAATATATCTTTATATAGCGCCATCCAGGTACATAGTGCTTCACAGCAGGAACACACGTGACATAATAATAATATAACACATGGTGGGAATAAGCGTTTCAGACATGAAAGTAACCATAGGAAAAGGAGTCCCTGCCCTAAAGAGCTTACAATCTAAGACTGCACTTATAGCGACGGGGCATTGAAACAAATGCATTGTCACAGTCGCGTGCACTTATAGTAAATGCGACAGAGTGATGGCTTGGTTGCAGTCGCTGGACGTCAGCTCAAATTGATTTTTCCAGCGACCACAGCCTGTCGTCACCGTTGCCGGCACTATAAGCGTAGCCTAAGTGGTAAATAGGGAGAACTTACAGAGACAGTAGGAAGGTGTTCTGGTAAGTGCATTCGTGATGTATAGTAATAGCCAGCGGAGCTACCCATATGCTTTATTAAAGAGGTGTGCTTTAAGAAAGGTCCTAAAGGTGGAGAGAGAGGATGCCAGTCGGATATTGATGGGAAGGGCATTCCGGATGTGTGGGTACAGTGAGTGAGAGGTTTTAAGTGGGAGAGGGCTTTAGATACATAAAGGGTAGACAGAAGACATCCTTGAGCAGAATGCAAGAGCCGGGCAAGTGTACAATAGGGCTGAGATGTAATATGGGGCAGAAGAGTGTATAGCCTTAAAAGTGAGGATAATTGTGGAAGTGATACAGCGTTTAATAAGACGTCAGTAGAGGGATTTCAACCGGAGAGACGCTGAGACCGATTTAGGAGAGAGTAAAGTGATTCTAGCAGCAGCATTTAGGATAGATTGTAGGGGAGGCAGGAAGGCCGGAGGTTACAGTAGTCAAGACGGTAGAGTATGAGGGCCTGCGTTAGAGTTTTAGCAGTAGAGGGACAGAGGAAAGGGCATATCTTTTCAATGTTACAGAGGTAACAATGACAGGTTTTAGCTACATTGAGAATGTGACGGAGGAGTCAAATGTGACACCTAGGCAGCGTGCTTGTGATACTGAGTGTATAATAATGCTGCCAACAGTAATGTAGAAGGGGGCAGGCTTGGGAGGAAGTATGAGGAGCTCTGTCTTTGACATATTAAGTTTGAGTCAGTTGAGGGCCATCCAGGATGATATAGCGGAGATATTTTTTTGAGACTTTGGTCTGTACAGCAGATGTAAGATGGGGAGTTGAAAGGTAAATGTGTGTGTCATCAGCATAGAGGCGAAATTTGAACGCTTGAGATGTGATAAGGTCACCTAAAGAGTGTGTAAAGAGAAGTCCCAGGAAGAGCCCTGGGGAACACCCACAGAGAGAACGACGGAGGAGGTATTAGCAAACGAGACACTGAAGGTGCAACGGGAGAAGTAAGAGGAAATCCAGGGTAGATTTCTGTTAGGGATACTAAGAGTATGGAGAATGTAAAGGAGAAGAGGGTGGTCCACAATATCAAAGGCTGCAGATAGGTTGAGTAAAATGCCCAAAGTGTGGTCTTTGTCTTTTGCAGCATGGAGGTCATTGGTTATTTTGGTGATGGCTGTTTTAGTGGACTGACTAGTGTGGAAGCCAGATTTTGGAGTACCTAGGAGAAAGTAGTTGGTGAGAAAATGGAGTAACAGAACACAAGGCGTTCAAGGAGTTTAGAGGCAAAAGGCTGGAGGAAGACAGGGCGATAATTTAAAGAGAGGTAGGGTCAAGCTTGTTGTTTTTGATTAAGGGTATAACTGTTGCGTGCTTGAAGGAGACGGGAAGGGTGCCAGAGTAGAGGAAGGAGTTGAAAATATGTGTGAGTTTTGGGATCAGAGTAGGGGCAAAGGTTTGAGGAGTTGAGAGGAAATGGGGTCAAAAGAGCAAGTGGTAGAGCGAGAGAGAGGAGGAGATATGAATTAGTAGCAGCAACAGATGATGTTGCGGCACAACCATTGGCCCATGGATCTTTGCAAGATTTAAAGTCTAAGGGCCTCATTCAGAGAGGGTTGATAAAAATTATCGCCAGGGCATTTAAAATGACGTTTTTTTGGGTGTTGCTATCACGGTATTCAGAAAGGCTTGATTACCTGTGATAGCAAAATTCCCAAAACGGGCGAGTTGCTGCCAGCGAGAGCATCGAGCCTCTGACAAGGCCTAAACCGGCGATTCATTTCTGTTGCA
Source organism: Ascaphus truei (assembly GCF_040206685.1). Classification (NCBI taxonomy): domain Eukaryota; kingdom Metazoa; phylum Chordata; class Amphibia; order Anura; family Ascaphidae; genus Ascaphus; species Ascaphus truei. The sequence continues at coordinate 234,581,451 of NC_134486.1, read as the reverse complement.
GAGAGAGCCGCCTTTCACAGTGGAAATGTCACCCGAAAATTATTTATTTAAATATACATTTCTTTCATAGTGTAGCTGTGCAGGGGGTCTCCGGAGCTGAACCGCGTTGGTTTCAGGTCCAGGGACCCCCTGCTCACCTTTTATGGGGTGCCGGTATCTCCTATGCAAGGAAATGTCCCGGTCATGTGACGCGGGACATTTCAATGCAGAGGGATACCGGCACCCCAAAGAGGTGCCTGTATCTCGGGAAGCAGGAGGTCCCTGGACATAAAACCAACGCGGTTCAGCTCCGGAGACCCCCTGCACAGCTACACTATGAAAGAAATGTATATTAATAAATAGCATACAAACGGGTGAATCATCTGATTAACCCTCCAGGCGCTCAGAGTATAGCAAAGTCCTGCTGGTGAAAGATAAGATAAATCTTCTAGACCCAGGCCAAACACAACCTTAGTATAGTGAGATGAAGCGTGTAATCATTCCCCCCAGCCGGGTCGCCGTGAGCACTATGAGGTTGGGACATGGGAAACTCACGTGTAAATCCTTGTAGTAGGTTGTAGAGCCTGTGCGGGTCTTCCCAGTATGGTGTGTCTGCTTCTCCCGGCCGAAGTCAGGGTGTCTCCGCTCGTGTTCTTGCCTCTTCACCGCCAACCCGATACCCGCGGACGCGGAGGGTGGTCACCTGACCGGCGGCTTGGATAGTACTTCCTGATGACGTCACGGTAGACTCGGTGCAGGAAACCGCAAGCCAGCAGGAACTCAGCGTGCAGACGCTTGATGCAGCAATATGAATGAACTTCTCCAAGAGAGAAAGATGCGTCGCACAGCACAAAAGTAGATGAAGGCTGATGTGGGTTAAAAAGTAAGCTTTATTGCACAAGGTGCAAGCGAGTCCTCTTGACAAAGGCCTTCCAGGCTGAAACGCGTCGAGGACTCGCTTGCACCTTGTGCAATAAAGCTTACTTTTTAACCCACATCAGCCTTCATCTACTTTTGTGCTGTGCGACGCATCTTTCTCTCTTGGAGAAGTTCATTCATATATTAATAAATATTTTAATAAACATCAATACACGCCCCCCCCTCCGCCCAAACCCAAACAGTACAGTAATGGGCAAAATAACTATTGTCCAGATATGGATAATACAGGCATACCCCACATTAACATACGCAATGGGACCGGAGCATGTATGTAAAGCGAAAATGTACTTAAAGTGAAGCACTACCTTTTTCCCACTTATCGATGCATGTACTGTACTGCAATCGTCATATACGTGCATAACTGATGTAAATAAGGCATTTGTAACAGGCTCTATAGTCTCCCCGCTTGTGCACACCTTCGGTACAGGTAGGGAGCCGGTATTGCTGTTCAGGACGTGCTTACTGGCGCATGCGTGAGCTGCCGTTTGCCTATTGAGCGAGATGTACTTACTCGCGAGTGTACTTAAAGTGAGTGTACTTAAACCGGGGTATGCCTGTAGATTATTTGCCCATTATTAAACACTGCATTAGCATACAAAAATAAAGTAAATAAATACAGTTATACTTACCACAACAGCAAGTCCCTCTGTCCTCCGTAGCAAGAAAGCATATACAGTACATAATAAAGACATTCCAATGGCCCCTAACCCCTTAATCACCTTAGCGCAGGCCTGCCTGGTCTTTCTGCGGCCTGCGATGAGTCCGGCCGGGCGCCAGTTAATGAAATAAATTTAAAAAAAAGTTTAAAATGGCGGCGATTCCCTGCTCCCCCCCTCCCTGTTCCCTCCCCCCGCCCGCTCGCAACGTGGGACGGAGGGAGAAGTAGCAGCCAGCTGAGCTCTTCTGCGGCCGCTCCCCCTGCTCCCAACGTGGGACGGAGGGGGAACTAACAGCCAGCTGAGCTCTTCAGTGGCCGCTCCCCCCCTGCTTCCAACGTGGGATGGAGGGGGAAGTAATAGCCAGCTGAGCTCTTCTGCAGCCGCTCCCCCCCCCTGCTCCCAACGTGGGACGGAGGGGGAAGTAACAGCCAGCTGAGCTCTTCTGGGGCCGCTCCCCCCTCCCCCCTGCTCCCAACGTGGATATGTGCAGGGGGGTGATGTGAGGTGCAGGGGGGTGAGTTGAGGTGCAGGGGAGTGAGGTGCAGGGGGGGTGATGTGAAGGGGGAGGTGATGTGCAGGGAGAGGTGATGTGCAGGGAGAGGTGATGTGCAGGGGAGAGGTGATGTGCAGGGGAGAGGTGATGTGCAGGGGAGGTGATCTGCAGGGGGGGTTATGTGCAGGGGAGGTGATGTGCAGGAGGGGTGATGTGAGGTGCAGGGGGGTCATTGGAGGTGCAGGGGGGGGGGTGATGTGAAGGAGGGGGGATGTGCAGGGTGGGATGATGTGCAGGGGAGGTGATGTGCAGGGGAGGTGATGTGAAGGGGGGTGGTCATGTGCAGGAGGGGTGATTGGAGGTGCAGGAGGGGTGATTGGAGGTTTAGGGGGGGTGATTGGAGGTGTAGGGGGGGTGATTGGAGGTGTAGGGGGGGTGATTGGAGGTGTAGGGGGGGTGATTGGAGGTTCAAGGGGGGAGAATAATGTGAGGTGCAGGGGGGAGAGTGATGTGAGGTGCAAGGGAGGAGAATGATGTGAGGTGCAGGGGGGAGAGTGATGTGTGTGGTGTGCAGGGGGGTATTGTGTGTTTGATGTGGAGAGGGAGTATTATGTGTGGGTGAGGGGGAGAGATGGGGGTATGAGAGATAGATGGGGAGTATCGCAAAGGTTGATAGTGAGGGGTTCTGGAGGAGATATATGAGGATGACGATGAGAGGTGCTGGAGGAGAGATGATGGGAAAGTTGATGATGATGATTTTACCCGTGCGGCCCAAATTTTTTTCCTTGGAGCAGTTCGGCCCTTCTCGCTTTACGAGTTGTGCAGGCCTGCCTTAGCGGTTACTAACTGCTATAGTCATGGAGGGGTTAACCCACCCTGACCCGATACAAACCCGGGAGGCCTAAGCTCCCACCCCTGACTGATTATACCCACCCTGTACCCATTGAGTAGTATAGTGTGTGACAAACAGCTTACTCCGGGGCTCCGCCGTCTATCCGGGACTGTTAGAACACGGTCTTTTAGGGTAGGTTAAATGATGAGGCGTCACGTTCTGTTCCTTTAAACAGGCTATGCCTGGTTTATTCAGTCCCAGGCACTGAGACTGCCACAGTGCATACAACAGAAACACAGCAAAACAAAAAGCTGCTCACCTGAGCAATAACTTAACTTAGGTTTTCCCTGACTCAGGGTTGAAGTGGCTTTTCCACTTCCAACAACAAAACAAGGTACTTTGCAGTTTTAGACAAAAAAGGAACAGAATGATTTAACCTGTTTGGGGAGAGGCTTTTCCCCTCTCTGCTTCCAGCAGCCTTCCTGTCTCCAGGCTCTTGGGGAGAGGGAAGAGTAACCAGGAAATCAGTCTTAAATACCTGATTTCTAATTAGCATGACAGGTGACAGAAATCAGGCAGCAGACAAACTCTGGTCTGGATCCCTCCTCCCTCAGTTCCAGCACTTGCCAAACTGTGGGATGGAGTGCATGTATTATGAGGCTGCACTCCCAGGCCAAACAGGATAGAAACTGTTCAGTATCCTGGGGTTTCTGTCACAAGTGGTACATCATACCCATATAATAATTATAGGGCATGATAAGCCTCTATAGCACTCAATGGGCACCCTAATTACAATACATTAATACACAAGACACACAATAATAAAACATAACTAAACTCCAAAAAAACACACTTCACTAAATAAAAACAGTAGCCAGCTAATCCAATCAATACAAGCAATAACAACATCAATAATGAATCAACAATCAAACCAATAAATTCCTAAACCAACTCAAAATGAATAGTAACACTAACCAATCAAAACAATTAATTACTACAACATTAATGAATTTAAACAGTAAAATAGAAAGGAAGAAATTCTAACAATATCTGAAATAACCATAAAACGCAGTAGCTAACATAATACAACATTAACTAAAAACGACCACCAATCGCAAACATTTTATTACCATTAAGCATGAAAAAACAAACAATCACATCCACATAATAAACTGAAATGAAAAAAAGCAACAGCAATACCAAGCCAGAAATGCCCCCCAAATATTGTCATAATAATGTATTAATCTGTACCCTAAAGTGGTACAGATTAATATATTATCAGTCAATGTTCCTTCCCCCAAAAATCAAAAAACACATCCAATGAATAAACCTGTAAAAAGAGACATTTACAAACATTCAATATTTTACTTACCATTAGAAGCGGTGGCCCTCCGACTCCTGGGGTAACAGGAAGCTCACGTACCTTGAAGCCCTCCAACAGCATCCAATGCCATCGGCCATGAAGATCAGGATCAGGTACCCAAATCTTCTTTTTTCTTTCTTTAATCACCTTCTTCTATCTTCATCTGTCACCATTTTTTGATCTTCTTTATCTTCTATCTTCATCTGTCAATCCAAAAAGCCACATGGTAAATCCCAACCGATGTTGTCTCGTCGTCTTCTTGGGCTCAAATGAGGCGTCACGGCCTTAAATAGGGCTTGTGACGTCACATTTAGACTCAAAATGGTTAACAGCCACCTGATTGGCTGTTAAAACCATGTTTCGACTTTAATTTTTTTTTTTTTTTACATGACGTCACTTAAAGGGAATGATGCCAGCCAATCAGAATGGCTGTGCTTCATTTGCTTTAATATTCGGTAGGAAACAGAGTTCCCAGATACCGTGCTTAGCTATATGGTATCACTATAAGCATAGGTATATATATATATATATACAGTGGTTGAGAAATCACCAAAAAATCTACTCGCCACACAAAAAAATCTACTCGCCACCTAGTACCAAACGTGTGCTGCTTGGGCCAATATTTACTCGCCCGGGGGTTAAATCCACTCGCCCGGGGCGAGCAAATGTATAGGTTTGTCGCATATATATATATATATATATATATATATATATATATATATATATATATATATCTATCCAATGAATATAAAAGCAGCAAGGAAAAAACTCTTTTCGTTCATTCATAATCCGTGTCCATATATGTACCTCCTTCCATATGTGGGTAGGACCTGCATATATAGGTATAGTCAGTAATAAATATCTGACTACCTAGTAAACAGTGAATGTGTCCCCCTGGATAAAAACACTGGTACAATGGAAACCCCCAGACCGCAGTAAACGGAATGGGGTACTAACGGTTTGAAGAGCAAGTAGTTCCTTAAGCGTGCATCACGCTGGTAGTAGAACGACAAGGAAATCCTCACGGTGTAGCGGAGCACAGCGAACAAAGTAGGGGGGCTAGACACCGGTAAATATAAAAATCCTTGATTCCATGAGCAACATCATGGCTAGGGATGGGTAAAAAAACTAACGCGTTTCGGGCCGTCGCCCTTTATCGCCCTTTATCGAAGAGAATATTTTCACAGACTGCTTCCGCACTGCTGATATAGGAGTCCCCCGCCTTCAGCTGATCTATGTTACATGATTGAATGGCGCAAAATCGCCGAGCTACGATCCCATTGGTTCTATCTACTTTGTTCGCTGTGCTCCGCTACACCTCCGTGAGGATTTCCTTGTCATTTGCCTTTAAGATGACGTCACGAAGCCGGCGTCACATGGTATTTCAGCCATTCAGATCGTGGGAACCAATTCCACACTCTGATTGGCTGAAATACCATGTGACACCGGCCATCTTGGATTTAGTGACGTCAAATTAAAGGCAAATGAAGCACAGCCATTCTGATTGGCTGGCATCATTCCCTTTAAGTGACGTCATGTAAAAAAAAAAAATTTTAAGTCGGAACCAGGATTTAACAGCCAATTAGGTGGCTGTTAAAACCATTTTGAGGCTAAATGTGACGTCACAAGCCCTATTTAAGGCCGTGACGCCTCATTTGAGCCCAAGCAGACGACGAGACAACCTCGGTTGGGATTTACCATGTGGCTTTTTGGATTGACAGATGAAGATAGAAGATCAAGAAACGGTGACAGATGAAGATAGAAGAAGGTAATTAAAGAAAGAAAAAAGAAGATTTGGGTACCTGATCCGGATCTTCATGGCGGATGGCATCGGATACTGTTGGAGGCCTTCAAGGTACGTGAGCTTCCTGTTACCCCGGGAGTCGGAGGGTCACCGCTTCTAATGGTAAGTAATATATTGAATGTTTGTAAATGTCTCTTTTTACAGGTTTATTCATTGGATGTGGTTTTTGATTTTTGGGGGGAGGCACATTGACTGATAATATATTAATCTGTACCACTTTAGGGTACAGATTAATACATTATTATGACAATATTTGGGGGGCATTTCTGGCTTGTTATTGCTGTTGCTTTTTTTCATTTCAGTTTATTATGTGGATGTGATTTTGTTTTTTCATGCTTAATGGTAATAAAATGTTTGCGATTGGTGTTCGTTTTTAGTTAATGTTGTATTATGTTAGCTACTGCGTTTTATGGTTATTTCAGATATTGTTAGAATTTCTTTTTTTCTATTTTACTGTTTAAATTCATTAATGTTGTAGTAATTAATTGTTTTGATTTGGTTAGTGTTACTATTCATTTTGAGTTGGTTTAGGAATTTATTGGTTTGATTGTTGATTCATTGCTGATGTTGTTATTGCTTGTATTGATTGGATTAGCTGGCTACTGTTTTTATTTAGTGAAGTGTGTTTTTTTGGAGTTTAGTTATGTTTTATTATTGTGTGTCTTGTGTATTAATGTATTGTAATTAGGGTGCCCAGTGAGTGCTATAGAGGCTTATCATGCCCATATTATTATTATATGGGTATGATGTACCACTATACTACTCAATGGGTACAGGGTGGTTATAGTCAGTCCGGGGTGGGTGCTTAGGCTTCACGGATGGGTGAAGGGGGTATTAGCCCTACGGATGGGTGTCTAGATCTTGCGGGTGTGTAGCGGTTGGGTTAACCCCTTTATTACCTTAGCGGTATTAACCGCTAAGGTAATGAAGGGGTTAAGTCCCCCTGCAACCCCCCCGCAAGGCCTAAAAAGCCACTAAGGGCCAAATTCCCCCTTCACCCACCCTCGCTAGCCACAGTAAGCCTGGCATGGGTGTTTAACCCCTTCATTGCCTTAGCGGTTAGCCGCTAAGGTAATGAAGTTGCTGTAAATGCATTTTTTCCTGCATCGGATGCATGCCTGGGGGCTCCGGAGCTGCTATTAATGGCTATCAGCTCCGGAGACGCCCGGCATCAATCCGAGGCAGGAAAAGGGCCTGATTTTTTCTAAGTACAGACATATCGAGGCATCTCCCCACCAATGTACCAACATTTTGTGGTGTATTGGATTTGGGGAGAAGAACGCCTTTTAGGGCTGCGATAGGCCGCGACAGCCGACTCGTGGGTATCTGATTCGCGCGAGTTTATGATCCTTCCGAAAATGGTCGATAAGCGGCTGATCGCCGCTCAATTGGCGATTTTCTTTGGATCATAAAATTTTGCGTCGATACAGGCCGTTATCGAGCACTTATCGAGGCTTACTGAATACGAGTAGCCATTTTGGTCGATAAGTGCTCAATAAGGGCCTTATCGAGGCTTTCTGAATGAGGCTCTCAGTGTTTCCCCAGCTTGAACTCCAGCAACATTGCGAAATACCAGTCCATAATTACTAGTAAGACGTCAGAGTTCGTGTTACATGAGATCATGGCAGCGGACAATCGACCAGCTCAGCTTTTGCACACCGTGGAGAGGCTATGCAAACCAGCATGTCTGCATTCTGGTGAAGTCTTTTCACAGTGATGATTTTGCTCTCTTCTCTGATAAAGTAACCTCCATCAGGGCTGGGATCCTGACTATACAATTTACTAAGATTCAGGGTCCCAGGCATGAAAATGCAGGTTCTCTGGCTTTATGGACTCGCTTTGACCATCTAGATGTAGAAGACCTTGTGCAAACAATCCAGGGGTTGCGTCCCACTACCTGTGATTTGGACTGTAACGGTGAAGGGGTTAACCAGACTCACTAATAAAGGTTAAGCCCACTTGGTTACACCTGATCTGTGTGTGGAGGTTCTAGAGTGTCAGCTCTTGGACCCAGATGTCAGAAATACATTACTGTGACTGTGCAAATGATGCGACATTAAGGATTTATTTGTGTTTTGCCCTCCTGGGGTGCTGGGACCGGGAGATTCCTAGGCTGTAAGTTTCAGCGTGGGTTTGCCGGAGAAAGTCTTTACAGAATGTGTCTATGTATCGGGTGTTCCAGAGTTATGGGATACCCCAAAAGTTGGATCTGAGAATCGAGTGAGATTCTCGGATACAGCCAAGCACATTGCTCCGGTCAAACTCTGACTCTGAAAACGTTCTTACGACTCACGGCCAGGATTCCTGCTGCAGCATCATCCAGACAAGGTTAATGGGCATTAAGGGGTTAATGTATACCTGCAACCATACACAGGGTCCCTAGTATAAGGAGGGGTGCCCAGATATATGCCCAGGTACCCTGAACCTGGTGTAGGGGTTCAGGGGGTGCTCCAGCTATGTGATAAAGCTGAGAGTGATTTCTTGTGTGTAAAAAGTTTTAAAAGTTATTTTCTAAAGTTTGCCAAGAATGAGGCTAGTGAGTGTAAGCAGTATATTCCCTCACTCCGTCCCTGACACCAGAATAGGGACTTACACATTTTATCACACAAGATACAGGACAGTATATTTTATTAAACTTTATGTTTAATAGGGCATGTACTGATAACCTGTGAATGAACTGGGATTTCCAAGTCATGGATTCCGAGTGACCAGATGGCTACCAAGCTTGGTGCCTATGGGTCTGTGCAGATTCCGGACTTGAAGGCCTCAGGGAAGCCAAGGAACAGGAAGGGTACTGCACTTCTGCTTGAGTACCCACATCCTGTGCTAACACAGGGCTATCCGGTCACCATTTGCCAGAACCCAGACTTTGTGGAGCATGGACAGCGGGTGGGCTCAGTATGCAAAGAGGTAGAGGTGCCAGGTTGACGCATGCCCCTTTGCAGAATGAAAAAAGGTGCCCTCCCGGCTTTACAATACCGATAAATCGTGCTTGGCTGGCAGGAGAATTCCCACGCTCTGATAGGCTGTAAAGATTGGTGAAGGAGACGCTGAAACCCATAAGGAGACTTGTAGCCAATCAGGAGCACAGATTCCAAACCAATAGCGGCAAATTTAAAGATGCTCTTTACTGAATAGAAGCGAGCTGGCTTCAAAGATTTTGACTCAAGAATTTTTCTAAAGTCCCGCTTTTGAGAACGTAGCGGTCGCGGCTGGGATTGCATGCCGAAATCAGTTCCAGGACTTTCGTGAGTACCTCCCGGTCATTGGAAAGGGCTCCTACAGTGTTCATTTTTGTGAATTTCGTATAAAGGATAGATTTATTCATTTGCCCTGTTCCCAGTAAGTGTGTTAACCCTGTAAATTGTGTTACATTGTGTGTATGTCTTTTACTGAAATAAATTACAATTTATTTTACCTCCTTGCTTTGCTCAATCCATGATCCCGGTATAAAAAGGTGTTGATAAACCTGGTCTCCTGTGACATGGACCCAGTCCCAACACGCCTTTTCTTAGGCTGTGTTGATGTAATCGGGCCAGTGTTTGCCAAAATAGTCCTTTGCTCTTGCTGATGGGGATCTTTCCTGAACCGCTGAAGAAAGCAGTCATCAGAACTCTTCTAAAAAAAAGTCTTCATTAGCTCCAGATTGCGTGACTACCGACCTGTATCAAATCTTCCTTTCCTAGGGAAGGTTTTTGAAAGAGTGGTGGCAACCCAACTGGAAAGCTGTCTATAAACCCCTGATATTTATGACCCATTCCAGTGAAGGGATTGCCCCTTGTGACGAATGGTCTCCACATTTTCCTCATTCATTCAGGTCTCTCTATGCACATTAGCTATTTGCTTCACCTTCTGATGGTCTTTTATCTGTTTTTAATTGTTTTTATATTGTCCATAGTTGTGTCCAATTAATATGCGTTGATATTATCACTTTGCCCGTCCATGCCCTTGTCTTCAGTGGGAGTTTGCTAGCCTAGTGTAACAGATTGCTCACCACAAACAGGACATGACCGCGGGGCCGAGGTGGGGATTGACAAAACACCAACCTCAAGCCGTGAGAGCGCGTCCGGAGTGTAGATTTGTAGTGGTTAACCGGGTCGGGGTTATAGAGGTCAGAATAGTAGAAGGTACTTTGCCGTGGTCGGGGTTGGAGAGGTGCGAATCGACATTGGTAGCCAGGGTCAGTAGTAGAAAAGTACAGAGTCCAAAGAAAGCCAAGGTCAGACAAGACAGAGCTAGGAACAGGAGACACAGGTACAAAGCAAGGAGGCAGGAATTGCAGTCAGCACCACACTGAATGGAGTCTTGTGCTCAGCCATCTTGCCAAGGGGCTGACTGAGCTTTTATAGTACCAGGAACCAATAGCAAGGCTGCAGGGGAAAGTCTTACCAGTAAGCAGTACTGTGATAGGTGGGGAATGAGTCCGTGGCAGCTGTGGTGAGATGCAGGGAAGACAGGATCTGTTTGCTGGCATGCGCCCCCCGCCCGCGCGCAGTCCATGCGTGCTGCGCGCCACCGACGGCATCACGTGGGCGGTGGCAGGGCCAGTGGCGAGAGTCTCTCTAGGCGGGTAGGGTAGAATCCCAGCTGATACTTCCTGGTTGCTGTCCTCGTCGGATGAAGTATGGTGTTACGAAACGCGTTGTGGTCACGGGAGGCTATCTCAGCGTGCTTGCCCTTTGGCTGAGGACAGCTACCAGGAGCTATCAGCGGGGATTCTACCCTAGCGTAGTGAAGTTGCAGTCTGGACTGTTTTTACAGCATCTTTCTCGGCATCCCGTCTGTTACCTTGTGTAATGCTAAAGGCCTAACACGTAAAGGTGAAGTCATCACGTAGCTACGAGGAGCCGTGATGACGGACGCTCGGAAGCTACCATCATCCCCTTGTCTCAACGAGTATGCGGACTGCAGCCATATCCACAGCTTTAAAATCTAGCAGTGGGAACTAGATTATACTCCAACTTGTATCCATGTGTTGTGGACTTGTGAGACCCTAACCTCGTGCCCCCAATTCATGTGGGGATGATTGGATCTGCATAATCCTACTTTATTATGTAAGTGTTATTTAGTCATTTTTATAAAAGTTTTAATGAATTTTGACTTATTGTGTTTTTCTCTCTTTGCTCACTTTTTTTGTTGTATATTTTCTGGTCTAGCCCCGCTGATCACGGGAGAATAGGAGCAGCAGAGGGTTAATCGCCTATCTTGGAAATAAAGGGAACTCTTTTGGGACAGCACGCACTTTGTTCTTTACTGCATGTATCATAATGTGCAAGATTTGTTATAACTGAATTAATTTGCTTTCATTTTTTAAATACATATTAAAATTCTGAGTGCTATGGCTGCGAACTTTGCTATGTAGTGTCTGGGAGACAGACCCGCTAGGCAGAGGTGGAGAGTAGAGACCGACCCGTACCTGGGATTCGAATCCTGAGGCAGTAGAATCGTGGGGTCCGAGGTCAGGGCATGAGAAGGCAGGATACTCATGGTCACTATTCTGGGATCAGGGCTGGAGAGAGGCAGAATGGTAGGGGTCACAGTTCCGAGGTCGGGGTAGAATTGTCAAAGCGAGGTAGTCCGGTAATAAGCAAGGAACAAGACAGGCAGGACAAGGCTTTCATCAGAAGGGTAGGTAAACATAACCTTGCACAGGCAAGGAGGAGAGAGGAATGGGAGCCTTATAAAGGGAGAAGTCAGGTGGAATCAATAAGCTCAGGAAGAGGCTGACTTCTGGCCTCAGCAGCCGTGTTGGTAGAGGCAGATGTCTTGCCCCCGCAGCCATGTTCGTTGATCCTCCTTGAATTCCCCCTTTTAGGGGCAGACTCCGAATGCAATGGGGTGGGTTTGGCAGAAAAACCCCTGTGAAAGTTCTTGACCAAGGCAGGAGTGTGGACATCAGATGCCTTGACCCAACTCATCTCTTTGGGATGTTCACCTATCAGTCAACCAGGTACTGAAGGGACCATCTCGAGATACGGTTGTTCAAAATCTTCAGACATACGACATAGTCTGGCTGACCATCCATGGAAATAGGAGAAGGAGGGGGTAGAGTTCCGGATGACCGGTTTCAGCAAGGAGACGTGGAAGGGATCTTGAGTGATGCAGGGAGCTCAAGCTGGAAGAACACTTCGTTCACTCTCTGGTAAATCCTGTAAGGACCAATAAAACATGGTTCCAATTTCCACAGCAGAAAACTGCAGGGCATTAGATAGCCCGAAGGGCATGACGAAGATACTCATGATGTTAGATGCAGTCTTCAACTCGTCCCCCTGCCTGATTCGGACCAAGTTATAGAATCCTCTTAGATCTAGTTTGGAGAAGATGGTTGTGCTACAAACGCGATCGAGGAGTTCCGGAATCAGAGGGAGCAGGTATGGATTCGTAATCATAATGTTGTTAAGACCCCGGTAGTCTAGTCCATACAGGGTCTTGCGGACCCATCTTTTTTCTGGCCAAAAAGAAGCCCACACCTGTGGGGGAACTTTTAATAAATCTGTGAGCCAGTTTCTCTTTGATATAGGCCTTCATGGCTACAGTCTCTGGTTCCGACAAAGGGTAAGTCTGCTCCTGAGGAGGAACCGTACCAGGTAGCAGATCGATGAGATAGTCAAAAGGACAATGAGGGGGTAGTTTCTCCTCCTGCCTTTTACTGAAGACGCCCTGAAAAGCCTGGTATGCTGGAGCTAGATTTGTCAATACCTCTGTTCTGAAGCAATGATGGTACACCAAGGAGTGTGGATCACCATACACTTGTAGGAGGCCCATGCCGTAGGAGGCCCATGCTGTCACCTGGTCTGATGAGCAGTCAATCCGTGGCTTATGGACTTGCAGCCATGGGAGTCCCAGAATAATGTCTGTGCCTGGGGAGAATATTTCTTTTTGAGAGGAATGCAGACTGTAACGGACGTGCTCGCCACAAACCAGGACCGGACAGCGGGGCTGAGTTGGGGATGTGAATACACCGACCTTAGACCACGAAGCCGGTTCTGGATTGCGCAGTTCGTAGTCATTCGTAGCAGGGTCAGGGTTGGAGAAGCCAGGGTAATCCATAGACACGCCAGGGTTGGAGACGGTCGGGTAGTCGATGTCCAGGCTGGAGTTCGGCAACAGGAAGTCAGGTACACACTGCTTCAGCGTAGCAGCTGAAGTGCGGGAATGGCCTCTGCGCGGGGAGCGGCCCATGATAAGGTCTCTGCAAGGGGAAAATGCAGGTCTCAGGAGCAAGGCAAGGATAGCACTGGGGATCCAGCGCTTCAGCACAGGAACCAGGAAGCATACCTCTCTGCCTGGGGTGAATGCAGCAGGTCTCCGTAACAAGGCAAGACAAGCACTTGGGATCCAGTGCTTCAGTACAGGAACCAAATAGCAGACCTCTGCCTGGGGTGAATGCAGCAGGTCTCATGAACAAGGCAAGGCTAAGGCAAAGTAGCTTGTGGCAAACACAGTTACATCCAAGTGAATCTTGGGTTATGCTCAGCAATGAGGAAAAGGGAAAGCCCAGTTTAAGAAGGGCAGATAGCCAATTCCAAGACAGGGGGTGTGGGAATTCCTCCAATGCCAGAGCAGAGAGACAGAGATGCAGTGATTGCAAGCACAGGTGATAGTGCTTGCAAATCCAAGGGAAGGTCTGTCTAAGAGCTCATCAACTCTGCAAGAGCGAGCTCCAGCCAAAACCAGGAACGGATTTCTTACACCGACACAAAGAGCAAAAGCCCGGTCCACGAAGGAGCCTGCCGCCCCTGAATCGACGAATGCCCGGGTTGACACGCAGCACCCCTGCCAGAAGAGGCAGATGAGTAACATCAGATGGCAGGGAGAAGGAGGACAGAAATGAGATGTGCCCAGAGAAGGCTCTCCCTTCTTTAGGCTTTGGCATTTCCTGGCTTCCTCGGGCAGTATCGAGCTATATATCCCTTCACGCCACAGTAGAGACACAGCCCAGTCGTATCTGTTGAGGTGCTTAGTTTCCTCCTACAGCCACATACCCCCCAACTCCATGGTCTCCTCCTTAACCGTAGTTGGGGCCGGAAGGGGGTTCGGAGGATGAGGTTCTAGTAGAACTGACAAGATTTGCAGATCCAGACTATGCTCTTGTTGCCTCTCTAGGATAAGGATGTCCAAGGAAATGCAGAGTGCGATCTGTCTCTCTAGATCTGCCGGGATGTGTCTGCAGGTAAGTTAATCAAGCCTTTCGGAGAGACCTTGCCGAAAGGCTCCTTTCAGGGCTCCCTCATTCCAGTCAGTCTTCGCAGCCAATGTCAGGAATTCAACTGCGTAGCGGCCTACCGGGCTACTCCCTTGTTGAATTGTCATAAGGGTGGCTTCGGCAGTGATTGCCCGACCTGGAGTGTCGAAGACCCTTCGGAAAGCCTGGATGAAGGCTGCAGAGTCATGAACAAAGGTGACGCCCATGCCAGAGCCTCACCAGCCAGGAGAGATATGATAAATGCCACCCGAGAGCGATGGGAACTGAAGGATGATGTATATCCTTATATGTATAAGGAGGATGATTATAAATCAAAGTGGATCTGGCATTGATTCAGGAACCCCCTGGAGCCAGAGGGGGAGCCAGCATAATGTTCAGGGTTGGGAATAGTTGGCTCCTTGAGAACCACTGGAATGGGTGCTACTTACTGGGCCGGAGGAATGGGTGCCAAAGAGGGATCATCCGGGGATGCACAGAGAGTGAGTAGAGAGGATTGCAAGGTGTTGGCGATGCCAGCTAATGCACTATCCAACGTAGCCAGGTGGGTTTAGTGCTTACCCAAGAGTTAGCCCTGGAGGAACACGTCCTTCTCCACCTCTGCCAGGTCCATTGCGTATGGCTTGTGCAACGTGTTATGGCAGTGTACGTTGCTTTGTACTGTCCGGGAGACAGACCTGCTAGGCAGAGGTGGAGAGTAGAGACCGACCGGTACCTGGGATCCGAATCCTGAGGCAGTAGAATCGTGGGGTCCGAGGTCAGTGCAGGAGAAGGCAGGATAGTCAATGTTCCGGGGTCAAGGCTGGAGAGAGGAAGAATGTTAGTGGCCACAGTTCCGAGCTCACAGCTGGAGAAAGGCAGAATGGTCAAGGCGAGCTAGTTCGGCAACAGGCAAGGAACAAGGCAGGCAGGACAATGCTTTCAACAGGAGGCTAGGTAAACAGAACCTTGCACAGGCGAGGAGAGGGAAATGGAAGTCTTATAAAGGGACAAATCAGGTGAGATCAATAAGCTCAGGAAGAGGCTGACATCCTGCCTCGGCGGCAATGTTAGTAGATCATCATACTGAGTAACACTAGATTTGATACTATAGAAGCAGTGCAGTTAAACAAATCAATCATTGGAAAATAGAAAAGATTGTATCCTGTGGAAAATATTCTTCTCAACTGGATGACAATAATTGTAAACATCAGCCACTGTAATACTTAGTGGGTTCCAGCAAGATTTGAAATGTCAGCCTAGTATTAGGGTCTAACATTGGTTGTGTGAATAAGAGATAAAGTAATAATTAATTTTTATCATTTGATTTTTTTTCTCCCACAAAAGTATACCCATTTGTTAAAAGAGAAGATGAAAGATTTCTCACATGACGTAGTTTGCACAGACCCTGGTGCCAGCGACGAGAACACTCAAGATGAGCTAGGAAAAATTGAGTCAGTCATATGGAAGCCCAGTTTAGCTAAACTGAGGTACTCCAACACATACAAAATGGAGCCCAGAAAGAAATTTGTAGCCCGTGTAGTAAAAAGAAAAATGGAGCAGATTCTACAGGTATTTTAACATTTGTTAACTGTGTAAAATATTTCAGCCAAACTAGACAGAACATTCAGAAACATTTATTATTTTAAGTAAATCCTCGTTGCCTCCAGAAACATGTGACATTCATTGGTTAATTACTCGTCCAGAGCTATTAATAAGCCATGCATTACAAGAAATAGGCAACACAAAATTATTTCACTGATTTCACATTTATATTCCAGATCTTTGCCCTTTTCCAATGGAGTTTATTTATTGAACTACATTTGCACCTCATATTTGATTTATCAGAACTCTAGTCTCAGTTGGAAAATCATGTTCTTAGTGTCAGATCTGGACTTACACATCCAAACTGCCCCAATTTGGTGAAATATATTAGATGTATTGGTCAATGGCCCTTTATTTCATAACATGAAAAATAAAAAACATTGCACTTCATTGGATCGACCAAAATCTTTAAGCCCGTCATAGTTCATCTTAGTTACATAGTAGATGATGTTGAAAAAAAAAACATTCTTCCATCAAGTTCAAGCTATGCTAAATTTAGACGACAGATACTTATCCTATATTTATACTTATTTATCCAGAGGAAGGCAAACAAAAACCCCAGTGAAATATAATTTAATGTTATCTCATTAGTGGAAAGATGAATTCCTTCCTGACTCCAAATATTGGCAATCAGATTACTGGATCAACATCCTTTCCATGTTTACTTATTTGGTATATCCCTGTATACCTTTCTTTTCTAAAAAGATGTCCAACCTGTTTTTGAAGATATCTATTGTACTGTATCTGCCATCACAATCTCCAAGGGTAATGAATTCCACATTTTAACTTCCCTTACTATAAAATAATAATTTCCTTTGTTGCTGGTGAAATCTCATTTCTTCCAACCATAAGTGATGACCCTGTGTCTTATGTACTGCCATTGGGATGAATAGTTCTTTTGAAAGCTCCTTGTATTGCCCCACAATATTTTTGTATATAGTTATCATATCCCCTCATAGACGCCTCTTTTCTAATGTAAACAAATGTAATTTAGCTAGCCTCTCCTCATAAATCAGATTATCCATCTCCTTTATTAATTTGGTGGCTCTTCTCCATAATGTATTTTCTTTGGAGTGGTGCCCAAAATTGTACTCCATGTTCAAGGCGTGGTCTTACTTATGCTTTATAAAGGAGCATCATTATGTTTACTTCCCTTCCATCCATTGCTTGTTTAATGCAAGATAATATCTTGTTTGCCTTCGCAGCTACAGTACTGCATGACTTTAGGCACTATTGCTAAACCTACTGTCTAAAAGCACTCCTAAATCCTTCTCCATAAGGGATTCTCCTAATTTATCCCCATTTAATTTTTAAGTTGCCTGTTTATTCTTGTTTCCCATATGCATAATCTTACATTTATCTATATTAAACCTCAACTGTCATTTACCTGCCTATGTTTCCATTCTATCCAAGTCCTTCTGGAGAGAAATTAGATCCTGATTTACACAATTTTTAGTGTCATCAGCAGAGATGGAGACTTTGCTCTCTATCCCAACCTCAAGGTAATTAATAAACAAGTTAAAAAGCAGGGGTACCAGTACCGATCCTTGAGGTATTCCACTCACAACTTTAGCCCAACCTGAAAAAGTTCAATTTATGACAACTCTCTGTTGTCTATCCTTCAACCAGTTTTCAATCCAGATGAAAATATTTTTACCGAGTCCAATTTGCTTTATTTTGTACACTAACCTCTTGTGTGGTACTGTATCAAAAGTATTTGTACCACTCACAATGGCAATGAATGGGTATCCACAAAATGAAATACATTACAATAAAATGAAAACAAACATTTGCCAAAAAATGCATTGATTGTCAATGTGGTCATCTATACTTTCAAAGGGGCATAGCTACACATATTGCCAATCAATGGGCATCCAAAAAAACACAATTTAATCAAATACAATCAATATGTTTCTCTTCATCTCCTCATTACATCTCAGCCCTAATTTCTCGCTATGCACCATCCCGACTCTTGCGTTCTGCTCAAGGATGTCTTCTCTCTACCCCTTTGTATCTAAAGCCCTCTCCTGCCTTAAACCTTTCTCACTGATTGCCCCACACCTCTTGAATGCCCTTACTCTCTATCCGACAAGCACCCTCTCTATCAACCTTTAAGACCCAACTCAAAACACACCTGCTTTAGGAAGCATATGAGTAGCTCTATGAGTGATAGTTTTACACCGCATACATAAACTTTGGCCCCTTGCAGACGCGCTTACCAGAATGCCCTCCTGTCTCTGTTCATCCTTCCTATCAACCAATTAGATTGTAAGCTCTTTGGAGCACGGACTCCTTTTCCTAAATGTTACTTTTATGTCTGAAGCACTTCTTCCCATTATGTTATTTATATTATTTGTTAGCTATATGATTGACACGTGTATTACTGCTGTGAAGCGCTATGTACATTAATGGCGCTATATAAATAAAGACATACATACATTTCTTACCTTTGCCGGGATGAAGCTTCATCCTCCTCATCAGACTGTGGCTCCACCAGGCAATGATGTGCAGAAGTCCACGATTCTCAGTTGCTTGGTTCATTTTTGCTTAAGCAAAAAAAAAAGAAGATCTACTCAATGGGGCCTCCTCTGCAAGCAACTGAGGATCGTGGACTCCTTCACATCATGCTAATGAGGATTATTGCGTTGTGGGTCAAGAGTTGGTGCCCCTGTTGGATGAGGTGGATGAATCTTCATCCCAGCAAAGATAAGAAAGACATTTATTGAATTTTATTAAATTGTTTAATTCTTTTTGTGTTTATCTGTCCCACTTGGAGGGTATAGATAACCATTCATTACCCTTGGATACCGAGATGTCCATGCTCATCATGTAGGGACTTCAACACCATGTATTGCAAGTTCTTAGGAAGGACTAGTTGTCGCCTGTCCGGCTTGTTGTGGTATTGCACCACCCGATAGAGTAAGCAGTTGTCTATTTCGAATTTGTCGACTTCCCGCATGAGCAAGGCCACCAAGTCATTGGGAGCACGCTTCAGAAGGGCTGGGTTCTTCTTTTCAACGGCTTGCCTAATGATACTAACGACAGGATCTCGTATTTGGTAGTCTACCAGATCTTTCCACCGTAGCACTTTATCATGCGTTATGTTCATTCCTTTTGGATCGCAGTAGGCGGCTGGGACAGCCTGCGACTGGCATCCCAATGAATCTGCAACCCTTAATTCTGAGAAGGCCACTTGGTCGTTGACGATGGCGGCAGTGCTACACATAGCTCGCACCTCGGGTCCTGGGAGTTCTTCCCATTCCTCATCATCATGAGTAGCATTTGGCACTGGCCGTCGGGAGAGGGCGTCAGCCCCGACATTCAAGGGTCCTGGCTTATACTTCAGGGAGAAGCGGTAATTGTTCAGAGCTGCCAGCCATCGGTGTCCTGCTGCATCCAATTTGGCCGAGGTATTGATGTACGTGAGGGGATTGTTATCCGTCCTTACCTCAAACGTAACCCCGTAAAGGTAATCGTGAAGCTTCTCGGTGATCGCCCACTTGAGAGCCAGGAACTCCAACTTGTGGACGGGGTATCTCTGTTCACTGGGTATCAGACTGCGGCTGATGTAGGCTACAGGCCAAAGCCCCTCGGGGTGCTTCTGGTGCAGGACGGCACCCAGTCCATTGAGACTGGCATCCACATGCAGAATGTATGGTTGTTCGGGATCAGCATACGCAAGCACCAGCGCTTCAGTCAGACATTTCTTCAATTTCAGGAAGGCCTGTTCACACTCAGACGTCCATTTATCACCAAACGGTTGGCGGGCCGATACGGCCTTCCTTCCGGTCTCTTCGGGGTATATCTTCAACAGATTGTTCAGGGGTTTAGCTCTACTAGAGTACCCTTCCACAAAGCAACGGTAATACCCACAGAACCCCAGGAAGGATCGTAGTTCTGTGACATTCTCGGGACACGGCAGGTTCACGACCGCTTCTACTTTGGCTGGGTCGATGCGATCCCTTGAGCAGACACGATGTGCCCCACGTAGGTCACCGAGGTGTGACAAAACCGGCACTTGTCTAGGGACAATTTCAACCCTTTCTTCCCAAGACGGTCTATCACATTAAGCAGCCTTTCTTCATGCTCTTCCAGAGTTCTTTCGAAGACAATGATGTCATCCAGGTAGACGAGACACTCCCGTGGGTTCATGTCCCCGATAGTCTTCTCCATCAGTCGTTGGAAGGTAGCAGGGGCCCCACATATACCTTGGGGCATACGTGTAAATTTGTAGAACCCCAGGGGACAGACGAAGGCTGTTTTCTCCTGATCCTCTGCATTCATAGGTACCTGATAGTCCCCGGATCGTAGATCGAGCACGCTGAACCATTGGCTTCCGTTCAGAGCATTCAGGATCTCTTCAATGCGAGGAAGGTTGTACTGATCCGGTATCGTACGATTGTTCAGGGTTCGATAGTCAACACACAGTCGTACGGATCCGTTCTTTTTCCTCACCACCACTATGGGTGACGCGTAGGGGCCCCGAGACTCCGTCAAAATCCCAGCGGTCTCCATTTCCTGTATGACGTTCCTCACATCGCCCACATCCCGCGGGGCGATACAACGAGAGCGTTCCCGGGTTGGGGTGGCATCACTCAGTCGAATGGCATGTTGGGCGCTGCGACTGCACCCCACATCCATCTCACTCATGGAGAACACAGTCCGTCGTTTATTCAACAGGGTTGTCAGCTACTCTTTCCACTCAAGGGGCAATGTCGACTCGCCGAAGTTCAGATCGACTAACCGCTCATTCACTGCCGCCGCATTCACCTGGGGCGTTGTTTCCACAGGGCTGACAGGATATATGCAACCCAGACTTTGGTCGGCATCAAGTTCCATCGGGAAGGGGGAGATGTTCTGCACATACACGTAGGTGCGTAGAGGGATTTTAGTCGTCCACTCCCTCACTTCGGGTAGTACCCTATACCCTCTCTGAACTTCTTCCTCAGGGGTACTCTCCAGAGAGAAAAGCTGATCGCTCTCATCTTGTTCGGGATAACAGCACCAGACAGCCATTCGTTGCACTCCCCCTGGTAATATGGTCGTCAGTCCGCGTTGATGATTGTAGCGATCCCCGTGACGCTCCAGGGCATATACCCGGTTGCACTCCTCTCGTAGGATGGGATCTAGGAGCGAATTTGGCCAGCGGCAACTCGTTGGTCTCTTTCAGGTACGCTCTGATTACAGCTTGTACTATATCAGTGTTGGTCCCCAAGATGATCGGATACTTGCACTGGTCTTGGGGCTCCGGGCATACCATTGCCCCTACATACATGGGGTGTTTCTTGCCGGTGTTCAGTTGAAGTATTTCCAGTTGAACCCTTACAATCCCATCGATGGGGTAGTCTTCATTACTTAACCCCCTAACTTTCATATGATCGGCCGCCATCAGGGGGCAGTGTCTGAGGTGCTGGTCATTGAACTTGCGGTATATGATGGTCACTTATGATCTCGTGTCCAGTAGGGCCGAGGCATAGATCCCTTCCAGTACCACAGGCACGATGGCCGCGGGGCCTACTTGACTGTAAGCTTCCCTTGGTGAGGCGTCCTCACCGGGGTCGGCGTCAGAAGGGGCATCTTTGGTTCCAGGAGGGGGTTCTGAGTCAGACTCGGTCATTTGTACTCGGCATACCATTGACCGGGCGGGATTTCTTCTATCGTGAGGTTTTTCCTCCGGAGGGTCCTCCCTCTCCGGACAATCGTAGGAGAAGTGGCCCTTCTTCCCGCAGTTATAGCAAACTTCGTCGCGGCGTTCAGGACGATCCTTGTACGTGGAAGATGATCTGTCTGGGGCACGACCCTTCCTGGCAGACGACTTGTGAGTCACTTCCTCCTCCTGGGTGGAAGATTTCTTACCCTTTGGAGCGGAGGGCACAGCGGTGTCACTCTTGGTCTTTTTGGATTCATGAAAATGTCGCTGCACCTCATGTCCTCGGATATGATGCAATAATTCCATGTAGCTGGGTGGTACCGCAGCGATTGGGGCGGCCCGCATCATTATAGCTATATTGTGATCAGGTAACGACCCCTTTAGTAGCTGTTTGAATCGGTATCGGTCCGCTTCGGTGGCGGAAATTATGTTTTTGGACAGGAGGGTCCCCAGTGACAGCTGTAGTTCGTGAGCGAAGGCAGATAAATCCTCTCCTTCTTTTTGGCGGAGAGCTTTGAACTGGGCTATCAGCTCATCCTCGTCGTCTTGTTGGGTATAGGACTGAGTGAGCATTTCCACGAGTTCCTGTGCCGTAACTTCTCCTTCCACTTCACGATGCGTCCGTACCAGCCGGGAGGCTGGGCCTCGGAGGCACTCGACCAGCCTCTGTCTTTTGCTGGCTTCGGAGCACGACCACTCCGCTATTGCTTGGAGCGTATGGTCCCTCCATGTCTCGATTCCTTCTTCTCCTGCAGGCGTCGGCAGAATCTCGGAAAAGGCCTTTAGTTTCCTGTAGCTCTGTGCTTGGGTCGAGATGGTTACAGCTTCTACTAGTTGGGAGGCTATCGCATTCAAGGAAAGATCTCCACTAAGGGGCTGACTACTGGTTCCAGCTCCCACGCTAGGCATGTTTGGGAAGCCACCTGGCTGTCTATCAGGAGTAGGCGAGGTGGGTGGACTTCCCGCCCAGCTGCTGACTCCCCCGAAACCGCTTGGGGTGAAGGAGACCTTGGGGGGGCATACCCCGTGGGGCGTACTGGCGGACTGTTGGTTCGTGGTTGGTCCAGTATGGGCGGACGCTTCTTCGGACGCCTGGGTGTCAGGATAGATCATGAGACAGTCCTCTGCGGAGGGCTCGGGTAGGTTTAATACATGTGGAATAGTCTCTGAGCATATATCACATTCCGTGGCCATGAGGTAGGTGGTTCCCCGGCCGTCAACATCAAGTTTAAAGTCTATCATTTGAGCAGTGGCCAGTCCCGGACAATCCCGTACTTGTGTGCGTACTGTGTAGAAGCCCGTATCATTGGATACTCCCGCCACTGCAACCACGCATACTTGGAGACACGTGGCGCGCTAAGGCCCAGTCGATTACGTCTTGCTTGGATGGAACGGACATGATGGTGTTCATTTTGAACAAATCGATAAGGAATAGGGCACCCCAGGTAGAATCTCAGCAGCGCCTCCAAATGTAACGGGTATTCCCCCATACAATCGCATATAATGTGTGTGTGCGGGGAACTTAGTGTTACCAGGTGTGGTGCTTTACCTGTTAGGCTCATAGGAGGGCTGAGCTTCCGCCACGGGGAATCTGGGGCATGTATAATACTGCGAGTAACCGCGTACTCGGTGCAGCGCCTCCACCTGCGATGGCTCCCACCAGAGGGGGAGTGGTTCCTCGCAGGACAATATATATATATATCTATATATATATCACTACACATACACAGCATGTAAAACAACCAATGACTTTTACTAGCGTGACCGTACTCAAGCATAACACTCATAAATCAACAGGTGTCCCTCCCTAGAGGAGACACTAACTAACGCGTCTCGCAGGACGCTCCACCCTACACCGGGTGATCCCACCCCATGTCCAATAATCCCCACACAATGTCCCGCACTCTTACAGAGAGAGGATATGTGTGACTGCGCAGTCACTAGTGAAGCTAATAGGATCGTTGGTGCACTTGTTGATAAGGATTACCTGCCG
Source organism: Ascaphus truei (assembly GCF_040206685.1). Classification (NCBI taxonomy): domain Eukaryota; kingdom Metazoa; phylum Chordata; class Amphibia; order Anura; family Ascaphidae; genus Ascaphus; species Ascaphus truei. The sequence continues at coordinate 234,557,952 of NC_134486.1, read as the reverse complement.
AGCACTCCAGTGCTCGGGCCTGCAACTGGCTTCACAAAGGATCCGATGAGCTCCTACACGACATCCAGGATCCACCCGCGTGGTGATCCGTCAGGGGCGATCCCACCCTGAAGATAGTCCAGCTCTCTTTAATGGCGGAGACTTGAGCCCAAGTCTCTCAGCAGGAAACGCAGCATCCGCTGTGTCCCTAACTAGCAAACGGCTAATGGGGCAGGGTCCCTAACCTAGGGCCTGTCCCTTTAGCACTCAGCTACTGGTGACTCAGGGCTATCTGGGGCCTAGGGGGATGCTGGCCTAGTGCAGGGAGTCGCTGACTCCTGCACCCTACCTCCTTTCCTTAGCTGCTCCGGTCACCAACTAAACTAGCGTGCTCCAAGCCCACGAAATGTACCTATCCCTGAGCAGGGAGATACTGTAGCCCTATTTGCTCCCTGGGGTCATGTGGCTCTGCCGCTGTGCACCCTGGGGGCTGACTGCTCTTCACTGCGCATGCGCAACCTGTCTGTGGGCCTCCCGGCGCTCCTAGCCCCTGCGCATGCGCAACGCACCTTGCAATGGCGACGCCCTGCACCGCGAGCCGCCGGGACCTCAGCAACGCGACCGCGGCCCTAGCAATGGGCCACGCGCGTCCCCAGCAACCGGCCGCATCCATAGGAGAGGCGCGCTATGCTAGCGCACGCCCCCGCACTTCACCCCGAGCGGCTCCGTGAGTAACCGGAGGGGGGGCTCTGCGCACTGACAGGGGACCTGGCTACATATATATATTTTTTCTTTTACATGGTTTACCAAAATATAGAAACAAATAGCAGCCACATCAGTCAGCTAGATTGTAAAAGGCAGTACCGTTAGCATATTCCAAGTCAGCTTTATTTAATCCAGTATAATCTACAGTTTGTATACGAGACAACTGGATAAAATGAATAGACTGGAATATTTCTACATCTGCATGAAACTGGACCTTGCTGTGGTTTGTCTAGTGTATGTTTTGTTATCTTAGCTCTGTTCCATATTTCATAATCCCAATCACCCCAAGAATATAGTATTGTATTTTTCTGTAGTTTTAACCCCTTCTTTGCCAAAGGGCTAGTATCACATTGCTTTTCAGAAAATGGATTGAAGTCCTTATGCACTGGGAGATACTGGATAGCAGAGGAACCTTTATAGCAGGCCTACACAACACGGGGCCCGTGGCGGCTTTCCGCTCTCCCCCTTCCTCCCAAGTCCTCTCTACCCCTCCGCCTCCCTCCCGAGTCCGCTATCCCGCTCCCCCAGGAGCTCGCTCTCCCACTCCCCCAGGAGCCCGCTCTCCCCCTCCCCCAGGAGCCAGCTCTCCCCCTCCCCCAGGAGCCAGCTCTCCCCCTCCCCCCAGGAGCCAGCTCTCCCCCTCAAGCCACGGCAGCAGTGCGCTCTAGCATTGAGGCACCTCCGTGCCTGCTGCTTGCTAGAGCGCGTGCGTGACGTCCTGTCCCTGCTCTGCCGCCTCCTCCGCAGCAAACCAAGGTAGGGAGGGGGGGTCGTTGGAGGTGCAGGAGGGAGTCATTGGAGGTGCAGGGGGGGGTCATTGGAGGTGCAAGGGGGGGTCATTGGAGGTGCAGGGGGGTCATTGGAGGTGCAATGGGGGTCATTGGAGGTACAGGGGGGTTGATTGGAGGTGCAGGGGGGGTGATTGGAGGTGCAGGAGGGGTGATTGGAGGTGCAAGGGGGGTGATTGGAGGGGCAGGGGGAGTCGTTGGAGATGCAGCGGGGGTCGTTGGAGGTGCAAGGGGGGTGATTGGAGGTGCAAGGGGGGTGATTGGAGGTGCAGGGGGGGTCGTTGGAGGTGCAAGGGGGGTCGCTGGAGGTGCAAGGGGGTTCATTGGAGGTGCAAGGGGTTCATTGGAGGTGCAAGGGGGGTCATTGGAGGTGCAAGGGGGGTCATTGGAGGTGCAAGGGGGGTCGTTGGAGGTGCAGGAGGGAGTCATTGGAGGTGCAGGGGGTTCATTGTAGGTGCAGGGGGGGGTCATTGTAGGTGCAGGGGAGAGAGATGTTTATGAAGGGGGGAAAGTGATGTGAGGTGCAGGGGGGGAGTGATTTGAGGTGCAAGGGGGGTGATTGGAGGTGCAGGGGGGGTCATTGGAGGTGCAGGGGGGGTCATTGGAGGTGCAGGGGGAGTCATTGGAGGCGCAGGGGAGGGTCATTGGAGGTGCAGGGGGGGTCAGAGATGCAGGGGGGGTCATTGGAGGTGCAGGGGGGGGTCATTGGAGGTGCAAGGGGGGTCATTGGAGGTGCAAGGAGGGAGTCATTGGAAGTGCAGGGGGGATCATTGGAGGTGCAGGGGAGAGAGATGTGTATGAAGGGGGGAAAGTGATGTGAGGTGCAGGGGGGGAGTATTTTGAGGTGCAAGGGGGGTGATTTGCAGTGCAAGGGGGTGATTTGAGGTGCAGGAGGGGTCATTGGAGGTGCAGGGGAGAGAGATGTGTATGAAGGGGGGGAAAGTGATGTGAGGTGCAGGGGGGGAGTGATTTGAGGTGCAAGGGGGGTGATTTGCGGTGCATGGGGGTGATTTGAGGTGCATGGGGAGTGATGTGAAGTGCAGGGGGGAGAGTGATGTGAGGTGCAGGGGGGAGAGTGATGTGAGGTGCAGGGGGGAGAGTGATGTGAGGTGCAGTGGGGTAGAGCGATGTGAGGTGCAAGGAGGGAGAGTGATGTGAGGTGCGGGGGGTAGAGTGATGTGAGGTGCAGGGGGAGAGTGATGTGAGGTGCAGGGGGAGAGGGATGTGAGGTGCAGGGGGGCTGGGATGGGTGTGGTGTGCAGGGGGTTATTGTGTGTTTGATGTGGAGGTGGAGTATTATGTGTGTGGGTGAGGGGGAGAGATGGGAGTATGAGAAATAGATGGGGAGTTTCGCAAAGGTTGATAGTGAGGGGTTCTGGGGGAGATATGAGGATGATAAAGAAGGGTGCTGGTGGAGATATATAAGGATGATGATGAGAGGTGCTGGAAGAGAGATGATGATGATAATGATGATGACGAGAGGTGCTGGAGGAGAGTTGATGATGATGATGATGATGATAATGATGATTTTACCCGTGCAGCCCAAATTTTTTTTCCTTGGAGAAGTTCGGCCCTTCTCACTTTATGAGTTGTGCAGGCCTGCTTTATAGGTATAGAAACTAACCTTTTAATTTAAAAAAAATGCACCACTGACATTATCTTTAAAAAAAAAAATTCTAATTACAGACATTTCAAGTAAAATGATCTTGGAATATACAGAAAAAATTACAGTAAGCATGAAAGCAAAAAAGGTATTATAATTTTGAATTAGAAGACTAAAAAACCTTATTCCCCTTCCATTTGTTTTGTATACTGTAGGTCAGACTTGAGGGTATCAAATATGACCCTGATATTTGCAGATCCTTATCAATCTCACTGGCCAATGATATACTCACAGCAGTAAAGCACATGAAATTTGATCGCTACAAGTACATTGTGCAAGTGTTAATAATGGAAAAGAGTGGCCAGGGGACAAAAGTAAGTAAACGTTCTTTATACAACCTACAAGTTAACACAATTCAAAAACAAATGGAAAATATTTGAAATCCCTTTATTTTCCTAGAAGATAATTATCTAATATTACTAACAGTAGATTTATAACTATACAGTACTGCTAAATCTGGTTTGGAACTAGGCTGCAATGCAAGATAAGGTATCCTGTTGCGGGTCATATGATTTATAGATGAAAAAGTTGTAAATTTCAAGTACAAATTTAGAATGCAAATACATAATATAGTAAAGTATTAGTCTGACATTATTCAATATTCCTGGGGAATATACAGTACTGTACATATCAACTGCTGAATCCATGATATTGCCACGGCCGGAGGTTCAGTAGAAGTACAGTAGCTTTATTCCACCAACGTTTCTGTCCCACGATCTGTTTGGATTGTACTGAATCTTCTGGTGTGGCACGCTAACAGGATAGAGAAAGAAAACTTATAACAGCACTCTAAAGGAGAATACAAGTGATAAGTGATAAACACAAAATTGTGTGACTTATAAATATAACCGTGAAAGTGAATAATGCTGTGACGATAAAGTGCAAACCAAGTGCAAAAATTGATAAATGTTGCTCAAAAAAAACCTTTAAAGGATGGTCCACAGGAATCCCTCTTGCTGGAACGTGTAGAAGTTGAAGGGGAGAGCAACTCAATCAATGGTGAATATAAAATATGAAAAAAAGACAGAGTTCGCTTGTTTTATGCGCCTATGATATGTTTTATTGATGCAAGCATACATCTTTATGTTTTTATAGATTAAATCGAGTTTGAGTATTATCAGTACACACTATGTTTGGCTTCTTGTTTTACCATACCTATATGGCTGTGTTTCCATTATCCTGAGTGACACCCTGTCACAGAGAGCGACCTGATCCCCAAGACCATATACCATAGGAGGTTGGACCTGTATAACACCCCACTACAGACACTTACCTGAGTTTTGGGATATATGCCTGATCTTATCAGAGAGAATGTGAGTCCTGATTTTAAAGAAGTCTTCAGAAATTGGATAGAAACTTTAAAGAGACGATGTTACACTATATTGTCTTTTTTTCATATTTTATATTCACCATTGATTGAGTTGCGCTCCCCTTCAACTTCTCCACGCTAACAGGATAAGCAGTTTATATACTGCTGCGGCACACTTTATTCTAACAAATCACCGGCTTGTTCCTGGAATGCGACGCTGTTCACCCGGAGCATGCCGCGTTCCTTTTGCTTTCCCAGCCACGGGTCATGCCCGGCTGACGCGCGGTTGATGTGTTAATTGATAATGGTTCAGGATTTAATAGGCTGCAATGCTTCGCGTGTCCGCCAGATGGCAGAAATTCATGAATTGTAATGCAGTATATATATATATATATATATATATATATATATATATATATATATATATATATATATATATATATATACTGTATAACAACAACCCCTATAACCCCTAACATACACATACAGTACTGTATATGCACATCAATGATACTATAGGCCGGCGGGGGCGAGATGTGTTTGCAGCAGAGAGAGATCCGCTGCTCTCTCTGCGCAAACATCGGCACATTAAAAATTATTTAAAATACAATTTTATTCATAGTGTAGATGTGCAGGGGGTCTCCGGAGCTGAACCGCATTGGTTTCAGGTCCGGGGAACCCCTGCTTCCCGAGATACAGACCCCTTTATGAGGTGCCGGTATCCCTCTGCATTTAAAAGTCCCGATCACATGACCGCGGAATGTAAACAAAGCAGAGGGATACCGGCACCCCATAAAGGGGCCTGTATCTCAGGAAGCAGGGGGTCTTCGGACCTAAAACCAAAGCGGGTCAGCTCCGGAGACCCTCTGCACATCTACAGTATGAATAAAACACACATATATAAATAAACACTCATTCCTTACCTTTGCGGCTATGTGCTATGGTAAAGAAGCAGCATGAATGTATTTTTAATAATATTGTACAGTGAGCAGGGGGTTCCCTGAGCCACAAATCAAAACTCGGGGGACCCCCTGCTCCTGCACAATATTATTAAAATACAGAAATGCTGCTTCATTACCATAGCTGATAGCCGCTAAGGCAATGAAGGGGTTAACCCACCGTGCCCGCTTTATTGTGGATAGCGGGGGTGGGTGAAGGGGGTATTTGGCCCTTGGTGTGAGTTTAGGACTTGCGGTGGGGTTGCGGGTGCACTTAACCCCTTTCACGACCGTAGCAGTTAATACCGCTACGGTCATGAAGGGGTTAACCCCTCCCGCTACCCCCCCGCAAGCCCTAAACAACCACCGTTGGGGCTAATACCCCTTTCACCCACCCCCGCTACCCACAATACAAAAAATTCACACACAGCAGCCGCCCAAAAAATAAATAAATAAATCTAAATAAATAAAAAAATACATGAATATAAATAAATAAATATATATATATATATATATATATATATATATATATATATATATATATATATATATATATATCCAAAGAGAATGACCTAGGCGCAAATGGAGACAAGAAAAAACAAACATAGGGTAGTATGTTCTAACAAATAAACCGCCAGAAGGTATAATATGCACTCACAGCGTATAGGATAATATCAAGCTTTGTATCCACTCTGGGATCTGGAACAATTAAATGATGAGTCTGGAACAGCTGGTCATCCACAGCAATTGCAATCTCGAGCAAAGATACCCATGCAGGAAGAGAGATAGAACACAAATAGCGTAACACAGTTTATTAAAATTATTAATAAAAAATGACTATAAGTAAAAAACTCACATTCTGTGAGATATCATAAAACTTTTGAGAATTCTGAGCATCTCACACTCATTGGAAAAGGGTAGTAACACTATGCAGATTTCTTCAACAGTCCTTAGTCTGTAGATTTGTAACCCATAGGGAAATGAGTCCAGGTTGTAAATAGCACACACACTTAGTGTCTCTACTGTTCCACACAGTCTCCTTGTGTGAGCTGTCTCTTTCCGTTACACGGAAAGAGACAGCTCACACAAGGAGACTGTGTGGAACAGTAGAGACACTAAGTGTGTGTGCTATTTACAACCTGGACTCATTTCCCTATGGGTTACAAATCTACAGACTAAGGACTGTTGAAGAAATCTGCATAGTGTTACTACCCTTTTCCAATGAGTGTGAGATGCTCAGAATTCTCAAAAGTTTTATGATATCTCACAGAATGTGAGTCTTTTACTTATAGTCATTTTTTATTAATAATTTTAATAAACTGTGTTACGCTATTTGTGTTCTATCTCTCTTCCTGCATGGGTATCTTTGCTCGAGATTGCAATTGCTGTGGATGACCAGCTGTTCCAGACTCATCATTTAATTGTTCCAGATCCCAGAGTGGATACAAGGCTTGATATTATCCTATACGCTGTGAGTGCATATTATACCTTCTGGCGGTTTATTTGTTAGAACATACTACCCTATGTTTGTTTTTTCTTGTCTCCATTTGCGACTAGGTCATTCTCTTTGGAAATTTTCGTTACCAGCCCGTGGAGCGGTAGACCTTTTGGCTGCAGACTGAGTCAGGGAAAGTTAGATTGTAAGGGTGTATACCCTCCATTACATGTGGTAATTATTCTATTTACTAATTTCAGTGTGGTTGCGCTCATTGTATTTCTGTCTTATATATATATATATATATATATATATAACAACAACCCCTGTAACCCCTAACATAATACACTTACTGTATATGCACATCAATGATACTATAGGAATGAATGTATTTTTAATAATATTGTACAGTGAGCAGGGGGTTCCCTGAGCCACAAATCAAAGCTCAAGGGACCCCCTGCTCCTGCACAATATTATTAAAATACAGAAATGCTGCTTCATTACCATAGCTGATAGCCGCTAAGGCAATGAAGGGTTGAGGCAGAATAGCATGTTTATTGGGGACATTTGCCCCCAATAAACATTTGCAATAAACAACATACAGTACACCCCCTGTGTATTTAAAATACATAAACAACAATAAATACATTAAATACATATTTTTAATGTGTCTGTTAAGCTTCCCTGCCTTGACTGTAATCTCTGTAAAGCCCCCTCCCCATAATGTGTCTGTTAAATCTCCCTGCCTGTGTTTCTGTGAGTGCAGTGTATGTAAATGTGGGGAGGGGGATGGGGATCCCGATGTGCATACAGTATAATGCAGCGCCTCACTGCCAATGGCCCACCCCGTGAGACCTAACCACCCTCACCCACTATCCACAAGGGAGGCCTACCCACATACTGTTGCCCCCCCCCTCCACCGCCCCATCCTGCCCATGGCCCCTCCGCTGCTGCAAAACAGAGACAAAAATTAAAACATCCAAAGTAATGTCCCCTAACCCCTTAATCACCATAGCGGTTATTAACTGCTACAGTCATTAAGGGGTTAACCCACCCTCACCCACCACTCGGGACGCCTTCATACCCTCCCACACTAACCCCCCACCCTGTGAGGCCTAATCACCCTCACCCACTACCCACAAGGGAGGCCTACCCACATACCGTTGGGGAACCCCCCCTCCCCGGGGAACCCCCCCTCCCCCCCACCCCCAGTACCCACAATAAAAACAATACACAGCCCCACAATAAGCATCATTATATTTATTAAATACATTACCCACCCCCTGTGCCCCCCCATAAATACAAGATTTATCCTTTTACAAACAGGGTTCATAACGCAGCCCCACGCGAGTCCCCGGTGGGCTGGCGGGGCACCTGACAGACCTACAGGGTACCAGCAGCCCTTTTCAAACAGGTTCTGGAGGCCTGCTGGTGGGTCCCGCTAGCACCATGGCCCCCAGGTGGTCACCATGGGCCACAATTGGGTCCCCACGGTAGGCCCGCGGATGTCTGGGAGCCCCGGGTCAGACCCACAGGTGTCTGTGGGGCCTCGGGTGGTTCCCACGGGGGTTTGGGGATCTTACGAGTGCTCACTATGGGTCCGCGGTGCCCCCACAGAAGTGGGACCACACATCTTCATCCCCGCACCTATCGGTCGGCGGTGCCCCCACAGATGTGAGGCCACCGCTTCATCCCCGCATGTGTCACCCGTGGAACCACCAGCCTGATACCCGTGAGATACCCGAGGAGACCCGCAGGTGGTCTCCAGAGGTCCCACGCAGAACCACGGAACAAATCCTGAAGGAAAAAAAATAAACCTGGCCTATACATTCAATACATACACCTCCCCCCCTCCCCCCCAACACCTACAGTACAATAATGTGCAAAATAACTATTATCCAGATATGGATAATAGATTAATTGCCCATTATTAAAAACATTAACTAGCATATTCAAATAAATAAAGTACTACTGACCTCATCAATAAGAAGTCTCCGTCGCCAGCGACATCCTTGTCTTGCCCACAAAATACATAGCAAATACAAAGCCAATACATTGCAAGTACATTCAGATATCAATTAACCCCTTAAACACCTTATCAGATAATAACCGCAAAGGTAATTAAGGGGTTAAGCCACACTGGCCCGATACCCACCCTTCACCCATGAATTTGTACAGTGGCTTCATCATGCAACTATATATACAGTATATATATATATATATATATATATATATATATATATATATATATATATATATATATATATACACACAGAGATATATATATATGTGTATATATATATATATATATATATATATATATATACACACAGAGATATATATATATATATATATATATATGTATATATATATATATATATATATATATATATATATGTATACATTACCGCATATCAGCAAAAAGGAGACAGCACTCAGGTGAATGAAAATAAATGTATTAAATACAGCACATAACTCCAACGTTTCGATCCCACAGGGGGATCTTCCTCAGGGTGGTGCAACAGACACAGGATAGTGAGTGACTTATATACCCCAACACCCAAGTGACATAAACATCTCCACATCATCAGAAAGCATCATCATCGGGCGACAAAACAGCTGTTCATAATTTAATTAGATCATGCTCCAACTCCATGTCTGTACTCCTATTGGGGAATCCAAGTCACATGATCAAACCCAAGCTGTCAGTGTGGATGCATGTAAACAAACTGATGCTGCATCAGCAGGCCCGGTTGTCAAGGCAACCACATGTGTGCTCAACTCTTTAAAGGCAGCAGACACCAGTGGTTGTCATGTGTACTGCACGTGTACAAATACATCACTGCAAATGTGTATGTGCTGTAGCAGTGATGAATTTACTTCTAAACAGCACCTAAGAGTAACAGATACTGGCATGCGTATATCAGTAGAATTCTATGGCAGATGGAACCCGCTGTAATCCCAGTCGGGTAACCCATAATAAACCTGTCGGCGTCACATGCTGCATGGATATACATAGGTTACTAGTTAACCCCTAGTATACCAGTACTGCTGAAGGCACAAAGTGCGATCACATAAAGGAACATGCTGTCTGTAGAACTTCATAAATATACAATATACGGACCTGCAAAAATGTGGAATAAAGAACACCCAATACACAGTGAGGGTAAAGTGAAGAGAACCGGGAGGGGAAAATAAAATCAATGGAAGAAGCTGAACAACAAGAATATACAAGCTGTAGTAAAATATACTGTATAATAAATGCATTTTAAACTAATCATTTTGAACTACGCTGATCCATGTATACATACAGTTGATGTTGAACAGTAATAATTACAAAAAATTACAAAAAACAACCCAAGTTCATGTCCTCATTCAGGCCTTTGGGGGCCATAGAATCCAGTCTGTGAATCATCCTCGACTCAAGCTGGAGCAAAAGCCTGTGTCTATTTCCTCCCCTGGTTGGAGTATGGGCTTGTACAACGGGCATACAACGAAAGGTGGCTAAGCTGTGCTGTTTAAGCTTAAAGTGCCTTGCCACTGGTAACAGCTTAAGATCATCAGAATTGGTGGGGTCAGCAAGGGCCTTGCGTATTGTGGAACGATGCATTGCTATTCGTTCCTTAAGCATACGCGATGTCTTGCCCACGTAAACAAGCCCACAGGGGCATTTGATAATGTAGACTACAAATTTTGAGTCACAATTGAGAAAATCCACAATTTTAATTGGATAACCTTTATGCGGATGCATAAAAGTGTTGCCCAGCATTAAATACTGGCAATTTACACAACCTCTACACTTGTGCACCCCCGGAGCCTTTGTGAGCCAGGTCGTTTTCGCTGCATATTTATCCACTGGGTCCGCCTTTATGAGGTAATCCCCCACATTCCGACCCCGCCGATAGCAAAAAAGGGGTGGGGACTCAAAATGTTTTCCGATACGTTTATCATTCTCCAAAATGTGCCAGTTTTGCTTTACACTGCGTTGTATCTGGCTTGAGGCAGTACTATATGCTGTTACTATGTGAAACCGATCATTTTCCTTGGTTGTCACCGTAGGTTTCAGTAGATCACCCCTTGTTGGTAAACGTGCTTTGGCTAATGCTTGATCAATTTCTGTCCGATCGTAGCCCCTCTCTCTGAAGCGATCTGCCATTTTCTGTAAAGCTGCTTCAACATGCGTAGGATCGCTTGTAATTCTCCGTACCCGGAGCATTTGTGAAAAGGGGAGTCCCCTCTTGAGAGGGGGAGGATGATGACTCTGAGCGTCTAAGAGAGTATTCTTATCTGTGTCCTTGGTATGTATTCTAGTACACAGTACATTATTTTCCTTATATACCACGGTATCCAGGAACACTATATTAGTGGCACTGTACTGGTATGTGAAGCGTATGTTTGATGGTATGAGATTCACATAATGAATAAACTCCAACAGATCATGTTCGCCCCCACCCCACAGGAGGAACACATCATCGATGAATCTAGCATAATATAAAATAGACTCAGCGTGTGGAGCATCATGTAGAAGGTGTGTCTGCTCATATGTGTCCATATAGATATTCGCATAAGATGGGACCATATTAGACCCCATAGCAGTTCCCATGAGTTGGAGATAGTACGTCCGTTCGAATCTGAAGTAATTCTTATGTAATATAAGATCTATGAGAGTCATAAGGAACTCTACTGGAGGACCATCTCCTCGGTCGGTACTGTGTAGATGGCTCCTGACAGCTTCCATCCCCTCCTGGTGGGGGATGTTCGTGTACAAACTTGACACGTCAAGTGTCACAAGCAAGACATCTGTTAAATCCAATGATAGTGCTGACAGTTTAGTTATGAAGTCCGTAGTATCTTTAATATATGATGACATCTGTAGGACCATAGGCTGTAGGTGAAAATCAACAAACTGTGACAGTGGGTGGCAGAGTGATGACCGCGCCGAGATTATTGGTCTACCCGGCGGTGCTATGAGAGACTTGTGTACCTTAGGCAAGGTGTAGAGTACGGGCATAATCGGAAAGTCAGTGGTCAAGAATTTAGCCAAATCCTCTGAGATCCAGCCATTATTTAGTCCCATTGTGATAATTGAATCCACCTCACGCTTATATACTGCTGTAGGATCTGCGGTTAGCTTTTTATAATGGTCCTGGTGGGCGAGTTCTCATTGCGGTAATAGGAGTATGGCAGTATAACAATGCGTCCCCCTTTGTCCGCAGGCTTGATGATAATTTCCCTTCTGTTGTTAAGGGATCTTAATGCCAGACGCTCACTCTTGGTGAGATTGTGATAGCTAATCTGACGGTTCATAACTCGTGGTTTAGTATTTGATTCAACCAGTCCCATGAAGGTGGAAATGCTATGATTGGTTATCTGCGGATCAAAAACACTTCTGGGTCTGAATTTTTTATCACATATATATATATATATATATATATATATATATATATATATATATATATATATATATATATATATATATATATATATATATATATACAGTATATACACACACATGATGAACCAATATACAAATAAATGTAGGGTTATCAAAACCATACTGTACTACAAATAACACTTCTCCATACAGACACACTACATTAAAATGAATTTCCTTTAATAATCCTAACTGATCTTACAATCTAAATCATCAAATGCCAATGCAAGCAAAATACAAATACCTCCAAACAAGTAAACTATTTTAACCAATCAAGTAAACAAAAATCAATTAGCATTCATTATTTACATCCCTAAACAATTGACAGTCCATCCCGAACAATTAAACAATTAACTAATTCACGCCTGGAGCAGAACAATTTAGCATGTGAAAAAATATAAGTACCAACCAGAATACAAAATTTAAAACCAAGGCTAACCCTGAACACAAGCACTCAATACAATATCAACAATTACATCTATCTAATTTTAAAATACTTTAAACACACAATAAAGCATAGCAGCATAGACAAATTAATTTAAAACACATCAAATCAAGCTTTTAAAACAACATAATTTCTTACCCTGTATGTATATATCTCTCTAGACATACATACATACATACAGTGGCAAGAAATGATATACCACAAAAAAAAAAATACACATGTTAAAAAAGCTTTTAAAAAAATTAACAAGTTAAATAAAATACATTTCTTTAGTTCACTTACCATTACTTGGCCCCACCGACTCCCGTTGCGCAGCTTACTCACGAACCAATCCACCAGGCACAGGAACCCATAAAATAATAAACCATAAAAAAATAAACATTACACTAAAAATCCAAATCAATCCACGGGTCTTCTAATTTTAATCCATCTTCATCTGTATTCTTCTTTCTTCTATCTTCTTCCGGGCGGGGTCTTCTTCCCGCCTTCGGCTACGCCCAGGCCTTCTTTCTTCATAGGAGGTCCTTCCTCCTCGGCGGCTGGCTTCAAAATGAGACACATAGGCTTTTAAAGGCCTATGACGTCACATTTTCATCATATGGTTCCCACGGCCCTGATTGGGCCGTGAAAACCATGTGTTTTGGCCGATACAAATAAAAATGATGACGTCACTTAAAGGCAATGAAAGCACAGCCAATCAGAATGGCTTTGCTTCAATTGCCTTTAAGATGATGTCATTAAAAGAAACATGGCCGGCCTCACATGTTACGGTTGCCAATCAAAGCGTGGGAACTCCATCCCTACTCTGATTGGCTCTAGTATACCATGTGACAGAGGCTTGGGGGAGAAAGGATGTGACGTCATTGAAAGCCTGTCACAGGGTACTAGAGCCAATCAGAGTAGGGATGGAGTTCCCACGCTCTGATTGGCTACTGTACCATGTATATTGGTTCATCATGTGTGTGTATATACTGTATATATATATATATATATATATATATATATATATATATATATATATATATATATATATATATATAATCTGTGTGTGTACACTGGCCCGATACCCACCCTTCACCCATGAATTTGTACAGTGGCTTCATCATGCAACTATATATACAGTATATATATATATATATATATATATATATATATATATATATATATATATATATATATATATATATATATACTGTATATATATATATATATACTGTATATATATATACTGTATATATAGTTGCATGATGAAGCCACTGTACAAATTCATGGGTGAAGGGTGGGTATCGGGCCAGTGTGGCTTAACCCCTTAATTACCTTTGTTGTTATTATCTGATAAGGTGTTTAAGGGGTTAATTGATATCTGAATGTACTTGCAATGTATTGGCTTTGTATTTGCTATGTATTTTGTGGGCAAGACAAGGATGTCGCTGGCGACGGAGACTTCTTATTGATGAGGTCAGTAGTACTTTATTTATTTGAATATGCTAGTTAATGTTTTTAATAATGGGCAATTAATCTATTATCCATATCTGGATAATAGTTATTTTGCACATTATTGTACTGTAGGTGTTGGGGGGGGGGGGTGTATGTATTGAATGTATAGGCCAGGTTTATTTTTTTTACATTCAGGGTTTGTTCCGTGGTTCTGCGTGGGACCTCTGGAGACCACCTGCGGGTCTCCTCGGGTATCTCACGGGTATCAGGCTGGTGGTTCCACGGGTGACACATGCGGGGATGAAGCGGTGGCCTCACATCTGTGGGGGCACCGCCGACCCATAGGTGCGGGGATAAAGATGTGTGGTCCAACTTCTGTGGGGGCACCGCGGACCCATAGTGAGCACTCGTAAGTTCCCCAGACCCCCGTGGGAACCACCCGAGGCCCCGCAGACACATGTGGGTCTGACCCGGGGCTCCCAGACATCTGCAGGCCTACCGTGGGGACCCAATTGTGGCCCACGGTGACCCAAGGAGACCACCTGGGGGCCATGGTGCTGGCGGGACCCACCAGCAGGCCTCCAGAACCTGTTTGAAAAGGGCTGCTGGTACCCTGTAGGTCTGTCAGGTGCCCCGCCAGCCCACCGGGGACTCGTGTGGGGCTGCGTTATGAACCCTGTTTGTAAAATGATAAATCTTGTATTTATGGGGGGGCACAGGGGGTGGGTAATGTATTTAATAAATATAATGATGCTTATTGTGGGGCTGTGTATTGTTTTTATTGTGGGTACTGGGGGTGGGGGGGGGGTATTTTCCCCAACGGTATGTGGGTAGGCCTTCCTTGTGGGTAGTGGGTGAGCGTGGTTAGGCCTCACGGGGTGGGGGGTTAGTGTGGGAGGGTATGTAGGTGTCCCGAGTGGTGGGTGAGGATGGGTTAACCCCTTAATGACTGTAGCGGTTAATAACCGCTATGGTGATTAAGGGGTTAGGGGACATTACTTTGGATGTTTTCATTTTTGTCTCTGTTTTGCAGCAGCGGAGGGGCCATGGGCAGGATTGGGGGGTGGAGGGGGGGGCAACGGTATGTGGGTAGGCCTCCCTTGTGGGTAGTGGGTGAGGGTGGTTAGGCCTCACGGGGTGGGCCATTGGCAGTGAGGCGCTGCATTATACTGTATGCACATCGGGATCCCCCTCCCCCTCCCCACATTTACATACACTGCACTCACAGGAACACAGGCAGGGAGATTTAACAGACACATTAGGGGGAGGGGGCTTTACAGAGATTACAGTCAAGGCAGGGAAGCATAACAGACACAATAGGGAGAGGGGGCTTTACACAGATTACAGTCAAGGCAGGGAAGCATAACAGACACAATAGGGGGAGGGGGCTTTACACAGATTACAGTCAAGGCAGGGAAGCTTAACAGACACATTAAAAATATGTATTTAATGTATTTATTGTTGTTTATGTATTTTAAATACACAGGGGGTGTACTGTATGTTGTTTATTGCAATGTTTATTGGGGGCAAATGTCCCCAATAAACATGCTATTCTGCCTTAACCCTTCATTGCCTTAGCGGCTATCAGCTATGGTAATGAAGCAGCATTTCTGTATTTTAATAATATTGTGCAGGAGCAGGGGGTCCCTTGAGCTTTGATTTGTGGCTCAGGGAACCCCCTGCTCACTGTACAATATTATTAAAAATACATTCATGCCTATAGTATCATTGATGTGCATATACAGTAAGTGTATTATGTTAGGGGTTACAGGGGTTGTTGTTATATATATTTATATTCATGTATTTATTTATTTAGATTTATTTATTTATTTTTTGGGCGGCTGCTGTGTGTGAATTTTTTTTATTGTGGGTAGCGGGGGTTGGTGAAGGGGGTATTAGCCCCAACGGTGGTTGTTTAGGGCTTGCGGGGGGGTAGCGGGAGGGGTTAACCCCTTCACGACCGTAGCGGTATTAACTGCTACGGTCGTGAAAGGGGTTAAGTGCACCCGCAACCCCCCCGCAAGTCCTAAACTCACACCAAGGGCCAAATACCCCGTTAACCCACCCCCGCTACCCACAATAAAGCGGGCACGGTGGGTTAACCCCTTCATTGCCTTAGCGGCTATCAGCTATGGTAATGAAGCAGCATTTCTGTATTTTAATAATATTGTGCAGGAGCAGGGGGTCCCCTGAGTTTTAATTTGTGGCTCAGGGAAACCCCTGCTCACTGTACAATATTATTAAAAATACATTCATGCTGCTTCATTACCATAGCACATAGCCGCAAAGGTAAGGAATGAGTGTTTATTTAGATATGTGTTTTATTCATACTGTAGATGTGCAGAGGGTCTCCGGAGCTGACCCGCTTTGGTTTTAGGTCCGGGGACACCCTGCTTCCTGAGATACAGGCCCCTTTATGGGGTGCCGGTATCCCTCTGCTTTGTTTACATTCCGCGGTCATGTGATCGGGACTTTTAAATGCAGAGGGATACCGGCACCTCATAAAGGGGTCTGTATCTCGGGAAGCAGGGGTTCCCCGGACCTGAAACCAATGCAGTTCAGCTCCGGAGACCCCCTGCACATCTACACTATGAATAAAATTGTATTTTAAATAATTTTTAATGTGCCGATGTTTGCGCAGAGAGAGCAGCGGATCTCTCTCTGCTGCAAACATATCTCGCCCCCGCCGGCCTATAGTATCATTGATGTGCATATACAGTACTGTATGTGTATGTTAGGGGTTATAGGGTTGTTGTTATACAGTATATATATATATGTATATATATATACTGCATTACAATTCATGAATTTCAGGGGACGGCTTCTCGGCTTCAAAGACAATAGCTCGCAAACGCCCCCATGGGTTTTTACACGGCATTGCAGTATTGCAGACAGCGGGAATAAAATGTTTAAATCACAGCCGCGAAAATAACGCAATACATCCCGGGCGAAAACGACACAAAACCGCACATAACCGGGATAATCTGAAATTCGTGGAGCTAGCCGAGTTAGAATAAAGTTGGTCGCCACTGTAGATGATTTCAAGCGGGTTTCTTTACATACCTTCTCCTACGTGTACCCCTGACTCATCCACACCTGCCATTTCTTTTAAAACAGTAGACTTAATCCTATCTGACAACAACTATCAGTCTTCTGATGTTTTCACCATGTGGTTAACACATTCATTCCCTGTCCCCACCACACCTATCTCTTGGACTCCTTCCTTTAAAGGGATCCATTATGGATAGCTGCAATATATTGATATTCATTATCCCTATCATTGAATGATCCAGAGCCCATATTCTGACACTCCCACATTGGATCCTTTGTGCATCTATGTATGTTATTTTAATGCCCTACATTTTATTACTTGAGTTTAAATAAAGATTTTTTTAAATACTATAACTAATCATTCAGAAGGGAGACTGAGTGCTACATATTGGGTTTCTGTTTCTCTTTAAGTCTATTACATTACCCGTACCGAATAGCACCTCCCCCCTACTTACCTACTAAGCTGCCGTGGGGGTACCCTACTTTGTAATTTCTTTTAAAACGCTTTTGTTTCTTAAACTGTTTTCCAAAAGGAAAGTGTTGTGTTTTTACCCACCAGGGAGAAAGAACGATTACAAAAGAGCTTTCAGTATGCTATAACTATAGATATACTAGCTTTTGTACCCAGCTCCGCCTATACCTTTCCCACCCCCCCCCCCTGCTGCTGGATGTAGTGCGGGTGAGATTTGTCTGTCTGTGTGTGTGTCTGTGTGTGTGTGTGTCTCCCCCTGCTGCGGGAACATGTCCCTGCTCCCCCCCCCTGCTGACACATCTCCCCCCCCCCTGCAGGCACATCTCCCTCTCCCCCGTTGGCACATCTCCCCCCCCCCCGCTGGAACATCTCCCTCCCCCCCTGCTGGCACATCTCCGCCCCCCTCCCCGCTGGCACATCTCCCCCGCACATCTCACAGAGACACACACACAGCTCCAATCCAGGCAAGGACACGACCCCTCCCTTAGTAGCCACGCCCCCCCACCCCCTGCTCCTGCTCTAACATTATTGCTGGGCAGCCGAGTTAAACTTAGAATGTCCATAATTTGGCAGGTGAGTCACATTGGAAGCTCAAAATAGTTGCGTTGACCTACAAATCCACAGCAGAATGTACAGTGAAAGTTTTGTTGTGCTACAGTACGTGGTGCCGTTTCTGAGATTTCGATGCTTCTGACATACAAACATACATACAGACGGAATCCAACTTAGAATTATAGAATAGATTAGAACTAGAGTACCACTATTTCCTTATCAGAAAGATAAGAAACTATACATTGGTCAGATACTTACTAAGGTAAAACAGAGTACTTGGAATGTTAAGAGGTATGCTGTGGCCATAAAAATATATTGTTGAAACAAAAAAACACATGTATAATTGTTCATATATGGTGTTTTCCTGTTATGCCAGGTGCACCTGGTTAGCCAGGTGCACCTGGTTATTGTGAACGTGCAGTACATCAGGGCTTCCCAAGTTCAGTCCTTAATAGAGATGGGCGAAATTCCACATCTCTGAAATATAGCTTTTGGGAGGAGGAGATAGATGTTATTAGAGACTCAAGATCTATATATATATATATCACCTCAAACCTCCCTCCACATAACAAAGGGAGAGACACTTGTGCTGTCTCTATCGCTCTCCCCACCTCAAGCCATATTTCAGGGAAGAATCGTATTTCAGTGAGCGGATGCCGCTGTATCTGGACGGACTTTTTAATGCCCAATGTGCACTCGGATTTCCGTGTGTGGATCGAATTTTGGTAAAATCATTGCAGAAAATGAAATCCGATGAAAATCTGATTTTAACAGGTTTGCCCATCTCTATTACGTAAGAGCAACACACATGCCAGTTTAGTTAACCAGGTTATTATTGGGAAAAATGTTGAAAGAAAACTAGCCTGTTAGTGCCTCTAAATGACTGAACATGAGAAGCCCTGCTGTCCTGCTGTACTCTCACAATTATCACTAAGACAATTTCTATAGATGTGTGATCTGAAAATCTAGCCTGAACTTGAATACGACATAAATAGGGCTAGCCATGCTAGCCAGTGTGTGCAAGAGGATCATCGATAAACACACATAGTACAATGTTTAGTAGCCCTTCAGTGTGTAGAGCTCTGGTGTATGATGTTAATGGGATGTTGTGACAGGGTGAATGAACGTCACCAGCCATATACCTGGCAAACCTATGTTTAGGCTTGCAGTGCAGCAGTGACGAGGTTAAGTTTCAGTTGAGAAGGGCTGCTTAATTAGTCTGACCCCAGCTGCATAATCAAGATGTTTTAAAAAAACCCAGGCTGTACACACATGCAAGCTAGTTGGTCAGTAGACAGGACTGAAATACTGAAGAGAGATTATTGCTATCAGGTCTGTTTTTCAAAGTACATGTGTGATGAACTGTCTGTGTCCTGCATGCTGAAGAGAAGCTGCCTTGTTTTTGAAGGAAAAACCTCTTCCATGGCTAGGCTCCAGCTCTGAGAGGAACCTTTCCTCTGCCAAGAAAGCTGAAGGCCTTGTGACTGGATACACATTCTGCACCATTATTGCAGCAGACTCCCCGGGAAGCTTTCACGCCCTGCCACTTGTTATCTCCGATTTTTTGTTGAACTTACAGGCCCGGGAATACGAAAGAAATGAAACGTAACGCAAGCCAGGTTTCAAATCCTTTGTCTCAATTTATTACTCATAGGGTAATAACTTTTATACAGGAAAAAGAAGATATTGGTTAGAGGCGTAACATAGGCGTAACTTAGGCGTAACATAGGCGTAACCTGGGTGTGTCTTGGGCATAGATTTGATTAGAGGCGTAATTTAGGGGCAGGACATATTAGTGGCATGATTTTGGGACGTGTTTCACCCAATACAAGCAATGTCTGAATACATAGCTTATTCATTGTCTGTTATCAAAAGAGACCTTGAATCTTTAGCAACTAATTATACTATTTTGCTTCTTTCAGAGAACCAGTCTATTATATTCTAATTAAAAGAGCAGGAGACTGACAATATAAAAAGTATCTTAGCAATATCCTGAGCAGGAAGAAAGGAAATGTAATTTGGCAGAAACTGAGTGCATTTAGGAATTATATTTCAGCAAAAGGCTGACTACAGAATCTTAACTAGTTATAAACAGACAACATGGATGCTTAACACGAATGCTGATTCTGGCCTGACATACTGGTCTTAACAATTTTCTATGCTGAAGAGAAGCTATTTTGTTTTTGTCTGCTGAAGAGAAGCTATTTTGTTTTTGTATGCTGAAGAGAAGCTATTTTGTTTTTGTGTGCTGTATATTTTTAAGTCTCAATAAAGAAGCCTTATCAAGAGAACCTGCGTGTGTGGTTGCATGTACCCTGCAACATATGGTGTCAGAAGTGCCGGGATTTTGAGAGGCCCCTGCAGTTGAAGGGCCACACACACACAAAAATGAGAAAAATGGAAGAGTTTTTAAAAGAGTTTCTGTGCGAGCAGACCAGACAGCAGGGACTGTTAATGCAGGAGCAGACCAAACAGTAGGGACTGTTAATGCAGGAGCAGGCCCAACTACTATTGCAGCAGCAAACCCAGCTCCTAACCCAGCAGCAGGCAGCACAGGATGAGCGGATTGCCAAGCTGCTGACCCAATTCCAGGGGTCTGCCAGTCCAGAACTTGTGAACAAACCCCCCGGTCCTCCTGAGGAAAATGGCTCCGATTGAGGATCCAGAGGCTTTTTTTACTGATATTTGAACGGGTTGCCGAAGTTCAGGGCTGGGCTGCAGATCGCTGGGCAACTGCTTTGGCCCCGCTCCTCATAGGAGAAGCCCAGGCCTCATATCAGGGCCTCCCAGCAGATCAGGCAATGGACTACCAACAAGTAAAAACTGCCATACTGGATCGCTTAAGTCTGACCCCAGAGACCTACCGGCAGCAATTCCGGAACCTGAAGTACACCGCTAAGATGAGACCCCGGGTCCTCGCTCAGCGGTTATTGGACTTGTGTACTCGCTGGATACAACCCGAGGAGCGCACTAAGGAGGCAATTCTTGAGCAAGTGGTGTTGGAACAATTCCTACAGATAATACCCTCTTCCGCACGCTCATGGGTAAAACGCCATGCTGCTGAAACCCAAGCTTTGGCGGTCCGCCTCGTTGAGAACTTCCTTGGGGCCGAGGATCAGGCGAGGGCCTTGGACCCGACGGATCCAACTTCACCAGCACTTGCGGAGACCCAAAGAGGGAGATTGGAACAACGGGGAAACTACTGGCCCCTCCATGCGCAACCGCCAAGTTCCACGGAAGGAGCAGTCCTTCCAACAAGGAAGAAGTGAAAACGCCGGGCAAAATCGAGATCCTCATCCCCTTCCTGATGTCGGCTTGTCGCCAAATTAGAGGAACTTTCGAGGACGTTGCCCACAGGACCCAACAGATGCCTGGTCTCCAGTATCCGGTCCAGCGGAGCGCTATCCACGGCCCCCTCCTGCGAGGGAACCCTCTCCATGTTCCGCCTGCAGAGAACAAGGCCACCGGCATGTGGACTGTCCACAGATGGATTGTTCCTTCAGCAGGACCGTCGCCTCGGCCTTCACTGGAGAAAATTACAAGCCCTGGCTACTTCCAGCCCAGGTTGGGGGAAAAACCATCCAGGCCCTTGTAGATTCGGGCTCTGGGAAAACTCTGGTCTTCCAGGAACTGTTACCGCCTTATGTGTGTTCTTTTGACTCTCCATGAAGTATAGAATGTATACACGGCGATGTAAAATGGTATCCGACGGCCAAACTCCGGCTACAGGTAAAAGGTCAGGAGGCCTACCTCGAAGTAGTAGTCGCTCCTTGGCTCCCTGCCCCCGGGACTGGCCTTTCTTTTCTGACCTAATGGCTCAAGTCTCTCACAAGGAGCCTTATTCTATGGCTCAGGAGAACCCTGGCAAACTGTTCCCCTTCTCGGCAGACCTTTTTCCCAGTAGACACCGGGTTCCAAAGACTCGGAAGCAAAGACGCTCTGACAAACAGGACTGGTTGTAGAAATCTGGGTCTCAAGGTGACCATTCTAGTAGCCAGAAGTCACAAGTGATGGCTGGGGATGGCCAGAGGGAGGGGGATATGGGCCCTGGAGATTTACCAGACCTATACCTCCCTGATTTTCGCCAGAGGCAAAGGGAAGACCCAGTCCTTGCTAGACAGTATGATAAGGTGGTAAAAATTGATGAGCAGATATTGAATGCACAGGGGGTGATAGTATTCCCACCATTTTGAATTATCAAATGATATCCTGTGTAACGGTTTCCCCCCCCCCCCCATATCTCATATTGGCCCCTTACGTGAGGAAACTGCCCCATGTTACATGTAATGTAGTGTGGTGCACCTGCTGGCTTACAGGACTCCTGAGTCTTCCGCGGTGATATGGGGAAGTACATCAGGACTGGCTCGTGAGGTAATGCTGAGAACTACTCACTTCTGGTAAAGCGCCTCCATCACTTCAAGGTCCCCACAACAGCAGGGAGGAGTCTCTGAAAGAGAACCTCTGGGTGCAGCTTCTCCCTGAATGACTCCACTCTCAGGCAAGAAGGTTCTTTCAAATTGGACATTCTTTATTGTCATCTTTAGTGGCAGACTGCCCATCATTGCGACCGGTCTCTAGCCGCACATCATAAAGGTTGCCCACCTCAAGGAAGTCCCTGGACACCACTCCTGGTCAGAGCCCTAGAAGCTGTCCTTGCTCTTCCCTTACTCTCTAATAGAGTAAGAGGAATAGTCTGCCCACCTCTCCCCTAAGGGAGGGCCACAATCCTTGCCAGAGCCCTGGCACTGTGTTGGGTCAGACAGTCTCATTCAAGTGGGATGAGACACTCACACACACTAAATTCAGGAAGTGATGCATACTATATAGCTCCAGTAGGCACCACCCCTGTGTCACTGTAATTGGACACAGAGCATGATGCCACTTCCTTGACTACACAATACACATCACAGGGGATGAGGGCAAACCTCATGATTTCTCCTGGCAAACCTGCCCTTTTAACAGGGATTATTGCACAGGAGGAGAGAGGCATGTAACCCCAAAATTACACAGGGCTACACCTGTATAGGGTGAACAGGCAGACACAAACAGGGGAGGTCACCAGACAGATATTGGTTCCCAAGGCGTTTGTTAAATCTGTGTTCACTCTAACCAATACTGTCCCTTGGGGTGGTCACCTTGGCAGGGATAAAACATTGGACCGTATTTCATCCCGATTCTATTGGCCAGGGATGCATAGTGATATTGCTAAGTTATGTGCGGCATGTCCGGAGTGCCAGCTAACTAGTCCGAAGGGACAAAAACCAGCCCCTTTGGTTCCTCTACCCTTGGTGTCAGTTCCCTTTGAGAGGATTGGGGTAGACTTGGTAGGACCTCTAGAACCTTCTGTGAAAAGACACAGGTTTATTCTTGTAATAGTTGACTATGCAACAAGATATCCTGAGGCGTTCCCCCTGAGAACACCAATGGCGAAGCAAATAGCCAACAAGTTGTTGGAGCAGTTCTCACGGGTTGGACTTCCCCAGGTTATGTTGACAGACCAAGGTACAAATTTTATGGCTAAACTGATGCAGGATGTCTTAAAATTACTAGAGGTCAAGTCTGTTCGGACATCAGTCTACCATCCACAGACTGACGGATTGGTGGAAAGATTTAACTGAACTCTAGAAGGGATGCTGAGGAAATTTGTAGATTCAGAGAAGAGAGCCTGGGATGAACTTCTCCCTTTTCTGCTGTTTGCAGTGCGGGAAGTTCCCCAGGCCTCCACGGGATTCTCTCCATTTGAACTGCTGTATGGCCGCCAACCCCGGGGTATCCTAGACCGCCTAAAGGAGTCCTGGGAGGAACAGCGGTCCCCTTCTAAGAATACCCTGCAATATGTATTGGACCTTAGGAAGCGCCTAGATGTGGTTGGGTATTTTGCTAGGGAGAATCTTAGATCAGCCCAGGACAGTCAGGAGAGACATTACAATCAAAATGCTCATATGAGAGTGTTTCACCCGGGAGACCAGGTGATGTTATTGTTACCCAGTTGTGAGAGTAAACTCCTAGCCAAATGGTAGGGCCCATTCGAAGTACTCCGCCGCACGGGTGATGTGGATTACGAGATCGCTCAACCAGGGTCCAGGAAAGGTAAGCAAATTTACCATGTGAACTTGCTGACACCCTGGAAGATGCAGCGGTCTCTATTCATCCACCCGGTGGAGGAGGAAACGGACTTGGGTCCTCAGCCCCCACGGGAGAACATCGTGGGTGACGATAAAATCCCAATGGGTAGACAGTTGTCCTCTGAACAAAAAGGGGACTTGTTAGAAATGATTACACAATTCCATGATGTTTTTTCTGATTTACCAGGGCAAACTAATTTAGTTTCACATGTGATCGAGACAGCACCTGGGGTAAAAGTACGTTCCCATCCTTATAGGTTGCCTGAACGTTGTAGGGCCCTGGTAGAGAAGGAGGTACAAGAAATGTTACACTTAGGAGTGATTGAGGAATCATGCAGTGAGTGGTGTAGTGCACTAGTTATGGTCCCTAAACCTAATGGGAAGGTAAGATTTTGTGTGGACCTCCGAAAGGTCAATGCGGTATCCAAGTTTGACGCATTTCCGATGCCAAAGGTGGACGAGTTAATTGACGCCCTTGGTAACGCGGATTATATATCCACGCTGGACTTAACAAAGGGATACTGGCAAATATATTTAGAGGAAAAGTCCAAGTGCAAAACAGCCTTTGCCACTCCCATGGGTTTATACCAGATTGTGACAATGCCATTTGGACTGCATGGAGCCTCAGCCACATTTCAGAGACTCATGGATAAAGTGCTGAGACCCCGTAGGGCTTATGCCACAGCCTACCTAGATGACATTGTCATTTATAGTAAACACTGGCGGGCCCATCTAAATAGGCTGAAAGCGGTCCTCAAATCTCTGAGAGGCAGGGCTCACAGCCAAACCTAAGAAATGTGCCTTAGGTAAGGCGAAAACCAAATGCTTAGGGTATGCAGTGGGAGGTGGAAAAGTAAGGCCACTAGCCAACAAGGTAGTTGCCCTGAAAGAAGTTCCGACCCCCCAAACAAAAATGCAGGTACGCTCCCTGCTGGGTTCAGCAGGGTACTTTCGGCGGTTCATCCCCAACTACTCGGATGTTGCAGCCCCATTAACGGACCTCACAAAAAAGTGTGCCCCTACACAAGTGGTATGGTCAAGGGAGTGTCAGAGAGCCTTTGAGGACATAAAAAGGTGTCTATCAGAGGGTCCCATCCTTAGAAGCCCAGACTTCAACAGGCCTTTTGTAGTGCAAACCGATGCATCAGAGATAGGGTTAGGGGCAGTGTTATCACAACAGTTTGAGGGAGTGGAACATCCGATCCTTTTTCTGAGTAGGAAATTGTTCCCTAGGGGAAAAAACTACTCAGTGATTGAGAAAGAGTGCCTCGCAGTAAAGTGGGCAATCGAGGCTTTGAGGCATTACCTGGCAGGAGTCCATTTTACTCTGATGATGGACCATGCTCCATTGAAGTGGTTAAATAGTATGAAGGACTCCAATGCTAGATTGACCAGGTGGTATATGGCCCTCCAACCCTTCTCATTTGAGATTCAGCACAAGCCTGGAAAAGAAAATGCAAATGCTGACTTCTTTTCTAGAGAAGGGGTGGGTGGTCGGGCTTCACCCGTGCGTCGCCCCATCCACACACTAACAGGGGAGGAATGTGACAGGGTGAATGAACGTCACCAGCCATATACCTGGCAAACCTATGTTTAGGCTTGCAGTGCAGCAGTGACGAGGTTAAGTTTCAGTTGAGAAGGGCACCTTAATTAGTCTGACCCCAGCTGCATAATCAAGGTGTTTTAAAACCCCCAGGCTGTACACACATGCAGGCTAGCTGGTCAGGATACAGGACTGAAATACTGAAGAGATTACTGCTATAAGGTCTGTTTTTCAAAGTACATGTGTGATGAACTGTCTGTGTCCTGCATGCTGAAGAGAAGCTGCCTTGTTTTCTATGCTGAAGAGAAGCTATTCTGTTTTTGTCTGCTGAAGAGAAGCTATTTTGTTTTTGTGTGCTGTATATTTTTAAGGCTCAATAAAGAAGCCTTATCAAGGGAACCCACGTGTGTGGTTGCATGTACCCTGCAACAGATTTCATCTGAGGTCTTATTTGTATTTTAAAATTAATAGCTCAACAGTAGGGATATTGCCAGAAAACTGGAGACATTCCCGTGAGAAAGTCTTTATAACTAACAGCTACATTTCTGATCAATGTGAAACTTATGCTTGTACGTGCATAGGTCAAAGAATGGTATGGAGTAAGAGGAACTGCACCTTTACAATAAAAATTGTATATTATCTCCGATTTAACGTTTTCCGGTAGACACTAATCTAGTTAGACTGTTGAAAAAAATCTTTCAAAGTGTAAAAATGTTTCAAATAATTCATCGTTTTCATTCTCTATTTATAGATATCCAGCAAATGGCTTTGGGATATTGAAAGGGATAACTGGACATCAGTCAGATTTGAAACAGCGTCATTTGTCGCAGTAGGATTGGTGTTTTCAATATACTATGAATAAAATGTGTTATTGTTGTGTATTTGTCCATTCGTGTGAGGAATAAAAAGCATATTGTTTTATCATTTTAAAACCACTTTAAAAAGTAATTGTAGTAGTATTTTTCTCTCTGTGTAAAGACACGTTGCTTAGTCTTGTTTCCTTTTCGGTAAATATCTGTATTTGCTAATTTTAACAAGTTTAATTGAAAATATGACAATTCTTTTAAAAAATAGATTTTAAAATGTTTGTTTTCTTGGTCCAGAAACATCACTCATTATTGACGGATTTAATTCATTCGTTTACATTTAATGTATAGACTGTCTCTAATCAATGTTTCAAACTTTCTGGGGATTATCAATTTCCTGGCTGCAAAACTGGGCCAAAAGGTCAAGTAAACAGTTGCACCAGATTAATCAATGCATAAATGCTCACTGAAAGCAATGACATTTTATTTACTTATCTGGTGCTATTTCCCCCAACCCCATTTTGCGCCCCAATATTTAACCACTTCACTATTTTAAATTTTTTTAGTTATCCATAGCCTGTGGTATATTAAATGGAGACGTGTAAAAATTGGGTTGGAAGTCAATTTGTTAAAAAGGTACAATTGCCATGTATTGTGTGTGATTTGACTTTTTGTAATTGCAAAAAGAAAGCATTTATGGAAAAGGCACATCAATTCATTTGAAAATATAGCTTTTGATGAGCAAATTGCTTTGACTCTTTTTTTGCAAAGCTGAAACAGCAAATGACAGCAGATAGTGGCCCCTTTGCCCATTAGGAAAGTGTTTAATTCCCTACTCCAACCCCCTTCTTACCGATATGCCCCTGTGGGTTTTGAGAGGATATCTTTCCCTTTTTCAGTATTTCTTATTTTTTTTATCTTTTTCATTTTACCTTAAGCACTCCATATTTTTAGTGAAGTGCTTAAAGGAGCAATCCAAGCAATATCCTACATGTGTTTTTTTTTTTTAAATAAATCATATGAAATGAATATCATATGAAATTAAATGAATGGAATATCATATATGAAATAAAATGAATATCATATGAAATTAATTTACAGTAATATGAAATGAATATCATATTCATTTCATAAGATATTACATTAATGGTGTGATGGTAGGGGTCGATTTGGCTGCTTTTAAATAAAGGTTAAACCCCCCATTACCCCTACCTGTCAGTGACATGATGTAGTTATTTATGTATGTACAGTTTATTGTAGCAGTCCTATACTGTATATGTTCCTCTTATACAGTAGGATGTAAAACAGTGATGTACAGCTCAGTTCAAGAGTGGGGTTAACTCTCTCTTGCAAAATGGGCTCTACTCACATCAAGAGTTGGTGTTGTAGGCCTGGGCACTGTGATGTGATTAGGCCCATTGTTGTGGAACTAGGGAACCTGCTGAGTGGACTTGCTCTGCAAGAAAGCTGTAAACCCTGGGGCTGTATCTATAAAGTTTGCATGTGAAAGGGGATTGTCAGCATTGTCCTGGCCCACCTTCAACCCCAGTAATCTCATCAACTGGGTCTAGGGCTGTGTGCATAGACCAGGAATATTGTTCCTACCCAGACTAGCTAGCATCTCCCTGATTGGAGCAGGGGTATATTGTATTTCCTCAATTGTAAGATGCAGGTTTTTTCCCTTTTTGACGTGGCTGAAATAGAACTGCATCTTACAATCGATGTACTGAAAAAAACGGAAAAAACCCAGCTAGGGGGCGCTGCAGAAAAAGCCACAGCAGCTTTCCGCGTTCTACCATCCGTGCGGTTGCCGGCTGCTTGCACCACGTGCGTCCCCCCCCCCCCCCACGCGCGCGTGAGCAACCCTTTTTGCCATAATGAAGTGCCAGCCCCCCCCCACATAAGGAGATGCTTGCTGCCTCTCCTATTACCCCCACCACGACTGTCAGCTGTTCCGCTGCCTCTCCCATTGCACCCCCTCCCTCGCAACTATCAGCTGTCTGGCGGTAGAAGTACCTTTCTACCGCCAGCTGCATCCCCTATTCCCCGCACCCCTCTCTCTATCTTCCTCGGCGCGGCCCACGATCAGCTGGACTGTGCAGCTGTAGAGGTGCCGTCGGTCGCCTCTCCCATCCCTCCTACTTCGCCCCCACCCCACCCCCCCGTGCGCGGGAGACTTGCCTCTTCTACTGGCATCACCCATTCCACCCCCCTCTCTCTCCCTCGGCCCAGCCCACGATCAGCTGGGCTGTGCTGCTGCCGGTTGCCTCTCCCATCCCTCACCCCCCACCCCCCCGTGCGCAGGAGACATGCCTCTTCTACCGGCTGCATTAGACATTCCGCCCCCTCTCTCTCCCTTGGCGCGGCCCACGATCAGCTGGGCTGTGCTGCTGTAGAGGCTGCCTCTCCCATTCCTCCTCCTCCTCTCACCCTCCTGCGCGCAAGAGGCGGCTGTCAGTGCTTCTACCACTACCCCTGGCCGGAACGTGTGAATGCAGCCAGAGGGGAAGATGAGCTGAGGAGCACCTGTCACTCAACATACAGTAAGTACAGCATCCCCAGCGCAGCTCCCATAATGCTGAGCAGTATCCTGTATGTAGTGCTGAGGAGAAAAGTTGTACTGTAGTATAATGTAGTGTACTGTTGTGCAGTGTGCAGTGTTACGCAGTGTACTGTTGCGCAGTGTGACGCAGTGTACTGTTGTGCAGTGTGCAGTGTTGCACAGTTTACTGTTGCAGTGTGCAGTGTTGCGCAGTTTACTGTTGCAGTGTGCAGTGTGGCGCAGTGTACTGTTGCGCAGTGTGCAGTGTGACGCAGTTTACTGTTGCGCAGTGTGACGCAGTGTACTGTTGCGCAGTGTGACGCAGTGTACAGTTGCGCAGTGTGCAGTGTGATGCAGTTTACTGTTGCGCAGAGTGCAGTGTGACACAGTTTACTGTTGAGCAGTGTGCAGTGTTGTGCAGTGTACTGTGTAGTGAAGTGTAGTCTAGTGCACTGTGACTTACTGTAAAATGTCATCAAAAAGACTTCACTATGATGCAGCATTGAAACGCAAAGTTATTGCGTACGCTGAAGAGCACGGATATAGAGCTGCGGAACGTAAATTTACTATAAATGAAGCAAATATTCGTCGCTGGAGGAAGGACCGCACTGCCATATTTGCTTGTAAAGCAACAACCAAGTGCTTTACAGGACCTAAGAAGGGAAGATACCCACAAGTAGATGAAGCTGTGCTTCGTTTTGTCATTGAGACACGTGCAAGAGGATTGTCTGTCACACGTCAGGCAATGCAAGTAAAAGCTGTAGAAATTGCCAAATCTCTCGGAATAGATTACACAATTTTCAAAGCAAGGAGAGGTTCGTGTGACCGATTCATGCGTCGTGAAGGACTATCACTCAGGCGCAGAACATCTATCTGTCAAAAGATTACAGCTGACTTTCAAGAGAAGCTGCTTAACTTCCAGCGATACGTCATTGACTTAAGAAAGAAAAAAAACTATGATTTTAACCAAATTGGAAATGCAGACGAAACCCCGGTATACTTCGATATGCCCAGAAATTACACTGTCAATCCTAAAGAGGTCAAGTTCATGACCACGGGTTATGAAAAGCAGCGTGTCACTGTGATGCTATGCATTACTGTCGATGGCCGAAAGTTGCCGCCTTATATCATTTTAAACCACAAAACAATACCCAAGAATGAGATCTTTTCCAAAGATGTAATTGTGCGTGCACAAAAAAAATGGATGAGCTGATTGAAGACTGGGTAAAAATCACCTGGAGTAGACGTCCAGGAGCCCTACGTTACACACCCAGTATGTTGGTTCTTGATGCATTTCGTGGACATTTATCTGAACAGATAAAGAATAAGCGCGCCAGAATGTGCTGTGACTTGGTGGTTGTTCCTGGTGGCATGACTAGCCAACTTCAAGCCCTCGATGTTTCTGTGAACAAACCATTTAAAGATCATCTAAGGAAACAGTATGAGGCATGGTTGCTATCTGAAAACCTTCCTTTGACACCTTCTGGTAAAATTAAGAGGGCATCTGCATCAAACTTGCAGAATGGGTGTCCGCTGCTTGGAAGAAAATACCAGAAACAAAAGTAGAGCACTCATTTTAGAAATGCTGCATCACAAATTCACTTGATGGTACAGAGGACGATCTTTTGTGGGAAAATACGGACCTCAACAACTCCCAAAGTGATTCAGAAGAATCTAACTCTGAATGTGATACTGAAGTAGAAAGTGATATGTAATTGTATGGATAAATGTATGCTATTATTGTCTGCTAGTAAAAATATTTATTCTGCACATTTAATTTAGTGGGGTTTTTTCCCCCCAATTTTTTTTTATTAAATCAAGGGTGCGTCTTAGAATCGATGGCGTCTTAGAATCGAGGAAATAGGGTAAATACGTCTTCTCCCCAGCCTCAAGAGAGCCATTCTGGGCTGGATATTCTTTGTGAAGGATGTGTTCTGACAGGGGACTGGCAGAGCCCCTAAAAAGGAAAAGCTGACAGGGAGTCAGCAGAAGAGAACTGAGGAGATCCAGTGCAGAGGTCTGGAGCATTCAGTGTTGCTGCGGTCTGTATATTCAGCATTGGCCGGAGCTGTTTGGAGTGGAGCATGGCAGTGCTGCCCATACTACAGAGGACAGCGGACGGAGGTCCCACACCTGGGACTTTAGGTTGTTCCCCCAGTTGATTGTGTTTGTGTGTGTGTTTTATGTAGTGGAAGTTTGTGGAAACATTCCAATAAATTTATTTTTGTTCAACTCTGCAGTGCTGTCTAGTGTACTGATCACTGGTGTAAATTGACCTGTTCCTGTGACAGGCTTTTTTCTGGTGGCAGCGGCGGGATCACTAGGCTCAGTACCGATATTCTTCTGGGAATATCTGTCCTGAGTATAGTCTCAATTTTGAAGACCACAAAACTCAGAGTTTCAAACGCTCCAGTGCCCGGACATAGGCCCCTTACCATTCCCTGTAGTTTAGTCGACATACAGACAAGACTACAAGGATGTCGGCCAAGTATCGGTCCTGGACCAAGGACCAGATCGCACTCCGATGTGAGGAGTGTGGAATAACCACTGAGCACCGCTGATCTAGTGTGAGGATTCGGAGATCGCGGCGCCCGCGACCCGGCCCCTCACCTCGTTTGCCTCCCGCTGCTGCCGTGGTGCATGCCCCTCGCCGGCGCCGCTCACCTTCTGCTGTCCTGGGGGTTCCCCGCTGTCCCCAGCGGTCCTTCTCCGCTCCTAAGCCTTCACTCTCCCATGCGGCTGCCATGTGTCCCGGGCGCGCGCGTGGACAGCGCGCGCCGGGTGAAGATAATTTATTCACTGCACTAGCAGTGAAACCACGCCCCCAGCATACGTACAGGCTGTCCTGCCAAAATAAAAGTACTCGCCTGCCAATCAAGCGGACATATCCAAGACAGCTCCACGCACTCCTCCAGGTCTGCCCCCACTTCTGATTGGTTAGCCGCACTTTATATTGCCTGTCCTGTCACTCACTCATTGCTCGACATAGTTTCCACTTGTGGATCACTACGCTGGCACTCTCACTCTTTATTCTCTCAGGTTACGACTTGGCTTGGCGGACGTCAATCTCCGGCTCTCGACCCCTGCTTGGACACCGACCTTCCGGAATTCTCCAATCCCTGACCTTGGCTAATGGCAACGACGACGGTACTTCTTTACCGGTACCGGCAAGTATTGCTAAAGCTTACACCACCTGGCCACGCCTAAAACACCACAATCCAGACAAGCTCCTTTTGCTGCGGATGCCTGCTCATATACATCCCTCACCTCAGTATAAGGGACGGGTCTGGTCTGTGGGCAGCACCGGCATAACATTATGTCGAGCCCACAAGACGCAGACCAGACAGACGTGGACTCTATGATGACGGCCATGTACTAACAAATTCAGGCCTTAACGGATCAAGTGGCTCTCCTCTCCCAACAGGTACAGGACCTTTCTCTTCAGGCACCACCTGCGGCTGCACCGCCGGCGCAGTCAGATCCGATATCCACTTCATCCCCAGGTCCGAAGATTCCGGCTCGGAAGCCGTACGCGGGGGATCCCCACGGTTGTCGTGGCTTTCTCAATCAATGCGAGATCCAGTTCGAGATGGCTCCGCAGCTGTATTTCACTGGTCGGAAAAAGGTGGCTTATGTTTACAGCCTGCTCACAGGTAATACACTGGCATGGGCCTCCCCGATCTGGGAACTGCGCCCGCATATTACCCGAGATTACGCAGCCTTCAGACGAGACTTTCGACAGGTCTTCGATACCCCCGCACGACAAGAGACTGCTTCTGATTCCCTGCTGCAGCATTCACAGGGACGTCGGCCTGTGGCCCAATACGCCTTGGAATTCAGGACCATAGCAGCTGAGACTCGTTGGGGTCAGGAGGCCTTAGTCTCCGTCTTCTGGAAAGGCTTATCGGATTCTCTGACGGATGAACTTGCTTCTCAACCCAGGCCAGGACTTCTGGAGGACCTCATCACCCTGACCATTCGTATGGACCAGCATCTTCAGGTACGCCGTGCTCAACGTCAGCAACCCCGCTCTACGCCTTTCCGTACTCCTTTCTCCAGGTTCTCTACTACCCCGAGACCCGTCTTCTCCCCGCTGCCCGCACTGGAAGCCCCAGAGCCGATGCAACTCGGAGTGCAGCGTCCTCGGGTACTCTTACGACAATTTCGCCCAACCGGAGAGTCGTGTTATCATTGCGGATCTTCTGAGCAGCGGACCCGTGACTGTCCACCATCTCCGGGAAACGACCAAACCCAGTGAGTACGAAGGCGCTCTCCCTGGGTGCTAAATCTTCTTGTCCCCTATCCAGGAGGGAACTCACTAAAAAATTGACCATTCCCGTTTCTCTTTCTGGTCCTACTTTCCGCACCTCCACAGCAGCATTCATTGATTCTGGCGCAGGAGGGAACTTTGTGGACCAGACCTTCTCCGAACAGAATCAGATTCCTCTCTCTAAGAAGAAGTTCCCCGTTGCCTTGGTCGGGATTGATAATCGGCCGCTCACCCCGGCATATATCTCCTTGGAGACCGGTCCCATCACCCTTTCTTCTCACTCCCACAAGGAGACCTTGGACTTTGACGTGATTCATGCTCCTGGTCCACCGGTCACTCTTGGCCTGCCCTGGTTGCAGAAGCACAATCCACAGATCGATTGGGTATCTCCCAACCCCATTGTCTGGAGGGATAACTCTGAGGAATCTTCTTCATCTACGGTACGTCTGTCTCAATTACTAGCTAACACATCCAATCCTAAGAGAGACTTACCCTCCCCATACGTGGATTTTTTGGATGTTTTTAGCAAGACAAAATCTGAGCTCCTACCCCCTCATCGTCCATACGACTGTCCGATTGACCTGGTACCTGGGTACACCTTGCCTAAGTCCAAATCCTACCCCCTCTCGTTACCTGAGACGGAAGCCATGGATGAATATATCCGTGAGAATTTGAGACGGGGTTTTATACGTCACTCCAACTTTCCCGCGGGGGCTGGATTCTTCTTCGTCAAGAAGAAAGATGGGACTCTCAGACCATGTATAGATTACCGGGGCCTGAACCACATTACGGTAAAGAATTGTTATCCACTTCCACTCCTCTCTGAGCTGTTTGATAGACTTCAAAGGGCCAACCTCTTTACCAAACTTGACCTTCGTGGGGCGTACAATCTCATTCGCATCCGGGAGGGCGACGAATGGAAAACTGTTTTCAACACCCGTAGCGGACACTACAAATACCTTGTGATGCCCTTCGGTTTGTGCAATGCACCAGCAGTTTTTCAGGACTTTATCAATGACATCTTTCGGGATGTCCTTAATCGTTTCGTAATCGTCTATCTGGATGACATCTTTATTTTTTCCAAGAACCTACAGGACCATATCATCCACACGAAGTTTGTGCTTTCTCGTCTCCGAGAGAACCGGTTGTTTGCCAAAATGGAGAAATGCCTTTTTCACCAGTCTACCACTTCCTTTCTTGGGTACATTATCTCCAACAGAGGCTAGGCCATGGACCCCGAGAAACTGAAAGCCGTAGTGGATTGGCCGTAACCCGATTCCCTCAAGTCTATTCAGTGATTTTTAAGATTCTCTAACTATTACTGGAAATTTATTCGCAACTTTTCCACCATCATCGCTCCTATCACAGCACTGACTCAAAAAGGTGCAGATCCTTTATCTTGGTCTCCCAAGGCAGTCACGGCTTTCAAATCATTGAAACAAGCTTTCGTCTCTGCTCCCATCCTCCGACATCCAAACACTAATTTTCCATTCACCCTAGAGGTTGACTGTGGGGCTGGCACGGTTATATCCCAGAGATTTTCTTCCCAGGACAAACTTCACCCTTGCGGTTTTTTCTCTAAGAAGTTTTCTCCAGCGGAGAGAAATTATGACGTAGGTAATAGGGAACTTTTGGCTGTCAAATTAGCTCTTCAAGAATGGAGGCATCTTCTGGAGGGATCAAAACTGTCATTCACGATTCTCACGGACCATAAAAACTTGTTGTACATCGAGAATGCCCGCCGCTTGGGCCCCCGCCAAGCTCGCTGGTCGTTATTTTTCTCTAGGTTTAATTTTATTTTGTCATACATTCTCGGCACCAAAAACGTCAAGGCTGATGCCCTCTCTAGACAATACTCTTCTGAAGAGAGACCGGAAAAAAACACCAAGTCCATCCTTCCTAAACAAAGGATCCTAGCAGTCGCGGCGTTCAAGAATCTTGAGAAGATCATTAAATCTCAAAAACATCTTCCGACTGGTCTTGAGGTTCCGAAGGAC
The DNA here is from genome assembly GCF_040206685.1 of Ascaphus truei. Taxonomy (NCBI): domain Eukaryota; kingdom Metazoa; phylum Chordata; class Amphibia; order Anura; family Ascaphidae; genus Ascaphus; species Ascaphus truei. The sequence continues at coordinate 234,522,401 of NC_134486.1, read as the reverse complement.
GCTTTGTACGTAGAGCCCAAGTTCGTTCCTGAGATACTTGATTGGGGACATGCTGCCCGATCGGCAGGACATCCAGGATTCAAGAAAACCTTGGATCTCATCCGTCGCACCTTCTGGTGGCCCAATATGGCCAAAACCATTCTCGAATTCACACGGTCCTGTCCGGTATGTGCACGTAACAAGATTCATCGTCAGAAACCCCAGGGCCTTCTCTTACCTTTACCCATTCCGGAGCGCCCCTGGTCACACATATCCATGGACTTTATTGTTGAGTTGCCTAGGTCGAATGGCATGAACACTATTCTAGTAGTAGTGGACCGGTTTTCCAAGATGGCACATTTCATCCCTCTCAAAGGATTACCCTCCTCACCCGCCCTAGCCAATATTTTCTCCAAAGAGATTTTACGGATCCATAGGATTCCTACATCCATCATATCTGATCGGGGCTCTCAATTCGTCTCCAGATTCTGGAGGTCTTTCACCAAAGGACTGGGCATCTCCTCTTCCTTTTCTTCAGGATATCGTTTGCCTCCCGCTGCTGCCATGGTGCGTGCCCCTCGCCGGCGCCGCTCACCTTCTGCTGTCCTGGGGGTTCCCACCGTCCCGGCGGTCCGTCTCCGCTCCCAAGCCTTCCCTCTCCCATGCGGCTGCCATGTGTCCCAGGCGCTCGCGTGGACAGTGCGCGCCAGGTGAAGATAATTTATTCACTGCACTAGCAGTGAAACCACGCCCACAGCATACGTACAGGCTGTCCTGCCAAAATAAAAGTACTCACCTGCCTGCCAATCAAGCGGACCTATCCAAGACAGCTCCACGCACTCCTCCAGGTCTGCCTCCACTTCTGATTGGTTAGCCGCACTTTATATTGCCTGTCCTGTCACTCACTCATTGCTCGACATAGTTTCCACTTGTGGATCACTATGCTGGCACTCTCACTCTTTATTCTCTCAGGTTACGACTTGGCTTGGCGGACGTCAATCTCCGGCTCTCGACCCCTGCTTGGACACCGACCTTCCGGAATTCTCCAATCCCTGAACTTGGCTAACGGCAACGACGACGGTACTTCTTTACCGGTACCGGCAAGTATTGATAAAGCTTACACCACCTGGTCTGGCAACGCCTAAAACACCACACTCTGGACACGCTCCTTTTGCTGCGGGTGCATGCTCATATACATCCCTCACCTCAGTATAAGGGACGGGTCTGGTCTGCGGGCAGCACCGGCGTAACACCTAGCGGCCTACGAGGCCAGGAGCTCGGTGTTTGGAGCTGAGTCGCTGGGCAGCCTGAGATGGTTGCCGGTCCTTCTGGACTATGAGAATCATCCGACAACTCGAGTGGTGAGTCAATGAAAGCGCCAGCGTTCCTACCCACAGCGGAGATGGGTATGCCGGCGGATGTTAGGTGTGCATTGGAGGACCTGGGAAGTGGTGTCACCACTGCTGAGTGAGTCACCATGCTACAACTCCTTACTGCCCGGGCACCTCCCTGATCAAGGTCCCAATCATCCTCTGGAAGTTAGGGGTCCCAGGCCAGTCTGGCACCTTGAATCACCTTTGACAGCTTTGCCAAGTTTAGCAAGGATGCCAATGACATTGACAGGTATCTATTGTCCTTTGAAAACCATTGCAAGATGCAGCAACTACCCGAGGAGGACTGGATCAAATACCTGGTCCAGCAACTGCGCCGCAAAATGGACTGAGAGGATGCACAGCATTATCCAGATGTAAAGGAGGTTCTCTTGAACTATACCATTACACCAGAGACATACCAGGTCCAGTTCAGAGCTCTGAACAAAAGGTCACAGGACACGTACCTGAAATTTATGATGGAGCACCATTCTCAACGGTGGGTCGCTGGGTGTGAGGTGATGACGTTTAAGACCTTCCATGACTTGATGGTCATTGAGCAGTTCAGGTTGAAATGCTAGCCCGAGGTGTGGGAGTTGGTCACTGACCGCAAGCCATCTAGTGTAAGGCAAGCGGCCACATTGGCAGGTGACTGCCTGACACTAGCTCTAGAGACAGTCCCCAGTACCCCTGCTGTGCCTTTCTGTCCTCAATAGCCTGATTCTACCCAAACCAGTGTGAGTTCCTGGCAGCAGCCATAGTGCCTAACAGCACCTGGCCGGTGTCCACCGAGATTGTCTATGAATGGCGGTGTTTCGGGAGCAACCAGATGGGGCACATGAAGCAAGACTGCCCCAACCATCCCCTGTCTTATGTTGCAGGGGCCGGGTAATGTACCCCAGCATATAGAGTGGGGGGAGTAAACCCCATGATATTCAGTGCTCTGAGAAGTGTGACTGAATATGGGTCAAATAATATCTTCGGATGCTATAATGAGTAGAAATGAACAAGCGATCCCACTGCAATAAACATATGAGATTTTCATGCGTATGAGCGAGGCAACAATAATGCAGACTTGAAATACCTAGGGGGGGGGCCCGTTGTGCAGGGGCTGGTAAGGAGACTGGATGAGAAGCCTTTTGAAAACTCCCCTCCTGTACTCACGGATATACCAACCGATGCCTGCTGCCCTTTGCCCGCCTGGTGTTTTCATTGCTCCCTCAGTTGAACTCCCGGTGTTTGCTCCACATGTGCGGCGCTTCGGAATGACGTCATCGCCCTCGCCAACCTGGTTACTCTGGGATTTCCAACGATGCGTCACGTATTCCAGCTATCCCCGCGTGCAAGGGGAGGAGATATGGTGACGTGTGTCCCGTAGTGCAGGGGATCCTTGGCGTGCCCCAGCCGAAGACGTAGTGTAGCAAAAATAGAAGAGATGTCGGCGGTCACTGCGCAAAAAGGAACTCGGCCATAGATAAAAATTAAAATCAAATTTATTCAAACGTGGTGCTGGACATCACAAAAGATTCACATCCTCTGACGCGTTTCGTTCCGTTAGGAACTTTATCAAAGCGTACAATGAATCTATTCACAGGAACCTTAAGTAGGCAGGTCCCTCTCCATCATTGGCTGAATATTAAATTGAATCAGTTGAGAACAATTAGTGAATCACTGATTATAATTAAGGCCTTATGTGGAGAAGAACCATGCTTGCAAGGATATATTGTGAATATACAAAAACACACAATGAGACAAGTGATAACGAAAAACAATTAACAAATAATTAATGAAATATTAAAAGCAAGTTCGAGCAATGTGCAGCATCTATATATATAAAAAAATATTCATAATCAGATTGCACTTAGAAAACATGGTAAGAGTTAATAAGGGAATTTTTTTTTTATATATATAACGCATATTGAAACATAATAAATGTTAGTTACATATTGAAAAATTATATATGAGCCAATATGATATCAAAATTATGTTAAAGAATCAATAAAGTGATATACACACCATTGATAATTGGTAAGATATACCTCACATAGAAATATGAATCACATTGAGACAATATCAAAGCAATTTATATTTATAACAACAATGCACTGAATATAATAGATTTATATGAATTACATTAAGTAAATGCAAAAATATAAAGATATGTTGAGATGCATGGAGACACACTCCCAAGACTCCCCTAGCAATCAACCATGTAAGAAGTGTTTCAACTCCCACTAATGGTTAATGCCGTATGGATGGAGAGTGTTGAGAGTGTATATCCAATACATCTCTTGTTTGTTTAAAGTATTTTCCCTATTACCACCTCTGGGATGGCAGGGTATATGTCATTTTCTGTTCTTCTTTTTGGATATTTTTTAGACTTAGGAGTGCTAGAGCCAGTAAATTTCCTCACCATAGTAGGTTTTTGACAACAATAAACCTGGTTTTATTAGATTGAAAAAGTTATGCTCAGATAATGAGGTGTTTCTATCCCGTGCAAGGGAAATGTCTGAGAGATTCTTAGAGCGAGGATACTCAGCAAAGGATATAGCAACAGCTTTTGACAAAGCAGATCATACTGAGAGGAGTGAACTTGTGTGTAAAAATACTAAAAAAAAAACAAAAAAAAAAAAAAAAACTAGAAATTACATACCTAAAAGAGATAGAGAAACATTGTCAAGATCAGACAACAAAAAAAGTCCTTTCTTTATCAGCACATACAGCTCACAATCTCAAGATATTTGTAAAATAATCTCTAAACATTGGCATACATTATTACTAGATAAAGACATCCGCCCAATACTAGAACAAGGACCAAGATTTTCATACAGAAAAGCCAAAACTTTGGCATCACACTTGTCACCGAGTATGTTCAATTCTAAGTCCAACTTAGATCAAATGTCAAGCATTCCTAAAGGTTTTTATAAATGTGGGATGTGTTCCATGTGCCAGTATGCTTGCCAATGTAAATACATTTCTTATAATACCAACCTTAAGAAATATCACATAAAGACTTTTCTCAATTGTAACATCTCTTTTGTCATCTATATTCTTTTTTGTGGCTGCGGACATAAATACATAGGCCGCACTATAAGACCACTCAGAATAAGAATATCTGAACACGTACATTTAATTAAGAAAAGGGACCTAAATCATCCAGTTCCCAGACACTTTGCACAATGTCCTCGTGGGGGCATCCAAAATTTTTCTTTTTCTGCTGTAGAACATATACCCTGCCATCCCAGAGGTGGTAATAGGGAAAATACTTTAAACAAACAAGAGCTGTATTGGATATACACTCTCAACACTCTCCATCCATACGGCATTAACCATGAGTGGGAGTTGAAACACTTCTTACATGGTTGATTGCTAGGGGAGTCTTGGGAGTGTGTCTCCATGCATCTCAACATATCTTTATATTTTTGCATTTACTTAATGTAATTCATATAAATCTATTATATTCAGTGCATTGTTGTTATAAATATAAATTGCTTTGATATTGTCTCAATGTGATTCATATTTCTATGTGAGGTATATCTTACCAATTATCAATGGTGTGTATATCACTTTATTGATTCTTTAACATAATTTTGATATCATATTGGCTCATATATAATTTTTCAATATGTAACTAACATTTATTATGTTTCAATATGCGTTATATATAAAAAAAAAATTCCCTTATTAACTCTTACCATGTTTTCTAAGTGCAATCTGATTATGAATATTTTTTTATATATGTGGATGCTGCACATTGCTCGAACTTGCTTTTAATATTTCATTAATTATTTGTTAATTGTTTTTCGTTATCACTTGTCTCATTGTGTGTTTTTGTATATTCACAATATATCCTTGCAGGCATGGTTCTTCTCCACATAAGGCCTTAATTATAATCAGTGATTCACTAATTGTTCTCAACTGATTCAATTTAATATTCAGCCAATGATGGAGAGGGACCTGCCTACTTAAGGTTCCTGTGAATAGATTCATTGTACGCTTTGATAAAGTTCCTAACGGAACGAAACGCGTCAGAGGATGTGAATCTTTTGTGATGTCCAGCACCACGTTTGAATAAATTTGATTTTAATTTTTATCTATGGCCGAGTTCCTTTTTGCGCAGTGACCGCCGACATCTCTTCTATTTTTGCTAATGTACCCCAGCAGCCCGGGCCATTGCCTGGATAAGCAGCCTGGACAATCCAGCTCCATTATGTGTTCCTGTAACGCTTGCACTGCCCACGAGCAAGACAGGACCCCGGTACTGAGGTGGGGAAGTATTGAACCATGCACCCACAGAAGCGGAAGCGTGCCTGGCAGGCGGATTATCAACGTAGCTGGGTCTGGGTTGGAGAGAGTGGGTTAGTCCAGATATTTGCCAAGGTCTTGGGTTGGAGAGATTAGAATGGTCAAAGTCCGTATAGCTATGGTCTGGGGTTGGAGAGGTCAGAATAATGGTAGTCCGTGTAGCCGTGGTCAGGGTTGGAGAAATCAGCAGAGTTGAGGGTAAGCTGGGGTCAGTATCCACAGGAGTTTCCAAGTACAAGCCGGGTCGGTACACGAAGGGTTAACTGTAGAGAGAAGCACAAGACAGGGAGCAAGGCACAACAGACGTGGAAGCACAAGGCTACAACAAGCTATGCTCAGCAACGTAAGACAGGAACTGCAGGATATTTAAAGCACACAGGAACCAGTCACAAGAGAGGTGGAACGGAAGCGCGGCCTCCGCAGAGGCAAGGATTGGCTGCAGGAGACAAGTGGGCTGTAAGTACTTGCCACGCAGTTGGGGAGCGGTGCACAACGCCATTTGTTCTTTTTTTATTCTATCGTTACATGGTGTCCTATGTATCAGCGGTGCGCAAACTGGGGAGCCGACGCCGGTGGGAGTGAGGGGGGGGGGGCGCGGGGGTGAGATGACCGCCGGCAGGGGAGCACAGGGAAAAAAAGTTTGCGCCTCCCTGCTATATATTTACCTCTGTGTGACGTATTCTGTGTGGAGTGTCATTTTTTGATTTTTCACCACAAGGACCACTATTGCCTTAGTTCTATTTCTTTTTTCTATTCTTTCACTGTCTGCACTTAGATACACTGTTCTAAGCGCCAACCCTGTCATTTTTGTGTAGTAGTGCTGCGTTACACAGCCTGGGTTAAAGCAGCAGTTCAAGCAATATCCTACATGTGTTTTTTTTTACCCTATTTCCTCAATTCTAAGACGCACCTTTTTTCCGATTTTCACATGTCTGAAATTGGGGTGCGTCTTAGAATCGATGTATTAAAAAAAATGAAAAGGAAAAAAAAAAGTGTCTACAGTACTAACCCCCTCTTTTCACTTACCATGTTTCAGGAAAGGTCCCACGTCTGCAGATGACTGAAGATGGACAGGGGGCAGGTTGCCAAGTCTTCAGGGGAATGAAGATAAGACAGCGGGCGTGTGGTGGTGGCGGTGGCAGGAGATCATAATAGCAGGAGAGCTGAGCAGAGTGGCATAGGGGAACAGCTGGGGAGGAGCACACTAACACCGGACATTGACCGTTCTCTGACTTCCGGTTACTGTGCGCACTTCCTCAGCCGTTCCCCTGTGCCGCTCTGCTCCTGCTCAGCTCGCCTGCTATTATGATCTCCTGCCGGCGCCGCCACTGCACGCCTGCCCGCTGTCTTATCTTCATTCACCTGCAGACTTGGGATGTGTCCTGCCACCGCCGCACATCTGCCGCACCGTCCATCTTCAACCATCTGCAGACGTGGGACCTCTCCTGCCGCCGCCACCCGCTTCATCCTCCACTGACATGGGACCTCTCCTGAAACATGGTAAGTGAAAAAGTAATTTTCCTCGATTTTAAGGGCCAAATCGATGGTGCGTCTTACAATCGATGGCGTCTTACAATCGAGGAAATACGGTAATATAAATCAGTTCTGTACTATGAGAAAATACTTGTAGCATTTAAAAAAGAAAGAATGTTTTAAAGACATTTTTAATGTTTCTAATGTATGAAGCATTTCCAAAGTGACAGCCCACTTCCCCTTCTGATAGGCTCTGACGCTTGAGACCCACCCTCTCTCTAGCAGTGAACCAATTGTATCTAATAACTGCCCAGCCACTGATATTCCAGGACTACATAGCCCAGAATGCTGTGCAAGAACTGAATTAAATAACCCTGAGCAAGTGATCGATTACAGAACAGATCGATCTGCAGCTTAGCTAATCACTTGTCAGTGTGCAGATTATATTGGTGCACATATTGAATGGGATTTTTTTTTTTTTTTTTTTTTTGAAACGGCAGCTTGAACAGGAGCTTTAAGTGCAAAGCTACTCTACTCACAGAAAGCTACCATATTTCGGCGATTCTAAGACGCACCTTTTTTCCGATTTTCACATGTCCAAAATCGGGGTGCATCTTCAAATCGATGTATTAAGAATTTAAAAAAAAATAAGTGTCTATTAACCCCTCCTTTCCTCTTACTATGTTTCAGGAGAGGTCCCATATCAGCGGAGGACGAAGCGGGTGTCGGAGGCATGAGAGGTCCCACGCCCGCAGAGGGTTGAAGATGGAAAGTGGGTGGGAGTGCAGCTGCGGCAGGACAGGTCCCAAGACTGCAGATGAATGAAGATAAGAAGACAGCGGGCGTGCAGTGGCAGGAAATCATAATAGCAAGAGAGCTGAGCAGGAGCAGAGCGACATAGGGGAACGGCTGCGGAAGAGTGCACTGTAACCGGAAGTCAGACACCGGTCCATGTCAGGTGTTACAGTGCGCTCCTCCCCCTATGTCGCTCCTGCTCAGCTCTGCTGCTGTTATGATCTCCTGCCGCCGCACGCCTGCACGCTGTTTTCTTATCTTCATTCACCTGCAGACTTGGGACCTGTCCTGCTGCCGCAGTCCAACCTGCTTTCCATCTACAACCCTCTGCTGCTGCCGCCCGCTTCATACTCCGCTGACATGGGACCTCTCCTGAAACATGGTAAGTGAAAAAGTAATTGAACTCGATTGTAAGGGCCAAATTGCTGGTGCGTCTTACAATCGAGGAAATACGGTATTATGACTTTTTGGGTCTCATCAGTGTGAGGCTGGTTATACTGGCTTTGCAAATTGAAGCTGGAAATCGCTACAGGGAGAGCGGCACTTCGCAATACAAACAAGTTTATATTTGAAGCGCGATGCCGGGAGGAAGTGCAGAAGCTAGCGTGTTCCACTATGGACGCGGCCTTAAATGTGGTTGAAACCTATCCCAGCTTCAAATTGCAAAGGCAGTATAACCAGCCTCACACTGATGAGACCCAAAAGGTCGAAATTGCTGTCTGTGGGTAGGTTTACTGGCTTTGCATCTTAACCCAGGCTGTGCTGAAAACTGCAATTCAGCAGGCATAAGCTCATAGGGGTTCATGCCTTGAAGGAAAAGGTGACACTTTGTGCTCATTTACGTGTAATTTCTCAGAATCCCTTGCAGTGTAAGCGCTGTATGCTAGGAGATAACGGTGAAAAGCAGGGTTGCAGACCTGTCCGATATGTGAATGTGCTCACAAGTGATCCTTTTCATTTGAGATATATATATATATTATTTTTTTTCCCTTTTACGCTGCTTGAATATCCTCTTTAATGTCTCTAAAAACAAAACAAATTAAACACGTGTTCACTCATCATCCAAATAAATAACCTGTCACCATACAAATCAGCAAAGCAGGAGGCAGGCACACAGTCTAAGGCGGCGCGTATAGTGATGGCGACGCGACCGATGACGTCACCCGTCGCAAAAGTTGTATTTCAGGTTTGAGAGACGTCACTGGCGACAAGACCAGTGACGTCACGAAGTGGGAGGGCAGAATGCAATAGGCGCTCTGTGAATGGTTTAGGCCGAGTTCAGGGTGCCAGACAGGAGGTGGAGGGCGCGTGTTACGCGTGGCAGTCTGCTGGGCGATGTGTGCACATCCCCAGCAGACCTTTGCTAGCGTTGAGGAGGCGGGGCTACAGACCTGAGGTTAGGGATCGGTGTTGCTCCTCTCACTACATTTTCCCGAATTATTTCATTGGCTGCCGAAGTACCAGTGACGCTGTTGCAGCTTGAATAAACAACTTGAGTTGTTTATGGAAACTGTTGCAGCACCAACTCCATACTTCGGAGACAATAAACAGTTTGTTTCGAACGTCCGCCCGCACATAAGCACGCTCCCCCTCCGATGCTGGCACCCTGAACGAGGCCTTAAAGGCAGTCACATGCGGCGACTGTCTCTCCAAAAATCAACGACTACCAGATTTCTGGTAGCACTGTCGCTTGCACTATAAGCGCAGCCTTATTCATAAGTTCTGAATAAGACCGTGTGCCTGCCACCTGCTTTGCTGATTAGCTTCCTCTGGGACCTGTAGACTTCCCCGGAAGCGTTGCACCGGGGGCTACCCCTCTTCTTACTACATGTATTGTGTGCATGCACTACTGACACAGCACACAAACGTCTCAACCTATCAGAATGCTCCATCCGCCAGCCAAATTGTTATATTCAACAGCCAATCAAATGGTTTTATTCAACTGCCAATCAGAGCGATTCCATAAACTTTATTTAAACACAAACGGCGCACAATCCCTTTACATTCCCTTATTCTCTCTCAGCGGATTCTCTTCGCGCCGGTAGTGAGTAATCAGCCCGCTTTTTGAATGTAATCAAAACATCAGCTTCTGCGACTGGAACCCAAAACAATCATGGCCGTCGACAGCCTGACGTCACAATATCAGTGACGCTCCGGTCCCACAGACGTGTTTGCGCATGCTCCCCAGAAGAGCCTGTGAACTTCCACCTGCGCGTGCAGGGAATTCCGGGTGACGTTTAGAGCCGCGCACGTGTTGTAGAGGTCTCTGCTCGTAGATAATGGCAGCCGCACGCGCAGTGGAGCTGGGCTTCGTGCAGGAGGCCGAGGCCTGGCGGCTGCGCAGCGCTCAGTTCCCCAGCAAAGCTGGCGGGAGGCCGGCCTGGCTCGGGGAGGTCGGAGTGCCAGGCCCCGCAGAGATGCAGTGCGGGGTGTGCGGGAACCCCCTGGCCTTCCTGTTGCAGGTCTACGCGCCTTGTGCTGGGAACTTCCACCGGACCCTCCTCCTCTTCTGCTGCCGCAGAGCCAGCTGTCACCGCAGCTCGGAGAACCGCTGCTTTACAGGTATCCCTCCGCCGCCTCCCGCGCTCTGACTGGCTGGCCAGTTTCTTCACGTGACGTGTGTGTCTGTCTGTTAGTGTCTGTGTGTCTGTCTGTGTCTGTCTGTGTGTCTGTCTGTGTGTCTGTCTGTGTGTCTGTCTGTGTGTGTCTGTCTGTGTGTCTGTCTGTGTGTCTGTCTGTTAGTGTCTGTCTGTGTGTGTGTGTGTGTGTGTCTGTGTGTGTGTGTGTCTGTGTGTGTGTGTGTCTGTCTGTGTGTGTCTGTCTGTGTGTGTCTGTCTGTGTGTGTCTGTCTGTGTGTGTTGTCTGTGTGTGTCTGTCTGTGTGTGTCTGTGTGTGTCTGTCTGTGTGTGTCTGGTATATCCCTGTATGTGACACTGAATTGTGCAAGGTAGTCAGAGCAGCATGTAATTTCTCTCCAGAAGGATTTAAATAGACGGGAAACTTGGGCAGGTAAAAGGCAGATGAGGTTTAATACATTCCAATGCCATTCATCGTGGAGACTACTGATCTTATGTTCACTACAGTACAAGAAGAAAAATACTAACGGTAATACTTATCCAAACTAAAAAAATAATTCTGGTCAACGGTGGTGAAAATACAGTATTGTTACTCCTTGCATGTTAATAAAGAAAATAATGCCACCATACCCTCCGGTACCGATATTAATCACTGGGGCAGACTTTCTTGAATTTTTTCAGGCAAGAATATAATTTTGTCACTGCCTCCCTGACCAGCCCAGCTCATCTTCCAATGCAAGTGACTGCAAGGGGAAAATACCTCCCTTATTTGTCTTCCAATTTGGTGCTACGAGAGCTTACACATTTTGGCCTGTAAATGCAAATCAGTACTCAAGTCTTATTTGCACTATTTTAAGCCTGTTTTGCTGCCCAAGTTGTGTCCAACAAATTGCTTCAGAGGAGTGGAAGTATATCCCCACAGCAGGTTAGTGTGGGAAAACTCAAAGCACTGGAAGGTAATTAAATAACATTGAAGGCAGCATTTCTTCTTGTCTGTTTTTCTTATTTTTTTTTTTTTTTAAATTAAATGCAGCAGTTAATTGCCTTTATGGTAATACAATGATCTAAGCTGCCAATCAAACTGTTCTCCTGTGATGGATCGGTAAAGATCCTGCTTCCCAGTGCACCCATTATGGCTGTCTATTTCAAAAGAGGAAGTGCTGTGGTTTCCTAAATAGTTGCTATAGAAACCCAAGAAAATGCAATACATAAAAAAAGGACATGAGGGGGAGGAAATGCTTTAAGTATTTATCATCCAAAACTACACAACTGATTCATTTAAAAAAAAAACATATAGGATTTTGAATTAAATGCTATTTTAGGTAATAATAACAAGGAATTACCTGGCTATTATTGCCTAGCTGGAGGCGGTACAACCCCCGAGGCACAGCTAAGGTCATTCTGTTCCAAGATGATTTATTATTATTATTAGCCTGTAGTTCCCCAAGTAGCAGCAGGCAGTAAAAACGATGGGCAGCCAAAATGGAGGATCGGAGAACCTAGTTTCTGCACATGCTAAAATTTAGCCTAAAATATTGATCACATTTTATATAATAAATAACAGTATGATCTGTCTGCTGTATCCATTTAGTTTTCCGGAGCCAGCTTCCGAGGAAGAACAACACATATCCCTATGACCCTCCACCAGAAACGCCTTCTCCGGATTGTGCTAATTGCAATATCTTCCAGTTGAAATCCGGCCTTCATCTCTGCCTGGTTTGTGGTTGTTTGGGGCCAAAAGCGTGCGCAAGGTGTCACAAAGCTCACTACTGCAGCAAAGAGCATCAGACGACGGACTGGAAACTACAGCATAAAAAGCTGTGCGGGGAGGAGTCAAGTAAGTGTGAATCACAGTCTTAGACAATCAAGCTGGTCTACATCAATCAACTTCTATGGAAAGACTAACGTATCTCAACTTATACAACTTGGGGGAGAGAGGGGACATGATCTAAACGTTAATACCGCCACTGAATTATTTTTATTTGTGTTTAGATGCGTCGAGTGCCGCAGTCCCCAATCACGGGTTTCTGTTCCCGGAATATGAGATTGTCACGGAACCCGAGGAGCTAGATTCTGACTCTAGATCTCAAGATGAAGAAGAGGATGCAGAAGTGGTAACGTCCGCTGTGATTGGTAACTTTTGTTGAAGTGAAACCTCTTTAGTAGCATGAAAGCAGTTGATTGGAGACGGAAGTCAGTGGTGACGGAAGTGACATCACTCCTGGCAGAAGAGGCAGTCAGTGTTGCCAGCTTCTTCTCTGGCAGAAAAGGCACCAGCATACACAGCCGTGTCTGCAGCTCTGCAGGGGGGAGGGGTAAAGAGATAGTGTGTGTGTGTGTGTATTGTTTTTTTGTATGTATTTGGGGGTGGGAAGTTTTTTAGTATATATTTTGTGAGGGGGGAGGGAATGAGTGAGCGTGTGGTAATTGACAGAGGGATAGGAGAGCTAGGGAGAGTGAGGAAAAGAGTGAGACGCAGGGGAGAGAAATACATGGGAAATGGAGGGGGCTCGCGAGGTGTGAAATAGGGCTCGCAACACTGCCATTTAAATAAAAGTTGCGCCCTTAAAAAAAAAAGTGTGCTATGGGGGGAGGGGGGGAGGTGGGGCCTGCTCCTTGCATTTGTCCCGGGCCCCATGATTTCTGTTGGCCGCCCTGTGACTGTTGCATGTTTTGAAGGAGGGAAAGGTACCAGAGTAGAGTAGACGTTAATGTGTGAGCGTAGGAATTATAGTAGGAGCAAGAGGTTTTAGGAGATGGGAGGGATGGGTCAAGAGGACAGGTGGTAGAGGGAGAAGAGATCAACAGTGACACATCCTCCTCTGTGACAGCGGAAAGAGTCAAGACCGGAGGAGAGATGGGAAGCGGTGTAGGATGGGAGGAGGAAACGGGATGTTCTGACCTATGGATTCCACCTTTTACTGACTATTTTAAGGAAAAGTCCTGAGGTGAGATGGAGTAAGAAGAACAGGCAGCCGAGGGTGGTCTGAATAGGGAGTCAGACAGAGAAGAGACGGGGTGGGTTAGACTTGTGCGTGTTGATTAGTGAAGAAAATTAGGTTTGTTTAGCCTGAGAGAGGGTAGAATTGAAACAGGATAGCATACATTTGTAGTGAAGGAAGTCTGCGAGAGTGTGATATTTCCTCCAGAGGCGTTCAGTGAAACAAGTGCAGAAACACAGCATGCGCTTGTGGGAATTTAGCTAGTGTCTGGGGGTTAAAAGGTCAAGAAAGGAGGACAGGGCAGAGTTGTGGTTCCTGGCCAGATTCAGGGTCTTAAGCAGAGCTGAGGGAGGAGTGTACAGTGGAATCAAAAGCTGGAAAGGTTAATAGAGCGCAGGTCTCTGCAGAAACGAGGGGTAGATAGAGATGGAGAAGGGGAGAAGCGAGAGAGAGGAGATGAGGTGATGGTCAGAAAGAGAGGAAATGGAGAAATCCGAGAAGTTTTTAGTAAAAACCAGGTCTAGGTAGTGGGTGCTGGCTGCAGTCCACTGTTGAAGGCCAAATGAAGAGGTTAGAGAGAAAGCGGGAAGCTAAAGGGAGAGAGGGGGTCATCAATGTGGTAGTTGAAGTCCCCAAGGAGAAAAACGGGGGAGTCTGTGGAAAGAGAGCCAGGATTCAAAGTGAGAAAGGCAGAAGGGGGATGAGTAGAGGTAGGTGGGCGATAGATGACCACCACGTGGTCAGGGAGAGGAGAGATCTGGACAGTGAGCGTCAAAGGAGGGAAAAGCAAAAGAGGGAGGAATTGGAAGGGTACGGTAATGGCAGAGAGAGGAGAAGAGGCGTCCCACGCCTTCACCCCTGCCATCAGGGCACGGATTGTGGGAGAAAGAAAGGCCACCTTAAGAGAGAGCAGCAGAAGTCATGCACAGAGAGGAACTTGTTAGAGAGGGAGCGAGCATTTCAAGGGGCACAGGAGAAAGGGAGAGGGGAAGGAGGGTGACGGGATGGTTATCAGGTTAGAGGGTTTGGCACCAGGAGGAGTAGAAGTTGCATGTGGGAGGCGAGGACAAGAGCATGTATAAATAAGACGGGGACCAGGATTGGGAGAGATCCCTAGAAGCAAGGAGGAGAAGCATGGAAAGAGTGAGAATGTGTGAGGATGATTTGTAGGGGTGTGTTTTAGTGCAGGGGATATAGCTGTGTAGTGACAGAGGGCGCAGGTAAGAAAGGAGTTCATGTGAACTGAGAAGGGGGTGAAGGAGGGAAAGATGGAGATATATGAATAGCATTAGTCATAGTTAAGTGCTGAGATATGCAGTCTGGGATAGATAATATCCTCCTTTCCAGCGTAGTTCAAATGCAGGAGTCAGGGCCAGTAGGTGTTGTATTGTTCACTCCTTTAGTCCTCCCTTTTAACCGCAGCACTGCATGCTACTTAAAATGGGCTGCTTTAAAATCAGGCTGCAAATAGCATAGGCTGCTGTGCTTTTAGTTATATAGCTCTAAAAAGTCACCTGACTGAATTAAGTTCTGCCCAGCCAGCTTAATTAGCACATGTGAGGCACCTTAAAACAAATGGTATTTCTAAGGCCTCGTTCAGGGTGTCAGCTGCAGGACTCGGAGGGAGGGCGTGAGGGAGGCAGTGCTGCAGTTTGCTGGGCGATCTGTGTTTATCCCCCAGCAGACTTTTCAGCGTTGGGGATGGGGCGGGGTTACACACGGCAGGTAAGTATCCAAGTTGCAGTCATGAAATCATTCTGAAGAATGATTTCATTGGCTGCCTTGGTCCCTGTGACGCTGCTGCAGTTCCAAAAAACTAAATTTTCGTTTATTGAAACTGTAGTCAGCTTCAACTCCTGGCTTCGGAGACAGGGCAGTTGCTACCCTGAAAACCAGTATTCAAATTGAATACTTTGTTTCTCACGGCAGCACGCACGGCAGCACGCCCTCCCTCCGAAGCCAGCACCCTGAACGAGGCCTAAACAGGCTGTTGTCTTGCTTAACGTGTTACAAGCTGAATTTAATTAAGAGACATCAAGGGATGATTGGAGACAGGATTCAAAAATGGCTTTTTACCTAGATTGTTACAACATCCCCTGACGCGTTTCGTACCTGCTGGTACTTTGTCTTCAATTACTTGTTTAAGGAATGCCGGGTCAGTGGCACATCTAAAGCAATATATTGAAATCTCCTTAAATAGAGGTAAATTGGGTAAAAGCGTTACAGCATGGACACTTATCATTATCAAAAAAATATGGTTTTAGCATTTAAAATTGCAATTGGCTATTTAAACGACCACCACGCTGTGCATCTGTACAGGGCTATGCAGCACACAGTCTGGATTATGGCGATCACAGGCTGTCATTTGATGATTTGTTACTAAAGCTTTGGTAGTAGAACTTAAACTGTTGGAGATAGACATGACACAGCCCCTATAATTTTGATTGCAATGATGTGGAAATTCTACTACGAAAGTGGCATTAAAGCTTTTCTCTCTTTCAGAATCTTGTGTGGGTGGTCTAGATGAGCAGGAACTAGAGGCTATGGCGAAGCATGAGACTAAAGACGATATGGTGTTTAATAGCTTCAAGAGACGTATTGCACTGGAACCAGAGCAGGTAGTATAACTATATATCAGTAGATCCCATTTCCAGCATAGCATCCAACACGTCTATGCATTGTATTGCAGGTTTGCAAAAGGGTGTGATCAAAAACAACCTCTTAAAAGGTGTGGTTCCACCTAGCCTAAATAATTATTATTTTTAACCCAGTTTTACAAAAAATAAAATGGTATAGTAAGCAGGGCAGTCTGCCAAACTGCATCAATTTCAGCCACAGGGACCTCCTGCTTCCAGAGATACTTGACTCCGTATGTGTCCCCTCGAGGGGAAACAAAATTGAGGTTTATAGCTCCAGCATCACGTGGGCCAAGAGGGACCTGCAATGTCGTACATCGTGGCTTCCTACTGGCCCACGTGACGCGGGGGATTTAAACTTGCTTCCTATAAAAGGTTCTTTCCCCTTCAATGTTAGAGCAACTGCCAATCTAGAGAAGGACCGCTGCTTTTATTACTACTAATCCTCGCCGCGTCCGTGTGCCGCGTCCGTGTGCCGCGTCCGTGTGCCGCTAATCCTCGCATTGCTGTCACATACTTGATCAGTTTGGAGGAGAAACTGGTGTAAAAACAAGACACAGATAAGTCGGGGCCTGTGCCTTTGTAAAGCATGTTTCCTGTTCCAGGTGCTGAGGTACTGCAGGGGGGGAGAACCGCTCTGGATTTCACACCAAAATGTCCCAGCAGAGGAGGAAATTCCAAACTGCCCATGTGGAGCCAAAAGGATATTTGAATTTCAGGTGAAGAAAGTTATGCAATGATAACTTTACTGCTGATGATGGAGCGTGTATTACATTGCAAAGCAATGTGTAACAAACCCTTCCCTAGTATTAAAGGTAACTTAGAGTAAATGCCATTAACACCTTACTACTATGGTATAATGCAGTAGGTACCAATGGTAGTGGAAAAAAAGCTGAGCACAGCAAGCAAAATAGCGGCTACAATAGAAAATGCTCAATTAAAAATAACTTTAATTCGTTTGATGACATGGGATAGAGCACGGTGAATCACTGTGTTTCGCGCATTCGGCCCTTTGTCAAAGAGTGTGACAAACTTTGACAACGTGCGAAAAGCGTTATTGATTCACACTGCTCTATCCCATGTTGTCACCAACCTTATTAATTGAGCATTTTGTATTGTAGCCCCTATATTTTGCTTGCTGAGCTCTGCTTTTTTTCACTACCATTGGGATCTACTGCATATCATTGGGAACTGGAGGGACGCACTGGAAATGGACCACACCAGACAGAGTATTATCCCTTATTATAGTCAAGAGACTTTGGGGAAAAAGACTTGTATACCTTGTATTCTGTGCTCTATATCTGTATACCTGCTCTGTATACCTATGTCCATATAGGAAGAGAACAAGCCATAGCCGTTTTTCAACATGCGGTGGCTTTATTATCCTCTTAACACACACGCACGCGCGCTTATACATATCAATGGTTTTATATCAGGGGAGCGCACTCTTTAAAAAAAAAAAAAAAAATTCTCCCTGCGTCCCCGTCCCCCCTCTTACCTCTGCTCTGGCATCTGGGCATCCTGACTCCATGTTGCGTCTCCAGAAGCCATCTGAGCTAAGGTAAGTGCAGTTTACAGAGGCCTTCGCTGCTTCCCTGGCACTTATTTTAAGTGCCTTTGGGAAGCGTGCAGGGCCTCTGTAAGCACTTTGCCCTCTGCAGACAATCTCAGGGGGCACGCCCCAGTTTGCACACCTGGTTTATATCAGACCCTCACTGGTGTATCAATTGTTCATCTTCAAGCAAGTTTATACATTTAGAAGCTTTATACAGGAATTGCCAAATGTATCTGGCTCAATGATAGCACTGATATTTGGAACTTTGTTTTGTGTATACTAATTTGAGAATGGTGCTGGCCTTTAGAAATAATTGTATGTAGGCTGGTGTGTATCCCAAATTGTCCAGTATAGAATTTGTTTTTGAAGTGAAACTTCTTTAGCGGCACCTACTATATCAGCAAAATTCCCTGGCAGTGAATGCAGTTGATTGATGTGCGCCCGCCCCTCCCCCCCCCCCCCCCCCATGGCAAAAGTTCCAGTGGCAGGACTTAAACTGTTGAAAAGCAAGAAATAAGGAATTAAACTTTCTAAAAATTGAATCCATGTCTCGCACTAACCAATTTACAAAAAAACATTAAGTAACCCTTTGGGTCATGCCTCACATGATGTTGGAGCCTTCCAACAGTGAAGATGGGAATCTCAAATATTGCCCAGAATGCATTGTGCTTGGTAGATGTTGCATGCGCATCCATGGTTTGAGAGGAGCAGTAAGAACGGTAGACTGCAAGTTATCTAGTAATGCTGCCAAAACATAATTGAATTTGTACTGAAGATGGTGCAGCTTTCACCTGCCCCATATAACAATAAAAAAATATAATGGAGGGACCTAAGAGGATGTGTATTGTCCTCAAAATTTCAATATAAAGTGTTAAGTCAATATGTTATAGTTAAAATGTCAATTTTGTTGGGACTTCGCTAACCAAACACTCTTACTTTGTTACTAGGTAATGCCACAGCTTCTGAACCATCTCAAAGTGGACAGTCTTGGAGAAAGCATTGACTGGGGCATTCTGGCTGTATTCACCTGCACTGATAATTGCACTACAGAGACGCGATATGCAGTGGAGTTCTTGTGGAAACAGGACATTGTTGGCGATACTATGTAAAAATGTACAGGCTGGATTCCCAGTGAAGAGCTTCAAAATTTAAGGACCACATTATTTCTCCTTTTACTACTATAGAGCTGTTGTGGGCTCTGCAGCGGTGGGTGGGTTTGGAAAGCCACACTCCAGTGAGGCAATATCTCAAGATTATTTGTAATGGGTTTAGGTACAGGAATAACATTTACAAGGGTGTGCTTTCTACCTGGGAATTAGCACAGGTGGTAGGTTTATTCACAGCAAGTTTGCTGAAACATAAGCATAGTGCTTTACACTTTTCACCACAGAGCATCTTGCGACAATCGGGCAATTCTGCCATGGCACCTTCCTTTTTTTTGCGTTCAAGAAATGTTAGTGACAGAATGGGGCTACTATAATGTATCATATGGTTGTATAACAGTTAGTAACCCACCTAGGGCTGCAACTAAGAGGTTTATACATATGTATGCATGTCACCAATTTTGTATGTACAGCACCCCCACTCCCCCCAAAATATGTTCCTGTATTACTGGTAACAGGATTTAGTAGCAAATACAATTGCATGTTAAGGCAAAAGCCGAGCAATGCCTTGACAAATATTTGTCTGCTTTATTTCTGTGTCTGACTATTAAACAGTGTAGTAGTTAAGGGGAATTGTACCCACAGGGTGTCAGTATCTTTGTTTTGCTGTGCGTGGTGGTATAGCCATTGGCTGAAAGAAAATAGTGACAATGTTGAAGTTACAATGGGCCTTCTTAGCAGAAAATTGATGCTTAAGGAAGTGTAGCTGCAATTTATCAGTTACTAGCTGAGAGACCCGGCGTTGCCCGGGATGTAAATGCGTAACAGGTAGTATTATTTATAAATTGTGGAACAATAGGTGACTGTTTGTTGTAAAGGTTGGATAATAATATTGAAAAGAAAGATGGAAGAAAATGTAATACGATGTTGTATAAAAATGGTTTATTGTAACCACACCACAGTACAATGTATATTTTGGTGCTATAAGTGATGTAAAAATGTGAGGCGTGTGTCCTGCTAGGGTGTGAGGCGGCTGTTCCCCCGCCGGGGAAGGGGTGAGTTGTAGCGCCGGGGAGGGGGGGGCATGTATATGTGTGGGGGGGGGAGAGGTGGGAGATATAGAAGGGGGGTCTCGCACGGCCGCTGACAGTGGGTGGGGGGGGCGCTGAAGGGGTAATAATAGTGTGTGTGTCCCGCTGACTGTAGCGGCGGCGGGGTGAAAGCGCGGGAGACACGGGGAGAGGAGGAGGTGCGCGCGGGTGCTGCTAACACTGTGAGCCCCGCTAATGTAGGTAACACCCCCCCTATGTGTGTGTGTGTGTGTCCCTGTGTGTCCTTTGGCCCGTCACTCCGCCTCAGGCCAATGAGGGGTGTGCGGGGGCGGGCGGGCCAAGGGACCAATGAGATTGCCGCTAGGAACGCAGACATACAGTGCTTTCAGAAATATATAGTAGATAGATTTGGCTCCTGTACGTAAAGGGAATTGGTTGCAGGAGGTGTCCACTACACTGGTTTATACATCAATCTGTTACTGCTGTGCAAAGTTTTCTGCCATGTCTGAATGTAGGGAAAAATGTAGAAGATAAATGGGCAGTCTTTAAAACATTGTTAGAAAAGCACACTTATCAGTGTATACCCTTGGGAAATAAGTCAAAACCAATATGGCTAAATAAACAGGTAGGGGAAGAAATGGACAAGAAGAGGCAGGCATTTAGATTCTTTAGGTCAGAAGGGACAGAGACATCGTATCAGAATTATAGGGAATGTAACAAAAATGGCAAAAGGGCAATCAAATTAGCAAGAATGGATAATGAAAAAAGGATTGCAATAGAAAGTAAGGTCAACCCTAAAAAGCTCTTTAAGTACCTTGATAACAAAAAATGAGAAAAGAAAATATAGAACCCTTTCAGTGTGAGATGGGTAGGCAGATTATTGGAGATAAGGGAAAAAGAAGAGATATTAAACAAATTCTTTGCCTCTGTGTTTACCAGGGAAGAATCAAGTTCAATAGTAGCACCACAAGAGGAAGCCACAACCTCCATATTAATGAACAATTGGTTAAATGAGGAAGAAGTTCATAAGCGACTAGAAAAAATTAAAGTTAATAAGGCACCTGGTCCCGATGGTATACATCAAGATTTCTCAAGGAGTTAAGCTCAGTAATAGCCAAACCATTATATTTAATATTTAAGGACTCCATTTCCACAGGCTCATTACAAAAAGATTTGCGTAAAGCAGATGTGGTGCCTATATGCAATAAGGGAGCTAGAGCACAACCGGGGAATTACAGACCTGTAAGCCTGACTTCAATAGTGGGGAAACTACTTGAAGGTTTAATACTGGATAATATTCAGGAATACCTAATGGAAAACAAAATTAATAGTCAGCATGGATTTATGAAGGATAGATCATGCCAAACTAACGTTATTTGTTTCTTTGAGGAGGTAAGTAGGAATTTAGACCAGGTTAATGCAGTTGATGTGATCTACTTAGATTTTGCAAAGGCTTTTGATACGGTTTCACACGAGGTTGGTATACAAAATAAAGCAAATTGGACTCAGTAATAATATATGCACCTGGATTGAAAACTGGTTGAAGGATAGACAACAGAGGGTTGTCATAAATTGAACTTTTTCAGGTTGGGCTAAAGTCGTGAGTGGAGTACCTCAGGGATCGGTACTGGGACCACTGCTTTTTAACTTATTTATTAATGACCTTGAGGTTGGCATCAAGAGCAAAGTCTCCATCTTTGCTGATGATACTAAATTGTGTAAGGTAGTAGAATCAGAGCCGAATGTAATTTCTTATCAGAAGGACTTGGAGAGACTGGAAACGTGGGCAGGTAAATGGCAGATGAGGTTTAATACAGATAAATGTAAGGTTATGCATTTGGGATGCAAGAATAAACAGGTGACTTACAAATTAAATGGGGACAAATTGGGGAAATCCTTGATGGAGAAGGATTTAGGAGTGCTTGTAGACAGCAGGCTTAGCAAGTGCCCAATGTCATGCAGTAGCTGCAAAGGCAAACACGAACTTATCTTGCATAAAACAGGCGATGGAAGGGAAATAAACATAATTATGCCCCTTTATAAAGTAAGTAAGACCACACCTTGAATATGGAGTACAGTTTTTGGCACCAATCCTTAGAAAGACATTATGGAACTAGAGAGAGTGCAGAGAAGAGTCACCAAATTAATAAAGGAGATGGACAATCTAACTTATGAGGAGAGGCTAGCTAAATTAGATTTATTTACATTAGAAAAGAGGCGTCTAAGAGGGGATATGATAACTATATACAAATATATTCAGGAACAGTACAAGGAGCTTTCAAAAGAACTATTCATCCCACGGGCAGTACAAAGGACTTGGGGTCATCCCATAAGGTTGGAGGAAAGGAGATTTTACCAGCAACAAAGGAAAGGGTTCTTTACAGCAAGGGCAGTTAAAATGTGGAATTCATTACCTATGGAGACTTTGATGGCAGATACAATAGATTTGTTTAAAAAAAAAAGTGTTGGACATCTTTTTAGAAAAGAAAGGTATACAGGGATATACCAAATAAGTATACATGGGAAGGATGTAGATCCAGGGAGTAATCTGATTGCCAATTCTTGGAGTCGGGAAGGAATTTATTTTTCCCCTTATGAGATATTATTGGATGATATGACACTGGTGTTTTTTGTTTGCCTTCCTCTGGATCAGTAAGTATAGATATAGGATAAAGTATCTGTTGTCTAAATTTAGCATAGGTTGAACTTGATGGCCGTACGTCTTTTTTCAACCTCATCTACTATGCAACTATGTAATTCAGCTAAACTCACTAAAGACTGATGCAAGATGCTTGTTTAACAAGTTTGTTACAGTTGGAGCAGACAAAACGATGTGTATCTTGTTACAGCTTCCATTATCTCTACAACATCCCCCCATCATCATTTACCACTAGATCCAACCGTCCTACCCCCACTATACAAGTAGAGTGGTGCAGACAGACATCGGTGTCAATATAAGAGGACAACGTAAATGGTACAAGAAATAAAACAAGATGTGGTAGGTTAGGAAGAGACGGTATTTGGGGTTAACTAGTTTTGTTGACAGGACATCTGAAATGTTTGACTCATCCTGCAGGTACAAAGTTAAGCTGCGCTTATAGTGACGGCGACGGTGCCACCGCATCAAAACAAATGCATTGCCGCCATCGCGTGCCCTTATAGTAAGAGCAGCGCCACGGAGCGTGGAAGTCATCTCAATTTGATTTTTCCAGCGACCATAGCCGGCACTGTAAGGTTAGCCTTAAGCATTAGCAAATATTCAAACAAGACATAGTTCATGAGATGTAACGTCCATAAGATGCAAAAGTCCCTTGTGAAACCCTCCCCTGGAAAGTCCAAGTACTGAGGAATGGAGATGGGATGCTGGAGAATCCTCCTAAAAGAGATAAAGCAATCACACCATTGCGCAGTATCTCAGGACTATAACACACTTATGCAGACAATGTTAATGCCTACTTACAAAAAATCTCTTAAAACAGGGCAGTGTAGAGAATCTGTGCTTTAACCACTTCTTCGCTATTGCCACGAATCCCACGTGTAATCCTCTCCCTCCTGCGATCCAAGTGCTGTCAGATGTTTTCAACAATGCTTGCAGTTCGGCCCATGTAGAGATTGAAAGTGTGCAATCTACACTAACAATTTATTAAAAAAAACAGCTAGCACAGCCAATGAAATACTCGCATAACAAATGAGTGTAAAAATAACACTATAATGCCGTCCGCATCTTGCAGGGAATCCCCTTAGAGCCGAGGTTTAGGACCGGCGCTCTCACTGCCTCCACCGAGTACCTCAAGGCGTACGATCTCACTGCCCTCCGTGCTGTCTGATATAGCTGTGCACAGCGCTTAACAGTTAGTTGTAGGTTAAGTGCTGTATAGTTTAGGGTGTTTTTTAGTTAGTTACTAGCTGATATACCCAGCGTTGCCCGGGCGTGGAAGGGCAGGGGGCATGGAGTGGAAGGGCGGGGGGGGGGGGGCCAAGGGGCGTGGAAGGGCAAAGGGCAGGGAGGGAGGCAAGAGGGCAGGGAGGCAAAGGGCAGGGGGGAAGAGGGCAGGGAGAGGGGGGCAAGAGGCCAAAGGGCAGGGGGAGGGAGGGCAGGGGGGCAAAGGGGAAAAGGTCAGGGGGCAAAGGGCATTGGGAGGGAGGGTAGGGGGGGCAAAGGGCAGGGTGAGTCTTGGACGCGTTAAATAACCCATTCCCGTGCGTTTCCTCACCTTGCACACGTCCGCCCTCCTCCTCCTCCACCTCGGGCTCCTCCGCGGAGAGGCTGAGACGCTCCGGTGAGGAGGTGCTGTGCCTCCCGATGGGGAGAGGTAGCCAAAGAAGTGGAAGGACAAGAATTTCCAAATCCTAGAAATAATTTCATTAGAGCCAAGCAGACCATTCCCAATTTACCATATAGAACGTTGCCACGGTAGACTTTTTGCCCACTCAACGAGCCTGCATACAGTATCGTTTAACCTTCAACCTTTTTCTTGAATGGGTGAGGAAGTGATGCAACAACTTCCTTTTCATTACGCACACATTTACTTTTTGTTGAGGAACACACGCAGCATAGAACACAAGAAAGACAATTAGAAGAGATAGTTAATAAATTTATTCTCTGCCCTGCTGAACACTGGAAACGGGAATGATTCTGGCACAAACATTAAAAAAACAACACCTTTAAAATAGGATGATAAAAGGCTTTCAAATTGGAAATGCAATACAGTGCTTTTTAAGTGGCTTCAGACAGAATATAGTTTAACGGTTCGCACTTAAAAACTGGGAAGAAATAACAATTATTCGTTGTGGCGACTGACTTTAAATAAGTTCAAACTGCTTTTTATTTTGAGATACTCTGATTACAGTCATTGTTTTGATCAAGAGGGTGGACTACAATGATAGGACTGTAGGTTGTCTACTAGCACATTTGATTCTTGAAAATAAACCTTTCTGGATAACTTCTGCTGGCTGTCATGCTAGAGAGTGCAGGATAGGGGCTCAAATACATCCATAAAGGAAAAATACAAGGCATTTATTTCTGAGCACTACTTACCAATAGGAACCCACAATGGTATCCTTTTTTTAATCCCGGATGACAGTTTTGCTTTCAGGACACAATTTAGGAATAGATCTCAATTAAAAATACATTTTTTAAGCTGTGTCAGAAGTATTGATGCAGCCCATCTACAATGCCTCGTTCAACACCAAAACGGTATCACTGTTGGTTTAACTAAAATCCTGATTAAAAATAACCATTAAACTATTAAAAGTCGAGAAAAACAAAAAAGGTGTCTCGTAAAAATTGTAGATAAAACCAAGTATACATTGGCTCAATTACCGCCATGAAGTAAAACCAGCTCAAATAAGTGTCAATGAAGCCGTGACCGACAGGAACATACTAATGCTGGTGCAACACCATATGTAACGGGGATCCACCGCCGCCTCGGTTACTTCTGTGCCATGTCAAGTACCAACGCTTATATATTATATAAAAAAACATACAAAAATGAACGTCAAAGCAGCCGTTACGTTGTCTTCCTGAACCCCTTTAGGATAGGATATATATTTTCAAATGCTTCGTAGATTTCTGCACGGACTTTCGCACCTAGAAAAAAAAAAAATTAACAAAAATCTTGCATTTGTAAAGTTTAAAAAAATAAAAGTCCTACTATTTGTTTTCCATTGATCTACCAGGTATACAAAAAAAAAGTGCTCTGTTATCCTCATGTGAGGATACTATAAGCAGAGAAAACTCAGTACTGAAATGATTTCTTTGCCTTTAAGGCAGCAATAAACAGGCTTCATTGCGTGGTTTATGTATTACTTTTAATCACAGGATTGAAGTAGGTGCCGGTATCCATGTGACGTTTAAATGCCCCGGTCACACTGGCAGCCTCAACGAACATGTCACAGCGTTCTATTGGCCCGCGGGACAGTTAAAGTCGTCATTATGTTAGGTACTCCGTTCCCCACCTGCATAGATACCAGCACCACTACAGAGGTAAGCATCTCTGAAAGCAGGGGGTCTGCGGAGCGGAAATGAAAACAGTTCGGCTCCGGAGAGACCCTGCTTGAAACCTGTAATTAAAAAAACAAAAATGTAAAATGGCAATACAGCCTGTTCTGCTGCTTTAAACAGGAATACTACTATTGAAACATTACTCAGTTTAAAATCTAAAATGTAGCATGTATGTATTTCTTTAATCTAACATGGTGCCATCAATTTTGTGACAATGTTCCATTTACCAGGGTTGTTACTGTATGTGTATAACCACCAACAGAAAGAAAACTAAATGCCCCATCCAACTAATATTTTTAAAAAGTTGTCATGCTAGAGACAAATATGTTACATTTTGTGAGCAAATACAGCAACCAATGGGTTAACGTTTCTATTTAAATGTACCTATTCTAGGTCTCCTGTCAGAAAAGGTGTTGATAAGTAAAATGACTGGTGGGTGTACGCGATCTACCAGAGATTTGACCTAATCAGATGCATCTTCAGAGGGCATTATACAAATTCCTGGGCCCTATCTGGCTAGCAGACAGGTGAGAAGAGGGTCAATACAGTACTTAAAGATTCCCCCATAATATAAGAATTTAAATCTGGGGCAATTCACAAGGGTAAGAGATGTTGGACGAGCCTAAATACTGAATTGCCAGAATGCAAAACGGCAGCCTTCAGAAAAATCATGCGAATGAAGTGATGAGGGTAGCACCTAGGGGTTATAGGGAGTGTTACATGGTATATTCATTTGGGTTTAAAATCACTCGCTGCCAGCCTTAAATATCACGAAAGATTGATGAGTGGGAGATACACCCACAAAATGTTGGCCTATCTTGTTAAGAGGCAACATTTTGAGCATCAAAACAATGAATTTGAGCATCAAAAGCAGAATTAATGGGGTGTTACAGCAATAACATGTACGTTCTCATATCTTCAACTTCAAGACCACTAAAGGGATCTAATATTGTTTATTGGCAACATATAGGTTCTCAGTTTTATTATTTTATGAAAATATATATAGTATGTTTTTGTAACAGTTCTTTTCGGTAAACAAGCACTGTACACTTTATGTATTAAATCTAAAATGTTATAAGTAGTGTCTTTGGGCTCTAATTGAACCTAGTACCTTTGTGAAGACATTACCCGCATTTTGACACATTGGGTTTGTGCGTCAATTACATTTTTGTTTCTAGAGAAAAAAGGGACCAGGCACTCCTGAAGTAAAGAACTTAAGTTATTCTTGGTGGTGGAAACATAACGAGGTGCGATTTTCTTTTGAGTTCTTGCTCAATTCTAGCGCCCTGCCGGGAGGTAAGCTTGTCAGCTGGATGTTATCACAGCCACGTGATCGCACACAGCCACCACGGCGTTCGTGACAAGTTGCCATAAAAAATCACTTCCTAGCATTCGGTGAAATAAATTAATCAATAGTTCAAAAGAAAAAACATCAGAACATTAATTGTTCAGAAGATAATTTTTATATGACCAGTGTACCTAAAGTTTAATTGACACTGATGATGGTTCCCTCAGAGGACCAAAGCTTTGGCCATGTTTCTGTTTTTAACAATTTATGTCCCGCAGTATTCAGCATCATATCCATTATCCGGTGAGTATCCCGTTTTGCGCTTACACAGCCATGAGATGTTCACATACGAGTACAAAATATTCCAAAAATTATTTTCCCTTCCCAAATCTATATTAGAACCCATAAAATTAAAAATCAAATCCATCATTACATCCCACTTTCATGCAATAGGAATGTGTTAGCCTTTCATTTGTATAGATGTTATTCCCTCAAGTGCTTGTTTTTAGTATGTACAAATATGACTGTTCTGCATTTCAACCAAAGGCAACATAATAAATAGGACATGGGACTGATGACCTGCTTACTGCAGTTAGATGTATAAACCAAATGCATATATATGCTGGTTTGGGGGGACGACGACGACAAATACACCACGACACCCATTTTAACTAGTGAAGACCCAGTGCTTTATGGACAGGTCACTTACCAGTTAATACAACCTTTCCAGAAACAAAAATAAGTAGGACAATTCTTGGTTTGATCATTCTGTAGATTAAACCTGGAAACAACTCAGGCTCGTAACTGGAAAACAAACAAACAAAAAAAAAAAGGAAAAGATTTAGAGAAAGACTATTGCAGTACCACATTGTGACATTGCATCTAGGTGCCTTCAGCTTGTGAATGGATCATTACCAAATGGAGTTGTGAAGGAGAGTGGAAGGTACACAGGTTTTACGTTAGCAGAACTGCACTTAACACCAACTACAGATGTAGTCAGACCTATTGTCGCCCTGCCCCGCACCATGAGCTGGTGAACTGTGGACTAAGTGTGGCCTCATCGTTACCAAGTGCAGAGCAGGTGGGGGAATTGCCCATCAGGATTAACACAGCTGGGGTTCCTGTTTCTGAATGGGACCCCCGCTGTGTTAATCGCACCAGGCTGCATCAGTCTGGAGGAGATGCGTAGTGAGAGCAGACAGACGCGGCCCTTCTCCCTCCACAGCTCTAACAGGCGGTCGCAATGTTATTTTAATTACATAGGATTAAAGCAAGGCGTCTCCGGAGCTGAACCACATTCACTTCAGCCCAGAAGACCCACTGCTCCCAGAGTCCGGTATGGGGTGCCGGCATCTCATGCAAGTCTAATTCTCCCACGTGACTGGGATATTTTAAAACAGCCCCAGATACCGGCACCTCATACGGAGGCCTGTACCTCAGGAAGCACGGGTCTGGCAGTGGTCAGCCTGCGTTTCACTTTCTGTTTCCTTGAGGAAAACTCGTTAATAAACCGACTGAATCTGTATAGTGTGCATATACTGGTCAATAAATTAGTTCTATCAAAAGCATACGGTCAACATTAAGAATTAAAAAAAAAACAATGAAATTGTGCGCGCTGAGCACACGCATTTTAAGTGAAACTTCGTCTTTTGTCACACAAATTGTATTTGTGATGGTGATGTTTTTAAGTGAAACACAATTTCAGTGACAAAACAAAGAAGTGTGACTGAGAATGCACCCCCTCCCTCCCCCCATTTTAGCTTTTCATACTAATATATTTATACTAACTTTGAATTCTGTGTGGGTGTGTGTGAGACTCTGGGCCTGTTTTAGTTGGGGACGCGGCTCTCACCCTCTCCCTGCCCGGTGTTCCCAGCTCCTCTCCCTCCTCTCTGTCTTCCCCCGCCACCCCCCGGTCCATCCTATTTATTGTTGGTGGCGTGCATGTGCAGAGTCCTGTGGGCATGCGCGGGGGAAGGGGGGAGAAGAGACATTTCCAGGACTGCACTCAAGGCGATTTACACCCAGGAAAATTTTCATATGGTGCCAGCATAGAAGTTTCACTTTAAAAAAAACTTGACTAGCTAATATTTCCTATATTGTAGGTCATGGGAATTCTATGTACCAATATAAAGCACGTGACAAATTGTTTTGCAGTCTAGCAGAAAACGTATAGTTGCTGCAATTAATGGAAATTAAAGTTTTAAAATGTAGTTTGTCAATTGACTGACACACACACACCTTTTTTGTTTGGTAAAACGTGTGTAAGTCTTGAAAGAGCCAACAAAACAGAAACCTTGCCAAGTCATTACCTGCTGAACTGCTGATGGGTAAGGACCAATCCCTCCAATCTGATTGGGAACTTCACATCGCAGCTCCCCACCATATTTTGAATCTTAAAATCCAGAAATTTAGCTGGGAATCCCAACTTCTGTACAACTCTGGCATATTTCCTGGCTGCCAACCGGGACTGTTCTTCACTAAAAAAAATAAAAATGGATCACACACACGAGAGTTGATAAATCACACGTTGTGAAAGATTCTTTAAAGAACATATCAAAATGTCTTAATACGAAAACAATGCAATACAAAATTACATTTTTACTTTTATATACAAAGCAAATGTAAGACGTTGTCCAGTTGTACTGAATCCAAGCCTACACCAGAAAGTATTAAAAAAGTTGAAAATGTATTCATCTTACCGTAATTTTATTTTCCTGTACTCCACTAATGGCAGTGGGTATCAACTGGGATTAGCTCCTTCCTCAGAATTGGTAGGATAGGAAACTCAAAAGATTAAAACTAGCTGCTGAATCGTAGTATTACATGGTGATGTTTAGTATATTTTATTATCTATGTATAGGAGGTGCACAAGGGAAAAATGAACATGTACATAGAATATGATCCACAAGGGATCAAAAAGGTTCCCCAATATTGCATTCGTCCAAAATATGTCACAGTAAATAATGCCAGACATATTTGTCTCCAAATATAGTGATTGTGTTGACTAGTGTAATACACCTGGGCTGTATATCAGAATAGTATAACTGATATGTGTATCACTAACCGTAGCATAAGAGATTCTAGTCATAGGATGAGCACCTCTTGGGAACAAAATAATAAAACTTTATTAACATATACAACTCACTTTGTGAATATTATTTACAGTGATATGTTTAAAATCCCCAGTGTTGAGGCCTGGGTACAGATGTAGGGTTATAACAACACCCCTATAGATGTACAGATTCACATAGAATCCCCAGTGTTGAGGCCTGGGTACAGATGTAGGGTTATAATAAAACCCCTATAGATGTACAGATTCACATAGGAGTGTAGTGAGGTATAGATAACCATAACGCTGGATATAAATAGGACCGGTGGTAGGTGAAGGCTCCTATATATGGTGGAAACTATTATATTATCAGGTAGGTGAACCTTAATAGGCAGGTAAGTGTACCTCACATCGATTTGTATATATGTAGGGCACCTATGTGCATGGATAGTGGCTGATAATAAAACACAAATGGTAAATGCACTGATGTGTAGCCCACTGATAAGGAGTTAAAGTGCTGGGTAGGCAGTATCAACCCTTGGCTCTATGATCCGAGTGGTCAGTATACAGATAATCAGTGCTCAAATGCCTCATATATATGTCTCTACTGCTAAATCAACAGTGTTAGATTATCCCTGCAGAGTAACCATATATCCTGTAAGTGTGGTAATGAGAGGCAGTATATGCCAGCAATTCCTGTCTATCTGAATCATATCTATCTGATGTAAGCCAAAAAAAATCATCGCTATACAACCGGTTCCAGCACGAGATTCATGTGCATCCTGCATTCGTCAATAAGACCCGCTGCGGACAGGTTTTACGTGTCTGCACGCTTCAAGTGGAGGAGTAATGACCAGATCAAGAAATGTTGTCTTAAATAGCCCTTGTGGAGGCGGTTTAATAGCCCTTGTGGAGGCGGTTAAATAGCCCTTGTGGAGGCGGTTAAATAGCCCTTGTGGAGGCGGGAGAGGGTGTGTCGAAGAGTCTCTAACTCAATATCAAGGTAACCCTTTCCCTGCCAGGTTCCCGTGTGGTTATAGAACACATGAATTATAGCAGTCAGTAATGCATCAATCAGATTTAAATTATGTAATAATATACAGACCGTACATATGAAGCATTTGGTGGCACTGAGACAATCCACCTAGATAGTTGAAGGGTATGAGGAACAATATAAAGCGTAGTTCTGAGGGTGCGGTTTCTATTTAATCAGCCACTATCAGTGCACTGTGGAACAGATAGGTGCCCTCCATATATACAGATCCACGCAAGGTACACTTACCTGCCTATTAAGGTTTCTAAAACATACAGGACACCTGCAAGCTCATATTGAACCCCCAAAATAACCACAACATATATATAAGCATATAGGTGTCACAGAGGAGTGCTACTGAGCATGGCGATATATATTTAAAACCAGAGACAGAACATGAAACACAGACAGAGCTCAGTGCACATCCAGTGAAACCTATACACGGTACAGTGCCTAAATATATATGTACAGATATCTATGAAATAAAATGGTCTTTTAGTTTAACATTTTGGCCAAAGTGTTGTAAGCCCCTGAGCCTCTACACGGCAGACCACATCTCAAGAGTACCTAACACTAATATAAATTCTTAATAACCTGTGCATTACCAGGAAGAATGATTTATAATAAATCTGTCAAAATTAGTTGCATAGTTCTAAGTCTGATTGAAGCTTTTATTAACCTGTACATTACCAGGAAAAGCACTCTGTATTAGATTTGTCACAATCATACTGCAAGCAATATTATAAATCATTCTTCCTGGTTTTAACTATTAAGGTTTCTACCTGATAATATAATAGAGTTTCCACCACATATAGGAGCTCTCACCTAGGAGATAGCAGGAAAATGCTGACAAGAGAACAGCGAGGGCGTGGGGAAAATTCAGTATGCAAGAATGAAATAGAGATACTGTTTTCTTCAGATATCTATCTATATATCTATATATCAGTGCTTAAGATGAGATCATTTGTTTTGACCAGGTGTTTGCTATCCTCACACGGAGGGAACACTGTACTATTATCCTAACTGTATGCTGCGCTATTAAATGAAATTTACTTTGAGAAATGTCCGTGTCAAACTCACTTTCCTTCACTAACAAATGTCAAAACGGTTGCTTCTGTCCATAAGGATGTGGAAGAAGGCATAAAAGGTGCACTCGCACAACAAGCGATGATCTGCCCCGGGTGCTCATCCACCAAGGTGAGGCATTGTACTGTATACATAGTGAAAAGAAAAAAGCAGCACGCCAACGGACTTTGCCAAATTGTATTTAAAATGTGATGAGGAGCAGGATCAACATCTTGACAAAAGGTCCACGTAGGGACCGAAAACGTTGATCCTGCTCATCACATTTTAAATACAATTTTGCAAAGTTCATTGGAGTGAGGCTTTTTTATTTTCACTACACAAGGATGTGGAGACATATCCACACATCTCATTGGATAACCCTCCAACCATATTACCTCTTGATTCTACATGTTGGTCCATTTGCGCTCCTACAATAATTTCTTCCATAACCCTACACCAGTACAAAAGATGGGCAGCAGTAAACCACAAATACCAGCACATCCACCTCCCAATCTTTAGCCGCAAACGGGTAACAAAGACCATCATTGCAATGCTTACCTTTTAGCCCCCGTGCACACCATTTTTCCAGAGCTGAATATAAGTGCTGTTGTACGCGGTTCTCTTATTCTCATGATGACAGCAGCAAAACGCTGAGGTAGAAAGCAAAAATGTTCGAATTACAAATGATCATTTTGACAACTACATATTACCTTATGTCTGTTCCATTGTAAAACAAAATTCACATCCAATTGGGCTCACAAAGGCTTATATTCCTAATTAGTGTTGTACCGGGTCCCTAAATGTTCAGAAAACCGGGTAACGGGTACCCAGTTACCCGGACGGCACTTAGGAGGTCGCTGCTGAGGGTGAGGACGACCACGGCGACATCTGGGAGCAGCAGCACTCCCCGGCTGTCCAATAGGAACGCTCCTGCTCCGGTCACATGATTCCCCAGCTCCCACCGGCATCAACTGTGTGCTGTATCCATGCTGCTCCTACCGGCTGAACACGGATTTCTGCTGCGACCACCGCCACCTGGACGGCTGCTGCTGCTCACAGATGTCGCCGCGGTCCTCCTCATCACCTTCCGTCGCCGGCTGCAGGTAAGTGTTGAAGTATTTTCAGCTACTCTGAAATTACCAGGTGCGGGTCCCAGACCCCTGCTGCTGGCTCCGGGGAATTTTCAGGTAACTGAAAAAGCGCCAGGTAAACCGGGTAATTTCCGGGTACTCAGTACATCACTAATCCTAATGCAGTTGATCTGCAACCCACTGTCTTAAAAGAAATACCCACGCTGCCTTAATTTTTGATCTTTGGTATGTTTGAAGATCAAAAAGGTGTACTATTTTTTTTTTAACGGTGTGCTGTTGCTATTAATTGTCTAACAGGCAGATTTATTGGGGGTGGGGGGGGGGGTCATGCGACTGCTTAGATGTATAAATGTAACACCAGTCTAAGGAACGCATTGGCAGGGTAGCATTGGCATCTTAAGAGTGATGCACAAAAGTGATAATTTTAAGTGAGAATATATAGTTAGACAGACTATAGTATAGAGGTGACTGGGGACTGGACTTACTGCAAACGCTTCTAAACAAGGCATTAAACGGTGAGCTTCCCTGACCACACTATGACCCCATGCTTATTAGAACAATTTAACCCCCCACCCCTTTACAACTTATTTCACTGCAGCCTCTCCCAACACTGACTGCACACAACTACCCCCCCCCTCAACCCTCACCCACTGCAAACCCCGAGTAGACCCTAGCATTGCAATGCAGCAAAACATTTAACAAGGAAAAGGCACACCCCTGCTGTTTAGTACACACACACACACACACACACACACACACACACACACACACACGATGGGTTTAAATAGTGCCCTCCTTTCACATACGTCACACTCCTTGAGAAAGAGCAGTTTTGCTCGAAACGCGTGGGGTGAGGAGGTCCTTAGTTTATCTGTCAGAGTATCTGTTTTATGTAGCCGAATAAAGTTTTTTTTATCTTCAAACCACTTCCTGGTGAGCCTGAGTACATAGGAGCTGCGGCGGCATCGATCACCCATTCACCTACCACAAATTTATAAATTGCAAACAACTACTCAAATTTCTACTCAAACTATTACTCTTTTTAGCAGGTGATATTGAACCTAACCCAGGCCCTCCCATTTCAACTCTGTCCCATACCCCCGAGAATTCCACCTTATCCATAATCCCAAAGCCATCGGTCTCACAGAAACATGGCTAACCCCTAAAACTCCCGATGCAAATATCGCCATTCAGGGATACTCCATATCTAGGAGAAATAGGTCAAAGAGAGGAGGAGGGGTGTTATTTTATATTGCAGACACCTTACAATTTACACTGTTATATTGCCCCCCAAGCCCACCATCTTTTGAAATCCTGGTTGGCAGAATCTGCCTCCTTTTTTCTAAGCCCATCTTGGTTGCTGGCATCTACCGCCCCACTACAGCACTTCTACAGTCCCAGACTGATATCACCCAGTTTCTTGGCTCCATTTCCTCTCAGAATGAGAGGAGTGAGCTGCTAGTTCTTAAGGGATTTCAACTTCAATTGGCTCAACCCTAAAAACCACTCCTTGCTAGACTGGATTCTCTCCTCAAATCCATCCTCTGGCACCCTTCCTGACATTTTTAGTGACCATACAATAGTATACTGTGTAAGGAAAATTAAACCACCCCAACCAAGCCCTAAAGTTCTCCTCACTAGAACATTTGGTAACTTTAACCCACACAACAGTTTCTGGCTGACCTTACCAACTGCCCTTGGCACAGAATCGATTTAATTCCCGACCCTGATTCTGCGCTAGACTATTTCGAATCAGAGTTCTTAAAACTCTGTGATACCCATGCTCCACTATGCAGAATAAGAGTAAGGGGTGCCCAGCTCCCGTGGGTTACAACTGACCTTATAGCACTCTACCAGTTCAGGGATGCCTTGTGGAAAAGCTACAAAGTAACAGACTATCAAGGATCTTAATCACTACAGATGCATGCGGAACATGTGCACAAGGTAAACACGACATGCAAAAGCACAATACTACTCTGACAATCTTCACCAGAATACATCAAACCCAGCTAACTTCTGGAAGGTTATCAACAACATATTCCAGCCTTCTAACCATTAACAACCAAGTAATATCCCTAAGAGGGATATTACTCCGACAAACCCCATCGCCATTGCAAATGCATTCAATGATTACTTTGTGGGGTGTGCTACTAACTTACTAGCGAAACGCAACCCACACAACAAACACGAATCTCATCCTGGGAGTACACATATAGCCCCACCCCCTCCCAACACTGCCCACAATTTTCAATTTGGCCCAGTGTCCGAAGGAGATTACACAAGCGCTCCTCAAATTAAAACTAAGTAGCCAATGTGGACCTAACTTACCACAATCTAAGTTCCTAAGACTTGGTGCTCCAGCCATTGCCAAACCAATTGCTTCCATAGTCAACTCTATCCTGTCTGCAGGCTATATCCCGAAGACCTGGAAAACTGCCAGAGTTGACCCAATCTTCAAAAGTGTGGACAAAACACGGTCTCAAACTACAGGATAATATCTCTTCTCCCAATACTAAATGTGTTCACTCCCAATTAAGCGATTACTATACCAAGACAAATTTCCCTAGCCAATTCCAATCTGGCTTTCGCCCCAAACACTCCATGGTAACTACCCTGCTAAAAGTTTGCAATGAAATACAGTGTGGAATGGAAAGGGGGCAACTCACTGGTGTAATATTCCTAGATTTTGCAAAGGCTTTTGATACTGTTGATCATGCTATCCTGCTTAAACTCCTGTCCTCTGGAATAGGGAAGCATGCTTTATACTGGTTTCAGTCCTACCTATCAGGTAGATCCCAGCATGTGTCTATCTCCGGCTCTTACTCCAACCCCTTGGATAGCACCTGTGGTGTCCCGCAAGGCTCTGTTCTGGGGCCCCTACTCTTCTCAGTGTTCATTAATGATCTTCCCACAGCTTGTAAGGAAGCCTCAATACACATGTATGCGGATGACAATCTTATATGCATACAGCCATAGCCTCTCCGACCTTGAACACATACTTCAGTCTGACTTTGAGACAAACTGGATTTCCCAAAACAAACTGTTTTTAAACACTGACAAGACTGTAACAATGGTATTTGGGACCAATACCAAATTTCTAAAGCTTCCAATGACTGAGCTCCTGATTAGAACCAAACGCTAATACCACCCCAACTCCTGTTACCAGTTTTAAATACCTGGGCATATGGTTTGACTCCCACTTAACATTCAGGATGCACATTGATACCCGGACATCCAAAACATACGCCAAACTAGGTGTACTTTACAGGAACAAATCCTCCCTAAGGCTGCGCTTATAGTGCCGGCAACGGGGACGTGACATTGTGGAAAAACAAATGCATTGTCGCCGGCACCGGCGCTTATAGTGCACGTGACTGCGACAGAGCTACCAGAAATCTGGTAGTCACTGATCTTTGATTTTTTTTTGGCGGCATTCTCCCCTTGCGGCCAATCGGGAGCTTCTCCGTGCCTCTGCTCTCCCCTTTTATGACGTTAGCCAGCGACGTCGCCTAAACTTCAAATACAACTCATCGCAATGGCGACGTCATATAAGCGCAGCCTTAGTCTGCTGGTCAGAAAGCGTATCTCACAGCAGATGCGAATGCCAATTATAGACTATGGAGACATAGTATATGGCTCGGCACCCCAAATCCACCGTAGCAAACTTGACACCCTCTACAACTCAAAATGCTGTTTTATTCCCCAATGCAACAACGACACACATCACTGCGAAATGCTCAAAGAACTAGATTGGTCATCACTTGAGTCTGGGCGCAAAGTTCATCTTTCCTGCCTTGCCTTCAAATACTTTCTGGGCAAGCTACCCAGCTACCTGAACAAGCTCCTCACCCCTACCACTTGCAGCATTTATCTGAGATCTGACTCCAAAGGTCCCAAGGTTCATGGTCCCAAGGCTCAACAAAGTATCTGGCCGCTCCTCTTACCGTGCACCCCAAAACTGGAACAACCTACCGGAGATTCTCTCAGCCACCACCAGTTTAAGTTCTTTCAAAACTAAAGCTGTCTCACATTTGACTCTGGTCTGTAACGGTTACTTATGCCTATAATATATATTATCTCTAACTGTGCATGCAATGTATACCCTGTTCACTTATGTAACCATGTATTCTTTGTCATCTTAACGCTATGCCAGGACATACTTTAAAACGAGAGGTAACTCAATGTATTACTTACTTCCTGGTAAAACATTTTTATAAATAAACATAGTTCCTCAATGCATGAAATGCTAATGTGTGACACACATACACACACACACAGTTTGATCAAACATAGCATTCAGTGACTGACCTGCCTGACTAAATGTTAGAAACCTACTTTGAGAAAAATATACCAAGAACACTAAACAGGCCGTATTTTATATATACCAAAAGGGGCCGATTTGGCATAAAATTGTTATAGGGCCCCAACAACCGGTTCAATAGAGATATAGATATATAGAACACATTAAGGCCCTTATTTAATATCCCGTGAAGCAGCTTCCCATTGGTATAGATATTAATTTAATTTGAATGGAGGTAAACTCTGTAATATTCTGTGACGATGCTTCCCAGTGTTAGGGAATATGGGCCGAAAAAGTCTTCTTTAGAATGTTGAATAGTAACTGCAGGATTCTTTAAAGCTGCAGTTCAGTCAATATCCTGCATGTGTGTTTTTTTCAATAAATCAGTTCTGTAGTAAGAAAAAATACTTTTAGCATTTTCTGTTTTTAAAAAAACAACTTTGAAAGACCAATTTTCTTGTATTCTATTTTAACAGCCATTTGCTAAGGCACTGCCCCTTCATGTCCTGTCACAAGCTCTGGCACACCCCTTCGTCAGCCCTGCCCTCCCTCTAGCACATGTCAGTGCAGGAGTGCTCATGAATATTCATGAGCTTCCACTGAGAGAAAGAAGCAGAAGAAAAACATATCCCTTTAAAAGATCTTGCCAAATTTTGCCGATCAATACATGGAGAACGAATTGACCTGCAGCTATACAGTTCTTTAGGTAATTAGAGATTGCCCACATGAAACTATTGAAGTAAAAAAAAAAAAAAAAGACTGAACTGCAGCTTTAAGAGTTTTGCAACTGAATACAATCCCGAGTGCTCACAGTGTGTACACGCAGCACACACACACACACACACACGATAATGCTGTGTGCATAGGGTCTAGACTCGGTATAGATAAAGATCAATTTGCTTAAATGAAGCGATTGGTGTTTTTATCTTATTTTGATGAAGGCTTTTAAAAGCCAATCTAAAAAATTAGAAATAATTGTTTATAGATAAAACATTGGGATGGGGGAAGGGGGGGTGGGGGGGAAAGAGGAAGAGAAAATCAATACAAAATTCTTACCTTAGGATTATACTCTGCATTTCGGGCTCGAAGTGCAATTGTTTTTAGGTCCAGTTTACAGCCAAGATTCACTGTTGACACTATATTTCTAAATACAGAACACAATGTTACGGTACAGAATAAATCAGCCCTCGAATAAATGAATTAAATTTGCCAGTACAAAAAAAAAAAAAAAAGGAAAAAAAATAAAAAACAAGTGTATGTACACAGGGCTCCAACAAATAATTTCATGGACCTTTACCACTAGAGGAAAAATGTCCTTCAATGTACGGCATAGGACCACATTGGTGGCAAGGCTTTCAATCACCTTGCGGCCAGTGAAAGTCATAGCTCTACGCAAAGCATGGTGAGGCGCAACTTCTCACCCCAAATTTTACACTTGACCAGGACAAGTTGGGATTTTCAAAAGTGCTCAATACAATATTCAACCAATAGCAAAAAAGAAATGGCGTTCCTAGCACTGAAATAGCAATAAAGATGTCGCTAAACAAAAATGTCGTTAAAGAAAGGTAGTTACTTAAAACAAATCAAAATACACCAAGGCTTAGTACAAAAAGCACAATCCACATACAGTACAGCAGACTGTCAAAATACAAATAGGCACAGGAAAAAAAAATAAAAAAAAAAATAAAAAAGTGTTAGAAATATATATACTAATCTACAATGAAATGTGAACTAAACAGCAAAAAAAGGGGAAGAATAAAATACATGATAAATCACGTAGGCGAACAAATGCAAAAAAAAAAAAGTGCAACGTGTCGGGTGATAAACCCCATTCCCTCGAGACAAGTGCCACGGGTAATTCCCTTTAGCTCCTCAGTATGACAGCACCCGCACAGATATAACCAGGAGCAATATGAAGCAAAGCAGTCCTATTATCAATCGATCAATGACGCCTGCGTGATTTATCGCGTCTTTTAGTCTCCCTTTTTTTTTGCTGTTTATTCCACATCATTTCAGTGTATATTAGTGAGCGTGTATAATACACACACACACACACACACACACACACACACACACACACACACACTTTTCGTTCTGTGCATATTTGTCTTTTGACCGTCAGCTGTGTGTATTGTGCACTAAGTCTTGATGCATTTTGATTTGTTTTTAGTAAATACTTTTCTTTAACCACATTTTGTCTAGCGACCTACGGTATCTTTGATATGTTTTGGTTTTATATTTGAGGGATTGAGGGTCCCTTTTTACCACCTTTCAGACATTTTTGTCTAATCTCCCATGATTGGAGTTGTGCTGTCTATACTATATACACCTTTTATACTATTCAACTAATGTATATATCAGGAGTCAACTCCTGGTTATAGCTATATATTAAAAAAAATAAAAAAATAAACACCTTGCACACATTTGACACTATATCTAAACAACTAATAAATCAGCTACTCAAATTATAGTTAGCATTGCTTTCAATGGTTGCCCATGAAACAAATTCACTTCAGGTACACCTCGTCCAGTTGGAGCTTCCCAAGCTCATGCTACACATTAGCATTGTAGGCTTTTTTTGTCAGCTGTCAGTCCAATATTTTTTAATATACAGAGTGCAGAGGCCAAGTAAGGTGGTCCTCCACAGTTGAAGGCCCAGTTCCTTCCATGACCGAAGTGAATTAATGGCAGTACAGCTAAGCAATAATTTATTTTTATTTTTTCCCCAACCAGGCTGCTAAAAAAATAAGTGTCAAGTTTGAAAAATACTAGCTTTTTTCTTAAGTTTCCACGTATACAAAATGCTTTAGAGTTTCTATGTTTTTGTACAAATGCCTTGATGTGACTTGGTCCAAGGTTTAGGTCTTTTTAAAAAAAAAATATATTCTTCTTTGCAAAAATTAAACCATCAACAGTCAAACAGATCAAAACAGGTAAGCCTAAAAACCCAATAAACATGAACACAATAAATACCTGTTGACTTTGAGGTGTCTTGCGGCAGAAGACACCTTAGTAAATATGGCCCTCAGCTATACTCTTCACATGTGCAACAAGAACAACTGAACATCACTTGTAGAGCCCAAAAGGTGATCCTAATACCCGCTTATCCCAATCTGAACGGGGTATTTACTCTCCATGATGAAGCTTCAAGGTGTTTGCCTTTTGTCGCACACAACTCCAGCATTTATGCACTATAAGCAACAAAACGAGTGCGTCAAAAAGCATAGCACTGAGTGCACCAGCTTCATATCAGATCTTGAGCAATCCTTGTACTGAGAATCAACTGTTCCCAATCCCTGCTCAAATTACAGCTGTCC
This sequence comes from Ascaphus truei, assembly GCF_040206685.1. Classification (NCBI taxonomy): domain Eukaryota; kingdom Metazoa; phylum Chordata; class Amphibia; order Anura; family Ascaphidae; genus Ascaphus; species Ascaphus truei. The sequence continues at coordinate 234,481,465 of NC_134486.1, read as the reverse complement.
TAGTCACACATACACAAGAATGTTAATCTAATAGATTGAAAAATTATGCAAAATGAATATTGTCCAATAAACAATTGTGCACCGGCAACACAATTAAAGTATTTTTAGTGCTTGTAATGACCTCTCCAAAGTCTACCATCTCTAAACTATCACTCACGTCTATATGAAAAAAAAAAAAAGTGGATTTATGGAATCAACATTTATTTCCTGGACAGAACCTCCCATGACAAGACCAACACTTTAATAAATACGCTTTTTATTTTTTCCATACAGACCTGCCAATTTATTAATTGACCTATATAGGTAATCCTCCGGTTTGAGCACCTGGGCAGGAGATGTGAAGTTTGAGTGCCGCCAGCATGGCATGATATGTAGAGAGAGACACACCATTTCCATTTGAAAAAGTGTGCAATCCTTAATGTTTTAATTAAATATAAATCTTTAGATCTTAAGCACAATTAACATTTCTCCCAATAGATGCTCAAAATGAAAAAAAGGCTTGGTCTATACACAGATGTAACTGCCTGTTCTCTACCGCATCACGGGACAAAAGCATGGCCATCTTGCCAAAAACAAGAGAGATTGTCCATAGCAGGCTGTAATGGCCCATTTGATTAACACAGTGGGGGTCCCTGAATTTGAATGGGATTCGCGCTGTGTGAATCCTACCGGGTTCCACCTGTCTGTAAGAGAAGCGCAGTAAGAGATAGACTAAACCAGTCACTCTCCATGTGCGCCTCTGATAGGCGATCGCTGGGCTTTTATTTTAATAACTCTTTTGTTGCCGGGGGTCTCCGGAGCTGAACCGCATTGATTTCAGGTCCGGGAACCCCCTGCTTCCCGAGTTACAGGCCCCGTTATGGGGTGCCGGTATCCCGGCGGCCAGGTTTAAATTCTCCCGTGTCACAGCCCGTCATCGGGAGATTTAAACAAAGCAGAGGGATACGGGCACCCAATAACGGGACCTGTAACTCGGGAAGCAGGGGGTCCCAGGACCTGAAATCAATGCGGTTTGATTTTAATTGAATGTCTTTTTTTATTTGCTGCTGGGTTTTTTATTTGCAGGTTGTACATTGACTGCCTTAGTGGCAACCCATGCCCATAGGGGGGCCGGGGGGAGTTGCCCTTGGGAGGGTGGCTAGGCCTCCCGGGTGGGTAGCGGGGGTTAACCCCTTAATTGCCATAGTGATTAATAACCACTAAGGTGATTAAGGGGTTAGTGGCCAATAGTTCATTTTCTTATTTTACTGTTGGTGCCCACTGAAGAAGAGGAAGACGATGAGGACAATGACAGCCTTAATCCGGGCAAGGGTAAGTAGAACTTTAATTTACTGTATGCTGGCTGGGTAATGTTTTGGTTAAGTTTTATTTTTCAATGGGCAAGTTAGCCATTATCCAGATATGGATAATAGGGATTTTGCCCATTACTGTACAGTATGTGTTTGGAGGGGGCTTGTTCAATGTATTGTATATTGGGGGCAGGGGAGGTTGATGAAGGAGGTAGTTGTCCCAGGGTGGGTGATTAGGCCTCTCGGGTGGGTAGTGGGAGGGCTTAACCTTTTCATTACCATAGCGGTTATTACCGCTAAAGTAATGAAGGGGTTAACCCCCTCCCGCAACCTTTCCGGTTAAGTCAAGGGGTCTCCGAAGCTGAATAGCATTGATTTCATGTCCGGGGACCACCTGCTTCCCGAGTTACAGGCCCCGTTATGGGGTGCCGGAATCCCTGCTTTGTTCAAAATCTCCCGATCACATGGGCTGTGACGTGGGAGAATCGAAACATGCCGCTGAGATACCGGCACCCCATAACGGGACCCGCATCTCGGGAAGCAGGGGGTCCCTGGAATTAATGCGGTTCAGCTCCAAAGACCTCCTGCTAAAAAAAATATGTTATTAAAATAAGACAATGGAACAAAAACTGAGGCGCTTCCCAAATCAAGACAATGATAGAACGCAAAAGTGCCGTAGATAAAATGAAATAAATATTTAATACTGGCCCGTAGTGGTTTGGTGCAGCTCTAACTGGTAGAGAATCCCCCTGGATCCTTGAGGTAATTACTGTAACAGATGTGGGGAGCGCAGACCATAAGACAAAAGATATATAAAACAATTGTCAGTAGAATCACTGTGGTGGAGAATAAATGTCAAGCATGCAACCAACCATGCACTGGGAATGAGAAAGGGGAAGCACAGGTGCTGATATATGCTTATACAACCCTATGTAGGACACACGTGCGAGGTGTCTAAACAATTTTATTCATCACCATCACTGTGTCTGCACGATTACTGGGGCATTGATTGCGGTTCATGAGGAGAATCTAAAGATACCTTTTTATGCGGTGACACACATGGCCGTGAGAGTCAGATATTTATGTATTTATTATGATTTTTCCCACCCCACAGAGCTTTTTGTAAAAATTGTTTAGACACCTCGCACGTGTGTGTGTGTGTCCTATATAGGGTTGTATAAGCATATATCAGCACCTGTGCTTCCCCTTTCTCATTCCCAGTGCATGGTTGGTTGCATGCTTGAAATGTATTCTCCACCACAGTGATTCCACTGACAATTGTTTTATATATCTTTTGTCTTATGGTCTGCGCTCCCCACATCTGTTACACTATTAAAATAAAAGTCCTGCGATCGCCTATTAGAGGCGCGCAGGAAGTGTGACTGATTCAGTCTCTCCCTTACAGACAGGTGGAACCTGGTAGCATTCACAAGGCGCGAGTCCCATTAAAACGCAGGGACCCCCGCTGTGTTAATCCTGATGGGCCATTTGTCTGGCCCTGGAACCTCACGGCGTAGGACGGGATAAAGTGCCGAATTCGCAAGGCAAGCGGTAGAGGACAGGCAGTTCCAGCTGTAGTGTTCTCCCTTGTGCATGAACATTTACGCTTTATTTGATTGAATTTGGCTCTTGCAACTTGATCAGTTGAAACAATTGGAACCCTAGAAGCTAGTTTTAACAACTTGAAAATGTGCAAGTACAAAAGTAATCTACTCCGTGCCAGATGCCTGCAACGCATAAGGACAAAACTGAACTCTGATGTCATCAATTAGATGGCTACACTGCCAACCGGAAGTATTTCTTCATAGAAAGAGTAAATGTGTTGGATGCAATAAGCCTCTTCATGAACTCACACAAACGTACAGAAGTCTCAAACTATTTGGGAAGGATGGCCACCGATTTCATTTTGTGTAGTATTTTGAGAGACTACACATTCTTATTTTACACATAAAAGCAACAGTTTGAAAACAACTTAATGTAATCATCTGCCTTAGTGACAAAGTGTTGACTCAACATGTGGTCCACTCTCAGGGCCTACAAACCAGGAGAGGAAAGCGTGGCGCTTTTCCTGTGCAAAATCCTGTTCAGCGCACAGCGATATTACACAAAGTGAGCAGCAGTGTCACAGCTCACAAATTAACTTGATTTTTTAGATGTCTGATTTGTTAATAAAAATTGGTGAGATCCACCTAGACTTAACACATTAACCTTAACAGTGCTGGGGTCTGGTGTCAGTGTCATCGGAACGCAATTCCGGGTCATATGATCGCATGATCGCATTAAGCACCGGATGACGGATCCCGTATAGCATTAGGGCACTCCAAGGGTTAAACATGTCACTGGTTCATTTTTGGTCTTCGGATGGACGGCCCCTTTAGCAAGTTCCATTGTGAACAGAGCACTTACTGTAGTTGAGGTACAATTCCAGAGCTTTCAGATGCAGGAGTGGCAGGTGTTATTGGGGTCATGGGGGTCATTGGGGATGGGTAGAGCGGTGTGTTGCCTGGCAGAGGAGCTGTGGTAAGAGTCTGAGAGTGGAATAGCTGTGGGGTTTGACCAGGCCCCTGAATGCCTTGCTGTGAAGTGGATTGCAGCGCCTGTTGCTGCAGCTGCCTCTGCTGCTCTTCCAGTATTGACAAGCTGTTGGTGGTTTGCACAGGCTGCGGGGTCAGGCCAGTGCCATAGGGCATCATTGGGCTGAAGATGGGGATCCCAGGAGTCATTGCACTCTAAGGAAAAACAAAGGAAGATAAAAACTCTCAACAATGGCAGCATCACACCAAAAAGAAGCAAATATTGGAGAAATTGTTTAAAAAAAAAAAAAAAAAAAAACCACAACAAGGCCCACCAGGACATGTGCACGTACCCTTGAAATACCTCGTGTGTGAGCCGGAGCAAATATAAAACAGTTTAAAAAAAATTGTATTCTACAGAAGACAAAACACCCTGTACCCTTTCCATCCAACTACCAAGATTGAGTGCTCAGGAAGTCTGTGTTTAAACTAGTTGGATTATACAAGATGTTTGCAAGCTTCAAGGTCTTGAGTGATCTCGGACATTACAGTATCAGGGTAAAAAACTGAACAGACAAATACAGTATTATACAACTAAAATGTTGAAGGTAGTAAACAGTAGGTGTTGCTGCCCTTATTTTCACTCTTCTGAAAGGAGCTGTAATAGATGCATAGGCATTTCATTTTTATATTTACACAACCCTGAGCATGTATAAGTGTCAGATGATCACAATAGCACTTATACTTCTACATAAGTGGGCAAACAATATGTTATATAGTCAACCAAATCAGAATGACTGGCATGCAAAAAACCTGTATGTAATATACTCCTTCCTCTGCATATTTTAGGATTTAAAAATATAGTGCAGAGATAGGAGCAAATTTCATACATTTCCTTGTTTGCCATTCATTCTGATTTGATATTACAGGGTTCTTCAACCGAGTCTGTTTGCAGGCAAAATCCGGCCCCCGGAGGGGCTACATGTGGCCCTTGGACTTTATGTGTCCCTGGTAATTCCATTTCAGTTTCAAAAGCCTCCAAGTGCAGTTTTCCAATACTGAAACACACTTGTAATCCAAGTTAATGTCAACATCTATGGTACAGATGTTATGTTCACATAGTCATTTTTCATGTACAGTAACCTTTTCAGTTACAATAGACGTGTGGCCCTTCTGCTCCCAAATCTTTTCCTTTTAGAAAACGAGTTCAATAACCCTTTGAGATAGATAGAATAGATTGACAAACCCTTACAATATATACATACACATAAAAATAATTACCTGCTGGGGTAGGAGTGCACATTACATATGCAAGTTTAACAAACGTAAAATGTTGTAGCACTCATGTAATTTGTTTACAACCGCATTCATGGTAACACTATTGGAGTTTACCGCCATTATATCTAGGGTTGCCTCAATAACGCAAAAGCAGAAATAGGAGATTAGGAAGAATAGTTTGACAAGCACTGATTTAGTCTGGCTCTGCCTGCAGGGTTATGTCACACTCACCTGTGGGGATGCCAGCCCCTGAAAGGGGGGCAAGCTGTTTTGATCCATGATCCTGTGTCACGCCCTCTTGGGGATGAGCAATGTCAACGGAAAAACGGTGTTAACAACTTCACTGGCTCAAAAATGTGTATCCAACCATTCCAGCCGCTCTTACAAATCTACAAAATAGAAAAGTGGCAGCATCATTTATTACAGCCCCCAAAAATAACAAACACACACGGTAATGCCACTTGCCTTTGAAGTGGGTGAACCCAGTTAAAATACCAGTGTCAACTCTCCTTGTGACCCTTGTATATATGCCCGAGATCCCACTATTTTCTTCATGTTTGGGGAGTTTCAAGACCAACATCAACAGTGGTAGTTTTTTTTGCTTCAGAAAGTGAAACCTACTCTAGACACTTTGCGTAAAAATATTATTGGGCAAAGACATTAGACCTTCGCGTATGGAGTTGGAAATACTAGTTGCGATGGGATCAAGAAAAACCACACGAAAAAAAACCCCCTAAAAATACCATTGTACAAAAGCAGGCAAACTGCACAAAGCAGTAGTTGTATGCAAGTATTCTTATTTACTTGATTTGTATAAAAAAAAAAAAACTGTTAAATACTCTAATCTGATAAATGTATTTCAAGCGTAGCAACCCAACATCGCATAGGCTACATCCCGCATTACAATATTTACGAGATCTATACATCACATCTTCAAAAATAAATATACACAAAATCTAATTGGATCATACATTACACATCCATGCAAGCGGTTAATAAACAGGCAAAGTATTCAATGCAGCCCTAATTGGCTGGAGAGAAAATTGACAGATCGTGTATTGGAAAAATCTGAGATGCCAACCTATTCTAAAGATTAATTTCACTCGTTGTCATCTTGAAGTTAGTGTACGAGATTAGTGTTTCCGTCGCAAAGCCAAGCTGATCATTTAGAATACAAAGCATTCGATTCTTTAATTGTATGAATTTTCCTGACCACAACAAAAGTCAATATAACAACTCCATTCTGCTGCTGGTCATGCAAGGTCCAGCTATATCCGTATTACCTTTTAACTTTTCAATGCATTATTTAAAATCGAAAGGAATAAAATACTTAACAAAATTAAATAAATAAAAATTTGTGAACAGGCTGAAAAAAAAAAAAATACTGGCAAAAACAGATACTGTATTTGCACAGTCAGTAAAGCAATCTTTACAAGAATAAAACAAGCAGGAGGAACTGTGCCTTTAATGATCACCATTGACCATCACCTTTTACTGAATAAACTCCCAGGGCATATATATCGCTCTTTTTTAAGATTCTAGTGTTTGTGAAACAAATCCCTTATCATTCAACAACAAAATATGGCAGAACATGAGGGGTAGTTATATCACATTGGAGAACATCAATATTCTGTACAAGAGTTATGCTCTATATGGAGAAGTCTCTTTGGGAGGTTGAGTATACAGCTACACTGCAGTGCTGCACAATCTAAAAGATGCAGCACTCCTGTAGTTTGGCTAGATCTGGAAGGTATGGCGAGTGCGTGTGTGCATAATAACCCGGTTACAGTATTTAGAAAATTTGCCATGCCGAGTATGTACAGTCAGAGCAAAGTCAATATTTACAGCAAGACATGTATAACATTCAGAGGATTAGTTAGTAACCCATGAGTTATGTCTCAATCACTAAATACAATTTGCTGTCAAATAGGCCCATCGGCAAAATGCATTTCAGACCCAACTAGCAGAAAAAGAAAACTTCAATGATTAAAAGATTACCAATGACCCTCTACACAAACATACAAGTGTCCCTCCTTAAATCCATTAATATTCATAATTTGGGCACATGCTGCAATACAACGCACCTGTACAACACGGACCTACACCCAGTGCTACGTTAACCTATGGCAAAGGACAGTAAGTTAGGATTTCAAGTAACAACTCCTGATGAACGAGGCATTATCGGCCTGGATGGAGGAGTTGAAGGCTTGAGGCAAATGCCGGGAGCATTATTGGTAAATAATGGTATTATTCCCTGAAGAACAGGGCATTATCTAAATATTCCCTTATTGTATGTATGTTTTTATACACCCACAGTGTACTCAGCGCAGTTATTTAATAGGAAATCCACCCCCACCCCAGTCAGACCACAGGGACAAGACGCCAGTAGCACTGGGTGATATGTGCAAGTTATGTTGTTAATTTGGATAGAAAATTCCTGGATGGCTGCTATGGGAGGCTAAATATTGACCAAGCACTCACATTTACCATTACATGCCCACACGAACAAGTACACTGAACACTGCAATATGACTTAACCTCATGGATAGTCTGTAATATTCTGAATAACATTGAGGGGTTATCAGTGTGGCTAATGTCACATGATGCATTTGTAAATACAGTAAGGGGAATCCTACATTGCTTTCACACTACATATCAATGGTACCAGCAACATTATGTATTTCTATTTTATACAATGAAAAACAGGGCATACAAGAACACACACACACATACCACACACAAGGCCAAAAGAATAAGCATTTCATATACAACCCCTGAACCAAGAGCATTCATGCATTATGGTTCATATTTACTAAGCTAGGCCACAGCAGTGGAAAAAGTGTCTAATGGTGCAGCACCATGTAGTAAATATGGGCCTAAATCACCTACACAGCCCGAAGATTAGTGCTAATAACATATCACAAGGCAAAGGGGGGTGAGAGCATCCCGCTCACAGGAGCCTCACAATATACAACTATATGATTATATTGTCTCTATATAGCACCAGCCCAGTGCGAAGCGCAGTCTCGTAACATGCAAGGAACGGAGGGGTGGGGGGCAGCTAGCGCACAGGCTGGGAGAAGCCCCTCTCCTGCAGAGCTTGCACTCTGTCAGCTCAATAAGAGCGCCACTAATGGACACACACACACACACACACACACACACACACACACACACACCGGAGGTTGAGTCACATTATTATAACTAAGCCCCTGTGAGAGGTGTGTGCGGGGGGGGGCGGCAGGGGTTAATAACACGGAGGGGTGTGTGTGTGCGCGCGGGTGGCGTGGTGATCACTGAGCAGACGTTGGGAATTCTACGGGCGTCACTACGTCAGCGCCTCCGCACGGGGTCTACCCTCCCAGAGAAGGGGGGCCCGTGTTACCTGCAGCCGCTCGCACCGACCCCTCGCTCATCACAGTCGCCAACCGCACCATTCCAGCTAGCTCCACTCGGCCGTGCGCATGTGCGAGACAGCGGCAGCCCACCTCCGGTGGGCTCGGCCAATCAGCTTACGGCGCTGCCGCATAGGTCACTTCCGGTATCTGGGAGGTTTTTTTGAAAGAGTAGGGCGCTCGCCTGTTGTAAGCGGGGAGAGGCGGGGCTGGTGTGTACACGTCACTCCGGTTACCCCGCCCACCGTGGAGGCGCTGCGTATTAAAAGCAAAGCTGCTGAAGAAAAGTGCAATGATTAGTAGCTCAACGCGGTGTGCAAGGGCAGAGCTCAGTTATAATCTGCAATTAGCAACATATACTGTAGGGGGACACAGCATAATTAACTGTGCATTGAGCAACATATAGTCAGTGACATAGGTTAATTAACACTATGTAATTATACTATACACGATACATAAAGCTTGGCCCCCTGCAGACGCACTTACCTGAACGCCCTCCTACTGTCTCTGTACGTTCTCCCCACCAATTAGATTGTAAGCTCCTCGGAGCAGGGACTCCTCTTCCGAAATGTTACTTTTATGTCTGAAGCACTTATTTCCATGATCTGTTTGTTATTTGTATATTATTTGTTATTTATATGATTGTCACGTGTATTACTAATGTGAAGCGCTATGTACACTAATGGCGCTATATAAAAGACATACATACATATATGTACATACGTACATACGTACATACACACACCATATACATTTTAAGTTATGGGGGGAAAAAAGGCACTGCCCCCCCCCCCACCCCCCGCCCCCCAAAAATTGTCTAATTGTAACCCCCCTCTCTCACCCCCCTCACTTTACCCGATGTCGAGTGTTACCGGTGGCAGGGTGCTGTGGCGTGGCGCGGCGTCTCCTGGCATTTTCCTGCATCTGTCCAACTTGAGTGTCTCCCTCTGCATCTTCCGTGTAAATGGCTGTGCGGCATCAAATGATGCTGCATTGTCATGGCAACGGTACGCTACGTGATGTCATGACGTAGAAACATCATGTGGCATTAATACTGGAGTTAGAATTGGAGGTGAAGAATACGTGAAGATCTGGACTCTGCACAACAACAACCGCTCTGCAACTTTGAGAACTTTCTAAATGCTCAGATAATTTGTACTCTTCCTATCCTCCAATACCTGGGACGTCTCTCCCTGCATCTCATTATACCCTCCCTATTGCTTTTTCTGTTTACCATTTCCTCACTACTTTAAGGCTTTGCCTATAGTGCCGACGGCGACACGATGGGTGACGTCACCCGTCGCCATGGCCACAGGCGAATGTTATGTTTCGCCGGTCGGCGGGATCGCGGGATTCCCGCAATTTGATTTGTTAAAGGGCCGTGACGTGACGGCCCTTGAAAAATCAAATTTTGCCGGCGGCGGGTTTTCGCAATGGCGACGTCACTCCATCGCTTGTCGCCGTTGTGCACGCGGCGGCAATGCTTTTGTTTTTGGACGCGTCGCCGGCACTATAAGCACGGCCTTAACGTTTCAGTTCTCTCCCAACTTCCCCACTCCCCTCCTATCCAGATTTCTTCATCTCTCTTCCCCTCCACCTATTGTATGCCTGTGCCCATACACTGCACCATTATTTATACACCTCTTTTTCGAACAACTTCTTTACCCCTTAATAAAAAGCACGCCCACAAACCCTCTATTCACACCCTCTCTCTATCTAATCCTTCCTACTGCTGGAGATCTCTCCTAATCCTGGACCCAGCCATATACACACCTGCTCTCTCCCACGCCCCCCTGCCACATCTTTCCCTGCTAATGGTATTAACCTATCTGATTTAATACTGACTAACCTTAAAACTCTCCTCACAAATTAAGCATCCCAATAGCCTGGACTCATGGCTATTCCCACACCCACAGCAATGCCAATCAACCATTGTGGCCAAGCACTGCCATCTTCCTGCACTTATTCCCTCACCTGCTGTCTCCATAATTCTCCCATCATACCACTTAGATTGTAAACTCTCCAGGGATTTCCTTTCCTATTGTGATTTTGCTGCGGTTATTATAATTCCCTATACTATATTCTTTGAAGTGCAGAGTACACTTTGGGCGCTACAGTATATAAATAAAAATATACATACACACTGCACCCCCCCTTACTGAATACACAAACTGCATGCAGCCCCACTCTATATACACGCACACTGCAGCCCTCCTCTATATACTGCTCTAAGCTCATGCCTGCTGTTTCTTACAGCTTTTAAGAAAATCACTTATTTGATTCATGGTTTGTTGTAAAAGCTGTGTAAATTGTGTTCCATTTTTTCAGTTTTGTTTGTAAAAAAAAATTCTGCTAATTTTTCAGTGTTAATATTTCAAGCATTAAAACCTGGATGGAATCCAGATTTTTTTTCACTACAGTACATGCTGATCTTTGTATAAACTTAAGGAAAAAGACATGCAGTCAATTGTCGGTGCAACAGGAACAGTTCACAGGCATATATAAATTCCTATATGTCCCCTTGAAACTGAGCAATTAATTTTGATCCTGGGAGTATAGTGGTAATCCTTGTATTGCTGCTCAAATATAATGAGCTGAGATAGTGATAATAAGTATATATAGTAACCTATGACTATGGCGTGAACTCGGATTGTCTCCTTGAGTCTCCGGTTTACTGGTCAATCTCGCGAGACTCTCATGTAGTTCCGCCTACGTCATTTCCGGCTATGGACGGCGTCAATCAGGTAATTTTGTATTTAAGTCCACACTTTTCTATGAGGGGTTATACTCTTTGACAAAGGGCTTAGCCCGAAACGCGTCAGAGTGGGTTAGTTGTTCCTGTTTTTTGGATGTCTCGCAGTCACTCAATAAATTAGATTTTATTATTGGTGTGCCGTTTTCTTCCTCGCTACACCCCACCGCAGTGCTCCGCTTTTCCCTCATTCGAGGTGTTTTCCCTGCTATCAATCTTTGTATAAACTTAACTTTGCTCCGCTTTTAAATAATTAATTGTACAGTATGCTGATTTGTACAAGATTGGGACGTGAGCCATTTATAGAACAATTTTACTTTGCTTTACTTGATCATGTCCACCGTGTCTGTTCTGCGTTTGATTCATTTATAAAATATTTTACCAGGGAAAAAAAAAATACATGGAGTGTTACCTCTCATCTTTTACAGGAACTGCTTCATTCTCAGAGCTAATACCGTCTGAGATCAGATGCATTGAAGGGACCCCAACCCTCTCTAATAGCGCGTCTGAGATCAGATCCATTGAAGGGACCCCAACCCTCTCTAATAGCGCTTCTGAGATCAGATGCATTGTAAGGAACCCCAACCCTCTCTTATAGCCTGTCTGAGATCAGATGCATTGTAAGGCAGGGGAGCGCAATCTTTTTCCCTGTGCCCCCCTGCCGTCTGTCCCCCTCTCCTCGCTCCCCCGTTTACCTTGCTTCAGACGTCCTGGCGTCATGTTGCCATGGCAACACCACTTGACGTCGCGTTGCCATGGCGACGCGTGACCATGAGCGTCTGAAACAAGGTAAATAGAAGTTTACAGAGGTCCTGCAGCTCCCCCGACATTAATTTAAATATATTCGGGAAGCGTGCGGGGCCTCTGTAAACCCCGCGCCCCCCGCAGCGAGTCTCGCACCCCCCTTTTTGCGCACCGCTGTTGTAAGGAACCCCAACCCTCTCTAGTAGCGCGTCTGATATCAGATGCATTGTAAGGAACCCCAACCCTCTCTTTTTGCACGCCTGAGATCAGATGCATTGTAAATTCTTCTGTATTTGGTACAATTTTCAAATGACCTGAAAATTGCAGGGAACCCTTTAGGAATTCCCGGGGGACTCCAATGTTTCCTAGGAACCCACGTTGAAAAAAAAGGTGTACAGCCTTAAGAGTTCAACAAAAAAATGTAACCCAGAATGATAAATGGGTATAAATCAGTAAAAACTTAATTATTTTAAGGTAAAAAAATGGTAATTTATTGGTGAACATCAGTAAATACTGAAAATGTAGAACAGTATTTATGAAACAATGGGCATAAGCTTAAAGGGACCATGGTAACGTTGATAGGAAGCCAAAAATGATGCACTGAGTGCACATTTGCATATTATACCCAGAATTCCTGGCTGCACTGGAAGCTCTGTAATCTGTGTAGTTACATGATATAGTATAATAAATGGTGTGCACGCTTGCAGACACTGCTCCCCCGAGTGGGGGCTCTGTATTGTGTGTAATACATGATATTCTAGTATAATAAACTAGCTTTTGTACCCGGCTTCGCCTGGGGACTGTAATATTGATTGAATACATTCGGGGACCGGGGGAGAATGTGAGCAGCAGGGACCGGGGGTGTGCGCAGCGAGGACCGGGGGGGGGGGGGGAGTGTGACTGGGGGGGGGGGGGGGCACAACTTTAAATTCACGAATTTTATTAATGTGTTATATATTGTGCACAACTTCATATTGTGTTTGTCCCTCCGTCCACCACCCCTGTCCCTCCGTCCACCACGTCCCTGCCGTTCCCCCAGTCCCCTCGGTTTCACTGGCGAGTCTCTATTTCAGCAGCCAATGAATGGGGTAAGAAGAGGCGGAGTGAGGTGAACCGGGGAGTGGGAGCAGAGAGATGTTGAACTGGGGTGGGACCAGCGGAGGGGGAGGGGAGTGAGATGTAGAGCAGGGGGGTTTTATTCTGCAACGTAATATACTGTATGTCCCTCCGTCCACCACCCCCCTCCCTCCGTCCAGCACGTCCCTCCCGTTCCCCCGTCCCTTCGGTTTAACTGCCGAGTGAGATTTTCTGCAGACACGCCCCCTCCCTTAGTAGCCACGCCCGCGCCCCTGCTCTAACAGATTTGCTGGACAGCTGAGGGACACTTAGAATGTCCATAATTTGGGAGGTGAATGACATTGGAAGCTCAAAATAGTTGCGTTGACCTACAAATCCGCAGCAGAATGTCCAGTGAAAGTTTTGTTGTGCTACGTGGTGCCGTTTCTGAGATTTTGATGCTTCTGACATACAAACAAGAGAAGAGTCAAATGCGCGCAGTCCCAATAAAGTCCCTTAGTATTCAAAGTTGGTGGTGTCCCTCTGCTGCTTCCACTCTACCTTGATCAGCGGGGTTAAACCGGAACATATATAAAAAAGGAAGCGCAAAAAGGAAAAGCACACCATCAGTCAAATATAATGAACACTTTTATAAATTGACTTAATAAAAACTCACATAATTAAAAAATAGTCCTCATAGACCCAAATAGCCTCAAAACAAAGGCACTAGTGGGGGTTCCCAATACCAAAACCCACGGGTCTATAGATGGAAAAAAAAAACGTCCAGGGATAATGCTAGATGTTGCACAGCTTACATATGGTAGAGACCGCACCCCGTGCAAGGCTTGGGAATAACCGCAGCTGAGCTCTTGTCGTCACGTCTGCTCTCCGCTGCGTGATGGCGTCACCTCTATGCGTTTCGCGTCATATGACGCATATTCAGGAGGTATGTCCGACTCCACCTATGGCTGCTTTAAGTAGCAAGACGAATAATTCCTCAGCCAATAGGAGTACAGTGCACAGCCAGCACCATGTGCAGCTTTCTGCTGGAAGCAAGGTGCGGTGAGTGCCCCCTGGTGACAGCTGCACATGGTGCTGGCTGTGCACTGTACTCCTATTGGCTGAGGAATTATCCGTCTTGCTACTTAAAGCAGCCATAGGTGGTCAGACATACCTCCTGAAGAAGCGTCATATGATGCGAAACGCGTAGAGGTGATGTCATCACGCAGCGGAGAGCAGACGTGACGACGAGAGCTCAGCTGAGGTTATTCCCAAGCCTTGCACGGGGTGCGGTCTCTACCATATGTAAGCTGTGCAACATCTAGCGTTATCCCTGGACGTTTTCTTTCCATCTATAGACCCGTGGGTTTTGGTATTGGGAACACCCCACTAGTGCCTTTGTTTTGAGGATATTTGGGTCTATGAGGACTATTTTTTAACTATGTGAGTTATTAAGTCAATTTATAAAAGAGTTCATTATATTTGACTGATTGTGTGCTTTTCCTTTTTGATATATATATACAATCATACAGACGGAATCCAACTTAGAATTATAGTATAGATAAGTGGTGAGCACCCTTGCAGACACTGCCCCCCCTCCCCCCGGGTGGGGTCTCTGTATTGTGTGTGCACTGCCCCCCGGTGTGGGATCTCTGTATTGTGTGTGCACTGCCCCCCCCGTGTGGGGTCTCTGTATTGTGTGTGCACTGCCCCCCTGTGTGGGGTCTCTGTATAGTGTGTGCACTGCCCCCCTCTGTGGGGTCTCTGTATTGTATGTGCACTGCCCCCCTGTATGGGGTCTCTGGCCCCTCACAGCTCGCCTGCTCTCATTTCTTTCCTCTCTTCAATGTCCCTCTATGACGCTCCACGCAGATCTAGAACGGCGTGACGTCACCGAAGATGCTGTCAATCTGCTCTGGCCTGCCCCCTACCGGAAGTAGATAGGAAGCCGGAAGTGCCTCGGACGCCATCTTGGCAGTGATACAGCAGAGGTAGCCGGGTGCCGAGTTTTTGGGGTCTGTGTCCAGAATGTTGTCTACCGCCTACTACGCACATCACCAGGAGCAGCCCCGGGATTATCACTACGCGGGGCCCGTGGAGCATCGGTTCAACCCCTACACCTTCAACGGAGGGTAAGATCTCAGCACTGGGGGCAGCACCCATAAACTGCCCCTCCTGTACTGTGTGTGTGTGTGTGTGTGTGTGTGTGTGTGTGTGTGTGTGTGTGTGTGTATATGTGTGTGTATATATATATATATATATATATATATATATATATGTGTGTGTGTATATATATATATATATATCTCCATATCCTCATCCTCCATCTGTGCGATCACCTTGTGTACCCTCTCATTTTTGTCTTATTAACCCTTCTGTTGATGTTGGTGCCCACAGAACATTGCTTGGTCCCGCTGGCGGTGAAATAGTTAACATAGGCTGTTGATCTCCTCCATTGTATTAGCTCAGCAGCAAGGTGCAGATTTAGTACATGATACCTACAGATCCTGTGGCTCCATGGACCACAGCTTATAACTGTGCACACCATGCAGGGCATCCCTAAAATAATACTTGTATATCATTGTCCCATTATAACGGCTTATAATTAGTAATAGAAGGTGCTTACGCATTCACACCCAAGCAGCCGTGTCAACACTATTAAAAGACACTTTATTATGCTAATAACTGGGAGGATTTATTTGCAATAAGGTTTAATTAACTCCGTCAGGGTTTGTCAGATCTGCAAAGATCATTTTGTCATTTTGCCCCTGACGTGTTAATACTGGAGAACCACGTGTGAATCTGGTATATTAGTATCTTAATGAATAACTACACTAGAAATGGTGTTCTATGCGCGCATCAGTGCTATTATTTCCGATCTGTTTCTAATGGTTGTACAGCAAATAAAAAATATATAACTTGTGAGCACATTCACATGTCTCAGACAGGTCTGCAACCTGCTTTTCCCCATTATCTCTTAGCATTCTATGTCATGCAAGTGAGCACTCAGTGTTACTTTTTGCTTATTATCCATTTTAATGTGGATCCCTATAAGTAAAATGACTGTGTGCTTATTTGCATGTCATTACCCAGAATCCCTAGCTACAGTGGAAGCACTGTTTGCCAAGTGATAGTGGGGAAAGACGGCGTTGCAGACCTGTCTGAGACATGCAAATGCCCCGACAAGTGATATTTTTATTTACTGTTTACTGTATGGTGGAGGGGTTGTCATTTTTTTACCCACCATCATTTTATTAATGTCTGGTTTTAGCAAATATTGAAACGGCATTTCTGACACCTCCCAGCACATAAAGGCCCAAATCTACAAATGAGTGCTAAGCTTTATCGTGCGAGTAAAGGCGTTCTAATGCTTCGCACCCCTTTGTTGTTCTGGGCCAAATCGTTATATATAGATTTTCATTAGGATTGATGGCAATTAGACGATTGTGTCAAGTTCATGAAATTCCAATAAGTAAAACTGATGTTAACAATGATTTCAAAATAAACATGAACACTATATTTTTTGTTCTTTGTATACACTGTTAGATGCAAAGTATATACCTTCTTAATTCCTTTCACTTTCGCTTTGAAAGCCAGGGTTCATACAAAGCTAGTTTTCCTGTGTAAATATGACTGTGGTGTGCTATTATAGCACTGCTTTAGCATACACGTTAACGTGGTTACCGGTTTTTGCCTGTATTTTTCTGCCACCATTTACAGAAAGTCTTACAATTTTTTACATCTGAAAGTGAACCCAATTTGTGTTTGCTTCATATTTGGTAAAGAGCCATTCTCCTCCCCTTAGAACAAACTTATGTGAAAGTAGGTGATCATTTACCTTGATGACAGTAACATAGAAAGCTATGTATCTCCGTATCCTTATCTTGTCCAGGATCTGTACAGTGTCTTCGTCAATGTTTCCTCCTGTTTGCATTACAGTGACGTTTGTTTGCCAGAACAACACAGGTGGAATTATTCTAGGTGCATTCCCACATAGGACCAAACAGAACTAATTGGCAGCTATTTTTAATAGAATAAAACCTGATTAATGATAACATTTCTTACATTGCTGATAGTATATGCAGCACTTGACATGAGTCCCTGTCCCAAGGAACATACAAACTAAAGTTTGATGCCTGAACCACATGCAGGAAAAAGTGACTTACCCAAGGAGAGCCGACACTGGAATTCGAATCGGGTTCACCCACTTCAATGGCAGTAAGATTTATCGCTGACCTCATTTTCAGATATTTTTTCAGTTTACCCTTACAACCGTTGTAAACATTTTTACTGTCCTATTCATTATGTTTGTTGTTGGAATAGGTGTCCTTCAATCTATGTAAAAGAGATGACCACGTTGTAAATGCAATGTGAAACATTTTTAGACTTTCGGAGATAATCTAAAAACACTTGTCAGATTTTTGTCATTTTATTTTTAATAGTAATAAATGCTTAGTTTGGCATTTAATAATCCACCTAGCACTGACACAAGTTCACTGTAGTCCTAAATGGGACTGCACGTTAACACATCAGAGATGACAGTGAAACCGTAACTAAATTCCAGAGAAGTGTCGGCACAATTGGTTCAGTGCCATTGGGCACCAGATCAAGAGGCAAAAATACCCATCGTGCATCGTAGGTTTATTGTACACAATTATGTTTAATGCATTGAAATGAATGCTTGCTCATGTACTATATCAGGGGAGCGCACACTTTTGAAGCTGCGCCCCCCTGTCTTCCCTTCCCCGGCTCTCGCGCCCCCTACCTTGTATCCATGTCAAATGACTCTGCTGAGTCATGTGACGTCACCCGTGTCGTCATTTGACACGTGACGTCAGGTCACATGGCCCCGCGTCGTCATTTGATGCCGTGTTGCCATGGCGATGCATCACACAGCCGGCTGAATCCTGGTAAGTGGAGTGTTGCAGGGGCCTCACGCGATCCCCCGGCATTTAATTAAATGCCTGGGGGAAGAGCGCGGGGCCTCAGCCCACTTTCCCCCCCCCCCCCTCCCCGTTTGCACACCCCTGTACTAGACAACATATTTTGGAATGCATGAAATCAGTTGTAAGATCAATAACTTACATTTATTTGTTGCCAATTACTAAATTTGTATTTTACTACTAATTTGTCTTCTATGTTCTTGTAATAAATATGTATTTTATTTCTATAATGCTTTTAATTTACAGTTACATTTAAGGTGTTCATGCAGCCGCAATTGGCGAAATTACAATTTTAATGATTTTAATGATCTGAACGAGACAATGGTCTATTTCTCTGTGCTAATTGGTTGTATACATTTTGTATGCAATAGTGTTCCAATACCAATATTCAGCAAAAAAACTGCCTACTCCTCACTATTATTGCCTTTTTTTTCCCACCAACCTTGACATAGGTAGCTATAGGCGCAATGTAAAATTGTTTTGCACTAGATATTTTTTGTCAGGTTATTTATTGGCAAGGATAGGCTTGGTGGGTTAAGGTAGGTAGGTGACTGAAGATTTAAACGGGCAAGAGTAACCTTTTCAGAATAATTCACATTTTTAGTGACAAAATACTTGAGGGTTTTCCAATCTTCATGTTCTTATTTGGAAGACTGTCTGTGATTACATGCAGATTAAGTGTTCCTCTTTTGACTGTTTTAGTGGAAAGTAATCCTGATGCAATAGTTGGTCAATGGATGAAAGTACAGCACAATATATATGGATGATTAGCGTTGCACATACAAAATAAGAATGCATTAATGTGTACAGGAAACAGGAGTAAACCTTTCAAGCTTTCCAAGGAATCGAATTACATTAATCATTTAAAGCAGCTCCCCGCCTCCCTGAAATATGTTAAAATAGATGATTTTTCTGTACATAATTGGAAGCAGGTTGTTTTCTGGAGATGAACGTGTTATTTTCAGCTCTGGGACTCCCCAGTTTGAAATAATTTATGGCAGCCACCATCATCCAATAGGAAGCTACAACAAATGACGTTGCGGCTTCCTATTGGCCTGCAGATCCCATGATATTTAGCGGCTACATTGTTTCACTAAGAGGGATATTTAAGCCCGTCTTATGTACACTATTGAGTATATTGGGAACAGGAGGCTCACAGAGCTGAAAGACCCCCTGGTTTCAGTTATTTACCGATATATTTTATATCTATATATCATACATGCAACGTTGACCACTATGTGGAACTGCTCCAGATGGTCCAGTTAAAAAAAAAAAAATTAGCTGCAGACATCATAAGCATGGCCCAGCGTTACACAGTAGATAGATATGTTGACAATTTCTCTAACGTTCGCATACTCGGTGACACGTGTGTGTGTGTGTGTGTGTGTGTGTGTTCCCCGATGAAAAAATGTTCTTAAGCATATTTGAAGAACTTCACATAACTGGTGCTACCTGACTCTTTTTTTATACAGTTCTGCCATTGTTGTGCAATTGTGAACTTTCACGGTAGTCTATCAGTAGATTAGATCATGTTTATTATTGCAACTCGGTCCAACTAATCCAGCGGGTGTTCTCTCTTTCCAGCACTGTGCTGGCTCTCGCCGGTGAAGATTTTTCTCTTGTGGCCTCTGACACGAGGCTGAGCGAGGGTTACTCAATTCATAGCCGGGACACGCCAAAATGCTACAAATTGTAAGTTACATTTCTAAATGTATGTATATCTTTATATAGTGCCCACAGCTGTACTTGGTGCATTACAAGAGCAACAATACTGTATATATTATATTACAATAAGTGCGACAAATAAGATCAGACAGTAGGAAAGGAAATCCCTGCCCCGGAGAGCTTACAATCTAAGTGGTATGATGGGAAACTAACAGACACCAGGTGAGGGAAGAAGTGCAATAGTTGGCAGGAGTGACTGGGTGTAACTACACATTCTTTCTAAACAATGTCCGGGTGCTATGTTCTGGCTAGGAAAGCATTGATAGAAAATAAAAAATAAATGCCTATTTGTACAGGAAATGGAAACGGTGGGATATAGGTATATTGTTAAAATGAATACATCAAAGGGCGTGTGTGTGTGTGTGTGTGTGTGTGTGTGTGTGTGTGTGTGTGTGTGTGTGTGTGTGTGTGTGTGTGTGTGTGTGTGTGTTTAAAGCATGTTAAAAGGAGGGTGTGTGTTTAAAATTGGTGGACAAAGGTAGCAAATATGCAGAGCAGTAAGACACTTCTCATTTTTAAAAGTGTTAATGACGTTTTTTGTTGATAGATTGTACTTAAACATTTCTTTATGTATTTTAGTGTATGCTTCATTAGTTCTTTAAATCCTTCC
Organism: Ascaphus truei; assembly: GCF_040206685.1. NCBI lineage: Eukaryota > Metazoa > Chordata > Amphibia > Anura > Ascaphidae > Ascaphus > Ascaphus truei. The sequence continues at coordinate 234,461,160 of NC_134486.1, read as the reverse complement.
TGAAACATTAACACTGATCAGCAAACAAACAAGTCACACTTCATCAAGGGTTTTATATGTAACATACTTAAACATATGGTCATCTTCTAAATAAAATTCAAAACGTACAGATGTTTATTTTCAATTTATTTTAAAGTTGCAGCTTTGCCATGAACAGCTTGGGGGACAGTCCTTGGTAACTTTTCCTAAATGTATTTTTCAGAACAGACAAAACGGTCATTGGGTGCAGTGGGTTCCATGGGGACTGCCTGACGCTCACCAAAATTATTGAGGCCAGATTAAAGGTAAATGTCTTCAGATTGGGTTGTCTGGAGAAAAATGAAATCCGTTAGTAGAATGTTTTTTTTTTTTTAACTCTTTCAACTATGGAACAGAGGGTAGCTTTGTGCACACAATCCAGAAATAGCAGGGGTGGGCAACTCCAGTCCTCATGGGCTACCAACAGGTCGGGTTTTCAGGATATCCCTGCCTTAGCACAGGTGGTTCAGTCAAAGATTGAGCCACCTATGCTGAAGCAGGGATTTCCTGAAAACCTGATCTGTTGGTGGCTCTTGAGGACAGGAGTTGCCCACACCTGATATAGAGTGACAGTGGTGCAGCACTCCTAGGGGAGGCTTCATTATATATGCACAAAATGGTGGCCATGCATACTCCCAAAACGTAGGAGCATGCAGGCCTAAGCAATGGGATCCTCAATTGCTTTAAACCATAATACCGTATTTCCTCGGTTGTAAGACGCACCAGCGATTTGGCACTGACAATCCAGGAAAATTACTTTTTCAGTTACCGTGTTTCAGGAGAGGTCCCATGTCAGCGGAGGATAAAGCGGGCGGCAGCAGGAGAAGGTTGAAGATGGATAGCGGGCGAGAGTGCGGCAGGACAGGTCCCAAGTCTGCAGTTGAATGAAGATAAGACAGCGGGCGTGCGGCGGCGGCAGGAGATCATAATAGCAGGAGAGCAGAGCAGCATAGGGGAACTGCTGGGGAGGAGCGCACTGTAACAGCGGACGTGGACCGGTGTCTGACTTCCGGTTACAGTGCGCTCTTCCGCAGCCGTTCCCCTAGGCCGCTCTGCTCCTGCTCAGCTCTGCTGCTGTTATGATCTCCTGCCGCCGCACTCCCGCTATTTTCTTATCTTCATTCACCTGCAGACTTGGGACCTGTCCTGCTGCCGCACTCCCACCCGCTTTCCATCTACAACCCTCTCCTGCCGCTCGCTTCATCCTCCGCTGACATGGGACCTCTCCTGAAATATGGCAAGTGAAAAGAGGGGGTTGGTACTGTAGACACTTTATTTTTTTAGTACATCGATTCTAAGACGCACCCCGATTTCAGACGTGAAAATCGGGGAAAAAAGGTGTCTTAAAATCAAGGAAATAGGGTATAATAACTTGACAACTACTAAGTCACTGAGGAGAGGTTCCCTTTATATAAAGCTGTGCTTCATTTAATCTATTATGTGGTGTGAGAGGAAGCAGTTGAATATCTTACTCGAAAAAGACACCTGTTCGTTTTTTTTATGGCTGTTTCTCTACACGAGTATATTGTCAATTGACATGAATTCAACACCCTGCGTGGTGAATCTATTTCAAGCTACATGTAATATCGGTGACCTAGTCTTAGCTGACTTCTACTTTTTTTGCAACTCCCCAACAAACAAACAATCAAACTGTTCTGTTCTGTCTTCCCCCCTCGGTTTGCCAACTCTAGATGTATAAACATTCAAACAACAAGACCATGACCAGCGGAGCCATAGCAGCCATGCTTTCAACCATCTTGTACTCACGCCGCTTCTTCCCATACTACGTGTACAATATCATTGGGGGGCTCGATGAAGAAGGTAACACCTTTTGAAACATCTTACTTTTACTGGTCAGGTGGCCAGATGTTGGCTTCAAACCCTGAAGAAGAAAAGCTTTTCAAGAAATTACTTCAGTCCACCTCTCTCCTCCGCCCCCCCAAGCACACCACTTTATATGATCCAATTCCCGAGGTATCCCATCATTTTATCAACTGTCACGTTTATTTACGTTCCAATAACCTTGTGTAGAAACTGTAAATAAATAGCCAATTACATTATAATGTTACCCTTACATTATCATAATGACTGTTCACAAATAAAGTCCCTAGCATGGTCTCTTTTCTAATTAGGTGTATTTAAATCTCAGTTAATACTTAACTATCCTACAATGTCTAAGAATACGTAATACATTTGTATCGCCTCTATATGAGCCACCACTTAGATTTTCACCTAGAAATTCCGAACAGAAAAATAATTCTGTGTTGGCTCTATAACACGACGATGGTGTCCTCATTTCATTAAATAAACCTGCAGCTTTTTACCTGCTAAACACTAAAGGAATTAAAATGTTGAACAGATCACTAAAAATAAAGAATGGCCTGGTACTTTCAAGGTCTTGTCGAATAAAATACAAAAAAGGTGGTGAACAAAGCAAGCAAAATCATTATTTCGATCATGGAAGAATTACCACCCGAGATAAGAAAATGTACATTTTGCTAGCACTGTTGCTTTAAATGTCCTATTTTTTTTGTTTGTTTGTTTTTTCTCCCCAAAGGTAAAGGAGCGGTTTACAGCTTTGATCCAGTAGGTTCATACCAGAGAGATTGTTATAAGGCTGGCGGATCTGCAAGTGCAATGCTGCAGCCTCTTCTTGACAACCAGGTATGATGTGAAATGCAGCTTTTCCTTCTTCACACAATTATTTACACGCAGGGCTGGATTATTGAGTAATGCAGCACAGGCAATGGACCAGGAAAGAACACCACAACAGGGTACATACAACTCTTTCAACACAAAACACTCCAATTTGGGGTTCACATAAAACACCTAAAGATACACGTGATACAAATGAAACATGTAAGGATAGTAATATTGTATTATATACACAAATACATTGGTGACAGCATAGTAGTTCAGTACTCTTTCCAAGGCGCCTTTACTCTTATTGGTGATATAATACAGCTCAAAGAAATATAAATATGTATATAGATATTTTATTGGTTGATTTGCAACACTTTTTTTTTTTGATTGGTAGTGCTTAAGTTATTTATGAATTATTAGTTGATGTATTTTCATTGGATCAAATGTTTAAGCAGAAAGGCTGCAGACAAAGGACATTACTTTATCCTAGGGAAATAAACATCTTTTATGAAACTAAAGAGTAGAAAAGCAAATGTGTGGTGCTGCAAACAAAAGCCTTTTGAGACAAAAAATAACTTGATAGAAGAATCCTGAGGTGCAACCCCCCCTATGGTTGAGTGACTGAATAAGCCCAGACAGAATAGGTGACAGCTGCTGAAAAGGCTCCAATTATGAACCGACTAGGGTCCCCACAAACACTGCAGTAAGGGACCTCACATACATGTGAACCAGCATATATTGTCGGAATGGAGAATGTCCAGATAATATCCAGATGTTTGAATTAAAGTAATTACTCACTCAGAGTCAGCTTGTCCTCCTTCTCATCACTGTAGATGTACCTTCATCCACTTGAGGGGGGTGTGCATCCGTTTTTTCATCAGTCCTGAAAGTATGCAGATAGGAAAAAGCAGGCACCAGCAGCCACACAGGATCAGCAAATAAGGATTAATAAAGAGAGCTGGTTCCCATACAAAAAGATTTAATGAATTCTACAAAAAGAGTACAACAACATTGTGGGGTACTAGACCCCCCACCAACGCGTTTCGAGCGCTAGCTCTTTATCAAACTAAAGAGAACTTGATCTGCTGTTCCCCCTGATGCATTTTGTGCCATAACTGGAATTTAGAGGCAGAAGTGCTTGATGAAATGCATCAGGGAATGCACCCAAGATTATTTTGCCCCTTTTAGTTTTATGTATATAAACAGATGTGCAACACCAAAAAGGAAAGATAAATTCATTAAGGGAAATTAGTTCCCCATTCGGTAGGCCTCTCTTCACGGCAACTGTTTTGCTAATCTTTTCCTCCATAAAATTAAAAATGTTTTTTTTGTATTAGGATATGCATATTGATCCCTGTTTGTATATTCTATGACTGCCTAATACAAATATTTGAAACAAAAAGAAGGGAAATTAGAGGGCTGTAGAAAAGGTACAGAGTGTTTGACAAAGGAGAGAGCTGTCTATTGGTTTATAAAAAGTGGGTCACTTCTAAATGTAGCTTGTGGTCTGTTTCCTGCTGTTAGATTGGGTACAAGAACATGCAGAATGTGGAGCAGCTCCCCTTGACCCTGGAGAAGTCATTACAACTTGTCAAAGACGTATTCATATCCGCAGCTGAAAGAGATGTGTACACAGGGGATGCGCTAAAAATTTGCATTGTTGACAAGGATGGCATAAGAGAAGAGACCATCTCTCTGAGAAAAGATTAATGTCAGTGTATTAAGCACTGCAAGTCTAGCTCATGTAATGTATGTCACAGGATTTCTGCAATTTTGCCTGTTTTTTTTCCCTTTATATAAAATAAAAAAAGAATGCAAAAACGAACAACTAATTTCTCATGATTTGGAACACGAATAGACATTCACTACAGATTTCTATTTTCCATGAGTATATCTGATAAATTGTTCTAAAACAGTGATAACCTTATTCATAATGTTTCAAAATAAACCCTGCTGCTCTTATGGTTCGGCTTAAATAGCTTCACTAGTTTGCTTCTCTGTAGCACGTATAGGCCTTATTTGTTATGGCAAACCACAACTGAATGTGTGTCGAAGCTTACATTTACAAAATGATAACTATCTAAATAAAGGCAGTCCTCGGTTATCCAACGGAATCCGTTCTGGAAGTAGCGTTGGATAGTGAAACCGTTGTAAAGTGAGTCCCATGTTAATCAGTGGCGCTGAGCTTTGGATAACGCATTCAGGCGTTGAAAAACAGCCCATAGAGTTGCATTGTAAAGCGTTGGATATGCCATTCGTTGTAAAGTGAAACGTTGGATAGCGAGGACTGCCTGTAAAGTAAAGAACACATAGCAATTTGCGAATTGAAGTAACTAATCCTTTTGTAGACAGCCAAAGGATAAATAATAATACAGTGCTGATGCTACAAGTGTAGCCAAAAGACTTAAGTGAACTTTGTTTTGCCAAAAAATATTCAGTTGCTCTATTTTCCAAGAAAAGTGTTAACATAATTTCAATATTTATTCTCCAGTCAGCATATTGTAAGTGCAAGTATTGCTGCGTACCTGTTCAAATTTGTAATATACAGTAAAAAAGTAGGTTTCGGATGTTTCTGCACAAGAAAGTATGCCCTGGACTTTAGTCCTGCTCAAATCACTGATGAGGTTTTTGATGTGGCAGATATGGAGTGTTAAAAACAATTTTTTTTAACATCTGAATTTTCAGCCTGTTTATGCATGAGACATAAGTGGCTACAACAATGAAGGTTGAATGTGGATCTGTGTGCATGACTTGTTTTATGCATACAGTTTGCTGGATGTAACACTTGATGTTTGGATACATTTAAGCACCGCCTACCCCCAAAATATTTGGTATGGAAGCAAAGTATTCTTGGTACTTCCCCAAAGGATCTGTGCATTATGTAAATTGGGCAATGACCAAACATATGGTTGCTCTTAAATGCTTCAGCAATTGATTCCAGACTTTATTTCCATAGGTCATAATACAATTTCTGGCACATTCATTTGAATGAATATGTGCTAATATGTCCATATGTCCTAATGTCAACTTTCTTGTACATCTAATTGCATGCATAAAGATCCACATTCAACTTTTTGTTGGTGCACTGTTTTGTCCAACAATCCCTAGTAAATCGGGACCAAATGGTTTGCAATGTCTCGGTAGATCCTTGTGTGAACTAATGCAACAAAAAAAATGATTATTGATGGAATATATTGTAATTGTTGGATAATTTGTCTTGTGCCTACCTAATGCCCTTAAGTAATTCTCAAACACACTGTAAAATTAGCATTTTCAAGCCCCTTTAAAACAGCATAATAGGCCACTTGTTATGGTAGCAATCCATTGGATCTGCTTGTCGTATATCACGTTCCTAACTGAACCCCACTTCTCCCCAAATATGCATCCAACAGGGGGCGTAACCAGCAAAGCATGTTATTCGATATGCTTAAAATTATGTTGATTGTGTATGTGAGTGAGCTATGGTTCCTAAACATATGCCAAGTGACCACCAGCATAGAGAGTTGTGAGGGATGATCTGGAAACACCTGGATGCCCATATTTGGTACAGTATATGAAAAGGATTCTTTCCAGTTACACAAATACATGATCTTGCTAGCGGTCCCTTATGAGATTAGGAACTCATTTGTCTCCTCTTTAGGACCAGATCACATAACCATATCTTGTCTATCATTAATGACCAGCATATGGTAACATATAACACCCGACTGAGTAACTTAGTTGATACAGTAGTTAAAGCAGAAATCCAAGCGGCCTTTTTTTTTTTTCTTTCCCACTTTTGTTCATTTTTTTAACATTGGATTAAAGCAGGGTCTCCGAAGCTGAACCCCATTAATTTCAGCTCCAGGGACCCCCTGCTTCCCGAGAAGTCTGAAAGTCGCTCCTGCTCGCTAGCTGGGTTCATTTAATGGCGGATTTTCAAATCTGTGTGGCAATAGGAAGCTGTGACGTCATCCGGTGCCGTTTCCTATTGACAGACGTGACGCGGGAGCTAAAAACTTTGCTGAGATACCAGCAGCCCCTTCAGAAGTCTATCTTGAAAAGCAGGGGAGGGCCCAGAGCCGAAATTAATGGGAGTGCAGCTCCCGAGACCCCTTGCTTCAAACCTATGTATCCATAAAAATTTGAAAGACTGCTTGCTCCTTTAACGTGCTCGGACAAGGGGGGAGTAGGTGCACTCACTCCACTGCAATCAGCTGCCTGGAAATTGACCCACAATGGGGAGATGAATATAGTATACATAACTTCCATAATGAAGGCATCAGCATTTCAGGAGGTCTTTTGAAAAAAGTGATTTTAATCCACAGGATTCCTGTGAATCCAGTTAACCATAATCCTCAACTTTAAAGACAGTTAACCATAATCCTCAACTTTGAATGGAATCATGACAGCTGCATCAAAGCAACAGTTTCCACTGCCAGACGTAAACATTTTTATTTTCAATTGGTATGTGGTTAAATTGCTGGACACACCAACCTAAACTCTGCTTTTGTTCATTTCTTGCTATTCTTCCATTCTTGAGATCTCAAGACGTGAGAAAAATGGGTCCAGGGAGGAATTATTTTTGCCATCAAGCAGCGCTCTAAAACGGTGGTAGGCAACACGATATACCCTAAGGACCGCACATTACCCACTTATATGCATATGTGATGCACAGAGAGAAGGGATGTTGCAGCCGGCGGAGGGAGCTTCTCCCCGCTTCCTAGGGCCGGCACACTAATGAATACTGTCCTGCTTCTCTCCTTACTGTTGGAACTAGAGATGAGCATGGTCATTAGGCAGGTGTGAGAACAGAAAGAAGCTACAATCCACACCAGCAACATCTCCACTCCCTCTGCACTGGACTGCTGGGGTGGCAATGGTTGGGGGCCACAGGTAAAGCCCGGTGGGATGCCAAACACATTGTGTTAGCAAGCCAATGAATGAGGGGAGCACCTGTTGGATTTCCTCCTGTGGTCAACACTCATTTTATGCTGTGGGACAGCACCGGTGCAGAGCAAAGAAACTATCTCCCAGTGGTGTGGTCCTGCTTCCCAGATCCGTAGTACTCTCCCCTGCAAGAGTAACTAGATATAACATGGAATATTTCACCATGAAGTATACAGCTGGGAAGCAAAGGGAAATGTAAAGGCACTTTATAGGGAAAATAAAATTAGACTAAACTGACTTTTTAATTCAAACTCCACATTTTTTTATTTTCCAGTTATAAGGTTGAGTGCGACAGTAAGATGACCCAACTATGCACTAAGCGTTCATAAGCCACTTATCACCCAAAATGCCTACTACAATTCTGTAAGCGTCGATAAGTGGGCGATAAAATAATGAATCGCCAAAAATGTCAGCGTTGAAAAGAAAATCGCGGAGTGAGCAGCGATAAACCACTTAGGTTCGGAAAATAGTGCAATTCTAGTAGCCGCGATTAGGTTATCGAGGCTAATTGCGGATCTAGAATGGCGAGTTTCTCACGAAATCGTCACGCCAGGAAAAGTTGGCGTAAAGGTGGGGAGAACCTGCTGAGAAGCGGCGAGAGAGGACTTAGAAAAAAAAATGCTTTTTTCCTGCATTGAATTGATGCTGGGGGTCTCCGGAGCTGATACCCATTAATATCAGCACTGGAGACCCCCGGCATGAATCCCATGCAATAAAAATGCATTTACAGTCAACTTCATTACCTTAGCGGCTAACCGCTAAGGCAATGAAGGGGTTAACCCCTCCTGCTACCCACCAAGGGACAAATACCCCCTTCACCCATCCCCGCTATCCACAATAAACACTAATACCCACCTCCTCTACGCCCAAATGATTGATACCAGAGGCTGCGGGTGTCCGGGGGTCCTCAGGTGGTCCCCGTGGGTGTCTGTGGGCCCTCGGGTGGGCCCAGATATGGGGTGCCAGTATCTCCTTCATTATTTAAATCCCCCGGTGATGATTAAAAATGGCGGCGATACCGGCACCCGATGCCCCATACCAGGGCCTGTAACTCGGGAAGCAGGGGGTCGCTGAGGCTGAAATCAAAGCACTTCAGCTCAGGAGACCCCCTGCTCACGCATACTATTAATAAAAATTACATTAAAGCAGATTCATTACCATAGCAGATAGCCGCTATGGTAACAAATTTGTTTAATTTTTTATTTGTGTTTTATTACTAGTGTATTGTAGCAGGGGGTCTCCGGAGCAGAACTTTGTTGATTTGAGGTCCGGGACCCCCTGCTTCCCGAGATACAAGCCCTGTTATGGGGTGCTGGTATCTCCTATGCATTTAAATGTCCCGCGTCACGTGACTGTGGGAATAAAATGCATAGGAGATGCCGGCACCCCATAACGGGTTTTGTGAATTTTGCTATCACAGTTAATCGGGGCTTTCTGAATACCGTGATAGCAACGTTCACAAAAAAGGCGATTTAAATGGCCCGACGATTTTTTTTTAATGAAGGCTTAGCCTTAGTGCATAGGCCCCTAATTGTCTGTTCACGCACCTGCAATGGGTGCTTTTACCCACAAGGTGTCACTGTTAGTCTATGTAAAGTAAGACTTCACCTATTATTGTTAATATATAAAGCACCAACATATTTCGCAGCAGGTACAGAGTTATGTATATTACATAAACAGAATGACATACCAAATAGGGACAAACATGCACAAAGAGATACAGAAGGTAATGAGGGTAATGCCCGTGAGAGCTGACCTATTACTACATTTATCACTTCTAAAAAGTAAAAACAAATATTTTTATAAAAATAAAAAGTACTCTTTTTCTATAGGTACCAAACTCCAATGTGTCCAATAATACAGCACAGGACATATCTTTCATATTACAAGCAAACTTTCATATTACATCTCTTCACTTCTACCTGCTTTGCCGTCTGTTGCAAGCTCCTTTGGCAGCCAATGTGTTAGGAGAAAAGCCTCATCCAGTATACCATTTTAGTAGTGTCCAGTCACAATGTAAAAATCACCACTGGCTGAAAATATCCCTCTAGTTTGGAGACAAGTGGCAATCCACCTGGCTCCAGAAAAGTTAATCACCAAAATCAGTGAGATTTAAGGGATCTAAACCCAAAAATCCAATTTTCATGGAAAATTATTAGAGATAATCAGTGCGAGTTGATATGAGGCTCTCGGCCCAAAGATCGGTTGATAGTACATGTGAGTGAGCTATGGTTCCTAAACATAACCCAAGTGACCACTAACAAAGCTAGGTCTGAAGGATGATCTGGAAACACCTGGATGTCCATACTTTGTATATGAAAGGGATACTTTCCAGGTACCCTACTACATGATCTTTCTGGTGGTCCCTCGTAAGAGGTTTGGGAACTTTTAGATTTGCCTCCTCTAAATAGGTGACAAGGTGATGTGATGTGGTCATATCACAAATGACCAGCAGATGGGAGCATATACAGTAACACCCGACAGCCACTTTCTTGATAGTTAAAATGCTGCCAGTGAACAAAATACAGAAGACAGACAAATAGTACTTGTAGTTTGCCCTGGGGCTAGGGTATATACGTCTAATTTTGCTAGGTTCGGATAAAAATAACTTGCTGAAGATTGCACATACTATAGTTGTGTGTAGACAACATCTGCATTAGCCATTTTAAATCCACATTCACGCACTGTCCCTTCCAGGCTAAACACCTAATGTACAAGTGCAAACCATTTTGCACTGTGAATTCAAGTCTGCTGTACAAGGTAGAGCATGAACTTCTCAAGAAATGTATAACAGGTTGGAAATCCCAGAATACAGGCATATACTAAAAACTGTAAAATAAAACAGCATCCATTTGCTCGTCAGGGAGGATTTTATGAACTTATTTTTGGGAATCAACATATCTATATAAATATAGGCTGAGAATGGCACCCATTTAAATTTAGCAAAGGTTGAACTCAATGGGCGTATGTCTCTTTTTCATCAAAGGTCCATATGGGACCTGAAACATTGTTCCTCCTCTGTTCTTGGCTGTCACAATAAATGAAGAATTGCATTGTGAACGTGTGAGTAGAGCTCTACTTTGTACCTCTGTGCTAGAGGAGACCTGCATTTTGAAGAAGTTATTTATCTATATTGTGTTGGCTGCACGAGCAGGATTCTCCTCGCCTGAAACTGTTTCCCTGCACTTTAGAACTTTAATGGAAATACTGGCCAACACTATCTGTACCTCGTATGATATTTTAATCTTAGGCCATAATAGCCAATGTTTTGGCTGCATACAAGGGGACTTCATCATCTTTCCTCAATAAAGACCCCTGGATAATATGGCTTGCAGATTTAAATATTGCAAGAGATAAAGAGGGTGTGTAACAGGGACATATCTCTGTTTAAATAAAACAGCATCAGAGCTCTGAGAATCCAGTAGAGAGAGAGTTGATTGCAGCCACTCAATTAACTAGTCTCCACCTGGACTAATGAGAACTCTGTAAAAAGCCTCATGTGAGACACAGGAGAGAGATTCCTTAGCTCACATTTGGGCTGACTGAAGGAGAGCAGAGAAGCCTGCACACAGACACTGTCTTGAGCACAAAGGCTGTGCTGAGATCAAGACACCCAGAGACCTATATTTCCTGACACAGAGGACCCAGGAATCTGCCAGAGGCTGACATGGAGAGCCACCTGCTTAAGGTACTTCCTGAGACTTTGGGGGGATAGGCTGATAATGGGAATATCCCTCCAGTCCTGCAGATAGGGTCTGGGGAAGTAAGTTAGCCCTTACAAATGGATATGGGTTTGTTATTTTGTTGTTTTTGTATGCTTTGCCTGGATAAGGGAACAGAATCAATAAAGCCAAGATATAATTTCACCCAAATTGGTCTCCATTATATGTACCTCTGCACACATCTCTTACATATGGTGTCAGAAGTGGGATGAGAGGTGGCCCTTGATGTTCAAAGGGGCCTCGGAGACTACCTGTGTTTTTTTGTGCTTTTACCTGCATACAGTTCCTGCAAACAGCCTGAGCAACAAAACAAAGAATCACGTGCAGAAGTGACCAGATTTAAAGGGCTACACATCCAGGCAGGAAAGCTACAACTGCACTGGAGAAAGCCACAATGCTACAGTTGGACTGGGAGGATTGCGACAGACGGTGACCCAAATAAGGTACTGATGCTGTGACCAGAGTCTACCCCACCACTGGTGAAAGAAAAGAAAGAAAGAAAAATCCTGGGAATTTAAAATAGCTGCCCAGCTGAAGTCAAATACAGACTCTGCAAGAATGGGGAACAAAATGTGTTCCTGGTGTAAAGAGCCCAGCCACACAGAGCAATGTCCCTTCAGGCCTTATTCGAATTATCTTTATGTGGCCCCAGAAAAAGGGCTGCAGCCAGAGGAATATTTTTTTCAACGTGCCATGGAACTGCAGCAGCAAGCAATGCGCTGTGGTAACAAGGAATATACAGAAGTTTTACTTGGCAAGTTTACATCCAGTATCACTAATGAGACAGAATGTGTGCACAGTACTGCTGATGTTTCAGAACCTACCAAAGTAAAGAAGACAAAGTCTACAGAGACGCCTGTGAGAGCTACAAACTCTGCAAGCAAAGTCTGCCCACCTGTAGGACTACCAGCTGGGGTTCTAGCGAATACAGTGAAAACAGATGCAATAGCGCCTCCTGAGATCAGGAAGAAAAATACACCCGATACCACCAAAATGGAGTACAAGATATGGCGTTCCTGTAATGAACCATACCCCACGGAAGAGTGGCCCTTATGGTCCTATGAGGATACGGATAAAGATGAAGATATCTCTTATGGGGAATCCGAACCGACTCACACCCACAAAACACCCCAAGAATGGTGGAGGTGCCTAAACTCGGTACGCACCGAACAAACAGGTCTCTATGACCCCGAATGTTCCTGCCAGCTAACGCAACTGCAAAAAAAGCCTGGCGGATACAGTGAATCTGCAGAAGTTTCAAATAAAGACGGAGACCCCATTATCCCTGATGGGACGGAGTCGTCCAAAACAAAAAGCTGTAAAAAGAAAAGCAGTTCTTCACTTAACGTGGAAGGAACAGACATGTCCGCAGATCCCACAGAGAAAAAGGGGGTCCGAGATGCCCTAGAGAAAATGGAGGATTTGTCACACAGATGACAGAATATCCAGAGGGCAGAAGTCGTGTAACACAAAGAAGTGTCTGTCCTGTGCTAACCGTGAGGAACCTTCAACCAACCATACCAGGGAAGCGGAGCCAGAACCAGTGAGTGATGATCCCTTGACCAGCCCTGAAGATGCACTGCAAGCTGCCAGGCATACCTGTGATCTGCTCCGTGAAGAATTGAAAATGGATAGAGAAAATAATGCTGAGCTACAGAAGACTGTGCTCGCAATTTACTCTGCGGCCAAGACTGAATTGGAGGATCTAAGGACGGATCTGGATACTGTGAACACTACTATTACCGCCATGGATGAAAAGCAGAGAAAGTCTGATCGAATGATTTGCTAATCTGAAAAAGTATGAGGAGGCACTTAAAGAGATTACAGTTTTTCAGCAAGAGGTTCGCGATTGCCTTAGAGAGTTGGAAGTCTCTCAGAATGAGGTTTATAATCTGCATAGAACTGAATGCCTCACACCAGGAGGTCAACAGTATCTGGACAGAGGTGGACATATTGCAGAATGAGGTTCATACTCTGCATAGAAGTGGATGCCAAGAGATCAGCAGTTGCTGCACAGAACTGGAGGTCTCTAAAAAGGAACTTCACAGTCTCGCCGAGGAGCTGGACATCTCTCAAAAAGCTGTCTACAGTCTTAGGGGCCTATGCAGTAAGCGTTCATAAGCCACTTATCAAGCACTTATCGCCCAAAATGCCTACTGCTATTCAGTAAGCGGGTATAAAAGACTGAATCGCTCAAAAAAAATTGCTCATAAAAAAAATCACAGAGGCCGCGGTGATAAGCCACTTATCACCACTTTTTGGCATGTTCATAAACTCGAGCAATTCTAGTAGCAGTGATTAGAGTCTCACACCCCCTAGTGGCCCTTCTCAATGCAGGCCAAGTATAATGATGTAGCAATAATGAAATCTTAAACTGTTTGTTGAACAGCCATCGGCGTCACATATAAAGTGTCCACATATCCATAGAATGACAGTAGCACAGTCCCCCCAATAGCCTCTGTAGTGAGGGAAGTCTTGTATGGGGTATGGGACCGAGTAAATTAAGTACTCACTGTTAGGATAATGGGACACTTGGCTGCTCCGGTGTGCTCCTGCTAGATGAGTGGCAATAGATCCAAGAAAAACGAAGCGGTGCAACTCCCATGCAGGCAAGGGCACAGAGCAGGACAGTGTCACTCAAGTGTAAGCTTTATTGACACCCGACAGCCCCCAGAACCACTCTGACACGTTTCGCACGGTACACTGTGCTTTATCAAAGAGAATATGAACACAAAACAAACATCGGCATAAAATACCCATCAGACCCCGCGTTGTAACCAATGGTAACTCGGCATACACCCAGTAACTCCCACCTGCTGAATATTTAATCACCATTCCGGCTAATCAAGAAGGGGGAAGTGTATACCGAGCGTCACAGGGTGTAGAAAGGAAACTTTAAAAACAACAAAACAGTTAAAGGGATATGAAGCCTGAATTTGAAATATCAAAAATTTTTATATTAACTATTACACCCCTATAACTGATTGTAAAAACATATAGAGACAAAAGATATAAACATAAAAACAAGGCTCAGAGGCTGTACTAATCCTGACAAATATGTTTAAACCAAAATCTTATCTCTAAATAAGCATTTACAGATTGAAAAAGTATTTATAACAAAGCACTAACAAAAGCAAAAAAACAAAAAACAAACATAAAAACACAAAAACCCCTCCTCTATACATATATATCTCAATTATCACCAAGGGCAAAGATAGGAGTATAAATCCAGCAATAAATGGTTATATAATAATAAACCTTGAAATGGTGTTTCCAATATAAACACCAATATATAAAAAAATCAGACTAATTCTATTCTGCAAGCCAGGGTCATACGCAAGATGATTTAGCCCAGATAGTGTCAACTCGGCCCTCTTTTCAAAGCACAACAAGTTCTGTTTCTTTACTTTATTGAGGGAAAGCAGGGTAAAAGACAGGCACTTGTGAAGAGATGTTGGTGTTTAAATAGTGTATCTCTGTGGGTGCCTTGTAGTTAAGAGCAGGTGAAAAGATAATCCTACCATACAGAAGGTTACAGCAGTGCTCACTCATCCAGAGGTAATGGTGGAAAAGGAAGTGAGGGGCAAGGGTCACACTAAAATTGAGTGAGACTGCACTACTGTCAGCAAAAAGACAGGGGAGAAAATGGGAAAGTCCATTAACTGGAGGACTGGAGATGTTGCCAGAGCAAGCAGGGGTGTGACAGCTTGGAAGGAAAAAGGCTACTTAATGTATCCATTCCATCTGCACTGGGAGTAAACTGCAAGGAAAGTAAATCCACGTGCAGCTAGCAAGCAGAACTGCCAAGGAGAGAGGGGCTGAACAGAAAGGGCAGACAGGGGTATTTCTGTTCCATGACACTCCCCGTCTGGTATCTGGAGATAACACTATTTAAGGTGTATGTGGAACATATGTGCAATATAACATAACATAGCAACTTCATGTTCACATAACAATGAGATACCGGCCGGTACCACCAGCTTGACGTCCTTTGCCATCTCGGTAAGGTATGTGGATGCACAGCTCTAGGTCAGCTTGATGCACCACAATGTCTCTCAGAGTCCATAGAACTGGTACTCAGTTCTTCCCTATCATAGTCCAATTTGGGCATTAGGAGGATAGTCTCTGTGATAGGTCTAAAAAAGGTTTTAACGATCCCATTCTTGGTCACCCAAACTTCTACCTTGCGAACCCTTTCGTCTTCGCTTGGGATGGTTCTGATTATAAGTCCCATGGGCCATTCGTTTCTTGCCACCTGTTTATCTTTCAACAGAACCACATCTCCCACTTGGATATCTGGTTTAACCGTTTGCCATTTATGGCGTTCTTGGAGTGTCACCAGATACTCGCGTCTCCAGCGATCCCAAAATGTGTTGGCCAAGCGCTGCACCTGTCTCCACTGTCGTTTGTACATATCCTTAGAGTGGAAGCCTTCGACTGTGGTGGGGATGTTCCCTACTTTCTGGGTTAGCAGCATTGCTGGTGTCAAAATACTTGGCGATTCTGGATCTGTTGACACTGGAATCAAAGGCCTAGCATTGATTATCACTGATATTTCGGCCATGAATGTGGTTAACACTTCGTGAGTGAGTCGAGTCAGGTCGGTTTTTAGCATCATAGAGTCCAAGATACGCCGGACTACCCCGATCATGCGTTCTCATGCTCCGCCCATGTGAGAGGAGTGAGGAGGGTTGAATGTCCACGTATACACTTTTGGTCGCGCAAGTATCTTTGGATACTATTGTCTCTATTATCTTTAGTGTCTATTTGTAATTCCTTACATGCTCCAACGAAATTGGTGCCACAATCGGGAGCGTATTTGTTTAACTGGTCCCTTGCACTGTTTTCCTTCAACTTTGTGAGAAAACAGTCCCTTTGACTCTGTAGTTTTCTCTACAGAGTGCATCGCCTCGTGGGAGTGCCAGTTGTGGTAGTTTGTCATCCTATCACCTGGTGTTTGGCTGAAGGAGATGGTCTTTGGCTCCTTGCGGAGGCGGATCAACGCCCCTGGAAGATTGGTTGTCAGATCTAGTCTAGTGAGTAGTGCTCCGTTTGGAGAAGCATCCTGGTACCGAGCATTGGAGTTGAACGTTATCCAGACCTGGCTGGGTTTCTGACGGTGGTGGACACCAGATGATGGAAGGTGCCGGCATTTTTTACCTTCCTTCAGTGAAGGCGCTGGTTCTGCGTGTCCGCTAAGGAATCTCTTCCGCGTGAAGACCACAATTTGATTCTTGGTCTCCGGCTCCCTTTGTGGGTTGCGGCCGAGCGAAGTGAGCCTAGGGATGGCAGGTTCTCCATTGTTCGGGAGGCGTCCTTTTGGTGAATGGAATGTTAGCGGAGTCACCCAACTGCTTAGTCCGTCTTTAGAGAGCTCCTTGACTGTTAACTTCAGAAATCCTCTATCTTCCCTTGATGGTGTTTGCTTGTCATCGTTCCTTGTTGTCTGGAACGCTGTGCACTGTAGGTCATTGGTGCATTCCTCTTGCACGAGAACATCTCCCCGTAGTTTGGTGAAACGCTTTTGTGTCTCTTTGTTGACTGCCCTCAGGAGGTTGTTCTCTCCTTGGACATGACAAAAAACAGTCTCTTTTGCCCTAGTAAATCCCTTTATGAGATGTCTCTGAGATTGTCTTTTTTTAGACGTGTGAGAGGCCAGTCTTTTTGACACTGTGGCTTCACCTGTAGGGCGCAATCTTTTGCGGTTATGCCAGCCGTGACAGCTGGCTGCTTTATCGCTGGATACTCTGTGGAGAGGAACGACTGTACGTCCTAGCCATGCCATTGCTCGCGAGAGGATTGTCTGATTGTTTATTGCCTTTTGGACGATACCTTGTCGGTCACCTTTGGGAGTTTCCTTTCTTCCTTCGGTGGAATTGACTCATCATCCTTAGCTGTCTGGACTGCCGAGCATCCTAGGCCATTGTCGCATCCCCTCGATGTGAGGATGTCTTTGTTGATCTCAGGGCCTTGTCTTTTCTCTTCACTTGGCCCTTCGGTCACTTGGAGATGGCCAAGACATGGTTCAGAGAGAGATGTGTGTCTACATTCTGTCACCACCATTCTGCGGGCATCAACATAGTCTTGCCCGTGCTCTTTGTTGGTGCACGCGTTGCCCACTATCACCCATCCTAGGTCAAGTCTTTGGGCGTATGGCGCGTTGTGGGGTCCGTTACGCTGTTTACGGACTTTATGTACCCTCATGATGTCCCTGCCGAGCAGCAGCAAGATCTTGGCGCCTTGTTCTACCGGCAGGATGTAGTTGGCTATTCCCTTGAGGTGCGGGTAATGGCGTGCCATGTCTGGTGTGGGAATCTTGTCCCTGTTTGTGGCCATGTGGCTGCAGTCGATGAGTGTGGGAAGGGGCATGTTCACTTTGCCGTCTATTGAGCATATGGTGTAGCCATTCACTCTTCTCCCTGTGGTCTCCATTCGCCCTGCACACATTCTGAGAGTGTAAGGAGAAGCACCGTCTTGTATGTTAAACATATAGAAGAACTCTGACCTGACCAGCGATCGGTTGCTCTGGTCGTCGAGGATTGCGTACATCCGAATGGCCTTCTCAGGTTGTCCCTGGGGGTGCACTGCGACAAGGCATATTTTGGAGCAGGACATTTTGTCACCTTCTTTTCCGCAAACCTCAGTGCGCTGAGATGTGACAGATGTTGGCTCTCCTTCTTCTTTCTCCCCGCCATGCTCCGCTACGGAGGATGGGTTGTTGAGTTGGTGGAGTGTCAACGCCTCTGGGTGTAACGATGTCACGTGCTTGTCGCTTTCGCACACTGTGCATTTGATCTCTTCTTTACAGTCCCTGGCTAGGTGAGTCGTGGAACCGCAGCACCTGAAGCAAACTCTAAATTCTCCAAGTAACTTCTTGCGTTCCTCTAGGGACTTCATCCTGAACCCAAAGCACTTAAGTGGGTGTGGCTTCTTGTGTATGGGACATTCCCTGTTTGGGTCCCTCGGTTTCTCGTCTCCGGCGACCGGCTGATCGGGAGTAGTTTGGGTCGTGGGAGGCACGTCCGTCCTGTGGACCGAGATGGGTGTTTGAGTGTTACCGTATCTCGCCACTGGTCTCTCATTCCTCGGGTGGCTGGCGCTGGATGTAGTCTGTGCCCCTAAGATGAAGCTGGGGTAATTCCTCGTCCTTGCTACTTCGCGAATGAAGCTCAACAAAACTGAGAATGGGGGGTAGACGACTTGCTTCTCCCTTTTGTATTTGGAGCCTCGTGAGATCCATTTTTCTTGGAGGTTGAAGGGTAGCTTCTCCAGGATGGGTCTCACTCCACGAGCTGAGTCTAGGACATTGAGACCTATTAAGGAATGGTCTTTCCTTGCGAACTCCAGTTCTTGCAGCAGGTCCTCGAGCACTCGTAACTTCGAGTAGTCTTTGGTTGTGATCTTGGGGAAGCTGTCGACTCTTTTGAAGAGCGAATCCTCGACTGCTTCGGGGCTACCGTAGGACTCTTCTAGCCTTTCCCACACTAGGTCGAGACCTACTTGGGGTTGGTGCGCGTTGGCCGCCCGAAGTCTCTTCGCGTGCTCCCTGGATTCGTTCCCCAGAAACTTGAATAGCAGGTTGAGCTCTTCCCTTGCTGAGAAGTCCAAGCTGTTGATCACGTCTTTGAACGTGAACTTCCACGTCCGGTAGTTCTCAGGGCGGTCGTCGAAGCTGGTGAGTCCTGCTTGCACCAGGTCACGCCGGATCATGTACTTGACTATGTCTGTCAGGCCTGAGGCATCGGCGTGTTTGTCCCGTTCTGAGATAGTTGCTGGGAGGGTCTGTGCAGTCGCCTCTTCCTTGGCGTGGACGCGTGATGACTGCTGGTCGGTGTGAGGGGCTGTGTTTTCCCGTGTGAGTATACCTGGATGGCAAGCCTGTTGTAGTGCATCCGTGTGCGCGCTGGCGTGTGGATCACTGTTGCGGCTGTGGCTATCCCAGGCAGCATGTACCATTGAAGGAACAGCATCTTCTCCACGTGGACCTAGCAAGTCTTCGGTGTCTGTGGAGTCACTCCCTCCGTGTTGATATGGCACGCTGGTATTTACACTGAAGAGGCTCCTTACGTAGTCTTCAGTGCGGTGGGCTGGATCCTCTGAGGCAATCCGTCTGTACGGTTGCTCCCCACCGTCCTGTTGCGCGGCTGCTTCTAGGACTTCAGCTTGGGCTATGGCGGCGGCGGCTTCCTCTTCTTTGCTTAGAGCTTCTAGATCCGCGTCTAATTCGGCCTTTCTACGCGCAGCGGCGGAGGCATTGGCAGCGGCGGCGGTGGCAGCGGCGGCATTGGCAGCATTCTGCTCCTCCTCTTCTATGCGCGCTCTTTCTGCCCTTACGGCTGCCTCTCTCCGGCCATATTCGGCCCTGGCACCTGCGGCCTCTGCAGTGGCTCGCGCCCTGGTAGCGCTTGCGCTTGCGCTGGACACGTTGGATTGCGCTGATTTTGCAGACCTTGATGAGTGCCTTGATGTGCTGGAGCGCTGCGACGCGGTCTCCAGGAGGAGCTCTTTTCTCACGCTTTGCGTGTCTGTGATAGCGGTCCGCACGCGGCTGTCACGTGTAAGGTCAATGTCATTTTGTAAGTCTCTTTCTTGCAGGCTTTCGCTGGTGTTGGCCCTGGTCAGGTAAGTAATATATGCTTCTGACAGTTCTTGATAACGCGAGTAATCGGTCCTTAATTGCGTTATTGCCTGCTCGAGCTGTTGCGCATAGTTGCCAACTCTAGTAACATTGCGTATTCCCAGTGTGGTTGTGCTCCAGGCCAACTCTAATTTAGCGCGGTGCGCTTCAGTGTCAGTCTCATATTTTTTGCGGGCCTTTTGTGTCAATGTGACTGTCCGTTTGGGCCTTGCGCCTGCCTGCGCCTGTTGCAGTTGCGCGGCGGTCTCTGTGTCTGAGTGATCGCTTTCCTGCGTGATGTCTGGTGAGGCTCTGAGTTCTGCCATGCTGTAGGTGTGTGTAGGCCTTTAGCCAGTGCGTGTGGCGTGCGGTCTTTTACCTGTGTCAGCGATTGGCGTCTGTCTCAGATGATGCCGAGCGGTGTCCTGCAGCGTGCAGCGTAGGGGTAGCTGTACTCACAGGTGTCCGGTGGCTCTGACCCGTGTCCTGGCGGGTGTCCGGTGGCGTGGCCCTTGGTGGCGCTAGCCGTGGGGACATGCGCAGGGTAAGGTGAGATGGTGGCTCCTCACTATGGGGCTGTGCAGGGGGTTGACTCAAAAAGACAGAGAAGGCAATCAAGGCTCTGTGTGTAAGGTGCACTGTTTGTCTGCAAAGCTGCTGCCTCGTGTGCAAGGTTGTTTTCTGGTTAAAGCTTGCTGCCCTGTCTGAAAGGTTGCTTGTGCAGTGTAAGCTGCTTGTTGCTTTTTTTGTTTGCAGAGACTGCTCTGTGTTATCATGGAGTCTGGAGTAGCAGCTCCTGTAAGTGTCTGTAAGCCACACGGTATCTTTTCACTATTCTGCAAGCCAGGGTCATACGCAAGATGATTTAGCCCAGATAGTGTCAACTCGGCCCTCTTTTCAAAGCACAACAAGTTCTGTTTCTTTTCTTTACTTTATTGAGGGAAAGCAGGGTAAAAGACAGGCACTTGTGAAGAGATTAACTGTAGGGAGAAAAGGGAGGAACATTTTAAACTCCTCTTTACTGAGGAAGTGCTACATGGTCAGCATAAGGAACCATCAGAGCTCACAGTTAAGGATCATTTTAAAACATTAGAACGGTTATTGCTTACAGAAGGTAAACATTGGCTTGAGACTAAGACCCTACAGAGTTATCTGGATGTGGGTAGAATACCAAGAGGACTTAGGTTCTCAAAAAGCCCAACCTTCGGTAAGGATAACCCCAAGTTCATGCAGGAGTGGAATAGAATACAGGATGAGTGTTCTAATGACCTCATCAGGCTAATAATTTACGAAAGGAATCGTGAGATTAAAGATCTAGAAAAGGAGATCTTGAAAGCGATTAAGGCACTAGAACCGATAGTGATAGATACTGATTGCTCAGAGATTGAGCATGATTTAAAAGTCAAATTAGAGTATGAGGAAGATGAACTTTTAAAAACGAAACACAATAATTTTTTAAGAGACAAACTAGATTATCAGCAAGGGAGACAAAGGGACTGGGCTAAAAAGGATAGAGGAAGAGTAGTAGGTGATGAATATATCCCCCATAAAAAAGGAAGAGGGGGATCTGCACACTCAAAGAGCAGACAACAAAATTACCACACCTATGAACAAAGGAGAGAGAGCAGAACCAGGAAAAATGACCGATCAGACAGAGATCGCTCACGCTCTAATCATGGTAATGGGTATCGTAATCCCAACTATAAAGGGAAAAATTACATTGAGGGCTTTAGATATAGCTCAAGGCCACAGGGCCAACATAGGAATTTTGAATATGAGCATAAAGACCCTCATCCAAGAACAACTAAATACTCACCCAGGATCTCCCCTAGATATTCACCTAAACGCCCTACTAGACCGGAACCCACTACAGATTCACCTTCTTTTTTAGATTTGGTAAGAACCAGACTAGAAAGGAAGGTGAACACAGTAAAAGATATACAGAATACCCCTCAAGAGAAAAAAAAGAAAAGGGTTACATCAGATGAGGAACACGAGGAGGGACCAGAGCACAAAAGAAGAGAGTACTCTTGGGAAAGAACACCGTAGTAAACCAAGGGGTCTTTAATCTCTCCTCAACAGCTTTGAACAAGGATCAATTGAACGTACTTGGAAGGGGTTTGAGTTTCTCCAAAACTTGTGGACCCAGCTCCTTCCAGCTGTTCAAAGATCTACATAAGTTCACTCGCAATATTACCCTAAAGAGACATTTTCTGAAACACGATAGGGATCTTGTTTCTGACAAGGCTGCAATTGTTTCTGTGAGTAATATAGATACGGAAGTTAAAATCAAACATACTGATTTGAAAACCCAATCCAAGTTTTATCCCGCACATTCCAAGGGTCATCATATTGATACATTTTTTAATATGGTCATCAATGATTTTAACATTTTATCTAGTAATTTTAAGTCAGGTGATATTAAACACAACCTCAGTGCAAGTGAGTCCTTAGCCCTTAAAACTTTGCGTGATGACGAAAGCCTCATTATAAGACAGGCAGATAAAGGTGGGGGCGTAGTAGTCCAAAATAGGTGTGACTACGAAAAAGAAGCTCTAAGGCTTCTCAACGATACATCGTCCTATGTAAAATTACCTAAGGACCCTACAGCTGAATATCTAACGGTGCTTAAAGCACTATTAGACAACGCAGTAGCCCTGTCCGTCATCAACACAACAGAGTTTGCTTTTTTATTTTCTGAATTTCCTAGGATACCCATATTCTACCACCTGCCGAAAATTCATAAGGCTCTGGTTGACCCACCTGGACGCCCAATTGTGTCAGGTATACAATCTATGTCAGCCAACCTTAGTCAATATGTGGATTTTTTTTCTCCAACCGTATGTTGGAAAATTAACCTCTTATCTGAAGGACTCAACAGAAGTTATAAACTTATTTAAAGATTTTGAATGGAAAAGTTCATATGTATGGATTACATGTGACATAAAATCCCTGTATACTAATATACCTCACCAGAAAGGGTTGGATGCTGTTAATTCCTTTCTGGAATCAGACTCTGATCTGCATCCATTAAATAGGGAATTTATTCTAGAGTCTATCAGTTTCATATTGAAACATAATTATTTTCTGTTTCTCTCCACTTTCTACCTACAGGTTTGCGGAACTGCAATGGGTACTAGGTTTGCCCCCAGCTTCGCAAACCTGTACGTGGGAAGGTGGGAGTCTCAGTTTATCATGCCCGACCAACCATACCACAGGAATGTCGTTGTGTGGAGACGCTACATAGACGACATCCTGTGTGTGTGGGATGGTGATTACGATTCAGCCAGTGCATTTGTAGCCAACCTTAATAGGAATGACTACAACCTTGAGTTCACACACAAGGTGGATGCCACCCAGATAGACTTTTTGTACTTAAGATTAACTTCCAAAATGGATGGCACCGTGGAGACTGAGACCTTCTTTAAGGAGGTGGATACCAGCAATGTGCTGATGGCGAATAGTAATCACAAAAAGACATGGATAAACAACATACCAGGGGGGCAATTTGTGAGACTCAGACGTAACTGTAGTAGTTTAGAGGTTTTCAACCAACAGGCTAACAAATTATTTTGGAGATTTAGAGAGAGGGGATATCCTAAGGAACTTCTAGAAAGAGAGATCATAAGGGTACGTAATATGGATCGTAAGGATATGTTAGTTCAAAATAGATCCACGATTAAAAATAAAGAAGGTCAAAACACAAAAAAGGACACTCTTAATGTGGCTTTCATTACAGACTTTAATTCGGTTCATAGAGACATTGAAAAGGTTTTTAACAAACACTGGGGTATATTGTGCAATGATCCCATTTTGGGATCACATCTTGACGTCAAACCACGGTTTATTTACAGGAGAGCAAAAAATATTAAAAAAAATTTGTTAGCTCCTAGTGATGTGTTTAGTAAGAGCAATACTACATCGAAAAAGAACTGGCTAGGGCCTAAACCAAAAGGCAACTATATCTGTGGTAATTGCACGATTTGTAAATACCAACATCCTGACAAACACACTTTTTATTCACAAGTAACGAAGGAAGTTTTTAATATTGATGACTTTATTCTATGTACCTCTACACATATTGTATACCTATTGGAATGTGCATGTGGGTATCAATATGTAGGCAGAACCAAACGCAGCCTTAAAGTTCGGATTCAGGAACATGTCAGAAATATTAAAAATGGTTTTGAAAAACATAGTGTATCTAGACACTTCCTGATACACCATAATAAAGATCCATCAAGTCTCACTTTTAAGGGGATTCAGTTGATTCCTGTAAATAGAAGAGGAGGGGACAGAGTTCAAACATTGTCTTCTAAAGAGACATATTGGATACATAAGTTAGATACTATGTCCCCTAAGGGGTTAAATGAGGATGTGGATATTTGGGCACTTTATTGAATCTTTAGCTCACCAACCCCTCTGTACCTAGGGGATGTATCATTTATCTCTGTATCTCTGTTTTCCTTTCTTTATCCTACTTTTTTCTAGTTACATCTTTTTATGCAAGTAATGATGGTGTCTATTTTAAGTCGACTAATATTGTGTTTCTTTTATTCCAGCATGTTTTTAATTATTTATGCTAGGTTTTGTCTATATGTAAGTTTATATTAAATAGGTATTGTTTTGTTTTGTTTTTTTGTTAATAAAGTTGTTGTTTTAAAAGTAAACTACACATCTTCCCTATTAAGAGACCACAGCCAGAGCAAAGAACAGTTAGGTTCATTGGCACCTTCAATAAGCAATGGAAGGTGGCAAGGGAAATCCTACAAAAACACTGGCACATCCTCAGGGCGGACGAAGATATAAGTGAGTCCATACCATCATTTCCAGCAATGGTCAGTAGACGGGCTAAAAATCTGAGAGATCATCTGGTCCATAGCCACTACAATGTGGCAATACCAAGGGCCACATGGTTACCATCCCATTTGAATGGAACCTATCATTGCCAAAGATGTAAGGCCTGCCAGTATATGACAGTATCAAAAACATTCAGCAACTACAACAACAAGAAACACTATACGATACGCAAATTCATCAATTGCAATACATCAGGAGTTATCTATATGGGAACATGCAAATGTGGGAAAAAGTACGTGGGGAAGACCCGTCGTCCCCTTAAGACACGGATACTGGAACATGTGGGCTCAATCCGAAACAAACTGGATACTCCAGTGGCCACCCATACAAATAGGTGTCAACCGGGAGACCCAAAAGCTATCACCTTTATGGGGATAGACCAATTTTCTCCAGGAATTAGACGTGGGGACTGGGACAATGAATTGTTGAAAATTGAATCAAGGTGGATCTATACCTTGGGAACATTGAACCCACGGGGTTTAAATGAGGGCTTTGTTTTCAGCCCCTTCATATGAATGCAATAAACCACCACTACCCCCCAGAAGGGATACAAGTATGAAAAAACTCCCATATATACAGTAAAACATCTGATGTAATATATGTTTCACATTAGGGCAGCCGCTCATACCTACATTCATGAATATACAATATGATTAAAATCAAGTACAAACAAAATGATGAAAAAATGACCAAGTGTGTTTTAATATTTTCACTTTATTTAAATCAATTATATTCTTTCACTTGTCACAATCAAATTGATGGACCACAGTGTACTTTAATAGGTATATTTCAAAACCTTAAGATATGCCTTATCACTACTAGTGACTAACCATCACATACTTCAATGAATATTAAATTTGACATAACACAGTACCCCATAGCCTATGTGAGCAATCAAGACATGAAAGCATCACATATACAAATATAACAAAAGCCACAGTTATTCAGTCCATGATACTCTAGCATCTAATCTGATACATTTGCAGCAGTTCAAGGACACATTGAATCAGGCAATGAGGCTGTTACATGTGTGCATACCATGATCAGTGCACTCCTAGAAGTGGGATATTATATCAGCCATGCACCAGTAATGAAGGGGTTAAGTGAATTAACAGCCAATTTCCACGTTGACTATATAAACCCACCTCACACGCAGGGACCTCCCCCTACGTGCCCTGAAGAAGCGTTTTATTACGTGAAACGCGCGCGTCGGCAATTCCTCCCTGCACACGCGGGAAGTCTGTTTATTCAAACAGTACAGCCTCTGGATATTGATCCGCGTCAATGCATTTAGGCTTCCCCCGATGTGCATGTTCTTTCATCTAGGGATCGCGCTATACATTACTATTGCGGGACCCTCCATGCTCATAGGAGTCACTGCACCACTCACCTGATAGACAGGCAGGTCCTCGAACACATCGGCACTGATAGAATCAGGATCAGTGCTGATGTAGGGGACACTGCGATCCTCAGCTAGACCGGCTCCCCACTTCACACTCTGTGCACACGATTGCTCCAACTCCTAGTGAGGGGGGATGGGGTGATTCTGGGGCTCTGACCTCACTTTATTATTAATCCCCTGTGTACCCCACCTCAGTACTAGCCGTTGGTGCAGGCAAGTATCTGTATTTAAATTTTGCTGAGTAGCTTCTCAGCTGTCTATGTGCCTACACTTACCCATACAGTCAGCGCTACTATTACAATACCCACGCTACACTGTGGATGTTGCTCATACATTAGCCTCCACCTATTGCGCTCTATCTGACCCTGCTATGATAAGGGTGATTACTCCTGAGTGCAAAGTAGTTTTATGTGGCAGCTTAGCATTTTGTGCCTAGACTGTAAGGGGTACTGCACATACATTATAGCACAGCAGAGATCACCATCACCCCACTTACAGTATTAGAGGTGTTTTGGTGTTTTTATAGCTGCTTTAAGCTCATCAACATCACAGACCTTGCCCAATAGTCTGCACCTAAGAGAACAAGGAACCTTTTATCCCCAATAGAGATCTAGCTCTTATAGTGCTGGTGAAAATACACAGAAACCAGTGCAATCTCTAATTTGGGGGGGGGGGAGATATCTATAGGTCTTACTGAGCGCAGTACATGCCATTTCACTATGATTGTATCTTTTTAGAGTGCACTATACGTCTAGATACACTCTATTAAAGACAGTCAATCCGGTGGGCTCTCTTTGGCTCCGTTCCTATATTTAGGAGGCTATAAATCATAGCATCTGATCTCTAGTATCAATCAGGGATCATACCATATCCACCCACCTATACTAAGGTGGGTCACCAAAGGATACAGTCACGTGCTGTTCTATACAGTATTTAATTACGTTTTAACACCCTATTTTTTATTCATAGTTATTAATAAAGTATTTTAAATTTATCACTATACACTTTGTTGTGAATGAGTGCTATAAGACTGGGTTCTTTTTCTCCAATAGATACCATCTTCCCTATCACGCAGACCATTACCTATTATAGATGATTGGTCTATCCCAAATTGGTTGACCAATAAGGTATCTATGTGAGGTATTTAAGACCTCTGGGTAATGGCCTAATTATTCCCTGAAGAAGTAGTTAATTCTACGAAACTAGTTGGATGTAACATTCTATTGCCTTATATCTGCTTACATTGGCCTTTGTCTATGTATTGGCCTGTCCTGTTTTTATTTCATCCTGTGTGCTGTTTTGGACACTTGTGAGAGACTTTGTAAGACTGTTCAAACTTCCCTATTGAATCCACCACTGCTGCATCGTGGCACGCTGAGGGCACCCCAGCAAGCTGCGTTTTAACCTCTGTGCAGAGGATACACCTGCCGAGGTACAGGAGCAGCTTCATATCGGCCAGGAAGCAGGAGCGATTTCACCGAGCCCCAGTACCAGCTGCTGAACCTGGCTGCATGAAGGGAAATCCCCTTGGGAGTGAAAAGACTGACGCCCTGCCCCAGAATCAACTGAGCTGCAGCAGCAGAGGGAAGCAAGCACCTGAATCTACAGCTAACAGCCGCCGAGTGGTAAACAGTGTGATACACACTACATGCCTTTTACCAACTTTTTTCATGTACGCAGATATATTACCCCCTTTTTAATTCTATAATATATCGTTGAATTTGCTTCACTATTTGGCGTTGTGCGCTGTTTTCTTTTGTTTCCATTCACTTGTGAAGAGATGTTGGTGTTTAAATAGTGTCTCTCTGTGGGTGCCTTGTAGTTAAGAGCAGGTGAAAAGATAATCCTACCATACAGGAGGTTACAGCAGTGCTCACTCATCCAGAGGTAATGGTGGAAAAGGAAGTGAGGGGCAAGGGTCAAACTAAAATGGAGTGAGACTGCACTACTGTCAGCAAAAAGACAGGGGAGAAAATGGGAAAGTCCATTAACTGGAGGACTGGAGATGTTGCCAGAGCAAGCAGGGGTGTGACAGCTTGGAAGGAAAAAGGCTACTTAATGTATCCATTCCATCTGCACTGGGAGTAAACTGCAAGGAAAGTAAATCCACGTGCAGCTAGCAAGCAGAACTGCCAAGGGAGAGGGGGGCTGAACAGAAAGGGCAGACAGGGGTATTTCTGTTCCATGACAAATTCCTATCATGTAATGCATACTGCACCTTGGTAATATAACGACATTTATCAATAATGTTTAAACAATGGAATTAGAGATGATAATAATAACAGGAGCTTTAAATGTAATGATGTAAACAACAGAATCTAATATAATAGGCAACATAATTAAATAAATGAATATATGAAAATAAAACATGAAAAGGGAGGGGGGGTGTTATGATGGGGAAGGGAGGGGGGAGTGGGGGAAGGGGTAACAAGGGGAAGGGAAGTGAGGGGGGGGAAGTAAAAGGGAGGGAGAGGGGAAAGAGAGGAAGGGGAGGGGGAAAGGGGTGAAAGGGAATGGGGAAGGGGAGGGGAAAGGAAGGGGGGATGAAAGGGGAAGGGGGGAGGAGGAAAGGGGGAGGGGAGGAGGGAAGGAGGGAAGGGGAAGGGAAGAAAGGGGAAAGATAGGAGAACCGCACATATCGACTTAATCAATGTAAAAAATGTTGAAGCTCCCAGTCAACATTGATCCCTGCTGGGTACAATGTATCCAAAGCAAAAATCCATGACATTTCTTTCTGATTAAGGAGGTTTAATCTGTCCCCCCCTCTGGTCAATATTTGCACTTGTTCAATGCCTATAAACTGAAAATTGACAAGTCCCCCCTGGGGACATTCCAAGAAATGTCTGGAAACAGGATGTTTTAAATCCTTATTGCGAATAAGATTAATATGTTCCCCCATTCTTTGTTTCAAGGGTCTTATTGTTCGACCAACATAGCCCATAGAACAACCACATTTAATGTAGTAAACCAAGAACTGTGTATTACAAGTAATCATTGATCTGATGGTATAATGCTTCCTTGTTTTCTTTGTCGCAATGGTTTTAGATGGAAGAGCATATTTACAAACCTTGCACGAACCACATCTAAAAAACCCAGTGGTCCTTGGGACACAAACACCACTGGGCTTCCCCGACGTGAAAAGTCTAGGGGAGAGTTTTGTTCCTCATGTATTTGCCTTGGTAAAAACAAATTTTGGACCATCCTCAATCAATAAACTTAGATCTTTATCTAGACTCAAAACTCCCCAATGCTGATTAATAATTGATCTGATTTCCTTCGCTTGATTTCTCTCCAGCATCGCAACCAGTATGACACTGGTGCTTGCCACTCCACGAAGATGTAAAAAGCGGGTTGCGGCTTGCGGCTGTTGTCCTATTCATTCAGGCTCAGAAAAAATTAGGGCTGCTACGTGTCTGGGGGCACACAAGAGCAAGTGTGTGTCCACCCAACTGAAATGTGACCCACTGTAACTCCTCCTCCTACGCGTTTCACCAATAGAATGGCTTTGTCAGGGTTACTGGGGGTGGACACTCATGGTGTTTTATACCCTAAATTGATTAATTACATTTTATTGATAATAGAGTAATTTGCTTAATAATTGGCTAAAGGTAATTGCTAAATTGAAGGGATAAACACCTAGAGATCAACACCCAGTATTTGGTTCATGTCACAAAAACTACAAAGAGGATTTATACAAAAACAAGAAATAAATATATAATTATATATGTATAATTCGATATGTGAGAAAAACGTGTAAACAGAGAATTAAAATATTTGTTTAAAGAAAGGATATATATGTAATATAAACAGTTATGTACATACATTAAAAACAAAAATATTTATTACAAGATAAATAATATCAGAGGAAGGACCAAATAATCAACACAATAAAAAAATATATATAATTAAATAGTGTAATATAAACAATTTTAAACATATTATTGGAAAGCTAAAAGATCTAAGTCTTCATTAAGACCCCTTGGTTGCATTGTCTGTAATCTCAAAATCCAATATGTTTCTTGTTTACGTAGCCTCAATAATCTATCCCCTCTATGGTCATCTACTTGTATATGTTCAATACCTATTATAGAAAGATCATTGATATTTTTTATTGTGGGCATTAAAAAAATGTCTAGGTACACCATGGCCTAAAAAAGCCTTTTATAATGTTCCTCCTATGTTCAACAAAACGTTTCTTCAAACTCCTTTTAGTGCGACCAATGTATTGTAAACCGCATGAGCATTGTGTGCTTTTTTTATCTTCTATTCTAACTATAAACAAACCACTTTTTGCCAAACAATTGCGCCTTTTTTCTTTTGATGCAATTTCCACACTAAGGATTGGTAATCCTTAGTATTTCTAAGGCAGCATTTGATTTTTGGCAAACCACAAGGACACCAACCTCAACAAATCTTTTTATTACTGGCCTATTTTACCAATTCTTTCATATAATACGAGTCTGCTTATCACCCACTTAGTAACTCCCTTTGGTTCATGTCAAACACATTCATGTGTTAAATGTTCATTCTGTCGTTGTATTTATTCTTATATATATATATATATATATTTTACTATTTGTGTATATTCTATTTTAGCTTTCTACAATTGTTCAAATTGTCCATATTTATACATAGGGCCATTTAATCTTCCCTTATTTCGTTTTAACTATTTTCAGGGTCCATTTTATCAGCGCACCATTTTTTTATCTCTTTCTTTACAGAGTAATTCAGAAGTCCTACACAGCTCTTGTCCAAGCAAGGTTGGAAAGAGAAAGGTATCTGCGCAAACGCTCTGCAGTGCTCACCATACAGGCTGCCTACAGAGGAATGAAAACTCGTCGGCTAAATAGCCAGAATAAAGCAGCCTGCCTTCTCCAATCCATATGGAGAATGCAACGTCAAAGAAAGAATTATGAAAATTTGAAGCAGTGTGTAATCTTACTTCAGTCAAATGTTAGGAAGTGTCTGCAGCAAAGATACTATAAAAAATGAAGGAAGCTGCTGGTGTGATTCAATCCAGATATAGGTTCTACATCACAACCAAGCAAGCTGTTGCGCACCCACAATGCCATCTCAGTACTACGATCGGTTTTTCACACAAGTCAGGAAAGAAGAACCGAATTACGACTGAGAAGCGGAATACCAATATAGCCATGCTACTGTGGCCCCATGGCCCAAGCCATATTCCTCAATGTCATATCCCAGTCTCTTTCTTCTGGCTCACAGCCAGGTGAGGTTGTCTCAGCGACCATATTGATATCCCAATAAGAGAAAAAATCCAGCAGATAAAAAGATATCAGAAAATAAAAAAAGTAGGTGGGTTTGCTGCATTGAATGAATATTTTAGAGTTATGTTTTGAGTAGCACCTCGACCTACCTTAAATGAAGGAGAGAGTTGTGCAATTTGTAATTTTCAACAGAGATATCCCTGAAGAAGTATTGATGAAACGTGTAGGATATGTTTATTGGTTATATTGACACTTTGGACTACTATTGAGCACTTATATTTATCCCGGTCAGCATCTCTGCAGCACGTGCTATAATCTGACAGTCACATCTATAGGACGCGGGTCCAGTGACATCTATCGGGCGATTGCGCATACTCCACTAGTCGGACCTGCTTTCATCACCTGTTTGCACTGGCATTTGCGTGAGGTTTGAAGCCGATACGAGTTCCCGACATATCGAGGAGTGGAGCGGGAGTACCCCCTTTATTTGCGATCTGGGGTGAAGTTGGAGGGAACTTCCTACACACCGGGACCCGGTTACAATACCAAAACGGAGGAGCGGTTGAGAGACATTACGTGTCTCCAGGTTCCATCTACTACCGTGAGGTGCACTGCTGGATTGTCGTTCGGAGGACTCTTGATGACGCTGACTGCAGTTGGTAACATGTGCCAACATTCATGTATTGCTTCATTTTCCAAAGTTGATGTACGTGCATTTATTACCACCTTCACTTTTTCAATATAATTGAATTTATTACACTATGAGTTGTGCACTGTTTGTCCCTTTTTTCTTTCATACAATAAACTGTTTAATGGATTATTTAGAGATACAAAATCAGGGCTGGATGGACTTGTCCTCTCCAATCTCAGATCTGCTGATATGCATTAAAGGGTATGTGTAAGAGAGTTACGGGAGCGATATTGTCATAGAACAAATTAGAATACAGAAACAAAACACAGAAAACTTTTTCTTGCACAAGGAAGACTTTTAAAAATATAGCACATTTAAATGAATGTTCATATTTACATGTGTAACCCCCTGTGTATGGCAAGCAACACATGCACACTGCCCCCTAGCAGGTTTCTCTCCGATTGACATGTGACTATGATGAGCCAGTAGAGAGGCTGGTGAAAGAGGGACTAAGGGGGAGAGGAGTTGTTGAAAGGGGGCAGCCATGACAGTTGGAGACAGATCTGAGCGGGTCTGAAGGGTTCAGACTTGCTCGAGAACGACCTGTGGCATAGGACCTGCACATGTCCCGCTTGAGTGAGACAACAGTTGTTAAGAGGACAGAGAACAGCTTAAAGAGCCGGATAGCCCAGCAGCTGAGATCAGGAGCCATCTAGAGGAGAGACAGCCGAAGGAGGGGATCCCCCAGGGTCATAGGAAACAGCGATACCAAAGTAAAATTTTGTGAAGTACAGACCTGCTACAACCAGTGACAAACACGATCTCCAACCGTGTGCCGTACCTCAAATACAAGCCTGAATGCCCAGGATTTGGGAGGCCTCTTAGGTTGACACTAACACACACCCGCACAGTGCTTAAGTGAAATGTACTGAGAATGTATTGTGAGTTATGTGTGGTGATTCTGTTTCTTAGAATCATGAGGTTCCTGCTATCCGTTGAATAAATATATACATATATATATATATACACAGCTGAACCCCGTTATAACGCAGTCCTCTGGGGCCACACGATCTGACCGCGTTATAACCGGGGTTGCGCTAATTTAAAAAAAAATGGCTGCCGCACGCCCGATCGGAAGAAGGAGGTAGGAGACAGGAGTGAGGCGCCGACATCCCCAGCACTTCCTCCAGCAGCCCCAGCACGATCCCCCAGTAGCCCCACCACGATTCCCCAGCGCAATATAAACCCACCTCCCAGTAAAACACCTGCCGCACCGAGACTTAGCAGAAAGGGAACCAAAGGGGCACGAGCAACAGCCGAGATGGAACAAGGGGTAGTCGCACAAGGGGCGTGGCAAACGCCCGTGCTGCCAATGGGAAAAAACCCACAAACGCGAAATGACCAATGTAAAGAGATCTACAACCCTGTGTTGCCAAGCAGAATAAAGAAGGCACCAAGACAAACCCTGCCAGCTGTTATTCCCCCGCCCGCCCCAGGACCTTGGAGTTAGAGAGCAGTAGTATGGCACGTGACTTTCGCTGGCCCACAAAACCGCGGGCTTGGTGAAGTGAAGGGGTCGGTTTGCGTTTCACCCCTCGTTCTGAGTTGCAGTCCCCGTCCCCTCGCCTGTTTGGTTTTAGCCCCATGTGGCACCAGGAGGAGGCTTGGAGCGCAAGTCTGGGCTGCTCCAATGGGGAGGGGGTTCAATGCACCCGGTTGCTAAGGATACCAATCTCCTTCCTGGGCTTCTTTTGTGGAGCAATGGTGATCCAGAAATCCTAATAGGAAATAACAATAGTGTGTGTATCGCGCTATAACGGGGTTGAGCTATATATATTGTGACGTCTCAGTCCCAGCGTTGGATCTTTAGTCCAGATCAAAGGCAGGAAACACTGTACTTTCTAAGCAGGGGTTTATTTACAGGGTACAAAGCAGGTACAGGGTTAACTCATAACACAAAACAGAAACAAAAGACCTAACTCCTTCCAGGAGTACTGACTAATACTGCTTAGTCCCTAGCTAATCGTGGGAGAACTAAACTCTTTCCCCACTTTACCCAGTGTACCTGCAGCAGCTCCCCTTTCAGTCTCTCACAGGGCTGTCTGTGTGTGCCTTCAGATCAGTATAGCAGCAGCGTCTCTCACCCTCTCTGTGTCACTCTCAACAGTGTGCCTCTGGCTGCATGGGGGGGGGGGGGGAGTCTCTGTATCACTTCCTGACTATACAGGCTAGGCTAATTAGCTCATTAACTAGCAGCTGAACAGACCTTTCCAGGAGGATTAACTCTATGAGAGCTGTAAAGTCCCACAACTGCCCCATTCTAGCCCTTAGAGGGCAGTGACGGCATCACATATCCCTCCCCCCAGCGAAACATTGTCCTGTGAGCGGCCCGTGCACCAACCTCTTTGTCAGACATGTCTGACATCCACCTCTTCTTAAAGGTTTTCTTCATATTAGACCTCCTGCTGAGCAGTAATGGAGTCCAGCGTAGTGTCCCACTCAGTCTTCAGAGCTTCGAGCTCTTCGCCTAGGTCACGCTGTTGTTTCTCTGCCTTCTTGCGGCCAGCACGCTCAGACTCCAGGTCCTTCCTCAGGTCTTAAAGCTGTCCTTCTATACTTCTTTTCTGACTCAAGGCAGCTGCCAATTCAATTCCTCTGAGGGCCTTCATCTCTTCCCGGTGCTTGCTCTGGGTTTGTGACAGCGCATCCTTCAGATTTAGGATCTCTGCAGTTTGTGTCGCTAGGATTGCCGCTGCTTCTTTTTTCCACGCCTCTTTCTCTTGGGTGTACTGATTTTTGGTGATGGAGCAGGCTCTCTGCTTCTCCAGCTCTTTCTCCAGCTTGAGGTTGTCCTCCTTTATAGCTGTGAGTTGCTGGGACGTGTGTTCAGTTATCCGCTTTAGCTCTAGAAGACTTTTATCCAACTTCAATTTTTCAGATTCCAAGGTTTGGACATTTTTAGTTTTTTTGTATTCTGCTTCCAGTGATGCTCGGGTAAGGCTCAGGGTGGCCTTCAGCTCATCATGTTGCTCGGCGGGGACCCACTGGGTACTCAGTTGCTCCTGTAGCACTTGCTGCTTTACTTTACCCAGCTCTGTTTTTAACGTGCAGACCTCTCGCTGAGAAACTTCTAGCTTGCCGATGAGGCGTTGAACGTCTTGTTGGAACGCCTCATAGAACCGTTTCCAGTCAACACTCTTTTGGTCTGACTCACTTGGATTTCTGCTTATGGCGGTATCGGTAGCCTTTGTCATCCCAAGGCAAGTAGTCACTCCTGTGACGATTGCGCCAAGCGCTCTGTGTTGTAGTCCACCTCTGATCTTTTCTGATGCCACGGGGTAAACTTTCCCTGCAGCTTCTGTTGCACACGGAGGTTGTCATTTACGTGGGGCCACATAGGAGTCCTCAACATCCTCTTCTGAACTGCAAGAACTGAGCTGAACCGTAGAAACCCAGCGCGAACCATGCCCCACAGAAAAGTTACATTCCATTGGTTCCGAGGGCAAACTGAAGCCACATGTCCAAGTTCATGGCATCTGTAGCACTCTATATGCCTTCCAAAACTGGGTCGGTGTTTTGTCTCCAGTCTACTGGGAACAATGAGACCAGAGTCCCTCCTAGGTGCTGTGGGACTTCCTACTCTTTTACGCAAGTCAATGAGTCCTTGGGGATTCCTATTCGGATGAACAGTCTTATCGGGCCTCCTGGAGCGCAGGAAGCGAGAACCGGAGCACTCATCTGGGCTTGAACTCTTGGACATCTCCTCGGCAGTCAAGTAACATTCGACTAAAGCGACCAACTGTTCAGCGTCTTTGGGGTCACTCTGGCTCACCCACTTCTGGATGGTGCGGGGGAGACCCCTCAAGAACCGGTCTATAACGACTCTTTCGACAACTGCAGCGGTGGAACATACCTCAGGCTGGAGTCACTTCCTTGCAGAGTGTATAAGGTTATAGAGTTGAGAGCGGGGTGTCTTCTCTATATCATAACGCCAGGAATTGAACCGTTGGGCCCGAACCGTGAGGGTGACCCCTAGCCGTGCCATAATCTCCGCCTTCAGGGTGTCATAGTCTTTAGCTTGCTTGGGCTCTAAGTCATAATAGGCTTTTTGTGAGTCACCCACCAGGAAGGGAGCAATTATTCCCACCCATTCCTCAGCTGGCACCCTTCGCGTACTGCGGTGCGCTCAAAAATTGACAACGTCATCGTCCATCGTCATTTTCTGAATGAGGCGCGTTTTTTACCTGGTGAGCGAGGTGCGTTTTTTACCTGGTAAGCGACCTGTGGGCCCACTCTAGTCTGCGTGGTAATTTTCACTCCCAACACTCGAAGCTCCTGGTGTAGGCGAAGTTGCGCCTCGTGTTGCTCTTCTTTTAGCGTCTGATGTAGGGACAGCGCCATCTGCTGTACTAACGCCGCAGTACTTTCAGTTTGTGACTTGTCATCTGTTGTAAACTCTCATTATAGGATTTTGACATCTCCTTTTGGGTCTTTGCCAATTGCTGCAAACCCCGCATTAGGATAGCAGCATTTTCTGTTTGTTTGCACTGATGTGAGGTCAGAAATTCCTCCATTTTCCACTTTCACTGTCTTGTGGACTGCCCGCATTAAACTCCACCAATTGTGACGTCTCAGTCCCAGCGTTGGATCTTTTGTCCAGATCAAAGGCAGGAAACACTGTACTTTCTAAGCAGGGGTTTATTTACAGGGTACAAAGCAGGTACAGGGTTAACTCATAACACAAAACAGAAACAAAAGACCTAACTCCTTCCAGGAGTACTGACTAATACTGCTTAGTCCCTAGCTAATCGTGGGAGAACTAAACTCTTTCCCCACTTTACCCAGTGTACCTGCAGCAGCTCCCCTTTCAGTCTCTCACAGGGCTGTCTGTGTGTGCCTTCAGATCAGTATAGCAGCAGCGTCTCTCACCCTCTCTGTGTCACTCTCAACAGTGTGCCTCTGGCAGCATGGGGGGGGGGGAGTCTCTGTATCACTTCCTGACTATACAGGCTAGGCTAATTAGCTCATTAACTAGCAGCTGAACAGACCTTTCCAGGAGGATTAACTCTATGAGAGCTGTAAAGTCCCACAACTGCCCCATTCTAGCCCTTAGAGGGCAGTGACGGCATCACATATCCCTCCCCCCAGCGAAACATTGTCCTGTGAGCGGCCCGTGCACCAACCTCTTTGTCAGACATGTCTGACATCCACCTCTTCTTAAAGGTTTTCTTCATATTAGACCTCCTGCTGAGCAGTAATGGAGTCCAGCGTAGTGTCCCACTCAGTCTTCAGAGCTTCGAGCTCTTCGCCTAGGTCACGCTGTTGTTTCTCTGCCTTCTTGCGGCCAGCACGCTCAGACTCCAGGTCCTTCCTCAGGTCTTAAAGCTGTCCTTCTATACTTCTTTTCTGACTCAAGGCAGCTGCCAATTCAATTCCTCTGAGGGCCTTCATCTCTTCCCGGTGCTTGCTCTGGGTTTGTGACAGCGCATCCTTCAGATTTTGGATCTCTGCAGTTTGTGTCGCTAGGATTGCCGCTGCTTCTTTTTTCCACGCCTCTTTCTCTTGGGTGTACTGATTTTTGGTGATGGAGCAGGCTCTCTGCTTCTCCAGCTCTTTCTCCAGCTTGAGGTTGTCCTCCTTTATAGCTGTGAGTTGCTGGGACGTGTGTTCAGTTATCCGCTTTAGCTCTAGAAGACTTTTATCTAACTTCAATTTTTCAGATTCCAAGGTTTGGACATTTTTAGTTTTTTTGTATTCTGCTTCCAGTGATGCTCGGGTAAGGCTCAGGGTGGCCTTCAGCTCATCATGTTGCTCGGCGGGGACCCACTGGGTACTCAGTTGCTCCTGTAGCACTTGCTGCTTTACTTTACCCAGCTCTGTTTTTAACGTGCAGACCTCTCGCTGAGAAACTTCTAGCTTGCCGATGAGGCGTTGAACGTCTTGTTGGAACGCCTCATAGAACCGTTTCCAGTCAACACTCTTTTGGTCTGACTCACTTGGATTTCTGC
Source organism: Ascaphus truei (assembly GCF_040206685.1). Taxonomy (NCBI): domain Eukaryota; kingdom Metazoa; phylum Chordata; class Amphibia; order Anura; family Ascaphidae; genus Ascaphus; species Ascaphus truei. The sequence goes on along the minus strand of NC_134486.1, from coordinate 234,423,102 downwards.
TTATGGCGGTATCGGTAGCCTTTGTCATCCCAAGGCAAGTAGTCACTCCTGTGACGATTGCGCCAAGCGCTCTGTGTTGTAGTCCACCTCTGGTCTTTTCTGATGCCACGGGGTAAACTTTCCCTGCAGCTTCTGTTGCACACGGAGGTTGTCATTTACGTGGGGCCACATAGGAGTCCTCAACATCCTCTTCTGAACTGCAAGAACTGAGCTGAACCGTAGAAACCCAGCGCGAACCATGCCCCACAGAAAAGTTACATTCCATTGGTTCCGAGGGCAAACTGAAGCCACATGTCCAAGTTCATGGCATCTGTAGCACTCTATATGCCTTCCAAAACTGGGTCGGTGTTTTGTCTCCAGTCTACTGGGAACAATGAGACCAGAGTCCCTCCTAGGTGCTGTGGGACTTCCTACTCTTTTACGCAAGTCAATGAGTCCTTGGGGATTCCTATTCGGATGAACAGTCTTATCGGGCCTCCTGGAGCGCAGGAAGCGAGAACCGGAGCACTCATCTGGGCTTGAACTCTTGGACATCTCCTCGGCAGTCAAGTAACATTCGACTAAAGCGACCAACTGTTCAGCGTCTTTGGGGTCACTCTGGCTCACCCACTTCTGGATGGTGCGGGGGAGACCCCTCAAGAACCGGTCTATAACGACTCTTTCGACAACTGCAGCGGTGGAACATACCTCAGGCTGGAGTCACTTCCTTGCAGAGTGTATAAGGTTATAGAGTTGAGAGCGGGGTGTCTTCTCTATATCATAACGCCAGGAATTGAACCGTTGGGCCCGAACCGCGAGGGTGACCCCTAGCCGTGCCATAATCTCCGCCTTCAGGGTGTCATAGTCTTTAGCTTGCTCGGGCTCTAAGTCATAATAGGCTTTTTGTGAGTCACCCACCAGGAAGGGAGCAATTATTCCCACCCATTCCTCAGCTGGCACCCTTCGCGTACTGCGGTGCGCTCAAAAATTGACAACGTCATCGTCCATTGTCATTTTCTGAATGAGGCGCGTTTTTTACCTGGTGAGCGAGGTGCGTTTTTTACCTGGTGAGCGACCTGTGGGCCCACTCTAGTCTGCGTGGTAATTTTCACTCCCAACACTCGAAGCTCCTGGTGTAGGCGAAGTTGCGCCTCGTGTTGCTCTTCTTTTAGCGTCTGATGTAGGGACAGCGCCATCTGCTGTACTAACGCCGCAGTACTTTCAGTTTGTGACTTGTCATCTGTTGTAAACTCTCATTATAGGATTTTGACATCTCCTTTTGGGTCTTTGTCAATTGCTGCAAACCCCGCATTAGGATAGCAGCATTTTCTGTTTGTTTGCACTGATGTGAGGTCAGAAATTCCTCCATTTTCCACTTTCACTGTCTTGTGGACTGCCCGCATTAAACTCCACCAATTGTGACGTCTCAGTCCCAGCGTTGGATCTTTAGTCCAGATCAAAGGCAGGAAACACTGTACTTTCTAAGCAGGGGTTTATTTACAGGGTACAAAGCAGGTACAGGGTTAACTCATAACACAAAACAGAAACAAAAGACCTAACTCCTTCCAGGAGTACTGACTAATACTGCTTAGTCCCTAGCTAATCGTGGGAGAACTAAACTCTTTCCCCACTTTACCCAGTGTACCTGCAGCAGCTCCCCTTTCAGTCTCTCACAGGGCTGTCTGTGTGTGCCTTCAGATCAGTATAGCAGCAGCGTCTCTCACCCTCTCTGTGTCACTCTCAACAGTGTGCCTCTGGCTGCATGGGGGGGGGGGGGGAGTCTCTGTATCACTTCCTGACTATACAGGCTAGGCTAATTAGCTCATTAACTAGCAGCTGAACAGACCTTTCCAGGAGGATTAACTCTATGAGAGCTGTAAAGTCCCACAACTGCCCCATTCTAGCCCTTAGAGGGCAGTGACGGCATCACATATCCCTCCCCCCAGCGAAACATTGTCCTGTGAGCGGCCCGTGCACCAACCTCTTTGTCAGACATGTCTGACATCCACCTCTTCTTAAAGGTTTTCTTCATATTAGACCTCCTGCTGAGCAGTAATGGAGTCCAGCGTAGTGTCCCACTCAGTCTTCAGAGCTTCGAGCTCTTCGCCTAGGTCACGCTGTTGTTTCTCTGCCTTCTTGCGGCCAGCACGCTCAGACTCCAGGTCCTTCCTCAGGTCTTAAAGCTGTCCTTCTATACTTCTTTTCTGACTCAAGGCAGCTGCCAATTCAATTCCTCTGAGGGCCTTCATCTCTTCCCGGTGCTTGCTCTGGGTTTGTGACAGCGCATCCTTCAGATTTTGGATCTCTGCAGTTTGTGTCGCTAGGATTGCCGCTGCTTCTTTTTTCCACGCCTCTTTCTCTTGGGTGTACTGATTTTTGGTGATGGAGCAGGCTCTCTGCTTCTCCAGCTCTTTCTCCAGCTTGAGGTTGTCCTCCTTTATAGCTGTGAGTTGCTGGGACGTGTGTTCAGTTATCCGCTTTAGCTCTAGAAGACTTTTATCCAACTTCAATTTTTCAGATTCCAAGGTTTGGACATTTTTAGTTTTTTTGTATTCTGCTTCCAGTGATGCTCGGGTAAGGCTCAGGGTGGCCTTCAGCTCATCATGTTGCTCGGCGGGGACCCACTGGGTACTCAGTTGCTCCTGTAGCACTTGCTGCTTTACTTTACCCAGCTCTGTTTTTAACGTGCAGACCTCTCGCTGAGAAACTTCTAGCTTGCCGATGAGGCGTTGAACGTCTTGTTGGAACGCCTCATAGAACCGTTTCCAGTCAACACTCTTTTGGTCTGACTCACTTGGATTTCTGCTTATGGCGGTATCGGTAGCCTTTGTCATCCCAAGGCAAGTAGTCACTCCTGTGACGATTGCGCCAAGCGCTCTGTGTTGTAGTCCACCTCTGGTCTTTTCTGATGCCACGGGGTAAACTTTCCCTGCAGCTTCTGTTGCACACGGAGGTTGTCATTTACGTGGGGCCACATTGGAGTCCTCAACATCCTCTTCTGAACTGCAAGAACTGAGCTGAACCGTAGAAACCCAGCGCGAACCATGCCCCACAGAAAAGTTACATTCCATTGGTTCCGAGGGCAAACTGAAGCCACATGTCCAAGTTCATGGCATCTGTAGCACTCTATATGCCTTCCAAAACTGGGTCGGTGTTTTGTCTCCAGTCTACTGGGAACAATGAGACCAGAGTCCCTCCTAGGTGCTGTGGGACTTCCTACTCTTTTACGCAAGTCAATGAGTCCTTGGGGATTCCTATTCGGATGAACAGTCTTATCGGGCCTCCTGGAGCGCAGGAAGCGAGAACCGGAGCACTCATCTGGGCTTGAACTCTTGGACATCTCCTCGGCAGTCAAGTAACATTCGACTAAAGCGACCAACTGTTCAGCGTCTTTGGGGTCACTCTGGCTCACCCACTTCTGGATGGTGCGGGGGAGACCCCTCAAGAACCGGTCTATAACGACTCTTTCGACAACTGCAGCGGTGGAACATACCTCAGGCTGGAGTCACTTCCTTGCAGAGTGTATAAGGTTATAGAGTTGAGAGCGGGGTGTCTTCTCTATATCATAACGCCAGGAATTGAACCGTTGGGCCCGAACCGTGAGGGTGACCCCTAGCCGTGCCATAATCTCCGCCTTCAGGGTGTCATAGTCTTTAGCTTGCTTGGGCTCTAAGTCATAATAGGCTTTTTGTGAGTCACCCACCAGGAAGGGAGCAATTATTCCCACCCATTCCTCAGCTGGCACCCTTCGCGTACTGCGGTGCGCTCAAAAATTGACAACGTCATCGTCCATCGTCATTTTCTGAATGAGGCGCGTTTTTTACCTGGTGAGCGAGGTGCGTTTTTTACCTGGTAAGCGACCTGTGGGCCCACTCTAGTCTGCGTGGTAATTTTCACTCCCAACACTCGAAGCTCCTGGTGTAGGCGAAGTTGCGCCTCGTGTTGCTCTTCTTTTAGCGTCTGATGTAGGGACAGCGCCATCTGCTGTACTAACGCCGCAGTACTTTCAGTTTGTGACTTGTCATCTGTTGTAAACTCTCATTATAGGATTTTGACATCTCCTTTTGGGTCTTTGCCAATTGCTGCAAACCCCGCATTAGGATAGCAGCATTTTCTGTTTGTTTGCACTGATGTGAGGTCAGAAATTCCTCCATTTTCCACTTTCACTGTCTTGTGGACTGCCCGCATTAAACTCCACCAATTGTGACGTCTCAGTCCCAGCGTTGGATCTTTTGTCCAGATCAAAGGCAGGAAACACTGTACTTTCTAAGCAGGGGTTTATTTACAGGGTACAAAGCAGGTACAGGGTTAACTCATAACACAAAACAGAAACAAAAGACCTAACTCCTTCCAGGAGTACTGACTAATACTGCTTAGTCCCTAGCTAATCGTGGGAGAACTAAACTCTTTCCCCACTTTACCCAGTGTACCTGCAGCAGCTCCCCTTTCAGTCTCTCACAGGGCTGTCTGTGTGTGCCTTCAGATCAGTATAGCAGCAGCGTCTCTCACCCTCTCTGTGTCACTCTCAACAGTGTGCCTCTGGCAGCATGGGGGGGGGGGAGTCTCTGTATCACTTCCTGACTATACAGGCTAGGCTAATTAGCTCATTAACTAGCAGCTGAACAGACCTTTCCAGGAGGATTAACTCTATGAGAGCTGTAAAGTCCCACAACTGCCCCATTCTAGCCCTTAGAGGGCAGTGACGGCATCACATATCCCTCCCCCCAGCGAAACATTGTCCTGTGAGCGGCCCGTGCACCAACCTCTTTGTCAGACATGTCTGACATCCACCTCTTCTTAAAGGTTTTCTTCATATTAGACCTCCTGCTGAGCAGTAATGGAGTCCAGCGTAGTGTCCCACTCAGTCTTCAGAGCTTCGAGCTCTTCGCCTAGGTCACGCTGTTGTTTCTCTGCCTTCTTGCGGCCAGCACGCTCAGACTCCAGGTCCTTCCTCAGGTCTTAAAGCTGTCCTTCTATACTTCTTTTCTGACTCAAGGCAGCTGCCAATTCAATTCCTCTGAGGGCCTTCATCTCTTCCCGGTGCTTGCTCTGGGTTTGTGACAGCGCATCCTTCAGATTTTGGATCTCTGCAGTTTGTGTCGCTAGGATTGCCGCTGCTTCTTTTTTCCACGCCTCTTTCTCTTGGGTGTACTGATTTTTGGTGATGGAGCAGGCTCTCTGCTTCTCCAGCTCTTTCTCCAGCTTGAGGTTGTCCTCCTTTATAGCTGTGAGTTGCTGGGACGTGTGTTCAGTTATCCGCTTTAGCTCTAGAAGACTTTTATCTAACTTCAATTTTTCAGATTCCAAGGTTTGGACATTTTTAGTTTTTTTGTATTCTGCTTCCAGTGATGCTCGGGTAAGGCTCAGGGTGGCCTTCAGCTCATCATGTTGCTCGGCGGGGACCCACTGGGTACTCAGTTGCTCCTGTAGCACTTGCTGCTTTACTTTACCCAGCTCTGTTTTTAACGTGCAGACCTCTCGCTGAGAAACTTCTAGCTTGCCGATGAGGCGTTGAACGTCTTGTTGGAACGCCTCATAGAACCGTTTCCAGTCAACACTCTTTTGGTCTGACTCACTTGGATTTCTGCTTATGGCGGTATCGGTAGCCTTTGTCATCCCAAGGCAAGTAGTCACTCCTGTGACGATTGCGCCAAGCGCTCTGTGTTGTAGTCCACCTCTGGTCTTTTCTGATGCCACGGGGTAAACTTTCCCTGCAGCTTCTGTTGCACACGGAGGTTGTCATTTACGTGGGGCCACATAGGAGTCCTCAACATCCTCTTCTGAACTGCAAGAACTGAGCTGAACCGTAGAAACCCAGCGCGAACCATGCCCCACAGAAAAGTTACATTCCATTGGTTCCGAGGGCAAACTGAAGCCACATGTCCAAGTTCATGGCATCTGTAGCACTCTATATGCCTTCCAAAACTGGGTCGGTGTTTTGTCTCCAGTCTACTGGGAACAATGAGACCAGAGTCCCTCCTAGGTGCTGTGGGACTTCCTACTCTTTTACCCTCTCTGTGTCACTGTCAACAGTGTGCCTCTGCTCCCAGTGCAAGGCATGGTGGAGATTATCTGACTTCATCTGTAACTGCAACTGCTCATCAAGGAAATTTTGAAAAGACCACACAGTAAATACAAGAAATTAAAGATAAATACCGTGCAATAAAACAGATAAACAAGAAGATAAACAATTGTACAGAACAAACTGCTAAAATGTCAGACATACACTTGCTCCAGGCTCACCCAAGATTTGACATGACACAAACACACAACTTGGACCCACGGTGGATTAGGTGGTTAGAGGATTTCGATGTACTGATGCTAGCTATAGACCTGGAAAAAGACATACAGCAATTCAACCTATTAAAACACTATGAGGCCTATTCTAGTAGCTTTGATGTTATCACTGCAAAATCGAATGTTTTGGCATGACCCTACCTCACCGTCTGACATTTGTGTTATTGTGGTATTCAGAAAAAATTCACTTGGAGAGTGAGAAAATATTTATTCCATCAAAATGGCTGGGGCTAAAAAAACTCTTGCAGACCTAATTTCCTGATACGTTTTGTGATGTCATGTCCTTTACTCATAGGGGAGGAATACATTTAACCTGCACCAATGTCGCTTCAAAACACACCCTAAACTTCTGTTTTGTGTTGAAAGAAGCAAAAAAGATTTTAGCAGCGCACTGCCAGGGGAGTCAGGTGGTAAAAAAATGAAAATGTATTAACAATAAAGCATCACCCAAAGGAGGTGTAGGACCTACACATCCTTAGGGTGATGCTTTATTGTTAATACATTTTCATTTTTTTTTACAATCTGGCCCCCCTGGCAGTGCGCTGCTAAAATCTTTTTTGCTTCTATCTGGTTACTTCTACTAGCGGCTGGACACGCCACAACTACACCTATTGAGACTCCAGGGGTGGGTAAGACTTTTGATTTATTATTCATCCAAGAAGAATCTTATTCCAAGTTAACTGTGAGTGAATATTGTGTAGCCCTGTTTCCCCCTGAACACAGAAAGCTACCGGTGCTGCTCTTTTACCTGTTGGTTCCCAGGAGGCCTGAGCCTCTGCTAGTGAGAGCTTGGGGTGAATTACTTACAATATGGTGCAGCGTCTCCACCTGTGCAGGATCCTAGAGTATAGAATAACCCCTGGCACAGGACCCACATACAGTAACCGCATACACCAAAGTATAAGTATAACAGTTTACTATATGTGCAGATAAGAACATAACAGCATACATTAACACATCACAGTAGTGTCCCTCTATGACACTGACCTCCTAGGGCCATCTTCCACACCCTATACCCAGGTGTCCCAAGAGTCCCACACTCCACCCCTTAGGCGTGCAACACCGTACTAGATGAGGAGTATAGTTGGTGCACTTGGTGTATGATACCTGCCCGGGGCTCCTGCACCCGGGTACAGCAGAACCACAGGAAGAGGACCCGTCTGTGTCCAGTGCTGAAGCCTCAGCGATGGTGTCCTCCTCTTAATAGGATGTCTCCTTCTGAATGATATCACCATACAGACAGTCTCTTATCTGAAGTGAAGTAGGTCTGGTCCCAGATCACACTTGTCACACTGGTCAGAGCCGGCAGCACTTCAGCTGTGTCCCTGACTTAACAAACTACTTAAAGGGCAAAGTCCCTAACTGCAGGGGCCTTCCTTGGAGCAGCCGCAATCTGATATGAGTAGGGGCCTAGCTGGGGCCTAGGGGGTAACGAGGCCAAGTGCAGGAGCTACTTGCCTCCCTGCACGTACACCCTCCCCTGTCTGTGTCCCAGCTCCTACTGACTTCCTGAGCTCAATGCGCAAAATGTATCTTTCTAGCGGCAGGGGAATCTGGCCAAGTGATTGGCTCCCTGAAGTCAGGTGTGTGCATGCCCCTATGCATCCTGGGGCTTGTAGTCCCCGGGAAGCCTATCCCTATGTGCGGCCGCGTGTGCCTAGCGTGTTGCGCATGTGCGACTTTGTAATTGCTGCCGCCGCCGCTTCTGCACATGCGCGAGCCTCAAGCAAGATGGTGGCACCCTGTGAATAGGGCCGCCGGAGCCTCCAGCGAAGCACTCGCCCCAGCAACTCCTCCACAACCATGAAGATAAGTGGAGGGACACCGGAGGAACGGGGAGCCAGAGGGGACCTGGCTGCAATTGTTATGTTTCTTACCTCCAATGAGGTTACAGCAGGGTGCATTTTCTTGCTCGTTTCCTTCAGGAAGGTGCATTATGGCTTTTCCTTGAACATTGACTGAAAACTCACATACTGTATCACTATACAAACTCATGCAAGAGTTTGTTCATAGGGTGTATTAATTGATGATTTGAATCACATTCTGAAGCACCCATTTCTTTCATTTTCTGAATTGTGTTGAAAGAAGAAAAGATAAAGAGTAACTGGTCAGCTGCCTTATGCCAGCGTCCAGCTGTTGTTCTAGCGGTCAGATTGTTAGTTTCTTATTTTACTGTGAAATGGGAATTCAATCCCCTGCACTCCCCTCTAGCTTGACCTATGTTTGTTAACCCCCTTGATCACACACAGGGCTCACAACCAAGCTCGTCTGTCGGCTCGGGAAGAGGCAGCTAGAGAGAGGTGACAGCCATTGAGCAACTGTGTGCACCAAACAACATAATGATAGATACTAGGCTTGAGGACTATGAGGCCAGCTCATGTGAACCTGATGAATTAACGCCAATTGTTGTCAACCTTTTTCTTTTTGTTTCAAGGAACTTGTATGTGTATGAACAAATGACTGAGGTGCACCATGGAATTCATCATAGTTACTGGAATACTGGTTACAACCGGGAATCATTACCTTGTTATTACTGTAGTACCAAATGTACAATCACTGTTTTAACATAATTGGGGCTATGCACTAAGCAGTGATAAGTAGTTTTAAGACCGCAAAGTGCTCTTAGAACGTGAAGTTCCGCCGAGCGCTATGCACTGAGCCGCGCAAACAGGCACTTTGCGCTCTAAAACAGGCTTTTCCTTGAAATTTTTTCTAAGTCCAACTTTGATCGTACGATCAGCTGTTTGCACTGAATCCTGCCCTTCTGCGGGATTCACTAAGCAACGCAAACTGATCGTACGTGAAAGTTGCGCTGAATAAAGCTCACCAGCTAAAGGCTGGTGATAAAAAAGCAGGACTTCTTTGTTTACCTTTTTGCAGGCGTAAAACCAATACAACAGGCCGGCGGGTGTCCCCGGCTCTCCAAGCGGGGGTCCCCGCGGGAGTCCGGGGGTTCCCGCGGAAGTCCCGGGGTACCAATGTTGCGCCTCCAAAAATAATAAACAATATTTATAAATAAATTCACCCCCCTAACACATACTATACAGTAATGTGAAAAAATACTATTATCCACATATGGATAATAATGTATTTGCCCATTTTAAATACATATAACACTCAATAAATACAGTAAAAACATATTACACTTACCTTTTACAGGCATCCACGATGAAGGCCGTCTTAATCCTCATCTTCATCCTGCCCATGCCCCTACGGTGCTGCAAAACATGCACAACAATTACAATAGCCAATGTAATGTCCCCTAACCCCTTAATCACCGTAGCGGTTATTAACCGCTACAGGCATTAAGGGGCTAACCCACCCTCACCCACCATTCGGGAGGCCTACATACCCTCCCACACTAACCCCCCACCCCGTGAGGCCTAACCACCCTCACCCACTACCCACAAGGGAGGCCTAACCACATACCCTTGGGGCCAATACCCCCTTCCCCCACCCCCAGTACCCACAATAAAAACAATACACAGCCCCACATTAAACATCATTCTATTTATTAAATACATAACCCACCCCCTGTGCCCCCCCATAAATACATGATTTATTATTTTACATACAGGGTTCATACCCCAACCCCACGCGAGTCCCCGGCTGGCTGGCGGGTCACCTGACAGACCTACAGGGTACCAGAAACTTGTTTCACACAGGTTCTGGAGGCCTGTTGGTGGGTCCCGCCAAGCGCCATGGCCCCCAGGTGGTCTCCTTGGGTCACCATGGGCCACAATTGGGTCCCCACGGTAGGCCCGCGGATGTCTGGGAGCCCCGGGTCAGACCCACAGGTGTTTGCGGGGCCTCGGGTGGTTCTCACAGAGGTCTGGGGAACTCACGAGTACTCACTACGGGTCCACGGTGCCCCCACGGATGTGGGACCACCGCTTCATCCCCGCACCTATGGGTCCGCGGTGCCCCCACGGATGTGGGACCACCGGTTCTTCCCCGCAGACTATGGGTCCGCGGTGCCCCCACAGATGTGGGACCACCGCTTCATCCCCGCAGGTGTCACCCGTGGAACCACCAGCCTGATACCCGTGAGATACCCGAGGAGACCGCAGGTGGTCTCCAGAGGTCTCACGCAGAACCAAGGAACCAACCCTGAATGTAAAATAAATAAACCTGGCCTATACATTCAATACATACACCCCCCCCCAACACCTACAGTACAATAATGTGCCAAATAACTATTATCCAGATACACTGGCGACACACTTTATTCGAGCTCGGCTAGTCCCACGAATTCGGGTATACCCGGGTGTATTGAGGTTTGTGACTGTTTTCTGCCCGAGTGCATTGAGTTATTTTCCGGCAGGGATTGAAGCATTTTATTCCCGTTGGCTGCAATACTGCACAGTACATATATATATACTGCATTACAATTCATGAATTTATGCCATCTGGTAGACACGCGAAGCATTGCAGCCTATTAAATCCTAATCATTATCATTTAACAGATCAGCCGCCCGTCAGCCAGGCATGAACCCAGGCTGGGAAGGCAAATGCAACGGGGCTTGTCAGAGGTGAGGAGCGGCGCATTCCAGGTATCTGCCAGGTACATACCGGGTATTTGCTCGAATAAAGTGTGTCGGTGCAGTATGGATAATATATTTTTTGCCCATTATGAAACACATAAAATATCCACAAATCAAAACATGAATTTTTAATCTTAAAACCACAACATTGCATGTTAAAATAAATACAGCAGCCATTGCAAATATAAAAAAAACAAACTGCAGCTACACAAATGTCTATGAAATGTCACACAATTGCATCGAGTGTGTACATGATGCAATTAATCTGTGCATCATATAACACTATGCAAAATATATGTAACAATAAAATACACTATGAACAATGTCCCCTAACCACCAATGCCATCCTGAAAATCAATTAGAAAGTAACCAACATCAATACAATTAGCATCAATCAATGAATCCATTTCCTCAAACAGTTAAAATACAATACAAATAAATTCTACAATTCCCTATTCAATTGCTAAAGCCAAACCATTGCCAAAACAATTCTAATTTAAAGTAACCACCATCATTCTAATCTTACTACCATAAAGAAGCCTTTAGCTACATACGAATTACATTATTCACAACAATGACAAAATAAAGATGCTAAATACATTATCCATACATGAACAGAACCTAAACATGAGCCAAACAATCAATTATTATCCCTGTATGTCTATCCATACAGATAGATAAACATAACATACAGGGGCAATAATACAGCATCAAATACAATGCATTTCCATACAAAATTCACATACATTCACGGACACTCAATGGGTGTATTGTATTATATACATAGATACATTAACGGGCATTAAATGGGAGTGAAAAAATAAAAGACGCATGAAAAATCATAAAAACCTGTAAAAGTAAAAATAATAAACTTTTCTTTTGTTTACTCACAATTAGATGTCCACTCACCGAAATCCAAGCGACCCGGAAGCACAGGAACCAATCCACAGGTAAGCCATAAAATAAAAAACCATAACAAATCCACGTCTGTGTCTTCTTTGGGGTCTTCTGGGGTCTTCTTCCATCTTCTTCCGTCTTCTTAGGCCACGCCCTTCTTCTCTTCGTAGGAGGGGAGATGTTCCCTCCTCGACGACTAGCTTCAAAATGAGGCGACATAGGCTTTTATAGGCCTATGACGTCACATTTTGGTCAAATGTTTCCCACGGTCCTGATTGGGCCGTGAAAAACATGTGATTTGGCCGAAGGAAAAAAAAATGATGACGTCATTTAAAGGCAATGAAAGCATAGCCAATCAGAATGGCTTTGCTTCAATTGCCTTTAAGATGACGTCATTAAAAGAAACATGGCCGGTCACACATGGTACCGTAGCCAATCAGAGCGTGGGAAATACTTGGGGTTTATAAGGTCCAATGTGAATGTCCGGTGGTTAAAACCATCAATAAATGATAGGTATATTTGTTTATCCATTACTTGTAATTGGTCCAGAAATACTAATAAGTTTTCTTATATTTATAGATCTATGCATTATAAGGTTTATGACAAGATATGAATCTATGAGATAAATAATCTTTCCAGTTAATTACATTTGCGATATATTGTGATGATTTAATATTCAGCCCAGTTGTTTTTAACGTTTCAAATCACTTCATGTATGGAGTGAGTTTTAGTGTCACACAGTTCATTCTGACAAATAGTCAAGGGAGCTCAACATTGCTCGGTTTTGCTTGGAGTTTAATCCCTTTTGAATATATGATATGGAAGGAATTCATTAATTTAACTTTCCATTGCACTGTGTGTTTCTATAATACCCACCTGTTCACAGCCTCTGTTTGTGTATCATTGGTTCCAGTAGCCCAATTGTTAAGCGAAGGTATAAACAAAACATAAGCTTCTCATTGGTGGCTTAGCCGTCACGTCATAGGGGAGTTGAAGTTTCTGTGTCCCCGTGTGTTTCCTGCTTATTTGAGAGATAGCAGCTGTGTCTAATGTAGCAATTATGTAGCGTCCCTGTCAGAGGGGGGCGGGATGATTTTCATAGGCAGAGAGAGCCGTTACGTCACAAAAGGAGGCGGGAACAGGGGGTATTTAAATTTGAAGTGTTTTGTACATACTTTATTCTTTGACAAAGGCCCTTGGCGGCTGAAACGCGTCAGAGTTTGTCTGTTGCTGTTTTTTATGTGCTAATAAACGTTTTGTACCCAGTATATCTGCAATCTTGGTCCCACGATTTTTCAAAGGCAGCTGCACCGCCACCCAAGAAACTTCTGCATTGTATACCAACCCGGTAGGAGCACGCCCTACAGCACCTGGATCTCAAGAGACTTGTGAGTTTCCTTTTTCCTGTTTGCACTTCATCCATGGCCTGTGACACTCATACAAAATATACCTTATACAGAGGTTAGTGGGTGTCCACAAAGAGTGGCTTTAAGGGTTTCTAGTGGCAAGGATATAACTACATTGTGCTGTATGATTTGGAAGCAATTCATTGTATGTACTGCATGGCTGTTCCCTGTGAGCATTGCATAGGAACGCTTGCTCCTATTCTTTCACCTTGTTTGAAAGTAACCCGACAGGATCACCAGGATGAAACGGGCTTCCAAGATAGATTGCACTTTGCCTTTTTGTCTGAACCGGACAACTACAGTGTAAATCAGGGGTGGGCAACTACAGTCCTGAAGGGCCACCAACAGGTCAAGTTTTCAGGATATCCCTGCTTCAGCACAGGAGGCTCAATCAATGGCTCAATCTTCGACTGGAGTTGCATACCCTTGGTGTGGACTAGTGTAGTACCGGGTAGTGAGTATTGAAAAAAACGGGTAACGGTACCCGGCCAAAATCAATAGTTCTACCCAGCCGGGTACCCGGTTAGCACTTACCTGCAGGGTGGCGGTGACATCTAGGAACAGCAGCAGAGGTCCTGTGGCGGTGGCAGCATCGGAAGTGTCTTCAGCCGGCGTGGGTGCTGCAGGAATCCATTACACCGCACCGCAGCAGGTAAGCGGTGTGTGCGTGTGAGCCGCCGGGGAACCATGTGACTGGAGCAGGAGCGGTCCTATTGGACAGCTGGCGACATTACCTGACGCCGGGCCCACTTCTCAGTGGCCGGGTTCGAGTAATGGCCGGGTAGCTGAAAATGTGCCGGGTAACGCCGGGTACCGGGTAATTCCGGGTACTCAGTACACCACTAGTGTAGACGGTGCCTCATTCGGCCCTTTACTTCATGTAGCTCCTATGCCTCATACGTCTTAACTAATTTCAGTGTTTTTGTAGTTTACTGGATAAACAGGAGCTAAATATAAAAGACATTTAACATATATCTGAGGCTTACTTCCCATTAAAGAGGAACCCATTCCTGTCACTCAAATACATCAAACACGACAAAAGAATGAAGACAGAATTGGTTGCAAGCTCTGTTCTTACAGTGAAGAATAACCTAATAAAATGAGAACGAGAGCAGCACTTTTTGGTGAATTGCAGAATAGAAGAGATTTTATTCTTTACATGATCATCTTCAATATCTCAGTCATGGACCATGATTGAGGTGAAACACATTGCAGTTCATGCAAAGTAAAATGTGTTGTTCACTTTTGCACAGGAGCTGGAAGTGCTACTCACTCATTTCCATGAATTAAATACAACTACAGTCTAAATATGATTAGTGAACATGGAGTGACAACATTTATTGGTGCTGGGTCCAGCCCAAAATGTTTAAATCTGTTAGGTTCTAGAAGTGAAAACACAAATATGGGAATAGGCGAAACCCCTCAGACTGAAGGGAGTTTTGTTAATCAAATATATATCACTATTTCCTTAACCAGTGCTGAATCCTTTGGTCACGCGGACAGGTTCTTTACATGACAAAGACTTTGGGTAGGGATTTATCATTTTCATTCAAGAAAAATTGACCCCTCTATAGGAACATGGCAGTCACAGTTTAATATTAACTTGCCCACTAATGTAGACCAGGTTTAGTGGATGGAAGGGGGAGGGTACATTAGTTTTGGTACCTTCAAGCTGTTGAAACTAAACAAGTACCAAAAAAAGTGTGATTTGTTCTCTAGCCATAGTTTTGTATGTCTTACGAAAGGGGGAAACAAATATTTCAACAGATGCTTTCCTGCCACAACCATGTACAGTATGTTAGTTGATGCTGGACCCACAAAGACATAGACCCCTATTCAACTTACTGTCAGATGCAACGAAACAAATGTTCTCAATCACAGGGGACCCACTTCACATCGCCATAGACTAATGAAATTGTTCCACAAGGTTATCGTGGTAACTGATGCGTTTACCAGAGTCCAAAGCTGCAGTGTGTGCAGTTATAGCTTTAGTAGGAGTCAGGAAATAAAAAGGAATGTTATATTATAATGCCTCGGAATATACAAGCAAACATCCACACATTGCCATAGTGTTGTTAGAGCCACTGACTCTCCGGCACTGTGGCTCACGTGACCTCCCTCCTGAGCACTCACGCGATTGATTGCCGCTTCCATTTAGCTTGTGGTGGGATAGCGAATGCGCCCTAGAAAACGAGCAAAACCTCATGAAGTAGAAGGTCACTCAGGGTGCCACCCTTCAGGATTGACACTGGATGTCTATATGATGATCAGTTTTATGCGGACTCTCCTAGCATGAGTGTATGAATTTCAGCTTGCCACCACATAATAGTTTAATGTGGGCACTGGTTATAGGAGGGGTTAAGGGAACAGTTACTTGAGGTAATATTTTATGGGATGCATTAAAGCAGCAAACCCTACCCCCCAAAAAATATTTTTTTAAAAGCTTACCATAAAAGCATGACCTGGCCGGGATGTTGTGAGAAGAGGATTAAGAAACATTGGCCTAGCACAGGGGTCTGCAACCTCTCAAGGAAAAAGAGCCATTTTATAAAAAATGTCTTTCTGCAAAATATTCCGAGAGCCGCAACACATGCATGAATATTACACCCCCGCAAACACATACATACACAGTCTGTACACACACTAATGGGTATATACTGTATAAGCATAAACATACGACAAAATATGCGGGGGAATAAAATGCATCTCACAATAATAAGTCCCTTTTAGTTTTTTTTCATTGTTTTTCTGTGCAACAGTGTCATTTACAAATACTCAATACATACATACACTACCCTCCCCAAAAAACACCTCCCCACCCCCAAATACACTGCAGCTACCGGCAGGACAGTGAGGGAGAGTGGCAGCAGCTGGGGGTCAGCAACCTGCAGAGAACCACAAGTAGGAGAGGAAAGAGCCGCATGTGGCTCGGGAGCCGCAGGTCGCCAACCCCTGTCCCAGCAGAAAAGAATAAGGGAATCTGGTAGAAAACTTTCAAGAGTATCCATAAGGCACAGTATGGAAGTATTGTTCAGGGGAAAAGCCATGCTAGATAAAGAAATGCACTGAAGCTTTATGATAGTGGGCTCAGGAATTACTTTAATGGAAGTGGTGGATGCATGGAATAGCCTCCCAGCAAAGATAGTCATGAAGAATACAACAAAGGAATTAGACATGCTTGGCATTCCATGACTTTTGAATTACCCACTGCCCTTAGCTAAAGACCTGACCAGTACATAATGACCAGACAAAAGAAGGAATCACAGTTGACTACTTCCATAGGTTGGGGAAATCTCTCAGGTTCCCCTGAAGTTTAGGGGACCCTACTGGAAAGCACCTATTATCTCTGGGCTCATCTCGCCGTTGTCTTTTCACAGACATGCTATCAACTTGGATTAGAGGACTAGCTTCCCATAAAATGAACTCTGCTCCAAATTTGAATACAAGTCTATGGCCATAGGAGGTCAATTTGGTTCTACCCAAGCCTGATGTTATGAGGGCGGTTTACACAAGATTTCAGATTAATATCTGAGTGCCAGAGTAGAGTTGTAGCATGTGTATACGCCAACCCGTTTCTTATTAACAATTCTTTTAGGAATACATGTATATGTTCAACTAAAGCTGATCCTAATAAATGTACTGGTTATAAGCTTTTCACCATTTTTTTACAGAGTTTGTAAAAAAACATTTCATATTTCCTAGTTACCAATCTTGTATTGCAAATGGCAAGAAAATAGGTCATAAATTAATGATACAAGGCAACCAATCAATGTTTTATCTGGCTACCACTGTTAACTAATGTCTACATTGTTGGCCTGAAGGCCACATCTGTCCTACTTTTTCTACTTACTGATAAATGCTTGTGTAACCCTTGTCCCCCACTCATCTGTGGTGTCTAGGGTGCGTGAGGGCAGATTACATGCGTAGTGGTGGTGCATACCTGCGAGGAACAGGAGGGCCTGAGCTTCCCGCATTGTTATTGGGGAGACAGGACCAGGCTTCTGGGGTGGTAGCCTCCATGCTTTCTTAGTGGTGCAGCGCCTCCATCTTCTATACTCCCAGGGATGTGGGATAGGACCTGTACAGAAGAATGACCCCTGGTCCCAGTGTGATTGCTCCAGACTCACACAACAGTCTTTGTATAAAAGTATTGGCTCTTTATTGATCAGATAAGCGACTCCAAAGGTAGTGGCGACCATCAGCCACAACAACAACAGCAAAGTCTCGCTAATTACTCCACTCTCCTCCCTTTAAGGTCTTTCCTCCTTTCCTACCCTCCAAGTCTCTCCTCCGACAGGATGGTCTGGGCTGGGGCGCCAATACCCCGCAGCCCACCTCCGAGGTTATCCTCGCGGTGGGGAATGGATTCTCCCCATCACCCCAGGCATAGGGTGAGGGGCATTGGTCCACCGGGTCTATGGTGCTATCAGCTCTACTCAAAGTGACTGAGTCTCTCCTCTCCTCTCTCGGCTCCTGCACGACTGCACAGGTGAGACCGCACTGTCTCCTCCAACTCCTCGGACAGAAAAAACAGACACTCACAGGAGCTGGCTGCTAAATAGACTCAGCCCCACCCCTCATGATGTCAGCAGAACCTCCCCTCTGTCTCATGCCTGCAGCAGAGTCAGAGGCCTGCATCTACCACTCAGGGCAGGGCTTGGAAGGGGGAAAACCCATGAGGACTACTGGAGCCTGCCCTTAACAGGACTTACCACAGTAGGAGGAAGATAGGTATGGCCTGTGCTGTTTACAGGGGGCTACACTTGTATCTGTGTATTTGTCTCCTTGCTAATGTGCAGTCTCCGCACTTTGTTCCAACTCCAAAGCTCGTTCTCATCAGCAGCACCACCTCCCTCCAACAGGACCATTTATTTTTAATATAATTATATCTACTTTTTTTTTACCGAGTGGGGAATACGTAACAGGTGCTGGAAAACAGCAATATTTTCCCTTTAATAATACTAATATTTGTTTCTTATATTGCGTTGCCAATATACTGCACAAAAACTTTTGCAGGCACAACTAGTCCCGGTCCTGAAGACCCAACAGTCTAATTTTGGTGACTGCAGTACAAGGAGATAAACCGACCTGACCAAGGTCACAATGAGATATGTCACTGGGATTCGAACTGGGTTCATCTGTTTTAAATGGATTGTGACAATACCCGTTACTCGTGAGCCTTTATCTCCTGTACAGGAGTGGTGGCAGATGCACTATTTGTCATGTACAGTAGGGCCATATATATACTAAGTGGTGCTATTCCAGAGGACAGCGTCCGGGTTTGGAAGACACCTTGTGACCCATTTGCTAGAATGGGGCAGAAGTATCTTCCAGTGCGCGAAAATGTCTTATGACATATGTTCATGCAATGAATAGTTTATCATCTAAATGTTTGGCATCTCATTCTTTGGGGGAGAGATTAACTTGCACAGAATCAAAGGAAGATACAAATACTGTACTGTGATATTACAGTGTGCTCATTTGCATGTCATTTCCCAAAATCTCTAGTTGCTGTGGAAGAAGTATTTGCTAGGAGATAATGGTGAAAGGAAGGGTTGCAGACCTATCTGAGATGTGAATGGCTCACAAGTGATATTTGTATTTGCTATGTGCCATTACTACATACTGTATTTAACTGAATCCCCCAAAATAGAGTCTGCACTGCCATCATGTGGTCAAGAGGCTAAAATGACTTCAAATACATTCTGTGCCTGCAGTATGTACAGTATAAAGTCTCCCCCCCTGTGCAGCCGTAAACCTTCATCTGCTGAAACTTTTAGCATTTGGAGCTATGAATATTGAATTACAGTAGAATAATAAGATATGCTGCTGACAAGAACAATATTATATATTCCTAAATGCATTCTCTTCTTTAACTATGTTGGAGGAAGCACTCGTGATTGGTCTATTGATAATGGCATGGAACCAATTTAAATGCCAGTGCCACCTGTTGCTGACCTTCCTCATTCCCAACACAAGTTCTACAGCAAGTTCTTAGGAGCAAGGGCAAAGTATTATATCAAAACACACTTCTATTCTGTTCACTATTAGTGCTGCAACTCCAGCTAGTAGTGACATCGCTATCTAGCTATCTTGTTTACTAGATATTATTATTATTAGTATTATTAATAATAATAATTACCCTACTGATTTGAGGAGTAAGATATCCTGGTGACCGTCACAATTCTATTGACCTTCAGATTACTGCAATCACTGGTATTTTGTTATCGCATTTAATTATGTGTTCAGTCTGTAGTTTGAGCACTAGCTGCTTGTATTATTTGTCCATAGATTGGAATTTCATTGTTTTTTTACGGCTCCCTCCTATACTTGCAACGGTTTATTGTATCCTCTAGATGGCTGATCATCTACTTCTCTGTTGATCGAGTACATTTCAGGTTATTTGGTTTATAAAGTAATGTTGGCTTCCTTCCCTGTGGCTTTTTTAGATTGGATTTAAAATTTTCAATTGCGGATAATAAATAGTAAGAGAGGCCGTATACACTTGGCCATGGCCAACATGCAAAAAGTTTAGAGAGTTTGGGGAAGAAATTAAGGGGGATTTTGCAATCTTCCATTTGGATGAAGTAGGATGGGGAAATGTTAATCAGGAAGAAAGTAGAAAAACTGACTTCCTGAATCAATGACACCCAATGGAAGAAAAAAAACCCTCCAAAAACCTAAACGATTTAGCAGAAGTAATGAATATATGGCTAACATTAATTCTGGCAAATTAACCGTTGATTTTGATATGCAAAGTAACTTTTTTAAATTAGAAAAGGTACTGAAGGATGAAATGCGCCACTGGTGGGATAAGGTTTATCTTTAACAATATATTGAGAAAAAGATTACCCTCATTTGATACAGATGAGAATTTTTGTTCTAATTGGAATGAGACACTGGACAATTGTTCTCTGTCCTTAATGAGCTTACTTGTCAAATACAGAGATGATAAACTTAAAGCACTTGAGGTTGGGATCGAGTCCATCCAGAATAAACTAAGGGCCAATGTTGAGAACCCAGAGTTCATTAGGGCTTGAACTTCTGACCAACTCAAGAGTTTAACTATTTGCAAAATAAATAGTAGAGAGGAAACAGAACAAACTTTCTAGAGACAATGATTATTATACCAATGGTAGGGTTACTAACTGGAAGCGTAATAAACATGTATCTAAGGAATATGCTACTAAATTTAGTCACCCACATAAACCATCTTATAGGTTACCTATGAGGATCCCAGGTTATGAACTGATCACTTGAAGAGTCGTTTGAGGTCATAGATCAATTTGCTATTCAAAATCAATTTAATGCGCTATCAGATTAGGATTCCCCACTTATAACCGATGAACCATAGGGGCCCAAAAACCACCTACTAATAGAGACTTGGGGGCAATATCTAAGAGTAATACTCACTAGAAAGAATATAGATAAGGTCTCTCTATTTTAGTGTAGCCTGGAGCTCCCGTGGCTCCTGGAGATCCCCCTCCCCTTGGGCAGCTCGGTCGCGGGTGTCGAGAGACCCGACGGCTGCTTCCAAGGGTGGGGGCTGGAGCAGGGAGCAGCGCGGCTTCTCCTGCCTGCGGCCGGTTGCCGGGGACGCGATCGGGCGGTTGCTAAGGCCGGACAAGCAGGGCGCCGCCATTGAGGACACTGTTGCGCATGCGCAGGGACGCGTAGGCGCAGGGACAGCCCCCGAGACAGGGATAGCTCGCGCGAGAGCAGGGAAAGCTGAGGGAAGGTCGAGGCAGCCCGGGAAAGCTTGTGCAAGCGCAGTGAAGGTAGGGAAAAGCCCGCGAACCCCTAGCCTACCAGGGAAGGCTCTGAGCTGGGACTACATATCCCAAGAGCCTTTGCGAGCCCCATGTGACCCCAGGGAGCCAATAGGGCTTAGGAGACCCCTGGGAAAAGAGATACATTTGGCGGGCTTGGAGCACGTTAGATCAGTCAGAGGAAGGAACAGACAAGGGAAGGAGGTAGGGTACAGGAGTCAGGGACTCCCCTGTACTAGGCCAGCACCCCCTTGGTCCGAGATAGCTCAGCTCCCCAGTAAGGTGAGTGTTGCCAGGGGCAGCCCTCAGGTTAGGGACCCTGCCACTTACATTAGTGGGAGCTGGGGAAAGGAAGGTTACAGAGAGTTGGAGTCAGGGAGCTGTAGGGAAGTAGGGTGCGGGGAGCGAGTGCAGCTTCTGCCCCATATAGGTACCTACACCCCAGGTAGGCCCCAACGCCCCACTAGTTTAGTGGGTAAGTGCTTAGGGAGGCCCGAGATAGGGACGCTGCCCTTTAGCATAGAGTGCTGCCTTGTCAGAGTCACGGCTGTTAGTGCTGTGAGGTCTGACAGGCAGGCACCTTGTTTTGCAGCACGTTGGCTGCAGCCTCCAGTGAGCTACAGCTTGCTGCTGTAGGCGCTGGGACTAGTTAGCAAGTAGTGAGGCTGAAGGGACTTGGGTAGTTAGGGGAGTGGGACAGGTCATTACCCCTGCAGGCCCATAGGAGTTCCCCCAAGCCACTACAGGTTGCTGTACTACAGGGACAGGCCCTAGGTTAGGGTTCCTGTCACGTTAGTACTACTTAGATAGATAGGGACACAGCGGCTGCTGCTGTTCCTGTGGAAGCGGTTGGACCCACGTTGAGGTCCACAGAGACGATTCCAGAGTGGGACCGCCCTAGCGGTGCGCACGTGCCGGAGTTCGCTTGGATAATCAGACGGATTCATTACACGTCTGACCCTTTGTGAAGATTGCTGACCCGAGCACCGGAGTGCTCGGCAGGTATCTAATACATAAGTGCACCACCGGGCCCTTAGCTTAACTGTGACTGCGCAGTCACCCATTGACTCTCTGCAAGAGTGCGGGACATTGGGTGGGGATTCTCGGGACACTGGGTGGGATCACCTGGTGTTGGGGAAGCGTCCTGCGTGACGCAGTAGGTGTCTCCTCGAGAGAGGGACACAGGTTATATTGTGGTACTGCCGTGATATGTTGTTTGCATGTTAGTAAAGTCCTTAGTTATTATATACCCGTGTATGTGATTATTGTATTGTCCTGCGAGGAACCACTCCCCCTCTGGTGGGAGCCATCGCAGGTGGAGGCGCTGAATTGAGTAAGTGGTTACCCCTAGTATAATTGCCCCAGGTTCCCCGTGGCGGAAGCTCAGCCCTCCTGCGAGCCAACAGGTAATGCACCACACCTATGGTAACACCGTATGTTCCTTGCACCCACATCAGATCTGCGATTGGGGGGGGAATACCCGTTACAATTTGGAGGCGCTGCTGAGAGAGACCTGGGGTGCCCTGTATATTTTTTTTCTAAATTGTGCTATTTTTGTTCGCCATGAAGAAGTCACGTGCTGATTTCCCGCCCGCGCGGGAAAATGTTGCAGACTGTCCGAGCTTGGCGGGAAACCCTAAGCCCCGCCCCCGCCAACTGAATAACTCCGTGCAGAGCCAGAGTCATTCCATGAAAGAGTGTGCTGCCCCTCCTTCAGATTCCACCAGGGGGAGCAAGCACTGTGAGCCTTCACCCGTAACTGCTGTCTCCATCCAAGAAAGTACTGGTGGCAAAGAAAATTGCTCGCCGTCATATGGACTGTGGCCGACGAAGGCCGGGGCCGTATCCTTTTTGTTGTGTCCGTGTATGATAGAATCGTTGAGTCCGTTGGGTAGTATGAACTTTGCGATTTTGGCGTGCCTGATAAGAGGGCGGCTGGAAGACGCAAATGAGGATGGGTGCCGGGAATGTTTCTGTAACAACGGTGACTGCTCCTTTTGTAAATTGGCCTGGGGACACATGTGTGGCTGCTGCAGGATACCGACTCTGCAACCCGTGCCATTGGCGGTTACAGGACAGCCCGAGGAAGAGGGCACTGTGGCCGACGTAAATGAAATAGACTCTGGGTTTTCTGATGATGGTGATGAAACAGACTGTAAGGGAGTACACCCCAATGTGTATGTGTCCTGGCACGTGCCAGGAGTGAAAGCCCTTACATTAATGTGCACATGCCTGCAAAAAGCTTATCTCCAAGGAGCCGACCTATTTCAGCTACCGCTGGATTTCAAGACCGGCACCGTGGATGGAGAACTGAGCATACAGTATTTTAGCCCTACATGTGACTGTTCTAGAGCGGCATTGGCGTGGGAGCCTCAATGTGAAGATTGCGGTGCCTGGTTCTTAAAACCTATTGTGCCCCAGCCTGAAGAGCCGGTCAGTATAACTAACCCATCTACCCTTCTCATAGACATTTCGGAGGGCCAGTGCGCCCAAGTGAACATTCTAGACCTGGTTCCTGAGCAGGAACCACAGAACCCGGATCAGCCAGTCCTGGAGCCAAGCGAATCATTGGCGGAGGATCCTATCGTGATATCCGCAGGTAAAGAGGTTGAAGTCCCATCGGTGGCGATGCGCCTACCGGCGTACCACCCCAGCAGTGATACAGAGGAGACAGGGGAATCACAGGGTAAGGTGTCTGTACCCCCACCTTCTTTTAGTGAGTCCAGCAACCAATCACTTGTGGTGATGCGCCTGCCGGCGGACCACTACAGTGAAATCAACAAACACACTATCTCGGCGGATACAGAGCCTGCTGTGGGCCCGTGTGCCCTACAACGGTCAGTCCGGCCTACAGAGGTACCGTCGGTCCCAGGCTTGGGATCAGTACCGGTTAGCGACGACAAGGGTGAGTTGACTGCCCCAGGGGTGTTGGGGGTGAGCCTCCAGGTGACCGCGGAGCACGATGGCTCCTTAAGTCTGGTTACCTGGGCGAAGGGTTCCCCTCTGCATCGCGTCCTGGCGGAGGTGTCTCCCTTAGAAGGTAGCTGTCCAGTGGTGCGAGTGGACCAGTACCTGCCTGATCGTGTTCCAGATGGAGAGGAACCTATCGCAAGCCAGCGGAGTGGGGAGGAACCTCCTTATTCCCCACCGGCTCCTGACCTGAGTGTGAGCCCGTGCGCTCCAATCCAAGTGGTCCCAGGACTGGGATCCCACGCTCCCGAGTTTCCAGCGAGTAAGTGGACTCCCCCAGAAGTGCCGGGGGCAGGTCCTGAGATAGCCGAGGTGGGAACTGACAGCGTCCCCGAGGACCTGTTGGCCACCGGGAATCACCGCAATGGTAAGGTATCTACCCTTTACCCCCTGCCAGGTGAAATAGAGACTTTGCCGAAAGAGACATGGCCCCTTGCACGCTTCCCAGTGGAAGCCTCGCCAGTATGTAGGGACAAAGACTGTGTAAAGAGGGATTTAGTGAAAATTGCCTCCTTGGAGCCCAAGAAGGAGCGCTCCATTCACCATGTGGTGGACCGCGGAAAAGGTCAAGACCTCCTGGCCTACTGCATCCATGCCACGGATGGCCGGGTAAAGGCCTGCTTGAGAGACATGGTGCTATTCCGTCCACCAGGGGGAGGAAGTAGCGAGGAACCAGTGACTGTTGCCCTCAGGTGTGCTCTTCAAGAAATTTTTCTGGGGGAGGCTCACGGACGCAAAAGTGAGGTACCCCCACCTGATCAGTTAGGGGCACCCCACCAATGGTCTCAGCAAACAGCTGACGCTCAGCTGGCCTCGGGTATGGTATGTGAACTGTATTGTAACCTGATGTCTAAAGTCACCAGTGATAGGTTGTACATATGCCCTGCATTTTCATTGTATAACTGTGTACCAGGTTATGTCTGCCATCCAAGCGAGGTCGTTGGAGTTTCACCAGGAGGAGAGTGTAGCCTGGAGCTCCCGTGGCTCCTGGAGATCCCCCTCCCCTTGGGCAGCTCGGTCGCGGGTGTCGAGAGACCCGACGGCTGCTTCCAAGGGTGGGGGCTGGAGCAGGGAGCAGCGCGGCTTCTCCTGCCTGCGGCCGGTTGCCGGGGACGCGATCGGGCGGTTGCTAAGGCCGCGATCGCGTCTCTAAGGTCCCGGCGGCCGGACAAGCAGGGCGCCGCCATTGAGGACACTGTTGCGCATGCGCAGGGACGCGTAGGCGCAGGGACAGCCCCCGAGACAGGGATAGCTCGCGCGAGAGCAGGGAAAGCTGAGGGAAGGTCGAGGCAGCCCGGGAAAGCTTGCGCAAGCGCAGTGAAGGTAGGGAAAAGCCCGCGAACCCCTAGCCTACCAGGGAAGGCTCTGAGCTGGGACTACATATCCCAAGAGCCTTTGCGAGCCCCATGTGACCCCAGGGAGCCAATAGGGCTTAGGAGACCCCTGGGAAAAGAGATACATTTGGCGGGCTTGGAGCACGTTAGATCAGTCAGAGGAAGGAACAGACAAGGGAAGGAGGTAGGGTACAGGAGTCAGGGACTCCCCTGTACTAGGCCAGCACCCCCTTGGTCCGAGATAGCTCAGCTCCCCAGTAAGGTGAGTGTTGCCAGGGGCAGCCCTCAGGTTAGGGACCCTGCCACTTACATTAGTGGGAGCTGGGGAAAGGAAGGTTACAGAGAGTTGGAGTCAGGGAGCTGTAGGGAAGTAGGGTGCGGGGAGCGAGTGCAGCTTCTGCCCCATATAGGTACCTACACCCCAGGTAGGCCCCAACGCCCCACTAGTTTAGTGGGTAAGTGCTTAGGGAGGCCCGAGATAGGGACGCTGCCCTTTAGCATAGAGTGCTGCCTTGTCAGAGTCACGGCTGTTAGTGCTGTGAGGTCTGACAGGCAGGCACCTTGTTTTGCAGCACGTTGGCTGCAGCCTCCAGTGAGCTACAGCTTGCTGCTGTAGGCGCTGGGACTAGTTAGCAAGTAGTGAGGCTGAAGGGACTTGGGTAGTTAGGGGAGTGGGACAGGTCATTACCCCTGCAGGCCCATAGGAGTTCCCCCAAGCCACTACAGGTTGCTGTACTACAGGGACAGGCCCTAGGTTAGGGTTCCTGTCACGTTAGTACTACTTAGATAGATAGGGACACAGCGGCTGCTGCTGTTCCTGTGGAAGCGGTTGGACCCACGTTGAGGTCCACAGAGACGATTCCAGAGTGGGACCGCCCTAGCGGTGCGCACGTGCCGGAGTTCGCTTGGATAATCAGATGGATTCATTACACGTCTGACCCTTTGTGAAGATTGCTGACCCGAGCACCGGAGTGCTCGGCAGGTATCTAATACATAAGTGCACCACCGGGCCCTTAGCTTAACTGTGACTGTGCAGTCACCCATTGACTCTCTGCAAGAGTGCGGGACATTGGGTGGGGATTCTCGGGACACTGGGTGGGATCACCTGGTGTTGGGGAAGCGTCCTGCGTGACGCAGTAGGTGTCTCCTCGAGAGAGGGACACAGGTTATATTGTGGTACTGCCGTGATATGTTGTTTGCATGTTAGTAAAGTCCTTAGTTATTATATACTCGTGTATGTGATTATTGTATTGTCCTGCGAGGAACCACTCCCCCTCTGGTGGGAGCCATCGCAGGTGGAGGCGCTGAATTGAGTAAGTGATTACCCCTAGTATAATTGCCCCAGGTTCCCCGTGGCGGAAGCTCAGCCCTCCTGCGAGCCAACAGGTAATGCACCACACCTATGGTAACACCGTATGTTCCTTGCACCCACATCAGATCTGCGATTGGGGGGGGAATACCCGTTACATTAGGAAACAAAAAGGCAGGACTATCTGTGGGGATAGGGAGATCATACCCGCTCTGGGATCACAAATACAGCAATGTTCCCAATATCCCATTGCAGAGAAAAAGAAGAGAAGAGGGACAAGAGCAGGGAGGCGTATACAGGAGAAGAAAACAAAATCAATGCGAGAAGTACCAGAGTCCAATGGTATTTTTAATTTATCCTCTCATGTATTAACTTACTGTACCATCGGGTTTTACTCCTTAATAGAGGTTTACACTATGCTCCAAAGCTCATTACCTAAACCATTTGATCTGTTTGTGGATTTGAATAATTTCACCCGCAAACTGACTCTTATACGTTATTTTTCTATTCAGTCGTCTTAAAAACTGGAAAGTGTACGAATATTTAATGCTAAAGAGGTTGAATGCATGGGAGACCTCACAGAGTTATTGGGCCAATCGGAGTACAATAATGAGTCACGTTTTTCACTAATGACAGATTGTTTGTCTGTAGAGAATTGGTTATATTTGAATCTTCCCCCTCTGAAATAATGCATACATCATTCAAACCAAAATCATTGTTCTACCCATATCAATCGAAAGGGGGCATATTGATACCTTCTACATGCTTGTTCTTTGTGATTTTAAGGAGCTCTGTGCAGGTTCCCCATCTATTAGAAATAATTTGTTAGGAGGGGAATTACAAGCGTTAAATGAACTTAGAGATCTGGCTGATGTCACTGTCAGACAGGCTGACAAGGGTGGAGGCATTTTGCTTCAAAACAGAGATGATTGTGTCTCTGAAGCCCTTAGGCTGCTATCTGACACTAACTCTTAGGCCGCGCTTATAGTCCCGGCGTCAAAACAAATGTATTGAATCCGTCCCGTACGCTTATAGTAGGAGCAACGCGCCGGCACGATGGCTTCGTCGCGATCGCTGGAAGTCACTTCAATTTGATTTTTTCAGCGACTGCAACGTGAAGTCAGGGTCACCGGGAATATTAGAGCAGCTTTATTCTACAATCCCCAATGATCCTACACTCAACTTTCAATCTCACGTCATCAACTCCATCTCTTCCATGAACTGGAAATCTATCTATAGGTGGGCCACCTGTGATGTGCAATGACTGTATACCTGCATTGAGCACACTAATGGTTTGAGAGCAATAAAGTATTTCTTTAAGAGTGATGATAAATTACCTGTAAATCAACAATTTCTCCTCTATATGATTGTTTAAATTTAAAAATAATTACTTTTTGTTCAATGAAGTGTTTTACCTCCAAACTTGCGGTATGGCCATGGGTCCCAGGTTCGCCCCCAGCTATGCTAACCTATTTATGGGGTGATGGGAAGCCAATTATATCTGGACCAAAGCATGACTAGGGGCGAACCTAGGTTTACTATGGCTGCTATATCGATGACATCCTTATCTGGGATGGAGGTGAGGAGGAACTTGAATGTGCCCTCAATGAGTTTAAGAACAATTATCTAGAGCATAATTTCACCCTCCAAATTAATTCTCATGATATAGGGGCCTATGCAGTAAGCGTTCATAAGCCACTTAATCGAGCACTTATCGCCCAAAATGCCTACTGCTATTCGGGAAGCCTCGATAAGTGGGCTGAATCGCCCCCCAAAAATTTGTTCAAAAACAAATAGCTGAGTGAGCGGCGATAAGCCACTTATTGTCGTTTTTCGGAATGTTCATAAACTTGTGCAATTCTAGTAGCCACGAGTAGGTTATCGAGGCCTATCGCGGCTCTAGAATTGTGATTTTCTACCCAAATCCAAACGCCAGGAAAAGTTGGCGGGAAGGTGGTGAGAAGCAGCGATAAGTGGCGATACGGGACTTAGAAAAAAAATTGCACTTTTCCTGCATCAGATTGATGCCGGGTGTCTTCGGAGCTGATACCCATTAATATTAGCACCGGATACCCCCGGCATGAATCCGGTGCATGAAAAATGCATTTACAGTCAACTTCATTACCTTAGTGGCTAACCGCTAAGGCAATGAAGGGGTCAACCACCCGTGCCAGGCTTATTGTAGGTAGCGCCCTTGGTGGGTGTTTAGGCCTTGCGGGTGGGTTGCGGGTGGACTTAACCCCTTCATTACTTTAGCGGTTAATACCGCTATGGTAATGAAAGGGTTATACCCTCCCGCTACTCACCCGCAAGGCCTAAACACCCATCCTTGGGGCTAATACCCCCCTTCACATCCCCCGCTACCCACAATAAAACAAAATACTCACAACAGCCCCACTACCCACCTCCTAGGCCCCCAATAAACATTACAATATGTAATACACAACCCACCCCCATAAAACCATTCTTCATTTTTTTACACACACGATTAATACCACAGGCCAGCGGGAATCCCCAGGTGGTCCCGACGGGTGTCCGTGGGCCCCACAGTGCACCCCGGGGGGTACCCACAGGTGTCTGGGGGCCTCCGGGTGGTCTCCGCTAGGCTCTGTGGGCCTCCAGGTGGTCCCTACGGGTGTCTGGGGGTCCCCGGGTCATCCCCACAGGAGTTTCGCGGCCCTCGGGTGGTTCCCACGGGCGTTTGGGGACCCTCAGTGGTTACCACATCCCAGGGGCCCCCACAGTTGTGGGGCCCGCCGGTTCTTCCCCGCAGGTGTCCCATGTGGGTCCCGTGGGCGTTCGGGGGTCCTTGGGTGGTCCCCGCTGGCCTGCGGTACCATTCTTGTATGTAAAAAATAAAACATGGCCTACATTTCAATCAATACACCTCCCCCCCCCACCAAACACATACAGTACTGTAATGGGCAAAATAACTATTATCCAGATATGGATAATAGATTATTTGCCCGTTATTAAACACAACATTAGCCATGCAGCATAAATAAAGTAAATAAAAACCGTTCTACTTACCCCTGGCATTATGAAGGGTGTCTTTGTCAGCATACTGCAGGGCCATGTCCTCCGTTGCCAGAAAAAAACATAGCAAAATGCAATCTAATGGCCTCTAGCCCCTTAATCACCTTAGCGGTTAATAACGTGATAGTAATTAAGGGGTTAACCCGCCCTGCTACCTACCGGGAGGCCTAACACCCCACCCCGGACCAACTATATCCACCCTCTAGCCATTGAGTGACATAGTGGTACATAATACCCATATATAATACCCATATAATATAGGCCTGATAAGCCACTATAGCACTCAATGAGCACCTAATCAAAATACATGAATGCACAAAAGACACAATAATAAAACATTTAAATAAACCTAAACACCCCAATTCACTAAATAAAAACACTAGCCAACAAATGCAATTATTACAAGCAATAACCAACACAACAAGGAATTAATCAACCATTAACCAACAAAGCAATTAATTAATAAAATAACTCAGCTAAACAACAAGGAATTAATTCAACCATTAACCAACAAAGCAATTAATTCATAAAACAACTCGGCTAAACAACCATTAAAAGCATTACCCAACACTGGGGGCTTCCGGCGACGTCATCCGGCATGGCTGAGTGTTAGGAGAGCTCCGTGGACCCACGCTAATAACCGCAATATTATGCACTTTCCCCCCGAGTTTTTACAACTTTCTCAACCATCCCCAGAAGGGCGAACACCACAGCGATGCACGCAAGACCCAAAAAACCCACTAATCCCACCCATCATATTTTCCCCCGGCACAGCGAAGCCCTGAAGCAACGGCTGAAATGCAAGATGGCGGCGGCGCACGCGGTTCATCTACCACAATGAGCAGGCAAACGCCACTAAACGAGAACCCTGGGCCAGAGGACTCAATCACCAGATCCTACCTGGAAGATCTAATGACTACACTACACAATAAACTACACACCTCGCTGCAAAGCGACCTCAAAGCGGCAGTTTCGGAACTCAAGCATGAGATATCGGGCCTAACCGAAAGGACATCCGAACTGGAGGCAAAGCTAGGGGAGTCACTCCAAATACAAATGGAAGCCGAGGATGAGATTTTCTGATTGGGGGAAGAGGTTGCTGGCCTTAAAGACGGAATGGAGGATCAGGAGAACCGGGACAGAAGACAAAACCTGCGAATACGCCACGTCCCAGAATCAGTTCTCCCTGACCTCCTCCGTCCATACTTGGCAAAATTATTCACATTCATCTGCAAAGATCTCGAAGACAGAGACCTAGAGATAGACCAGGCACATCGAGCCCTTCGACCTAGGTCAGATGACACAAACCGGTGGAGAGATTTAATCATAAGATTCCACAGCTACTCGGCTAAAGAGAAGATTCTGGCAGCCTGTCGGGAAATGAACACTATACACTTCCAAGATGAAGCACTTCAGGTGTTCAACGACCTATCTAAAATCACCATAACCCGGAGACAGGAGCTTAAACTCCTAACTCTCTTTCTTCGCGAGAGGGGTGTGAGGTACCGCTGGTGTTTCCCATTCAAGTTAATTGCCAGCAGGAATGGAAAGTTTATGGCCCTTAGACGACCGGAGGAAATGTCAACATTTGCCCGAGCACTAGGCCTCTCCCCTCCCACCCTTGTGGACGGATGGGGAATGACCTGCATGAGACACTGAGGAAGCTGACAAATCCATCTGTTCCTCCTGCAGAATTGCAGCTCAATCTCAATCAAGAGGCAAGTGACCTCCCCAAGTTCTAAAATAACTCCAGTGAGCCTACTACCCCATGTTGGCCGTTGCCACTTACCTGATTCCACCTGGAGATACCAGCCCACGCAACCACGGAGGCAGAAGAGGAATACCCGCCGATCCCACCTTCAGCCGACCCGCCTGATGACATCTGCCCAGATGTCGCGACCCGAAGCCCTGCTTTCCACATGACTAGCTTCAGCCTAGAAGGAGAATCTCCGCAGAAGGCGAAGCCCGAGATGGGTTATTGTTTTTATTTCCCAGAGGGTGGGGGGGAGGGCAGATGGAAGGGAGTCTGGCCCGGTTTGATTCATCATGGCGCCCTGCGCCTCTCCCCCCTCATCCGCGGAGTCCCCAG
Organism: Ascaphus truei; assembly: GCF_040206685.1. Lineage (NCBI taxonomy): Eukaryota > Metazoa > Chordata > Amphibia > Anura > Ascaphidae > Ascaphus > Ascaphus truei. The sequence goes on along the minus strand of NC_134486.1, from coordinate 234,391,472 downwards.
ACCAAGAAGGAGAGACGCTGGTTCCAGAAAGATGTGTCCACCTCCAAAAACAGTCTGTAATGAAAGGGATGGGAGGTTGGGTTGGGAGCTTCCGGTTATACCTGGTAACTATTCTACGATGGGAGAACAAGCCAGAGTCGCACATCCCTATACCCTGTTGTAATTATGGGCATGTGAGTCGACCCTGCTGCGACCTACTCAAGACTGTTAGATCTCCCCTGCTCCCCTCTTTAGTATATAAGGTGCCTACTAACGTCTAAACAGGGCTATATTCCAGATTATGGTGTCTGAAGGGCTTAATTTTTGCCTCCGATGTTTCCCCCCTCCCCCCTTGACAGTAAGATTAGGATTAACGTTGCAGACACAGTTACTGCCTTTAAAAGTTTCATTAATGGTTGTTCTGGGGTGGCTGAGCCCCTCCCACAACAAGGTTATCGTTAATATTTAATGTGCATATTTTACACATATATGTAAATCCCCATATCTTTACTAGAGCTACCCTGTTATAAACGCTCCTCTCCCCCTGCCCCCCCCCCCTCCCTATCCCTTTAACTAACAAGGTTGAAAGGTGACATTAGAAAGCCATGTTACCCATTGAAATATAACACCCCCAAAAAATAAAATAAAAAATGTGCTGTGGGCCTACCCTGCCCTGCAGCTACTCGTCCCTTCCCTCCCCTCTTCTCCCATCCTTTCCCCCTTCCCCCTAACCTCCCAGGTAACAAAGGCTACACCAATGTGAAATGAATATGTTTTGCGACCGATAAAGTTTGAAATGGTTCTTCACCCACCGCGATCTGAGTTCCACACGCCCCTCCCTACCCTATACACCCTCCCTCTCCCTCCCCCTCCTTCCCCTCCCCCTTCCTCCCCCCTTCTCCCCGTCCCCCCCTCCTCCCCCCTCCTCCCCCCTCCTCCCCCTTCTCCCCCTAATCCCCGTCCCCCCCCTCCTCCCCGTCCCCCCCTCCTCCCCCTCCCCCTCCCTCTGCCCTCCCCAATGCCCCCCACCTTTCCCCCCTCCCTCCCACCTCTTCCTCCTCCCTCCCCCCCTCTCCCCCCTCCCTCCTCCTCCTCCCTCCCCCCCTCTCCCCCTTCCCTCCCCCCTCCTTCACTCCCCCCTCTCCCCCCTCTCCCCCCCTTCCCTCCCCCTTCCCTTCCCCCATCTCCCCCTTTCCCTCACCCCCTCTTCCCTCCCCCCTCTCCCCCCCTTCCCTCCCCCCTCTTCCCTCCCCCCTCCCTCTCCTCCCCCCTCCCCCTCCCTCCCCCTTCCCTCCCCCTTGCCTCCCCCCCCTCTCCCCCTTCCCTCCCCCTCTCCCCCTTCCCTCCCCCTTCCCTCCCCCTCTCCCCCTTCCCTCCCCCCTTCTCCCCCTTCCCTCCCCCCTCTCCCCCTTCCCTCCCCCCCTCTCCCCCTTCCCTCCCCCCCTCTCCCCCTTCCCTCCCTTCACCGACCGCTGCCAGAAATGAGATGAAAAAGGTCCAACTGGAGGATATAGAAAAAGCCCTTAAATGGACTAACCAAAGATACTATGACAAGGGCAATAAGGCTGACAGACTTGTGGCTAGGAAGCTAAGGGGAGTTCAAAAAAGATCCCAAATTATTGCGATCAAGAATAGGTCTGGCAAGACAATATAGAATGATAAACAGATTGCGGAGGAATTTACAAAATTCTACACTAAACTATATAATCTCAGAACCCAAGAGGAGAAAGAGAGGGCACCAGCATCTGTAGCAATTTCAGATTATCTGGATAACTGTAGTCTCCCATCCTTAACAGAGGAGGAAAACCAAATGCTTAACAAAAAAATAACACAGGAAGAATTGGCAGACGCAGTAAAAGTATTAAAAAATTCTAAAGCCCCTGGTACCGATGGCTTTACCAATGTCTACTATAAGAGATTCCTCCCGACCCTATCAGTCTACCTACTGAACCTGTTTAATTCCTTTATGGAGGGCAACCCCATACCAACATCAATGTCCCTAGCCAACTTTGCGATTATCCATAAGGAAGGCAGAGACCCGTTGCAATGTGGAAGTTATCGCCCAATCTCTTTGCTAAATAACGACCTCAAACTGTACAGCAAAATACTGGCAAACAGATTAAACCCCATCCTACCCAGATTTATAAACATTGATCAAGTTGGGTTCGTCTCAGGCCGTCAGGCCTCAGATAACATCCGCAAAATAATAAATATAGTAGATCATATTAACCTCACAAACACCAAGACGGTGCTTCTGAGTTTAGACGCAGAGAAGGCGTTTGACAGAATCAATTGGCTATTCCTGGATAAAACTATGCAGAAATTTGGCTTCAGAGACTTGTTTCTCGAGTGGGTCCGGGCACTCTACCAAAACCCATCTGCGGCGATCAGACTCCCAGGAGGTATAGCAAAGAAGTTTGAAATTAAGAACGGCACAAGGCAGGGGTGCCCCCTGTCCCCGCTCCTTTTCGCTCTGACTATCGAACCCCTAGCGGTCAAAATCCGCGACAGCGTGAATATCCAGGGCGTACTAATTGGCGAAACAAATGATAAAATCTGTTTTTTTGACGACGATATTATTCTAACCCATCCCCAGACATCCCTTCCCAATCTCCATAAAGAATTGTTAGATTTCGGCAAAATTTCCGACTATAAAATTAATAATGATAAATCTGAAGCCCTAAACCTAAATGTACCAGAGCCAGAAGCTAAACTGCTTAAACTAAATTTCAAATATAGGTGGAGCTCCTCCTACATTAAATATCTGGGAGTGAATGTATCAGGAAACTTCCACTCATTATATTGACACAATTACCCGACCTTATTCGGAAATATTAAAAAAGATCTGGATAAGTGGGAAGGATACCAGATCTCATGGATCGGGAGAATGATCTCGGTAAAGATGAACATACTCCCTAGATTGCTATATTTTTTTCCAGACACCCCCAATCCATGTCCCTGGCTCTGAACTATAAAACATTCAGAACAGACTGTTTAATTTAATTTGGCAGGGCTTAAGACCCAGGGTCGCTAGGTCAGTCCTATTGTCATCGAGGGAGAGAGGAGGTCTGGGGGTACCAGATATTTTAAAATACTATCAAGCTGCCCAACTGAGAAAAGCCATAGTGTGGAATGCAGACCCGGGCCAATATTGTTGGATAGATATCGAGTCCCACTACGCCAAAACGCCTTCTCTGCCGGCCTGCTTTTGGAGTATGGATACAAGTGATAGATCGGCGCACAAATTTGAGCTAGGCGCGATGAGGCACACTTGGGAAGTCTGGTTGAAATGTAAAACCAAATTCAAACTCTCGTCTGCGGGATCACAGCTCACCCTGATCCAAAACAACCCTAAATTCCCCCCAGGGTGTGAACCAAAACAGTTCGACCAATTCAGATTAAGGGGGATCAGAGTGGTCGCTGACCTACTGAGCGGTGGAAGGCTGCTGAGCTTTCAAGATTTACGCACCAAATATGAGGCGCCAGAATTGGGCTCATTTAAATATCTCCAAATTCAGCACTTTCTTCAAAAGATGTCCCCAAAGTTTGAATTTCCCCCTCTCACAAACTTTGAGATGTTGTGCCAGACTGGCACTCATCAAAAAGGTTTAATATCTAAAATATACGCTGGAATGGAGATAACAGTGGGCCCCTCCACACGTGACTATATGCTCAAGTGGGTGGCGGAATTGAATATAGATATAGACAGAGAGGATTGGGAAGATATTTGGGACTCTGCCTCCGGAACTTCCATTTGTACCACAACGAAAGAAAATATTTACAAAATCCTGTTTCACTGGTATCTTACCACAGTAAGATTAAAGCAAATCTACCCCCTGGCCTCGGATTTATGCTGGAGAGGCTGTGGACAGAGAGGCGACATGGCCCACATTTGGTGGACATGTCCAAAAATTCAGAACTTTTGGCTCACAATACAAATTTTAATCCAAGAGGTAACCGGCCTCACTATTCCCACTGATCCATTGACCTACCTACTTGGCAGGCCAATAGAGGAAATTGACCGCCCAGTTAGGAAATTAATCTCCTTCATTTTAACAGCGGCAAGATGTGCAGTGGCGTTCTCCTGGAAAAAGGCATTACCCCCATCCAAGCAGGCGGTTAAGCGGAGAGTGAATGAAGTGATGTTGATGGAGAGACTAACAGCATTCCTCAAGCGTAAAACTGAGGAACACTATAAGGTCTGGGAACCTTGGCTGGGTCACTGACCCAGTCCAAAAACCCAGTCAACTGGAAACCAAGTGAAAAATATAGTCATCAACACAGATAGACGGATAGCAACTGGGGAAGAGACAACCCCCCCCCCTCCCCTCCCTACTTTCTTTCCCTCTCTTTTTCAGACCTCCCTCTTACTAGGCCACAACGTGGCCCAGAGGTCCCGCCTCTCTTGGCGATGTCCTTTCCTATCCTATATGCTCAAAAAAACATTTTGTATTAGGTTGTTATGACTTGTTACATGCCTGTAATTTTAAATATTCCCTAAAAAAAAAAAAGCATTACCCAACACAAGACATCATCAATTAAAAAAAGAAAATCAATCTCAATTTTTTTTAAATTAATGCAGCAAAATGACAAACAATTACATCCACAGAATAAACACACAGAAAAAAATCACACTCAATACAAAGCAAGAAATTAAAAACAAATTATTGGCCTAATAATGTATTGATCTGTACCGTAAAGTGGTACAGATTAATACATTATCAGTCAATGGGCAATGAAAAAATAAAAAAAAATCATATCCAATTGAAAAACCTGTAAAAAAATACATTTACATACATTCAATATTTTACTTACCTTTAGAAGCGTTGGCCCTCCGACTCCCGGGGAATTTGGAAGCTCACGTACCGTAAAGGCCTGAAACTGCATCCAATGCTCTCGTCGGGACCACCCGGCCTGTGGTATTAATCGTGTGTGTAAAAAAATAAATAATGGTTTCATTGGGTGGCACAGGTGGTGGGATGTGTATTGATGCTTACTAAATATTTTTTACTATACATTTTAATATTAGTGTAGATGAACAGGGGGTCTCTGGAGCAGAACCGCATTGATTTCAAGTCCGGGGACCCCCTGCTTCCCGAAATACAGGCCCTGTTATGGGGTGCCGGTATCTCCTATGCATTGAAATGTCCCGATCACGTGACGCAAGATATTTCCATGCATAGGAGATACCGGCACCCCATAACGGGGCCTGTATCTCGGGAAGCAGGGGGTCCCCGGCCTGAAAACAACGCGATTCTGCTCTGGAGACCCCCATCTCATCTACATTAGTATTAAAATTTATATTAAAAAACATAGGCGGCTCTCTCTGATCAGCTCTCTCTGCAGCAGAAAGGAATCACCGGCCTTTTCTGAGAGGCGAGCATCACGCCGGCGACTCGCCTGTTTTGTGAATTTTGCTATCACAGGTAATCGATGCTTTCTGAATACCGTGATAGCAACGCTCACAAAAACGACGACTTAAATGCCCCAGCGATTTTTTTTATGAACCTTTACTGCATAGTCCCCATAGTCTTTTTGGACCTTGCACTCTCAGTCGACGTAGAACAGTTAATACATACCCGATGTCATGATAGAGGGGGTTTGGCCCGGGATTAAAGGGGTTACACCCCATTTGGCCACCCTCTAATCTCACCTGGGAAGCAAGGGGTTAACTGGACTGAGGTCCAGTAATGTGTTTTTTACCTTGCTTCAGTATCCAAATGTTTATTCCCCTGTATAACTGTATTGTGTTATCCTGGTGTTTGCACTCACACATACACTAGGGTTGATGCAGGAGGGAAGGGGTTAATGTTAATTTAGTGATTATAGCCCTTTGTTCCCTTTTCCCGCCTTTTCAGGCTCCATTTTGCAGCCGTCCATAGGTCGCCATTGAGCCTCCATGCTTTCTAATGGCAGAAGTAGCGGTTTTGGACCTGTTTTCCAGCGACGACCAGCAGGTGGCGTCCGAGAGGAGGAGCGGCGGTTTCCCATTGTAAGTCAATGGGCTCATTGACTTCAATGGAGATTCCTCTACGTCGGCCTCGAGGAACAGGTTGGCAGCCATCCAAACCGCAAACCGCAAAAGCGGATACAATGTCTTTGAAAAGAGTTTAATCACTTCGGTCAAGTTCAAAGACAATTGGCGTGGGAATCTTAAGTTCTAGGGCCCCTGGGAATAAAGTTCTTTTTGTCCCTAGCTCCTAGGAACCCCCACACACGATCCACACCGGGTCCTGGAATGAGAGACCCCCGTAAGGGGTCGAGCAGAGAAGGAGGGTCGTGCCATTGACTTCAATGGCGGAGCGGAGTTCCCATTGAATCAAATGGCGGCGTGCGCCATGCATTGTCTATGGCGGCGCCGGCCATTGATTCCAATGGGGAAAAGCCGCGTGGCGTAAAAACGACTAAGTGTAAAATGATGAAAAATGTAAGTCCATATCTCCGGTTCTGGAATGACCAGGGGGATGGGATTTGGGTGGCATGTAGCCCAGGTTCCGGCTTTAATGCATGACCCTTCCCAGCCCCCTCCAACCAACCAGACGGAGTGTGGACGAATGTAAAGATTTGTGCTTTCCCCATTGAAAGCCTATGGCGGGAAATCCCATTGACTGCAACGGCGGAGCCCGCCATTCAACGCTATGGCGGTGGACCCCGTTTATTTCAATGGGGATTTAGTGAAAAACTAAGATTTATTTTTAACGGAAATTTTTATAATAAAATATGAAACGGTTTATATAGTATTTGTATATCTCCGGTTCCGAAGGTCGCAGCAGGCTGAAACTTGGACCCTATAGTGTACCACTTCCTGCATTAAGGTCTGGAAAGTTTGGACCTTCTGGACCTACCAGAACCGGGTATTTTAATAGGTGTAAATATTAAAGTGTATATGGGATTTTGGATCTGCTCTGAAAATGCAGACCCCATCTGCTATGGTAATAGGGCAGGAAGGGCATCCTGAAAGAATTAGCATAGCCCTGTGATCAAGAGTGATCAAAAGTTAACTGCCCTGATTGTTTATCCTAGGGCCGGGAACAAAAGGAGCTGAGTGTTTTTAAGTGTGGTACTTCACACTTACAGGGGAATCCAAAATCTACTTCAAAGAGATTTTTCTAGCCAACTCGGCGCCTAGGGTTAAGAGTAAAGGGTGGAAATGGTATATAAGTCAGAGTCAACCTTTACTCAATTGTCTTCATGCATGGTCTTCATGATCTTCATGTATTGTCATGATGTCTACATCTGAACCTGAATTATGGAAGAAATGGCCCATCCTGTATCCTGATGGCTTTCTTGTCCAAACCTTTCAGTAAGTGTCTATATTTTGTCTGTTATTTGTATAATCTGTTGTGTTCACCTTTTTCAAGGAATAAATTATATTTTATCATATCTAAGCCTCGTTCAGTTCAATCCAGTTATATTTTTGGTGTATTATTATAGCCTGTCACAAAGTTACCGTCACACCCAAGTCTATTTCAAAGACTTAACAGCTATCTTCATGCTGATAGCAACAACCATCCTAAATGGCTTCAGAAAATCCCTGAGTCAATTTAATAGACACAGGAGGAATTACTCGTCTGAGCACCGTTTCGAAATTCAGTCTCGTCGGCTGAGTGATAACTTTGCCCAGAAGGGCTATGATGGGGAACTTGTCCAGGAATCTTATAATAAAGTGAGGGCGAAGGATAGACTTACACTCTTGAACAAATTGCAACTCAGTCACCAAAAAAGCAGTGACTAGAAATCTCTGAGTTTTAATGATGGGTGTCTGGTTAGGAGCTCTGCAAAATGAATTACCAGATATCACCAAAGTTGTGAACAAGCACTGGAATATTTTACTTTAAGATCTACATTTGGATAGTCAGCTCACTAAATCAGCCCCTGTTATCTTTCATAAGGCAACAAATATTAAGAATACAATTTCACTCAGTAACCTTAGAGAGGTTGGGGGATCTGAGGTGACGAGAGTGGGTGACTCAAATGGAAATCACAAGTGTGGTACAACACAGTGTATTGTGTAAATATATACTGTAATTACTCAAGATTCATTCACCTCTTTTTCTAAATGTACCATATACCCAATTAGGAGTTTGATTAATTGTCTACCTCCATATGTAGTAAATGCCTTATCCTGCTCTTGCAAAATTCAATATATTGGAAGGACCAAGCATCCCCTCTGTGTGAGGTTCCTTGAACATACAGTAGACATGCAATTCTCAAAAGTATCCTCACACAGTGTTCATAGGCACTTTTCCTCTTGTCATTCGTATCCCTTCTTCTAATTAGGAAGAGACAGGTTTAAATCCCTCGGTATCCGTGAATCTTTTTGGATTTATAATATGGGTACCGTGTCACCACCAGCACTCTGGTTGAGGTTTCTGGAGGTTTTTTTTCCCTTCCATTAGGTGTCAGTTCAGACCCTCTGGGCTCATCTCTCCAACTATATGATTGACTATAAGTATTGACCCTACTTTTGGTATATCATAACAGTTCACTTGTCTCTGTATTTAGAAATTGTTATGCACATGTTTAAGTTCATACTTTCATAACATTGATTCACCTCAATATTTGTTTTTAGTTTCCAAGTTTCTCATTCCAATAAATGATATTGTTTAAACATTTTTAAATTCAGTAATTTTTTTAATTCCATGTACGAAATATTTTTCTGATATACACCTCTTTTCCGAGCCCTGTATACATTTATTTACATTGTATAGATCCCTATATATACTGTAGGTAGCATGCATACTAGTAATACATTGTATACTTTGTACAATGTTAATTGATTTGCACTTGCATGTTTCCATCTGTAGCAGTTGATTGCCTTGCCTGTGTATCTTGTTTCTTAGCAACATTGGATATTTAAACTCTCACCAAGGACTATCCAATCAGGCCCTGATGAAGTCACGCACTTTACAAAACGCGTAGGGACACTGTACAGGCATCCATACACCATGATGGGAAGTGAGAGTGTGTTGTGAGAGGCAGTATTTCCCATCTCCACATGCGGAGAAATAGCGGTTCTAATTTTCTGGATTGTGTGTACATGGACTATCTACTATTGTCTGGACTATCCCTTGGTCTGGTTCCGGTAAGCTGACCCTCTGCTTGATGTGCCGGTGCCGATCTCTATTCCATCCACGGTGGGACGCATGTTGCAGCAGAGGTTAAATATCTCTGAAATGCAAGTGTTCTTGCTCCCCTTGTGAGTGCAGGTCCTTGTGCCTTTTTGTTGTTTTAGTAAACCTGTCTTTCAACTGAGTTAGGCTATGGAGCTTGTGCTTCTATTTATCTATCTATCTATCGATCTATCATACCCTTGCATAGGGAGAAGAATTAAAAGCATTTATAAACATTATAGACTATTTGTCTTATCTGCCCACGTCCTCCGAAAGCTGTTATTGTTGTCAGTGTCTTTCTCTGTGTAGCTGATCAATGGATGTGGAAGTGATGGAGTTGCACAGAATCGTCTTGTTTATATAATGGGTATTCCCCCTACCCCAATCGCAGACAGAGTGCATGTGAGGGGAACCTATATGTTACCAGGTGTGGTGCGTATACCTGCAGGTTCACAGGAGACCTGAGCCTCCTAACTGTACTGCTGACACTAAAAGGAGCAGGGTCACAAACCTAGGGTCTGTCCCTGCAGTGACACAATCTAGTGAGTGGCTCAGGGGCTAACTAGGTCCTAGCGGGCTGCTGGCCCAGTGCAGTGGGTCACTGACCCCTGCACCCTCACCTCCTTCCCCTAGACTCTCCTGGCGCCGACTGCCTGTCTCAAACCCCGCGAAATGTATCTATGTCCTGTAGCAGGGAGATCCTACAGCCCTATAGGCTCCCTGGTGTCATGTGGTGCGCTCCCGAGTCTCATGGGACATGTAGTCCCTTCCAAGAGCCTTCCCTGGTAGGCTAGTGCTGCGCGTGCGATCACTGCGCATGCACAATGACTCTAATGGCCACCGCATCTCCTTCTGCACTGCGTATGTGCGAAGAACAACATGGCGGCGCCCTGCACTGTCGGGCCATCGCGGAGCCTCCGGAGCACCGGAGCACTCCCTGCTCGGCCCCCATCCTTCAGAAATGCTGGCGGGTCCGCCGCTTGGCTCCGGCGGCACTCGCCCTTGCCCCTGACAGCGGAGGTAACAGGGGTCCAGGGCTACACACTCCCCCTGGTAAAAACCCCAACGACCTCGCTTGGGCCACATACTTTAGCAACTATATACAGAAGTTATATAATGAAAAGGCAGTAACATACATACAACTTATCACGTCATATCAGCTCTATATGAGATTGCACATTTCACTGAACATTACAATGACGGACGGAAATCTACTGCAAGCCCACTGCTGAGCCTCATAATGGGGTGCCCCAATTTGATCATAGGTCATCCTTGTGGGGGATGCCTGTCTCTCTGGATCCTTTGGAGCTGTTCTTCAACAACTCCCTCTGGGGAGTTATAGGTACAGTCCTGAGGCTCAGCCCCTTCCCTTGAGGGGAGAAATGTCTCTGAACAGTCTCTGTTTGGCACAAAGCACAGGCTCTGTGGATCCAAAGGTTGGCCTGTTGGAGCCACCTTAGTAGGCATTGGCCTACGGGGCCCTTTACCCGTAGCTACTCCGGGAGATGCCCCTTCAGTGGAATAGTCCCTTTGAGAGGGTCCTTCCATAGGAACTTCAGGAGTTTCAGAGTTGGTACAATTATTTACAGCCTCTTGACCAATCTCTGATGAATCGGACTCACCGTTCAGCGGTGTGGCCAGTATTTCTGCTTCCTCGTCTCCCACTTGTGGAATTGGGAGAAGATGATTACGATGCCAATCCTTTACGCGGCCTTCAGTGTCTTTGATGCGATAGACCGGGAGGCCAGGCATCTGTGACTCTACCTCATATACACCATCTCTCCATCGGTCAGCCAATTTATGTTTTCCGGAGACTCCCAGATTACGAAGCAACACAGCGTCCCCAGGACGAAGCTCCCGATGTTTGACTTTATGGTCGTATTGTCTTTTACTGTCCGCATTCAGTTTAGCTGTAGACTTCTCGGCCTGTTGGTAAGCCTGTTGTAAAATGTCCTTAAGTCTTTGCACATATTTGAAATGGGTAGCATTGTGTATCCCATCTGTTGAAATTCTAAGACGTACATCTACTGGCAGACTCGCCTCTCGTCCAAACATAAGGAAGTATGGGGAGAATCCAGTTGACTCGTGGCGGGTATGCGTGGACCAGGGCCTCCACGTGTCGACTCCATTCAGTCTTCGGAGCACCCTTTAGGGTTCCGAGCATGTCCAATAAGGTCCTATTAAATCGTTCTGGCAAAGCGTCTCCTTCGGGATGGTACGGAGTCGTCCACGATTTAGCGATGTTCAGCATTTTGAGCAATTCCCGGATCAAAGTGCTCTCAAAATCTTGACCTTGGTCTGAGTGAAGCCGGTTTGGAAGACCGTAGTGAACGAAGTACTTCTCACATAGTATTTTTGCCACTGTGATGGCTTTCTGGTCTTTAGTTGGGAAGGCCTTGAACATACCGGGTATAATGGTCCGTAATGACCAGCATGTTGCATATTCCTCGGGTATCCGGCTCGATGCACAGAAAGTCAATACACACTAGGTCCATAGGACCAGAACTCTTCAGATGGCCCATGGGCGCTGCTCTGGTAGGCAGGATCTTGCGTTGTATACACCGGGAACAACGGCGACAGTGTTGTTCCACCGCTTCATGCATCTTGGGCCAGAAGAAGCAGTCTCTGACCAATCCAAAAGTCTTCTCTACACCGAGATGTCCATTTTCATCATGTAGAGACTTCAATACCATATATCTTAAGTTGTGGGGTAGGACCAATTGTCGCCTATCAGGGTGGTTGTGATATTGTACTACCCGATAGAGTTAGAAATTGTCAATTTCAAACTTGTCCACCTCACGCATTAGCAAAGCGATCAGGTCTCTGGGAGCACGTTTCAGTAGAGCCGGATTCTTTCTTTGAACAGCTTGCCGAATGATGCTGATTACCGGATCTCTCACTTGGTAGTCCACCAGGTCCTTCCATCGTATTACCTTGTGATTTATATTCATCCCCTTTGGATCGCAGTAGGCGGCAGGGATAGCCTGCGACTGGCATCCTAAGGAGTCTGCAACCCGTAGTTCTGAGAAGGCCACTTAATCGTTGATGATGGCGGCGGTGCTACATATAGCTCGCATCCCTGGTCCCTCCCACTCATCATTATCTGGAGTAGCACTTAGTCCTGGTCGTCGGGATAAAGCGTCAGCTCCGATGTTCAAAGGCCCCGGCTTAAACTTCAGAGAGAATTGGTAATTGTATAGGGCTGCCAGCCATCGGTGACCTGATGCATCCAATTTGGCGGAGGTCTGAATGTACATGAGGGGATTGTTGTCCATCCTTACCTCAAACGTAACACCGTAAAGATAATCATGGAGTTTTTCCATGATCGCCCATTTGAGAGCCAGAAACTCTAACTTGTGTATGGGGTATTTTTGTTCACTGGGTGTCAGACTGCGGCTGACGTAGGCTATGGGCCGAAGACCCTCGGGGTGCTTCTGATGTAAGACTGCGCCCAGTCCATTGAGACTGGCATCCACATGCAGAACATATGGTTGTTCTGGATCAGCATACGCAAGCACCGGGGCTTCCGTCAGACTTTTCTTCAAATTCAGGAAGGCCCGTTCACATTCGGACGTCCACTTATCGCCGAACGGCTGACGGGCCGAAGTGGCCTTTCGACCCGTATCTTCGAGATATATCTTCAAAAGATTGTTGAGGGGTTTAGCCCGACTGGAGTACCCCTCCACGAAGCGACGGTAATACCCACAGAAGCCACTCTTCCAGTACCTGTGAAGCATATTCCTTCCAAAGATCAAAAGCATCCTCACCGGTGGGAGTAGATTTTACCCCTGAAAAGAGCTTTAACTTGCGGTATGGCTGCGGAGGAGGGGATTCATGCTTGGGCCCCACCCAATTGTTGTATGGCCTGGGCTAGTAATTTGATTTCTCCCATTCTACTGGGGCTGAGGTTGGTGCTGGAGCTCCGCCTACTTGAGCGACAATTAGCACAGGATAATACACTGGCCTCATCCCGCATATACTTTCGGGTGGGGACAGGGACATGCGCATACTAGTCTCTAGCAAGTCTGTAATGGGGCTACAGGGTTCAAGTTTAATCGGCATTTCAGGATAGATAACAGGACACCCTGAGCTGAGGGTCCCGGGGAACCGCAAGTTGGATGGGCCTTGTGGACAATTCGCATCCCCCTGTGACTAGTACGGTGCACCATAATCCGTTGTTGTCGGTGCGACGACCCAATATTCTGGCATCTTCTAAGCCTGGATATTGCATGAGTATTAGGCATAGCTAATAGGATGAGACATTGGCGGGAAAATGCCCTACAGCAAGGGTTTGTGAGGGTGGGACTTGCCTCGTTACCGCCCACGTGTATATCTCTTGGCGGGAAGGTAACGTGAATTCTAGCGACATTTTTAATGAGTTCGGGCACCCCAGGTCTGGATCTCAGCAGCGCCTCCAAATGTAATGGGTATTCCCCCTACCCCAATCGCAGATAGAGTGCATGTGAGGGGGAACCTATATGTTACCAGGTGTGGTGCGTATACCTGCAGGTTCACAGGAGGCCTGAGCCTCCGCTGATGGGAACCTGGGGTGAATCCTTTGGAACGATCTTCCTTACAGCGCCTCCACCTATGTAGGATTCTATGAGTGTAGAATGTACCCCACACAGGACCCGCATATAGTAACCACATACACAGGAGTATACGTATAACCGTTTACTATATGAAGCAACAAACCATAACACATTACACATGCATCAGCAACAATAACTGTGTCACTCTGTAACACTACTCCCCATGGGTGATAACCCCACACCATGTACCAAAGTCCCAAATGTCATTCACTCCCACTTATGAGTGTATACCTCGTGCCCACCACCGTGTACCCCCACACCGTGTCCACAATATAACCCTTGTCCCGTGGTCAGCACTGCCACTATGTGTGAGAACTCTGTAGTTGGTGCACTTAATTAATAAATGCCCAGTGCGGCTGCACCTGGGCATTCAAAGGATCTTCAAAAAGGATCCGACGACCTCCTGGGCGACATCCGGTTCCACCAGTGCGGTGCTCAGTCAGGGCTGTCCACCGGGGTATGATTCCACTCTCTCTGCGGAGTAGGCCTGATCCCAAGCCTCGGAATGGGAAGCGCAGCATCCGCTGTGTCCCTAACTGTTCTGCTGACACTAAAAGGAGCAGGGTCCCTAACCTAGGGCCTGTCCCTGCAGTGACACAATCTACTGAGTGGCTCAGGGGCTAACTAGGGCCTAGGGGGCTGCTGGCCTAGTGCAGTGGGTCACTGACCCCTGCACCCTCACCTCCTTCCCATAGACTCTCCTGGCGCCGACTGCCTGTCTCAAACTCCGCGAAATGTATCTATGTCCTGTAGCAGGGAGATCCTACAGCCCTATAGGCTCCCTGGCATCATGTGGTGCGCTCCTGAGGCTCATGGGACATGTAGTCCCTTCCAAGAGCCTTCCCTGGTAGGCTAGTGCTGCGCGTGCGATCACTGCGCATGCGCAATGACTCTAATGGCCGCCGCATCTCCTTCTGCACTGAGCATGTGCGAAGAACAACATGGCGGCGCCCTGCAGTGTCGGGCCGTCGCGGAGCCTCCGGAGCACTGGAGCGCTCCCTGCTCGGCCCCCACCCTCCAGAAATGCTGGCGGGTCCCCCGCTTGGCTCCGACGGCACTCGCCCTTGCCCCTGACAGCGGAGGTAACGGGGGTCCAGGGCTACATTTAATTGAAATGTGTAAATAAAAAAACTTTAATCAAGAATGAGAACCATATAAACGAATAGAACATACATAAAAAAATATATAAATAACAGTGTGTAAATATACCTATTATGAAACTAAACTACAACAATGTCATTTCTAATGTGGAATATAATACATAGTGTATAGTACATAAACACTATTATATAATAAATGGCTCCACTTCAGCCTCACTCCTGTGGACACGATTACCTTGTGGCCTATCAGACGACCCCATCTTTATTTGTAACTCCCGTTTTACTGGCAAATAAAAAGGTACATTTCTTGGGTACTTGGAGAGTAAGCAGAGCTCATGTCCAATTTCCAAATTTAATTCCAGCTCCAAAACGAAGTCTTATTCACATGCCACCTCCCTCCAATATCACCACTTATTTTAACACCATTTTATCTACTTTTACGTGCTAGATGCACACCCAAGCAAAACATTTGTTGTTATTTTTTAAATTACAGAAACATCGTAGTTCAGTATAAAACATAACTGAGCATGACTGTGTGCGTCTTACTGGACAGAGCTTTGTATAGTATGAAGACCCAAACAACATTATACTGTGAGGATGTAAACTCTTTGGCCTCTCTTTAGTTGCAAAAACTGCCTATCGTGTATATCTTATGCCATTCAAGGGGATACGTTCACATCTCATTCCACGGGCAAAAGCTATAAGGTGAATAGACACATAAATTGTAGATCAAAAGTTGTAGTCTATCTCTTGACCTAGGGTGACCAGATTTTGAAAATGAAAAATCGGGACTTTTTTTTTTTACATAACAGTTTATTTATTGTAGTACACTTATACTTTACTACCATTAGTCCTTGTTACATAGTTACGTGTGTGTGTGTACCTCACTAACCTAATCCAGATCTGAATGATTCTGAACCCCTTAACCAGTGTCAGGATGCCCCCTCTTCACAATTTCTAAAGCAGCAATCCCGCCTGGGATCTTACCTGATCCGCAGTCCCTCAAGGTACTATACTGGAGGGGAGGTGTTGCCTACCTGTCTTCCGATGTCTCCCCCGTGAAACTTGAGTCAGATCTGGAAGAAAGCAGGGTAGGTTACTTCGGTGTAGGTATACGGCAGTTAAGATAAGACAGGGAGGGTGAGAGAGACCGGGGTGAGAGGGTGAGAGAGACCGGGGGGAGAGGGGGAGAGAGACCGGGGGGAGAGGGTGAGAGAGACCGGGGGGAGAGGGTGAGAGAGACCGGGGGAAGAGAGACTGGGGGGATAGAGACAGGGGGGATAGAGACAGGGGGGAGAGAGACAGGGGGGAGAGAGACAGGGGGAGAGGGGGAGAGAGACGGGAAGAGGGGAAGAGGGGGAGATTGACAGGGGGAGAGAGACAGGGGGAGAGAGACAGGGGGAGAGGGGGAGAGAGACAGGGGGAGAGGGGGAGAGAGACAGGGGGAGAGAGACGGGGAGAGAGACAGGGGGAGAGGGGGAGAGAGACAGGGGGAGAGGGGGAAAGAGACAGGGGGAGAGAGGGAGAGAGACAGGGGGAGAGGGGGAGAGAGACAGGGGAGAGGGGGAGAGAGACAGGGGGAGAGGGGGAGAGACAGGGGGAGAGGGGGAGGGAGAGAGGGGGAGGGAGTGACGGGGAGGGGGAGAGACGGGAGGGGGAGAGACGGGGAGGGGGAGAGATGGGAGGGGAGAGACGGGGAGGGGGAGAGACGGGGAGAGACGGGGAGGGGGAGAGGGGGAGAGACAAGGAGAGATGGGGAGAGAGGGGGAGACGGAGAGGGGGATGGGGGGATAGGGGGAGAGGGGGAAAGGGGGAGGGTGGAGACGGGAATCGGAGAGAGGGGGAGACAGGGACAGGGGGAGAGGGGGAGACAGGGACAGGGGGAGAGGGGGAGACAGGGAGACGGGGAGAGGGGGAGCCAGAGGGAGACAGGAACAGGGAGAGAGGGGGAGACAGGGACAGGGAGAGAGGGGGAGACAGGGACAGAGAGGGAGACAGGTGGAGACAGGGACAGAGAGGGAGACGGGGGAGACAGGGACAGAGAGGGAGACAGGGGGAGACAGGGACAGAGAGTGAGACAGGGGGAGACAGAGACAGAGAGGGAGACAGGGGGAGACAGGGACAGAGAGGGAGACAGGGACAGAGAGGGAGACAGGGGGAGACAGGGACAGAGAGGGAGACAGGGGGGGACAGGGACAGAGAGGGAGAACGGGGGGGACAGGGAGAGAGGGGGAGACAGACACACACACACACTGGAACACACACACACACACTGGAACACACACACACACACACACACTGGAACACACACACACTGGAACACACACACACACACTGGAACACACACACACACACACTGGAACACACACACACTGACACACACACACACACACACACGTACACACACACACGTACACACGTACACACGTACACACGTACACACGTACACACACACACACACAGGTACACACACACAGGTACACACACACAGATACACACACACACACACACACACACACACACACACACACACACACACACACACACACACACACACACACACACACACACACAGAGATACACACACACACACACACAGATACACACACACACAGATACACACACACACACACACAGTGGAGTACAGACAGAGGCAGCCACGAGCAGGCAGCTCCCCACCTCCCCCTGCACCCACCCCCGTGCCCATCTCACGCACCAAGGAGGGGGGGGGGGGGGAGATGGGAGCACCGAGACGCAAAGGTACAAACTGCCACCCCCCCTCCCCCGGTGGGCAGCCACGGGTTCCTGGGGCAGAATGGGGGGACACCGTGCAGCCACCACTGCCCACCCCTGCTCCCATCTCCCACACCAAGGGGACCAGAGGGGAAGGAAGCACCAGGACAGGAGGCAAAGGAACAAAAACTCACCTCCTATCACCCCGGTCTGGTCGGGCAGAGGGGGGGAGACACCGCGCAGAGGAGCCAGGAGCGGGCAGAGACACACACACCACATGTGCTCTTCAGCCGGAAGCGGAAGCCCAGCCTCCAGGCACCCTGGCTCTGCCCCCTGCCCCAAGGCACGCAGGCCCTGCCCCCCCACCCAGGCCCCCAGGCCCTCAGGCCCTGCCCCCCCCAGGCACCCTTCCTTTCCCACATGCCGGGCCTTGGTGAACGATGATGCCGTGGGCGGGGCTTAATGCCGGGGCGCAGGGGATTGGCCAAGGTAGCAAATGCCGGGGGGCGGGACTTTGTACAATGCCGGGCCGCATCCTCCAATCAGCAAGGCCCAGCATGTTTCTACAGAAGCCCAACCCCTGGCATTAAAAAAAAATACTCACCGCTGGGCTGCTGCAGTCTCCTCCTCCGTGCCGCCGCTTACTCGCGCACCGCCGCGGACATCAAAAAAATGGGAACACACGGGGAAAAACCGGGACATTTCCGGGACACACAGGAAACCGGGACAGCAACCACAAAACTGGGACTGTCCCGGCAAAAAGGGGACGTCTGGTCACCCTATCCTGACCTGTCCCTGTGGACTTCAGTATATTGGGAAGACCATTAGACCCATACGCATCAGAATTTTGGAACATGTGGGAAATATTAGAAAAGGTTTGGTTACACATAGTGTGTCCAAACATTTCCTTATGTTCCATAATTCTGACCCCTCTGGATTAAAATATATGGACTTGGAGCAAGTTCTACCCCATGGGAGAGGTGGAGATCGAGATATAGATCTTATAAGGAGAGAATCACTTTGGACACATTTATTAAAAACTTTTCATCCTGTTGGTTTAAATTTAGATTTTGATCTAAGTGCTTTCATTTGATATAATATTAATATATGTCTCCTCTTTCTCCCCATTTTTGATCCTTATTCACAGATATTTTCAGTTCATATCGATTTAGGTCTAGTTTTAGATTATTTGAATTTGTTTTATTATTATTAATATTTTATTAATATTTTATTTTTGATATTCTTTGCATGTTGGGCATTGAATATTTTAAATATCTGTGTAATCCTGTTATCGATTTCAAGATAGGGAATTTATCCATTGCATTTGAACAAAGCCGAAATATGCCCCTTCCTATTGGATAGTAGGAGATCCAATGAGACACTGAGATAGGGTATTTGAATGCTGTAACTTTATTGAGAGACACTCCTGATCAGGGCCGCCAACAGAAATCGTGGGGCCCGGGACAAACATTTTAAGCAGGCCCCCCCCCAACACGTGTCAGCGGTATTGCCCGCCGCGCCCCCCCATTTCACACCTCACGAGCCCCATCTCTTCCCCCCCCCTTCCCATGTATTTGTCTCCCTTCCGTCTCACCCTCACGCCTCGTATGTATTTCTCTCCCCTGCTTCTCACTCTTAGGCTGGGTCCATAGAGGGGGAAGCCGCGCTGATCCGTGCGGACGCTCCGCGTGGAGCCCCGTCATCCTTAATGAGGATGTCTTTAGAGGGGGCTTCCGCGAGCGTCTGCAGGCGTGCTGAGGCGCAGGGATTTTCAGCCAACTGCCGAAACCGGGTGGCGTGATGATGCCCCATGCTGTGGTGCCGGCGGGATGGCCCGGTGGTGGTGGCACGATGCTGCGTGGAAGGAGGGGTTAGCTTACGGCCCGGTGGCTGCATGGGGGGAGAGGTGGCAGGCTACTGGGGGCCCGGCGGCTGGTAACAGTTGCCGCCAGCCCCGCTGCAGACATCTGTCTCCCAATGCTGCTCCCGTGCGCGCCGGGCCTGCCTCTCACGCCGGAAGCTTAACCCAACCTACTTCCGGCGCTGCCAACAGGGAGACCCGGCGCCGGGTGCAGTGTTTTTTTAATTTTTTTAAATTAACTGGCGCCTGGCCACGCAGGGTCCCGGGCGGCCAGTATCATTTGTCCCCCCTGTTGGCGGCCCTGCTCCTGATGAAACCCTCGTGGTGAAACGCGTAAAAATAAAAATCCTCTCTATTACTACCTGAGCAAGGAGAAGATAACTTCACTGCATACTGAATAGGAGCCGTTGTGACAGGATTTCCATTCTCACAAGAAGGTCACTACTTTTACATGACATGTGACGCACTTTATTATTGCTCCCTGTAGTAGGAAGTCTATATACATATATTATTACTGAGGCTCGCCAAAAAGGAAGACTTGTGACCCCTGCAGTTCACCCCTTCTGCTCTTTAACCCCCTCCAAACTTATATAATGAAAACCCCACAGTTTCCCTACAACTGGGAAGGACTCTTTTGTTAGCCTAGTACTGTTGGTTCAGGGCACTTACAGAGGGCGAGACACCCACAAAATAAACATTTTAGGGATTGAAACAGTCTGTAGACTTCAATGGCTACATGGTTTGCCCTGTGTAGATAGATGGGCTTTGGGGAGCTTGAAGTTGAAAGAGGTACTTGGTACAATTATATGCTGTACACCGAAGGATGCATCAGAATTGAATTCTCCATTGTTAAGAAATTATATTTACTTACACAATATGGTATCAGAGTAATAGGCAGGCTCACTAATCTCACAAAAATCGAAACAATTTACCAATATATGGTCTTCCATAACAAAGTGGAATCATCCTTTGAGTGCAGAATTTCTTTGTCTCCTCCATGTAGTTTTGTGTATTTTTATATGCACTACTAGGATGTGCTATAAAGCAATTTCTTGAGATTGCTAAAAGGGACCATTTTTAACAGACTCTAAAAATAAAAGCATTTTTAAATCAACATTTCTCCAAAAGTGAAAACTACTGGAATGTTTCACAATGGAGTGTGTATCAGGATGAAACAATGACAGCAAAGGCATTTCATGTGAGATGACTTTCTATGACTTATTAGGGTATGTGACATATTGCCGGCTACTCTGGATCCACGGCAGTAAAACTGCAATTCAGGATACTGAATGCAAATAAATTGATGATTTTTTGACCTTCTCGTACCGATTTTATGCTGTAGCATTCAAAAGATAGCCATTATTAGCTCTGATGCTATTACTGATTATGCTTTTTCTCATAGGGAGTAAATATCTTTGTATTAAATGCCTATTATATGCGTTCTATGTGAATACATACAAAACTAACAAGTAATGATAACTTTATTTCAAAATAAGTTTACTTCACAAAGCGGTTATTTTCCCAGTGGGACTCAAAGCACTTTCCAATTACAGTGTAGCGCGCGGTACGCAGCACATAGGAATGTTACAGACACTGTCCCTGCCCCGTGGAGCTTACAATCTATGTTTTTGGTGCCTGGGGCACAGGGAGATAAAGTGACTTGCCCAAGGTCACAAAGAGCTGATACCGGGATTTGAGTCCCCTCTTCTTCAAACTCAATGTCATTGTTATCAGTCAGTGCTTTTACTCACTGAGCAGCTCCTTCAGTCACAATGTCTTGGGGATTTTAAATAAAAAGCATTTTTTTTTCATTATTATTTTTTAAGGAAGAACGCAGAAAATCTAAGCACTCTTCAAATTCATATAATAATGTAATCAAACAGCCATTACTTCTGAGGAACCGTCAACTGTGCTTAAAACGTTATAAAATCGCAAATATACAATACAAGCAGCAGATCTATGGACAAAGGAAGAGGAGCATAAAAATAACGA
The DNA here is from genome assembly GCF_040206685.1 of Ascaphus truei. Lineage (NCBI taxonomy): Eukaryota > Metazoa > Chordata > Amphibia > Anura > Ascaphidae > Ascaphus > Ascaphus truei. Next base: position 234,370,102 of record NC_134486.1, on the reverse strand, counting down.
TAGCGCATAAAACCGCTGCCAGTTGCTAATATCAACAAGAAATTCTGCATTTTAAATTGAATAGGTGGAAGTTGAAATAAAGTGCTGTGAAGGTTTACACCATTCAAATGGGAATGTTAATCCTGGCAAAACGGGCAAGAGGCTACTTTTGCAACTGTAGCTAAACGCCGGTAGCCGGCATGTTGATGTGTGCTGAATACAATGCGTGAGGTATCCCTGATTATCTTTTGTTGGGGTTTCAGCTGCATGTCCCTGTGCACTGGGTAGATATGGGCAAGAAATATGCAACAGGGACCTGCGGCTTAAATAACCTGACTGATCACGGGGACATGCAAGGAGCTGTTCCATGTAGAACATCTGTCAGGCTACCAGAAAGCAGCCCAGCTGAAACAAAGGGAAGGATTATTTTCACTATAGCTCTTCTTCAGGTCGCAGCAGGCAACTTTCAATCTATTATAAAACTCGGGCACTGAAGTATTATGGACTTGAGAGACAAAAAAAGTTTTTTTCTTCCCAACAGACAAAAGAGGGCATTAAAAAAAAAAGAAGGAAAGTTTGTAGTGACAATGCATGAAAAGGATGATAATTTTTTTTGCTCTGACATAAGGCAATATTCCCTTATCTCCTCTACAACAAGGAAATACACACAGACTTAATGTAGAAATATCAACACATCGTGTTACATCCCACAGTATATTGATGTTTTGAAACTTTTTTCTTTGGTTCATTGGCAGCTTGTCTATACAGAGTCTGTTTGTTTTATAGTTGGTGTTTTTGCATTTAGTCTGTAACTTTAAGATCATTGAGCGTCTGATGCTGTTGAAATATCAAGTTGTGAACAGTAAATGTTTCCTTGGAAGGACTTCAAGCACAAAGTAATAATATGTACTGAGGGCTATGAATTACTGGGGCCGGGTGAGATTACATAAAAGATGAACAGAACATGGGCAACCAAACTCTATTGGGTTAGAAGAAAATGGGTGCCACCTTTGCTGCTCTAGGGATTACACAATTATAACTGTGGTTTGACAAGCAAACACGATTATTATTTTTAGATAAATATTCTTGGTACTATCTGGATGTTATCCATTTTCCTCTTTGTAGACCAGATCTGTGCAATCTTGTTTATATAGTCTAGGCAGGTCCCCCTGGGTTCCCCGTGGTTCCCTACCTCCCGTTGTGGCTGCGGAGGTGCAGGGTGTGCTCTGTGAGTGCCGGGTAGTTGCAGTGGGGGCTGGAGAGATGACTGAATTGGCGGAGGCTCCCTTTGCAGGGCGCCGCCTGTCATATATGATATGCATGCGCAGTATATTCACGCATGTGCAGAGTTCCACCAGTAGTTGCGGCGGTCATCTTGGGACTCATTGCGCATGCGCAGTGCAAATGCAAGCGGTGGCCATTAGGGAAATAGCACCACAAGGGAACTACAAGCCTCATAATGCCCAGGGGCTATGAGACAGGTGGCTAAACAGCCAATCGCACAGCCAGATTCCCCTGCCCCCTGATATTGATACATTGCGCGCGCTAGAAGCACGCCAGTCGGGGCTGGGACAAGGTTAGGGTAGGTTGTGTAGGTGCAGGGCATCTGTGGCCCCTGCTCTAGGCCAGAGACCCCCTAGGCCCCAACTCACTGTGATAGCTTGTAGCTGTAGCACTAGGGTGAGGAAAAGCCAGGATGTGGCTGTGACCCAAGCCCTTGGTGATCTGGGACTGGATCATCATAACTGTCATGATAATGTCATGAGATATTGGGTATTTTTAATCCATTTGGTGCTTGAGGGGTTAATGAGCTACACTTGTGTACAAAATACCAAATGCTGGGTTTGAAACTGGTCAGGACTGTTTTCTGTCTGCTCTGAATTTCAAAGTATTCTGTAGAAAGGGGTGGGCTTATGACGGTGCCTTAAGAAAATATTGTATCTAAGTCTGGAGGAGATTGTTACTGGGCAGATCTGACTAGGGGCATGCTTGGATAGCATAGCAGACATCATCTTCTGAACCAGTGCCTCTCTGGGGAAAATCCATAGCATGTGGTAATGTACTGTATAGGATTTTCTGTTTTACCCCTATTATTTTAAGAAGCTGTTCTGCCTTATATTGTATGTTTATTTTTTAATACCTTTTCTGTAATTCAAGCACTGTATTGTTATATATATTAAATCATTTAATAAGTAATGCTTTGGGCTCTGAATGAACTTTGTGCACGCTGGAGAGAATAACTTGCTAAATTCAGGCACATGTTACTACAGCTGATTTTGTGTTGAAGTGCATAGGTTTTCCTATAATAAACAGGGACCTGAGGCCCTGGCGGATATTTTAGTCTAAGATCTTTTATGATATCTGCATAACCTCAGGTGGTGGCAGTGGATGGTTATGATGTGCAATTGAGTAGAGGTTAATACTAACTCGCTGGTTCCTTGCAGAGGAGAAAGGGGGGTTGCTAGAGAAGCCTTTGTGTATTAACCCTGGTTGCATATCTAAAGTCACGTGCTCCCTTGGGTGCTGTTCGTGGCGGTGGTATATTGGGACGGCTTGAGGAGAGATACAACTCATTTGAGGGACCCCTGAGTGGGTGAAGAGTGGGGCAGCTTGCGGGTTGTGTATTGATCCTTGATCCTGTAAGAGGGGATACTGTCCATTTGACGGACATTTGCGGAGGTGAAGAGTGGGTGTGCTTACAAGCGTCGGTATTAACCCTTGTTCCGTCTCCAGGTCGCGTGGTAGCAGGGGGTTGTACGTGACAATAACCATACATACAGAGACATTGTTCATGGTGGAACCGTCCACGCGGGACACCACCAGACGTAGAGGCGGAGGCTTCACGGGTGACATCGCTGGATCAGTGGATCCCACCATACCGTGTCAGCGCTACCGGGTGTTGGAGCACCCGGCATGTACCTCACCTCACCAAGTGCACCAACTGTACACCGTCAGTTCTAGTGGTGCAGCGCTGTCTCACACATTTGGCTGGGCTAATTCCTGTGGACACCCGGGAGGTTAGGTGCTCAGGAGCACCTCAGTACTGTGGGGACATATCCATCAGGTGTGGACATTTTGGTTGGAGGACACTGTGGGGTTACGACCCTGCAAGGCCTAGTTGATGGGGACATGGTAGTATTGTTCATTATATTATGCTCACAGTAAACTGTTATTCTTATCAGTGTGTGTGTTACTATATTGGGTCCTGTCATGGGGTTATCCCACATAGTAGGATCCCGTACAGGTGTAGGCGCTGTCACCAGATGGATCAGACACACCCCAGGCTCCCAGCAGCGGGGGCTTGGCCCTCCTGTGAGCCGCAGGTAACGCATCACATACACGGTAGCCACCATATCTCCCAGGCGTTGGGGGAAAATGTGCTACAATAGATTGTACATTACACCCTTAAATCCCCCCAGGCCGATTACCAGTTGGGTCAGATAACATGGACACCATTCCAGTCATTAGGTTGGTACCATAGGCTTTTCAACTCTATATAGTTGGTATGGAAATCCTTTTAGAAAGTGTGGGATGGGTGTAATTGAAATATACTTTGTATAGTCATTATCATATCTCCCAGTGTATTTCAAGTGTGCTCCCTTTTCAGCACAGACATGTCTCCCTAATTTATTTGGAGGGACGTTTGAGGGGATATATAAACACCACTGGCGACACTTAGTCAGTTCTCTTGTCTCACTAAGTTGGTCTCTCTGTCAACATTTTACCCATCTCTATACAGGACCACTGTATTATTATTATTGGGCATGAAATGGGAAAGGTGCACTCTGGATTTATGATCACCTATTCAGGAGTATGATCTTGGACAGTTATTTTTCCTTAATATGTCATCTAAGTTGTACCTTCCTATCTTTGTATGTACTGTATGTGTGTATGTATGTATGTATGTATGTATGTATGTATGTATGTACTGTATGTGTGTATGTATGTATGTATGTACTGTATGTATGTACTGTATGTACTGTATGTATGTATGTATGTACAGTTGTGTGAAAAAGAAAGTACACTCTCTTTGAATTCTATGGTTTTACATATCAGGACATAATAACAATCTGTTCCTTAGCAGGTCTTAAAATTAGTTAAATACTGTTACGCTTGTGCTGCCCGCAGACCAGACCCGTCCCCTGTACTGAGGTGGGACGTATAGAAACACGCACCCGCAGCAGAGGGAGCGTGTCCGGAGTGTGGTGGTAGCGTAGCTGGTACGTAGGTAAAGTAAGGTATGTACTTGCCGGATCCGGGGTAGCAGGAGTACCGTAGTGAGTTCTGTAGCCGAGGGTCGAGGATAGCAGAGGTCCGGAAGGTCGTGGTAGTAAAGCTAGGTCCAAGGGTCTTAGAGGTCAACGTGGTCAGGAGGAAGCCGGGATCGAGAGCCAGAGAGAGTAGTCAGCCAAGCTGGGTCAGAACCTGAAGGGAATATAAAGCAAGAGCACGGCACAGGATCCACAACTGATAGGAAGGAGACTATGCAGAGCAATGAGCCAAAGGAAGGACTGGGGTTATAAAGGTAGGTGGTCCAATAGAGGCAGGGGGCAGAGCAGGGTTTGTGCCATGGAGAACTCTGTGGTTGGACGGCATTGTATTTGGTTTTCGAGAGCAGCTGTGCCGGGGGGCGTGAGTGATGTCAGTGTGGATGCCGGGGGCGTGGCCAAAAGCCGAATGCAGTGAATAAATTATAGTCGGAGATGCGCGCTCTGTAAGAGCGAGTTGCGAGCGTCCCGGCAAGATGGCGTCTGCCTGCGTGTGTGCCGGAAGTGGGCGAGCGCCCCACCACGGTGAGGATATCACCGAAGGGGAGATGCGGCTGCGGACACAGTGGGAGGCAGGGGGGGGGGTCACATCGTGGCGGACGTGACCTCTGATTCCTTACAGTACCCCCCCCTTGAGAACTGGCCTCAGGACGATCCTCCCAAGGCTTCAGTGGAAACTTCTTGTGGAAACGATTAAGAAGTACCGGAGCGTGGATGTCCTCACGAGATAGCCAGGAGCGTTCCTCGGGCCCGTAGCCCTTCCAGTGCACAAGGCACTGAATCATTCCCCTGGAGCAGCGGTGCGCAAACTGGGGGGCGCAAGATTATTTAGGGAGTGCGCGGGCTGCGTGCGGGGAAACCTGGGGGCGGGCAGAGCTGTGTACGGGCGGCAAGAAGCTCCGTGCAGAGGCTGGTTCTCTGCTCTGTGTCTTGCAGAGGGGGCGGGACCTTCCCTGCACACAGACAAGCCCTCCTCCTCCTGTCTGTTACCCGCCCGTTTTCAGCAGCACATGGGGGACCTGAGCAGGCTTAGTTACTCCCTCCCCCCATCCACCAGGTGAATGTGTGTGTGTGTGTTTGTTTGTTTGTGGGGGGGTTGTGTGTGTGTGTGTTTGGGGGGGGGGGTTGTGTGTGTGTGTGTGGGGGGGGGTTGTATGTGTGTGTGTGGGGGGGGGGTTGAGTGTGTGTGTGGGGGGGGGTTGAGTGTGTGTGGGGGGGGGGGTTGAGTGTGTGTGTGTGTGGGGTTGTGTGTGTGTGGGTTTTTTTTGTGTGTGTTTGGGGGGGGGGTTGTGTGTGTGTGGGGGGGTTGAGTGTGTGTGTGGGGGGGTTGAGTGTGTGGGGGGTGTTGAGTGTGTGTGTGTGGGGGGGTTGAGTGTGTGTGTGGGGGGGTTGAGTGTGTGTGTGAGGGGGTTGAGTGTGTGTGTGTGGGGGGGTTGAGTGTGTGTGTGTGTGGGGTTGAGTGTGGGTGTGTGGGCGTTGTGATTAAATGCAGCAGGGCCCAAACTGGGGGGGAGGGGAGGCACCCCGGGCGCAAAATTATTTAGGCGGGATGCGTGCGGCGAAAAAGATGTGCGCGGGCGGCCAAGATGTGCGTGGACGGGCAGCCGAAGATGTGCGCGGGCGGCCGAACAGGATAGTGCAGGTGGCGGCCATATGATTCGGAGGTACGGGTAAGGAGCACGCCCCAGCGCTGTGATGTCAAACGCCCCTCCTTCCGGTGTCTGCCCTGCAATAGCGCTGTGTTCGTGCTCTGCTCCGCTGGCAACCTGCTTCGCTGCGATCCTCTGCAAGTGAGAGGGTAGGCTGCCACTGTATCAATCATACTATGAATGTACAGAAATAATTAAACACTTCCCCGCTTGTGCTTGCAAAAGTATGCAGGACACCCTGCGCTCATGCTTGGAGAGTTGGTGATGTCACTGCTCTCAGCGGCAGCGTGGACGCAGCCTAATTTTGCAAGAGCGAGCTATTGAAGTATGTAAGTATTTAGGCTGCGCTTATAGTGCCGGCGACGCGACGTCGCCCCGAAAACAAATGCATTGTCACTGCCGCGTGCCCTTATAGTAAGCGCGACGGGGCGACACGATTTTTTGAAGCCGGCAATATTTGATTTTTCAGGGGCTATCGCCTCATGTGACAGCCCCTGAACCAATCAATGGCATGGTCGCCCGCGCCAACACAAAGCGAAATACAATTTTTGCTAGCGGCGACGGGTGACGTCACGCGTCTCCGTCAAGGGCACTATACGCGTGGCCTTAGACATATTTGTATTTACATTGTATACCGTTTAATAAAGGTTTTTTTTTTCATGTGATTTTGATTACATCAGGCAGGGGGGGCCCGAGAAATGTCATGGATAAAAAAGGGGGCTCGGTATAAAATGTTTGCTCACCCCTGCCCTGGAGAGACGAGAGTCCACTATCGATTGAATTTCGAATTCCGCATGTCCTTGGACCGTAACAGGATCTGGTTTACGGGTGTAGTCCGAGAAGTGGGATCTCTGCACAAAGGGTTTCAACAGGGACACGTGAAAGACATTGGGTATCTTCATAAAAGCGGGGAGCTGAAGGCGAAACGCCACCGGATTAATTTGTTCCAGGATTACAAATGGTCCCAGGAATTTGGGAGCCAGTTTTGGAGTTTGAGTCTTTAGCTGGATATTCTTGGCCGAAAACCAGACTCTGTCCCCTGGCTTGTATCAGGGGGAAACTTGACAACGACGGTCCGCCTGGAACTTAAATTTCTACGCGGCTTTCAGAAGAGCAGACTGGATCTTAGTCCAGGAGTTCTGGAGTGACGTGATCCGTTCGTCGGCTGCCGGTACTCCAGAGGAGATATTGGAGATGGGTAACCGAGCCGGGTGGAATCCATAGTTTATACAAAACAGAGACTCGCGTGTGGATTCGTTCCTCAGAGAGTTAATGGCAAATTCTGCCCAAGGCAGTAACTTGACCCAGTTGTCCTGAGCCTCTGAAACAAAGCAGTGCAAGTACTACTCAAGAGTCTGGTTGACTCTCTCGGTCTAGCCATTAGTCTGTGGGTGGTACCCCGAGGAGAATGATAAAGAAATGCCCAGTCTTTAGGCAAATGCCCGCCAGAACTTGGATACAAACTGCGAGCCACAATCGGAGACCATTGAAGTGGGAATTCCGTGGATACGAAAGATCTCCCTGGAGAAAATGTCCGCCAGGGTGGTTGAGGTGGGAAGGCCTTTGAGGGGGACAAAGTGGGCCTGCTTAGAGAACCGATCCACTATTACTAAATTAGTGTTCATACCACCGGAGGTTGCCAATTCCACAATGAAATCCATAGAGATATGGGATCAGGGGCGCTCCGGAACAGGTAACAGCATGAGCAATCCTGAAGGTTTCTGACGAAAAAAAGCCTTGCTTTGTGCACATACCGGACAGGTACTCGTGAATTCTTGAATGATTCTTGCTATGTTGGGCCACCAAAAAGTGCACTAAATAAGATCTAAAGTTCTCTTGAAGCCAGGATGTCATGCTGAGCGAGAGGAGTGACCCCATTCCAAGATCTTGGATCGAAATTTAGGAGCAGAATAGAGTCTTCCTTCCGGTATCTGTAGACCTCTGGGGAAATGTTTTTGAGCCCCTACGATCTTGTCCAGGATGTCGAATGAGGCAGCGGAGATTATGTATTTCAGAGGTAGAATGGTGTCTGGAACGTCTTCGGACCTCTCCTCCGGGGAGAATTATCTGGACAGGGCGTCGGCCTTCACATTCTTAGTACCAGGGATGTAGGATAGGGTGTAGTTGAATCTAGAAAAGAAGAGTGCCCAACGAGCTTGGCGAGACCCCAGGCGACGTGCACTCTCAATATAAAGGAGATTTTTATGGTCGGTCAGGATCGATATTGGCTCTCGAGATCCCTCCAGGAGGTGCCTCCATTCTTGTAAGGCCATCTTGATAGCCAGCTGTTCTCTATTGCCCACGTCGTAGTTAATTTCCGCAGACAATTTTTTTTTGAGAAAAAGCCGCACGGGTGTAATTTATCTTGTAGGGAACTCCTCTGAGAAAGCACTGCACATGCTCCACAATCCGAGGCATCAACTTCCAACGTGAAGGGCAGGCTGGTGTCCGGGTGACGGAGGATGGGAGCGGAGACAAATGCTCGTTTTAAGGTTTTGAAGGCAGAGACTGCCTCAGGAGGCCATGCTTAAGGATTGTCCCCTTTCTTGGTAAGGGCGGTGATATAATAATAATTAGAAAAGCCCAGGAAGTGTTGGATAGCTTTAAGAGAATTAGGTTGAGACCAATCTAGTATGGCTTTGAGCTTCTCGGGATCCATAGAGAAACCGCTGTCGGAGATGATGTATCCTAAGAAAGAGGTGGAGGATTGATGAAAAAGGCACTTTTTCAGTTTAGCATATAGGTGATTGACCCAAAGACGAGAAAGAACGAGCCTGGTGTGCAGAATATGATCTTGTAGATTCTTAGAGAAGATAAGGATGTCTTCTTGATAAATAATAACAAAATAATTAAGGATATCACGAAATACTTCATTTATGAAGTCCTGAAACACTGCCAGGGCGTTACAGAGGCCGAAAGGCATTACTAGATACTTGTAATGGCTGCTGCGAGTGTTGAAGGCGGTCTTCCATTCGTCGCCGTCCCGGATGCGAATCAAATTGTATGCCCCTCGGAGATCTAGTTTAGTGAATACCTTAGCCCCCTGGAGCCTATCGAATAGTTCAGAGATAAGGGGAAGAGGGTAACGATTCTTGATCGTGATACAGTTGAGACCCCAGTAATCAATGCAAGGTCTGAGTGTCCCATCTTTCTTCTTGACAAAGAAGAAGCCGGATCCAGCGGGTGAGGAAGAGTTGCGAATGAACCCCTTCTTGAGGTTCTCTTGGATATATTCATCCATAGCTTCGGCCTCTGGTAGGGATAGCGGATAGGACTTAGATTTGGGAAGCGTAGCGCCTGGAACAAGATCAATCGGGCAATCGTAAGGTCTATGAGGGGGTAGGACTTCAGAGTGCGTCTTGATAAAAACGGCCACATCGGAGTAAACCTCCAGCAAGGCGGAATTAGTGGAAGAAGAGGCCTCAAAAAGAGGCCTGCAAGCAGCGTGGAGGGGACGATAACAGGCGTAGAAAGTGTGTCCACCCTTGACCTCCACTGAATCGGCATACGAGACCTCCAATCAATGTGGAGATTGTGCTGCTGTAGCCAAGGCAGACCAAGGGTGACCTGAGTTCCCGGGGGAGTGGATGATGTCGAAAGTGAGGGTTTCTGTATGCGCGTCCGTAGAGGATAGACTGAGAGGAAGAGTCTCTAGAGAGATTAATGCAGGGTGCAAGGGACGGCCATCAATACCTTCTAATCCGATGGGGACCTTCTTATTTATGAGCGGTACGTTATGACGGTTGGCGAAATCTTTGTCCACGAAGTTTCCTCCTGCCCCAGAATGGAGCAGCCGTAGATACCAGGAAGGTGGGACCCTTAAGGGAAATGGGAATCATGAGCTTCCAGGGAAGCTCTTCTTTGGGGAGGGGGCGAGGAGAGATTGAATCCAGAGAGAGCCCTTCATTCTTCACTGGGCATGCTCGTTTCCGGCGGTAGTCCGTTGCGGAGGTACAAATCTGTTGAGTGCCAAACTGCATTGGTTCGGGAGGTTCCCGAGCTGGCAATGGAAGCGGAAGAGGTCTTGGGACCGGAGGAGGATGAGGAAAAGGGGCGGCAAGCAGCATGAACCGGGGCCGTTGACGTTCAGAGCGTCTTTCCTGGAGGCGCTGATCCACACGAATAGCTTGTGTGATTAGTTCCTCCAATACTCCAGGCCGGGACTGAACAGTGAGTTCGTCCTTCACAGGATCTGCCAGTCCCTGCCAGAAGACAGCGACGAGTGCTTCCTGGTTCCAGTGCGTCTCCGCCGCTATGATCCGGAACTCCAGTGCGTATCTGGCTACGGACCTGCGACCCTGTGACATATGAAGAAGACAAGAAGCCGCAGTGTCGGGGCGAGCGGGAGTGTCAAACACTTGCTGGAACTCCTGCCTAAAGCGGGGGTAGTCCTGAGTCAATTCGGGATGTAGCTCCCAGATTGGGGAGGCCCAGGCCAAAGCATCCCCAGTCAACAGTGAGTACACATAGGCTACCTTTATGCGTCCAGTAGAAAATTGAGTGGAGGCCATCTCAAACTGTATCTCGCATTGGTTTAAGAATCCTCGGCAAGCCTGGGGGTCTCCAGCATAATGCTTGGGAGCGGGAATCCTGGGCTCCGGTGCTGCAGTGCCTCCTGTGTCAGGCACTACCGGAGGGGGTACTGCAGGCGGAGGTTCCTGGAGCAAAAGGTCAGCCAACTGTTGGGATAAGGTAGTTATTAGGTTCGACATAGTTTTGTTCTGCTGAAAAAGGGCCATCAGTATTTGGCCTAATTCAGTCTGGTCTGCGTTTGTTGGGCTCTGCATAATGTTACGCTTGTGCTGCCCGCAGACCAGACCCGTCCCCTGTACTGAGGTGGGACGTATAGAAACACGCACCCGCAGCAGAGGGAGCGTGTCCGGAGTGTGGTGGTAGCGTAGCCGGCCAGGGTACGTAGGTAAAGTAAGGTATGTACTTGCCAGATCCAAGGTAGCAGAAGTGCCATAGTGAGTTCTATAGCTGAGGGTCGAGGAAAGGAGAGGTCCGGAAGGTTGTGGTACTAAAGCTGGGTCCAAGGGTCTTAGCAGTCAACGTGGTCAGGAGGAAGCCGGGATCGAGAGCCAGAGAGAGTAGTCAGCCGAGCTGGGTCAGAACCTGAAGGGAATATAAAGCAAGAACACGGCACAGGATCCACAACTGATAGGAAGGAGACTATGCAGAGCAATGAGCTAAAGGAAGGCCTGGGGTTATAAAGGTAGGTGGTCCAACAGAGGCAGGGGGCAGAGCAGGGGTGTGCCATGGAGCACTCTGTGGTTGGACGGCGTTGTATTTGGTTTTCGAGGGCAGCTGTGCCGGGGGGCGTGAGGACAGTACGGATGCCAGGGGGCATGGCCAAAAGCCGAGTGCAGTGAATAAAGGATAGCCGGAGACGCGCGCTCTGTAAGAGCGAGTTGCGCGGGTCCAGGCAAGATGGCGGCTGCCTGCGTGTGTGCTGGAGGCGGGCGAGCGGCACCACGGCGAGGATACCGCCAAAGGGGAGCTGCGGTGGCTGCGGACCCCGCGGGAGTCAGGGGGGGGGGTCCCGTCGTGGCGGACGTGACCCTGGTTCCTTACAAATAGAACCTCAGATGAACAGCAACACATGACATATTACATCGTGTCATGATTCATTTAACAAAAATACAGCCAAAATGGAGAAACCATGTGTGAAAAACCAAGTACACCTTATGATTCAATAGCTTGTAGAACCACCTTTAGAGGCAATAACTTGAAGTAATCGTTTTCTTTACAACGTTGCTTCAGTTCATTGAGGGTTGTGGGCATTTGTTTATCCACAGCTCTCTTAAGGTCCAGCCACAGCATTTCAATCGGGTTGCGGTCTGGACTTTGACTGGGCCATTACAACACCTTGATTTTTTTTCTTTTTCAGCCATTCTTTTGTAGATTTGCTGGTGTGCTTGGGATCATTGTCCTGTTGCACGACCCAATTTCGGCCAAGCTTTAGCTGTCGGACAGATGGCCTCACATTTGACTCTAAAATACTTTGGTATACAGAGGAGTTCATGGTCAACTCAATGACTGCAAGGTTCCCAGGTCATGTGGCTGCAAATCCTCACCCCTCCACCACCGTGCTTGACAGTTGGTATGAGGTGTTTGTGCTATGCTGTGTTTGGTTTTTGCCAAACGTGGCGCTGTGCATTATGGCCAAACATCTCCACTTTGGTCTCGTCTGTCCAAAGGACATTGTTCCAGAAATCTTGTGGTTTGTTCATATGCCACTTTGCAAACCTAAGCCGTCATGAACTTTAACATTTAACATGCTAACTGAGGCCTGTAGAGTCTGAGATGTAACTCGTGGTTTTTTTTGCAATTTGTCTGACCTTGGGGAGAATTTGCTGGGACGTCCACTCCTGGGAAGATTGGCAACTGTCTTGAATGTTTTCCACTTTTGAATAATCTTTCTCACTGTAGAATGATGGACTTTAAATTGTTTGGAAATGGCCTTATAACCCTTCCCAGATTGATGGGCAGCAACAGTTGCTTCTCTAAGATCATTGCTGATGTCTTTCCTCCTTGGCATTGAGTTAACACACACCTGAATGTTCCAGACCAGCAAACTGCTAAACTTTGGATTTTATAGACGTGGTCACACTTGCTGATGATCAATTAATCAAGGGCATTTGATTAGCAGCACCTGTCTGCTACTTAGCATCTTAATTCCTATGGAAGCAGTAAGAGTGTACTTAGTTTTTCACACATGGCTTCTCCATATTGGCTTTACTTTTGCTAAATAAATCATGACACGGTGTAATATGTCATGTGTTGTTGTTCATCTGAGGTTGTATTTACCTCATTTTTAGACCTGCTAAGGAACAGATGATTGTTATTATGGCCTGATATGTAAAACCATGGAATTCAAAGAGGGTGTACTTTCTTTTTCACACCACTGTATGTATGTATGTATGTATGTATGCCTTTATTTATATAGCCCCATTAATGAACATAGCGCTTCACAGCAGTAATATACGTGACAATCATAAAAATAATATAAATAACACATAAAGGGGAGAAGTGCTTCAGACATAAAAGTAGCATTTAGGAAAAGGAGTCCCTGCTCCGATGAGCTTACAATCTAATTTGTTGGTAGGAATACGTACAGAGACAGTAGGAGAGTGTTCTGGTAAGTGCGTCTTCAAAGGGCCAAGTTTAATGTATAAGGTGTTAATCAGCCATGGAGCTACTCATATGCTTCCTTAAGCAGGTGTGTTTTAAGGTTGGTCTTAAAGGTGGATAGAGAGGGTGCTAGACGGGTATTGAGGGGAAGGGCATTCAAGAGGTGTGGGGCAGCCAGTGAGAATGGTTTAAGGCGAGAGAGGGCGTTAGATACAAAAGGGGTAGAGAGAAGACATCCTTGAGCAGAACGCAATAGTTGGAATGGTGCATAGCGAGAAATTAGGGCTGAGATGTAAGGAGGAACAGAAGAGTGTAAAGCTTTAAAAGTGAGGAGGAGAATTGAGTGTGTGATATGGGATTTGATAGGAAGCCAGGAGAGTGATTTCAGCAGGGGAGACGCTGAGACAGATTTCGGAAAGAGTAGAGTGATTCTGGCAGCAGCATTTAAGATAGATTGTAGGGGAGACAGGTGAGAGGCAGGAAGGCTGGACAGCAGGAGGTTACAGTAATCAAGACGGGAGAGAATGGGGGTCACTGTGGCCACACAGACGATCTGTATCCTAAACCGCCTGCAGTATGACGTCAGCAGTGCGACCGAGTTGGCTGTGAGTGTGCTGAGACACTGAGACGGAGGGAAGAGGTACTCTACACAGAGAACTCCCCAGCTGATCGAGAGTGCCGGTAGAGAGCACAAAGGACAGGGGATCCCCACAGCTGATGTTGGTGACCCCACACATTGCGGGAGGCAGTGAGAGACTCTGTGATCGGTTCTGTGGTTCACTAATAAGTGATACATGCCCATTTTTATTGGCACTATTGTAAGTGCGTTTTTTATATTTTATTATAAAGATTTCCTTATATTTGATTGATCTGTGATATGTAGTCCTTCTTATCTCATTTGCATTTGTTGGAGCATACACCCATCTTTGTGACATCGGAGGGGAGGCGCTTACCACAAATTCGTGGGATTTAATCCCTCAATGCCCTGTGAAAACTTCTTTCTTGTGAGTAGGCTGGACATAGAGCCAAGAACTACTATTCCTAGTGTGTTCCTACGTCTACACTTATATTGCCTGTGTCACTGTTTTTCTTCTCTCCCATATGCTCCCCCTGGATTTCTTAAGACTCATTCCTTGCTGAACATAGTCTAGTGAGACGCCATGCCTTGCTGCATTCCAGTTCCTGTGGCCTTGCTTTGCCTTGCCTTGCTGACTAACCTCTTGTTGCCTACCTTGCTTGTCTTTTGGATTCCGCACCTCTCCTCTCCTGATCCGGCTACGAACGACCATTCTCCTGTCTCCAGTCCTGTCCTTGGCTAAGTACTCCAACGATCCGATACTCTCCTATCCTGAACCTGGCTACGTACCCTGACTATCTGATACTCTCCAACCCTGAACTTGGCTACGCACTCCGACGAGCCGCAACTCTTCACTCCAGACATGGCAAGTACTAACACTAATCTCCAATCTCTAACCCTGACTGGCTTGAATGACTACTCTACATCCTAGGCACGCCAGCATGGCTGTGGGTCGGCGTTAACCAATTCCCTGCCTCAGCACCGCGGTTGCGCTTCGTTTGTGGTGAGCTACGCGTTACACAGGTGTAAGGTCAGGGGTAGAAAAGTACATTTGTGTGTCATAAGCATAGAGGTGATATTTGAACCCAAGAGGTGGGATTAGGTCACCTAGAGAGTGTGTAAAGAGAAAAGAGAAGGGGTCCCAGGACAGAGCCCTGGGGTACCCCCACAGAGAGATAAATAGAGGAGGAGGTGTTTGTAAAAGAGACACTGAACATATGATGGATGAGGTAAGAGGAGGTCCAAGATAGAGCTTTGTTATGACTGCCAAGTATGGAGAATGTGAAGGAGAAGAGGGTGGTCCGCAGTATCAACTGCTGCAGAGAGGTTGAGTAATATGAGCAGAGTGTAATGACCTCTGTCTTTGGCCGCATGGAGGTCATTAGTTATTTTAATGAGGACTGTTTCAGTGGAGTGAGCAGTGCAGAAGCCAGATTGTAGAGGGTCTGAGAGAGAATAGGTGCTAAGAAAATGGAGCAAGCGAGACAATACGTTTAAGAAGTTTAGAGGCAAAAGGCCGGAGGGAGACAGGTCGATAGTTAGAAAGACAGGTAGGGTCAATCTTGCTGTTTTTGAGTAATGGTATCACTGTTGCATGTTATTTACATGCCATGCCTTTACCCACCTCTTCCCATGTATTTCTCTCCCTTCCATCTCACTCCCTCGACTCGCATGTATTTCTCTCCCCTGCGTCTCACTCTTACTCCCTTTTTTCCTCACTCACCTCCTCTCTCCTCTCCCTCCGTCAAGTCAATTACCCCACACTCACTCATTCTCTCCCCCCTCACACAATTCCCCCCACAGCATTTATACCAAAATATATACAACCTCCCTGTAACAGGGGACTTATCCCTGTTCAGTAATGTTCTTTTAATCTAGCAGTGTGGTAGTTAATTACTAAACACCACCTGCCTGATTAGATTGTTTACAAAAAGCCTGCCTTTGAGACAGGAAGTGACTCTCTTTAGCTCTGACTGAGAGCTGACCTTTGGAGAGACAGAGCAGAGGTTCTTGAGTCCCAGGAGAGACTGACCAAAAGAAATCCAGATCTCTGGAGCTGACCAGTCTTGAGCTCTGCCAGCCACACAGCAGAGCTGATTGCAAGACACCAAATAAGACTTCTAAACCTGGATGCTGATATTTTTCTGTGCATGCACGGGTGCGGTTCCAGGAGAGCAGAGAAGCTTACTCTACAGCAACTAAACAGATAAGATTTTCATTATTAAGAGACTGCTTATATCTGCTTATTTTCGTGTTATGTGTTTGGGCTGGGAAAAGCTTAACTAATGGAGATGTGAACTAATTGCAAGGATTTCACTAGAAATACTCCCAAGTGAATGGAAGCTTTGTTCCCCCCCTGTGTTTGGATAATTTCCTGATGAAAAGGAAAAATCACAATAAAGCCTATTATAATTTCACATTATAAACGTCTCCAAATTGTGTACCTCTGTGAACGTCCGTCTACACTCCCCCACCCCCCAAATGCATTGAAAAAACCCACCTACCCAATAAATTAAAAAAAAAAAAATACATATAGCCACACACACACACACACACACACACACACACACACACACACACACACACACACACACACACACACACACACACACACACACACACACACACACACACACACACACACACACACACACACACACACACACACACACACATAACAAATGGAATTATTACTGTATGTTAATTTGCATGTCTTAGACAGGTCTGCAACCCTGTCTTTCACCCTTATCGCCCAGCACAAGGCACTTCCACTGCAGCAAGGGATTCTGGGAAATTACATGCAAATGAGCACACCGTGCCACCTTTTGTCTCAAGCTCATATTACACGAGCAACCCTTAAGCCAATGCATGCTGCTTTAAACACAGCTTTTAAGCATAGGCTGGGGTGAGATGCAAAGCCAGTAAACCCATTCACAGACATGTTTCAACCTTGATGGATATCATCAGTGTGAGGTTGGTTGTGCCAGCACAACACACACACACACACACACCATATAAAAAAACAACCCTCCCCCATACATATGAAAAATACACAAACCCATATAAAATTTCCCCCAAGCCCCCCAATACATAGCAAAATTCCCCCAAGCCCCCCAATACATAGCAACATTCCCCCAAGCCCACCAATACATAGAAAAATTCCCCCAATACATATAACAAGACCCCCACTCCCCCAATACATATAAAAATACCCCCAATACATATAAAAAGACCCCCACTCCACCCAATACACATAAAAGACCCCCACTTCCCCCCAATACATATAAAAAGACCTAACTCCCCCCCCCCCAATACATATAAAAAAAAGTAGACATACCTTGGGGATGGTTGGGACCAGTGGCCGTGGGGACCGGCTGTGGCTGCGGAGACTGGCGGTGGCTGCGGGGTCTGGCGGTGGCTGCGGGGTCTGGCGGTGGCTGCAGGGTCCGGCGGAGAGTCGGGGCCCGGCCGCGAATGGCCATCAGATGCAGGCGTCCTCACTCTGTGTCCCACGCTGTGCTTCCAGTCTGCACGCACCGGAAGCTGAGGCGCGCTGACGTCAGAGCCGGGGCCCGGCAGCCATTATCTTTTGTTCCCCCCCCCTTGGTGGCCCTGACAGCCAGCCCCCTAACCTACGAGGCCTGGGACGCTAACCCCGGCAGACCCACCCCTGTTGGTGGACCTGACTACAGTATCTTGGCATCCCAGCAATATTGATAGGTCTATAATGACAACACAAACTACCAAGTTCTGCCTTCAGGTTTCAAGAAGTTTCTTCTTTTTTTTGTTACACTGTTTGTTACACTGTTTGTTTTCTTATGGGTAAAACTCCAATCTTCATACCATCAGGTTTCCTCCTGGCCTCCCAAATTAATTACAGAAGGAAATTCCGCTTCATCGGAGGAAGTTACAGAATCCCTTGAGCTGCAAGCAAAGAATGTACTACATTTATTAACTGGCAAAAAGCAAAAAGACATTTACTATTGCCATTGCTGCAAGTTTCTCCATACACTAGGCTAATGGTTTATGACAATCCATTAAAGGGAGGAAACTGAAAATGACACATTTAATGTGCTTGTTTGCATATCTATGACCGGAATCTAAATGGCCATAATTTAAACACTATGTGATACATAATGTACTATTAAATAACCAAATTTGATAAAATACTAGTTATCAACAGAATTTGTTGATGTTGTATAGCACTGCTATGTTTGCAACATTACATATATAACATTTTAGAGACGCACGTTCCCAACCCATAGAGCAGTGTTTCTCAACCAGGGTGCCAGGGATCCCTAATGTGCTGCAATGCTCTGCCAAGGGTGCCGCAGCCCCCGGGGAAAAAACCCTGGTGGCTGCTGAGCGGAGCACCTCTTGTGCTGCCTGTAAACAGAGACTGCGATCCACCTCTCCACTCTCAGCCCGGCACAAGAGAGAGAAGCCTCCTCACCTCCAGACCTCAGATAGGAAAAAAGCCGGTGTACAGCAAAATAGTAACGCTGGACGTGGTGCGCAGTTTATGTTTGTAATTTTTTCTATACTCTATGTGTTACCTTTGTCAGGGTGCTGGATCTGTGCGGCTGGGCGGTCAGGTAGAAATGATGGGTGCCAGTACTTTATAGTTATGAACACACCGTCTTTATTTACATGCCATGCATGTACAGCATCTTCCCCAGATGTATTACTGCATTCCTGGAGAGGCACATTCTTTAAACTTGTGTAGCCATGTACCCCCTGGGCTACTAATTTCCCTACCAACACATAAGTCCTGGTACCAGCGCAGGCTGTGTTAGGGTTAAATCTATGCCCTGCCATAGTAAACAACTCCCTAGAGTGACAGGGGGTGTGTGCCTAAGGCCTAGGTACTGCCCACACCAGGGCTAAGACCTGGGACCCTCCTATGGTAACAATTAGGGGCTGCAGCCAAATTGAGTGTTCTCTTGTGCTCTCTCCTTAGGGAGAAGGGTGTGTGTTCTATCCTCTCCCCGCAGGGGGAGTGGGATGTATCCTGTGCTGGAACAGGGACCTGGTTTCAGGCCTTCCCTCCCGCAGGGGAGTGGAAGCAACTACCCCATACTCCACCAAGGAGTGTGGGAGACAAGGAGATACTCCTGGGGCTGACTCCAGGGACAAAGAGAAGAACATGTACTGTATGTTGTATGCTGTAGTATATGTTTGCAATTAAGACGACCGTTATGTTTTACTCCTTCCTGAGGCTTTAGTCTTTCAGGGGGGGGGGAATAGGTTTTCCTGCAGGGACTGCACCTATCTCTGATAGGCCCTGTTGGAATGGAGGCGCTGCACTGAAGATAAGAGCTATAGATCCGAAAGCCTGACCTGTCTATCTCCACTAACGCCGACAAACAACAGATGAGCAGCACTACACCGGTAACCAGAACCAATTTTTCCTTTGGGGGGGCGGGAAAGGGGTTACACTTGTAATGCATAATTGACCATACATTTCAGGAGGTGCTCTTCTCCTAGCTTTCAGTGTCCCCGCTTGGGCTTACCCCTCTTCTCTTTACTAGAGAGATTCGAGACACTGTGCTTTGTCTACTTCTCTGAAGGTGCCCTGCACGTTACTCCCTCAGGATGCTCACACAGGTAATGTGCCAGGAGCTTTGGGTTACTCTAACTCTAGGTTAGTGCTACGGCCACGATTAGGGTGACCCCTCTGGGACAGAGGCCTCCTTTCTGGGAGTCAGTACTTCTCCTCTCCTTCCATACGAAGGAACCTGACTTCATAAGGGCACTTCCCTACCTTCAAAACAAGGAAAAGGGACACCTACCTTATCATACCTATTTACACCCTCTCACAATTTACAGGTGATACCCTCTTCTTTATTTCCTCCAGGGATTTGAGGATCTAGAAGTTTCCCCCCTCCTATTTATGCCTAGCCTTATGTCCCTGTCTCCAACCACAAAGGGGCGGAGCTGAACCTCTGCTGAGTCACTCTGAACCAGGTGACAAGCTCGGCATCTTTCAGAAGGGCATGACTAGACCCCTGCTTAGTTATTTTGCAACATTTTATAAGAGGGGATGTTACTCTATAGTTAACCATTTAAGCCCCTTAACCCCCTAAATGCACATGGTAATCCCAGAGGGGTGTTACATAAATAAAAATATACATGGATGAAAGAATGACTACGTGCCAAGTTGGCAGAAAATTCACAAATATTTTCCGCATGTTAGTGGGATGTGGGAGAAGCAAGAGGTGTGGAACATCAAATTCGTCTTCGAAATGAAGCTCCATTCCGTGAATGCCGCCGACATTTTGCACGAGCTGATGTTGAGGATGGACGGTGACAGTGGTGGATGTCAAAGCGTCAACAATTATCCAAGAGTCAGAAGTCCGTATGCTAGAACCCATAGTCGTCGCAAGGAAAAACAATGGTGAGTATGTGTATCGATTACAACACCCTCAATAGTCGAACCATCCCTGACCAATACATGAAGCCGTGCATCAACTTGATTGCCTCACAGGAAGGCAGTGGTTTTCTGTGTTGGATTTGCGTAGTGGTTACTACCAAATCCCTATGCAGAAGTCAGATAAAGAGAAGACGGTGTTAATCTGTCTACTTTCCAAAGGCTTATGGAGAAGACAGTAGAAGATAAGAACCTACTTGAAGTCCTGGTGTATCTGGATGATATTCTTGAAAAAAAACCCTGAAGAAGTGTCATCTGACACGAAATGCATCGCGGTGAGGTCACAGGCAGCGACGAAGGATTCGTGACGACGGACCCCGGAAGCCGAGCACACATACACTCACGAGGGCATTACTCAGGAGAATTGTTTTGGGCTGATTTTTCTATCACGTAAGCCGCTACTCCTTGTGCTTTTTACCAACTGGGACTTGTTACAAGTGCCCCCCCTTTAGGCTGGCCCTCTTTAGTGTTGTGTGCTTTTAGGATTATATGATCCGTTCTTAATTTAAGTGTGTTGTACATGGTTTTAGTGTACATATAAATTGTGTTTACTTGCCCAATTTTGTCTGTGTTTTATCTCTCATGCGTCCCTTTTTTTGGTTTAACTTTCATGTGTATCTGTATGATATCATTGTGTTCGGCAGAACACTGGGGGAGCATGAAGCCAGGCTCATGAAGGTTCTGGACTCACTGCAGGAACAAGGACTAAAGCTGTCACTTGCAAAAGTGACAATTCTGTAGAACAAGTGTGAAGTACATGGGGCACATTGTATCCGAGAATGGAGTAGCAGTAGATCCTGTAAAGTACTGTAGAAGCTCTAATCACCTGTCCAATGCCTTTGATGCTGAAAGAGTTGCAGAGCTTGTTGGGTTTCTGTAACAGAAGACTCGTGCCTGATTTAGCTCTTTTACCCGACCCTTGATGAAGCTCACCACGGGTTACCCCCAACAAAAAAGAACCAGAAATCTGCTGAAGTCTCAGCTCAACCGTTTTTTAGAGTCAAAGAACAGTTTGGTGAAAGGTGGAACTGAGTCTGCGAAGACGCTTTCCGCACTATCATAGGAAAGCTAACAAGTGCCCCTGTTTTGGCATTCTCTGACCCAAAGGAACCATACAAGCTACACATCGACACCAGCCTAGAAGGGCTGGGAGTGGTACTCTACCAAGGGGAAGACCAAGCTTCTATTTGCAGCCCACTATTATCTGTATAGATTGTTGATTTCGTGGTTGCTCAAAACTGCAAGGGACTTTTTGGAGGATTTGACTAAGTTACAAAGTAATTAATTGCTCAACAAGAAATACAAAGTGTTTATATTTAATACATTCCAATAAGTCAAATGGCAATTATATGCTACATGTGAGAAGACACTAAGGGGCCTATAAGTCAGTTATCGGCAGCTTATCGTCAAAAAAGCCTACTCCTATTCTGAAAGCTCCGAAAAGTTGGCGATCCTAGAAATTTTCAGCAATATTTTTTTCCGGAAAAAAAAAACCGCACGCCGAAAAGCCACTTATTGCCACTTATCAGCAATTTTTGTAACTTGCTCAATTCTAGTAGCCACGATCAACTTACCAATGGTAATCGCCCCTGAAGAATTGAGATTTCTTCTCAGAATCGCCTCGCCAGAAAAAGTTGGCAAGAAGGTGGTTAGAAGCTGCAGAGAAACGGCGAGACGGGAGTTAGAATTTTTTTTTTAACTGTCTGACATGTTTTAAGCATGGACGCATTTGAGCGGACTCGTATTGCTTTTTATTTAGAAATTTAGAAATAAAAAATTTAGAAATAAATTGCGATCTGCGATCGGACGCTATAGACAGCGATACTCAGTGAATCCGGAAGATTTCTTTAACAAAAATATCAGCCAAGGTGGCGGAGTTGGGAACACCTTTGAGAGGTAGAAAATCTATTAACTACGACAAGAATAGTGTTCATTCCTCTGGAAAAAGGTAGTTCCACAATTAAGTCCATTGATAGATGACTCCATGGATGATCCGGTATGGGCAAAGGACTGCTGCGGTTGGTTTTGTTTCTGGCACAAATGGAGCAAGATTTGATGAACTCTTCAATGTCTTTAAGCATATTAGGCCACCAAAAAGTATGTCTGATGAGGTCCAAAGTTCTTCTGGTACCCGGGTGCCCGGCAGACCTAGACGAATGACCCCACTCTAGAATCTTCTTTTGGAACTGTGGTGCAGCGTACAAACAACCCTCCGGCACCTCTAGACCCCCAGGAATGCGAGATTGAGTAGCCAGAATTTTGTCCAGAACGTCGAATGAATTGGCAAGAATGATATACTTAGAAGGAAATATGGTTTCAGAAATGTCCTCAGTCTTGTCTTGACGGGATAATGCATTGACGGGATAATGCATCAGCTTTCACATTCTTTGATCTAGGAGTGTAAAAAATAATATAATTAAATCTAGAAAAGAAGAGAGACCAACGAGCCTGGCGGGAACCGAGGCGACGAGCAGTTTCGATGTAATGGAGGTTTTTATGATTCGTGAGGATAGAGATGGGATTCTCGGTACCTTCCAGAAGGTGTCTCCACTCCTGAAGTGCAAGCTTATTGGCTGGGAGCTCCCGGTTGCTGACATCATAGTTTTGCTCTGCAGAAGAATTTTTTTTGGAGAAAAACCAACACGGATGTAATTTGTCTTGAGGTGTTTGTCTCTGAGAAAGGATAGCGCCAGCTCCAACATCAGAAGCATCTACTTCCAGAGTGAAGGGAAGTTTAGGATCAGGATGGCGTATGATGGGGGTGGAAACGAAGGCTTTCTTGAGTGAGTCGAAGGCTTGGAGTGCCTCAAGAGGCCAGGAAGAAGTATTCGTACCCTTTTTAGTCAGAGCAGTAATAGGAGCGACAGTGGAAGAAAAATTACGAATGAATTTAAGGTAATAGTTGGCAAACCCTAAGAAACGCTTAGTTGTCTTGAGAGAGATAGGTTGTGGCCATTCTAATACCGCCTTGAGTTTGTCAGGATCCATGGAAAAACCAGAGCCCGAGATAATATAGCCCAGGAATGATGTAGAGGTTTGATTAAATATACATTTATCTATCTTAGCGTAGAGATGATTCTCACGAAGGCAAGACAAGACCAGCTTGGTATGATGGATATGCTCAGAGAGGGACGTAGAAAAGATGAGAATATCGTCAAGATAGACAATGACAAAAATATTGAGAACATCCTGAAAAATTTCATTCACTAATTCTTGAAAAACAGCTGGAGCATTACATAATCCAAAGGGCATAACTAAATATTCGTAGTGGCCATCGCGTGTATTGAAGGCCGTCTTCCATTCATCCCCTTGACGTATACGTATCAGACTGTAAGCCCCTCAAAGATCAAGTTTAGAAAAAATAGTGGAACATTGTAAACAATCAAAAAGTTCCAAAATAAGTGGTAAGGGGTACTGCTTCTTCTACGAGAGAACCATTTATTCGAGAAACTTGAAAAATTTAACTTTCACCAATCTTCAACTGTCTTCTTAAGATACATCATATTGGACTCTGGCCTCACGATGGATCCTGCCAAGATCAAAGCGGTTCTAGATTGGCCTCAACCCACCACGCTCAAGGCTGTACAGCGCTTCCTGGGATTTTCCAAATTATTATCGCAGGTTTATCCAGAATTTCTCTTCTTTAGTAGCTCCTCTGACGGCTCTTACCCAAAAAGGAGCAGATCCCTCATCTTGGTCTTCAGCCGCTGTGAAATCTTTTGATCTCTTGAAAAAACCATTCGTATCCGCCCCGTTTCTGGTCCATCCTGATCCTAAGCTCCCCTTTACCCTCGAGATGGATGCATCTGATGTCGGTGTAGGCGCTGTTCTGTCTCAGAGGAAAGATCCTCATGCCAGGTTGCACCCTTGTACTTTTTTCTCCCAAAAAAATTCTGTGGCAGAACGTCACTATGATATTGGTAATCGTGAACTTTTGGCTATGAAACTTGCTTTAGAAGAATGGAGACACCTTTTAGAAGGAACAGAGATGCCTATAACAATTCTTACGGATCACAAGAATTTGTTGTATATCGAAGGAGCTCGTCGTCTGGGATCCCGCCAAGCCAGATGGTCACTCTTCTTCTCAAGGTTCAACTTTGTTATCTCCTACCTTCCTGGGATGAAAAAATGTTAAAGTGGATGCCCTGTCCCATCAATTTTCGCTTAAAGGTAACTCAAAGGATCAACTCAAGTCTATTCTCCCATCCAAACTCATTCTTTCCACCACGAACTTTGAGGCTTTAATGGATATCGTTCTTGCGC
The DNA here is from genome assembly GCF_040206685.1 of Ascaphus truei. Classification (NCBI taxonomy): domain Eukaryota; kingdom Metazoa; phylum Chordata; class Amphibia; order Anura; family Ascaphidae; genus Ascaphus; species Ascaphus truei. Next base: position 234,345,802 of record NC_134486.1, on the reverse strand, counting down.
AAAATCAGATCCCTGATAATCTTACAGTCCCTGAGGGTCGCCTGTTTACTTCTCCTTCTTTGCACAAACAGGTCCTAGACTGGGGACACTCTTCTAAATCGGCAGGTCATCCCGGAGCAAAGCGGACATTGGATCTCATATCCCGGACTTTCTGGTGGCCTCGGATGCAGAAGGATGTTAAGGACTTAGTACTTGCGTGCCCAACTTGTGCCAAGACTAAGACTTCTTGAAACCTTCCTGCTTGGTTACTTCAGCCATTACCGGTCCCGGTTCGGCCATGGACACACAATCATGGATTTTGTGGTGGATTTACCTAATTCCAAAGGTATGAACACTAGTCTTGTAGTAGTAGATCGGTTCTCCAAGCAATCACATTTCGTACCTCTCAAAGGCTTTCCTAGCTCTCCCAAACTTGCTGAAATATTCATCAAAGAGATCTTTTGTCTACATGGGGTTCCTACAGTAATTGTGTCTGATAGAGGATCGCAGTTTATATCTAAATGTTGGCGCTCTTTTTGTCTCCAGTTAGGCATATCTCTTCACTTTTCTTCGGGGTATCACCGCAAACTAATGGACAGACGGAAAGGACTAATCAGTCTTTAGAGCATTTCATTCGGTGCTTCGTGTCTAATTCCCAGGATGATTGGTCGGAGCTCCTTCATTGGGCGGAATTCGCACATAATAACCTTCGTAGTAAATCAACCACTGAGTCTCCTTTCTTCACCAATTACGGATTCCATTCAGCTACTCTTCCCCTTACAGTGGCTACCTCTGGGGTCTCAGCTGCCGATGACAGGATCAGGGAACTTCAAGCGCTATGGAAAAGGACCCAAAGGAACATAAAATCAGCTAACGAGCAACAGAAACGTCAGGCCGATCGCCATCGTAGACCAGCCCCTAAATTTAAACCTGGTGACAAAGTCTGGCTGTCTTCTAAAAATATTAGGCTAAAGGTTTCGTCAATGAAATTTGCTCCCAGATTCCTCGGTCCGTTCTCTATCTCTGAAAAGATCAATCCGGTAGCTTATCGCTTGTCTTTACCTCCGTCCATGAGAATTCCTTCTGTTTTTCATGTATCCTTGCTCAAACCAGTGATTCAGAAAGCTCATTCTATTCCCGTCCCCTCTACCACTCCCGTTTTGGTACAGGGCCAGCCCGAATATGAGATCCAATCTATCCTGGATTCCAAATTCTCTCGTGGCTCCTTACATTATCTCGTTCACTGTAAGGGATTCGGCCCTGAGGAGAGATCATGGGTTCCTAGGTCATCAGATTCATGCTGCAAGGATGGTCAGGAATTTCCATGTACATTTTCCAGATAAGCCTTCATGGAGTCGCCCGGAGGTCGCTCCTAGAGGGGGGGGGGGGGGGGTACTGTGAGGATTCACCGTTCTGGTACTTCTGTCCCCTTAACCCTTACTCGGCCACCTGTTCCCCGTGGCACTCAAGAATGGCAACATAGCAGGGGCACTTACGCGCGGCGCGTGGTTACTGCGTGGGTCCCCTCAGCCTCTTCTGTCCCTGGGCGCAGAGCACGCTCCCGTTCCTCTGACCATGATGCGTGACGCATGCGCGGTGCTCGTTCTCTCCGCCGGTCTGCGGTATCCGTCCCAAGGTCCCGCACCCACTCTGACATCAGGACTACCTCGCGCGGCTGTGCTCAACGCTCCGCCTCCGTACCGGTGGGTCCCGCATCTGGTCTCCGCCACGCACTGGCAATGGCGTCGTGGCACGCGATGAAGGTGCGCGACCGGGTCGCCAACGTAATGCGTGGGTTGCGCGTGGCGCGGGCACACACTCTGACACGGTCGCAATTGGCTTAGAGCCTGCCTGCCTTCTTGCTGCCTGACCCTGCCTGGAACTTACTTTGGGATTTTCACCTACGCTGACCCTGGATTGGATACGACTACTCTACTCTCTGACCTTGGCTTTGGATTACGATGACGCTGCCCTCTCCTACACTGACCCTGGCTTTGGCATTATGACTACTCTACCTTCTCCAACCCGACTCTGGCTACGTACCCCAACGATCCGCTACTCTACACCCCTGGACCCGGCAAGTATCACATTAACGCTGTCTTCTATAACCCTGATCCGGCCTGCACGACTATCCTACTCTCTCGATGCGCCCTCGCGGTTGTGGTCGGCGTTATATACCAATCCCTACCTCAGCCCTGCGGTCGCGCCTCATTCGTGGTGAGCTATGCTTTAGAGCTGGTCCCCTCAGGTATATTGATCAGGACATTTATCAACCTTCTACGTTGGGGAGAAATCCCCTGGGGTAACTAAACCCTGACAAGTATCCTTTTCTGTACCGCCAAAGAGCTCAGGTCAATCACCTCTCCTGTACACCCAGGAGGAAGCTAAAAAAGGACTCCGGTTAGCACCAATCTGTAAGATTACCAATCACTCAAATTCGAAAAACCCGCTACATGTATAAGACTCTTAAAGTTTCCAAAAAGCAGGAAAGACATTAAGTGAGGCAACACTGAGGCCGTTTGAGGTATTCCTCTCTAAGATAGAAAACCCATACCCCAAGTCATTTTCAGGCATGGACAACAGGTCAGAAAACTTGGCAACTTTTTTGCAATGTTACAGAAAAGCGACAGTGCTCTTTTAATGGTGCAGTGCCATATATGACAAAACTGAACTAGTGAAAGTGACCTGTTTAATAGATTGGAAGTAGATGACGGAGACGAGAATAATTATTTGGAAATTCCCCTTCAAAGATCACTCTGAAAATGTTTCCAAACATTTTGTTACCATTGTAACTGACATTGTCCCTGCTGTATTCACTACCTTTTCTAATCTCTCCTAACTGGTCCTCTCACATATTTATGGAAATATGCATAGAACTGATCACACGGTCATAGCTGTGTAGTTACCTACAGTGACACACCTCCCTCCACTCCCTCTTAAACCCCCACAGTAAATTATAAATAAATAACATTTTCAAACTCTTAAGAAATATTTGAAGGCATACGAATACTTCATTGTAATACTTAAAAATACTTAAAGCAACAATGCATCAGATAGTTCAATTTGGTTTTAACAATTCAAGAATATTCATAGTAATATATTTAAGTGGGACTGAACCTGCAGCCTATAGTGCTTTGCAATGCATTACTGTCCCTTCAGCTGTGAAGTGTTTCAGGTTATTCTCAATGCCACTTATGAGAAATGTCACTAGCTGGGAGGTCTTATGACAACCTGAGTCCACACATTGTATATGTGAGAAATTGGGATTGTAACATGACAAATCATTCTGTTTATAATTGGGCCCTTTAAAAGCATTTAAAGGGCCCAATTTATATATATATATATATAAAATATATATATATATATTTTTTTTTTTTTTCATTTATTTATTTTTATTCTGTTAGTGGAAGTAAAATTGAAAAAAAAGAGGGAAGAGAAGAAAAAGAAACGTCATTTTTAGATGTAGACTCCAGGGTCCTTTTATCCCTTTCAACCCCTTTTTTATTTTCTGAATCAAATGTAGATGAGGTCACCACACAATAGTGGAATGGACAGCAGAACAGGCTGTGGCTGTGAGAAACACCCAGCAGATCAATCTAAATCAATTACAGGAGCACAGGCCGGTAAATCTGAATTGCACTGACACAATTAATATAATAACTGGTTTCCACAGGATAGGAAGGGCCTTTCAGGAAACACTATAAATGTGTTTCGGGGGGTGTCGGTATGCTGGAATCAGCTCAAAGCACTAGGGGAGCAGGGTACTAGCTGGAGTGGAAGTGATTCCATAAGTGTATTTCATGGTAGCACAGGGCTAAAAGGCAGAGGGGCAACGGGAGGGCAGAGGCATGGTGGACAGCTGGTAGGTGGTAAATATGCCAAAAATGGTCTTTAGGGAGGGAATAAAAAAAGGAACGGGTGAAGGGGGGGGGGGGCAGAAAAGTGACTCCTAACTTAATCAACTCCTCATCCCTGCTAAGAAAGTAGCATCAGGCGTTATTGTCAAACATGGATTTCCCATGGACTTTCACAGTCACAAGGGTCTTTGTGCTCTGTTAAAAGCTGGGGGAGCACAAAAATGACAAGCTGGGATGGGAACGCCGCTGCTGTTCTCTCCCACTCTGATTTCTCTATTAAAAACCAATGGAACACCATAAATCTGGTTAAGATCGTATTCATGGCCTTGCACTGGTTCCCATACGAGTGCTGTTTTATATATAGTCAGTGCCCAGCTGTACTGTTCTTTGTTACCTTGAGAAGGTTGTAGAGGTAGCATAAGGCTTATCTTATCTTATGTTGGAGGCTTGGGTTATAAAAGAGGTAGATGGGTATTTGCATACAGTACATAGAAAGTGCCCATGTATTAAGCTGACGATACGTTCACTTTGATGCATCTCAAGAGTTTTGCTAACTGCAACCTCAGAACTAGTGGATTTAGACAATGCAGAGTACAAGCAGGTCAGTGTTCATTACAGAAACAAACTTTAGTAGTTTCCAGTTTAATATTACGGACCCTTATAACCATTGCCCAAAATACTGACGAATGAGAACGGCTCATACATTTTCAGACAGTAAGTTCATACTACAGGGCCCAAAACTAAATTCACTCCCCCAAAATTATTTTAGAAGCATCTATTCACAAAATGTCAAAAATCATTAACACATCCTTCACTACAATGGTTCTTGATTGCTAACAAATAGGTAACAGCTTCAGACCGTACTGTATTTGTTGTGCTTATATAGCACCATCCAGTTTCATAGTACTTGGAAGAGATATTGTACAACTTATAATACAGTAAAGTATGATACAAATAACTTTTTTATTAATGACCTGGAAGTTGGCATAGAGAGCAAAGTCTCCATCTTTGCTGATGACACAATGAGCCTCATGCTATAAACAGCGATAAGCCATTTATAGCCAAAAAAGCCTACAGCGATTCAGTAAACCCCAATAAGCCGGCGATATGAGCAAAAATCGCCAAACGCGTGGCGATAAGCCACTTATCGCCAGTTTCTCAAACTCGCTCAATTCTAGTATCCCTCAGCTTATCGGGGCTGATCACAGCTCTAGAATTGAGATTTCCTCTCCAAATCATCCAGCCAGAAAAAGTTGTCAAGAAGGTGGTGAGAAGCTTGACGTCACAAAATCCAACATTGCTGCCGTCACATGGTACTTCAGCCAATCAGATTGGGGATATAGTTCTGACAATCTGATTGGCTGAAGTACCATGTGACGACAGCCATGTTGGATTATGTGACGTCATGTTTAAGGGAAATGAAGCACAACCATTCTGATTGGCTGGCTTCAGTCCCTTTACATGACGTCACATAAAAAAAAAGGGCACATGGTTTTCTCAGCCAGTCACATGGCGTGGCAAGCATTTGTCACTCAAATGTGACGTCACAGGCCATATTTAAGGCCGTGACGTCTCATTTGAGCTCAAGAAGCCGACGGGTTAACATTGTGGATTTAACATGGAGTTTTTGGATTAACAGATGAAGACAGAAGATAAAGAAAATAAAGAAATAATCACAGATGAAGACAGAAGAAGATGAGAGAAGACTAAAAAAAGAAGAATTTTGTTACCTGTTCCAGATCTTCACGGTGGATGGCGTTGGATTGTGTTTCGTGACGTCACGGTACAAGAGATTGCTGATTCCCCAGGATTAGGAGTGCCAACGCTTCTAAAGGTAAGATAAAGGTAAGATAAATATTGAATGTATGTACTTTTATTTTTACAGGTGTTTTTTTATTTTTTTAATGTTTTTCATTGCCCATTGACTGCTAATGTATTAATTTGTGCCTGTTTAGGGCCAAATGCATTTATTCTATTGACTGTTACATTCTCTATTTCTGTTTATTGTTTAGATTAAATTGTTTTGAATTGTGATGGCTTGTTTATTGTTTTTTTTTTACATATTTGTTAGTGTTTTTATTTAATAATGTATTTTGTTGGCTACTGGTTTTAATTTTGTTTGGCTAGTGGTATGATTTATGTAATTGATTGCTTAGTGGTTTTAATTATTTTCTTGAATGCCTAGTGGTTTAATTTCTTAAATTGATTGGCTAGTGGTTTTATTTAGGTAATTGCTTGGTTGGCTAGTGCTTTAATTTTTGTTTCTGGGTGTTTAGGTGCTTGTTGTATATGTTTTATTATTGTGTATTTTGGATATTGATGCTTTTGTATTAGGGTGACCATTGACTGCTATAGTAGCTAATCATGCCCATGTTGTATGGGTATGATGTACTACTATGCCAATCAATGGGTACAGGGTGGGTATAGTGGGTACGGGGTGGGTGATTAGGCCACCCGGGTGGGTAGTAGGGGAGGGTGGGTTAACCCCTTAATTACTATAGCGGTTATTTACCGCTAATGTAATTAGGCGGTTAGGGGCCATTAGATTGTATTTTTGAATGTATTCTTGCTGGCAGTGGAGGACATGGCCCTGCAGTATGCTGACGAGGATAACCTTCATGATGGCAGAGGTAAGTAGAACGGTTTTTATTTACTTTATTTATGCTGCCTGGTTAATGTTTTGTTTAATAATGGGCAAATGATCTATTATTCATATCTGGATAATAGTTAGTTTTCAAATTACTGTACTGTATGTGTTTGGGGGTTAGGTGTATTTATTGAAATATAGGCCATCTTTATTTTTTTTTACAACACGAATGGTACCGCAGTCCAGCGGGGACCCACGGGGACCACCCGAGGACCCTCGTGGGGAACACCCAGGTACCCCTGCTGGCCTATGTTATCAATCATGTGTTCAAATAAATAAATAATGGTTTTATGTGGGGGCACAGGGGGTGGGTTGTGTAGTGGTGCTTACTACATATTTTAATTTTGATTTTATTACCAGTGTAGATGAGCAGTGGTCTCCGTAGCAGAACCTTGTTGATTTGAAGTCCGGAGACCCCCTGCTTCCCGAGATACAGGCCCCATTATGGGGTGTCGGTATCTCCTATGTATGTAAATGTCCCGCATCATGTGACTGGGACATTTCAATGCATAGGAAATACCGGCACCCCATAGCGGGGCCTGTATCTCGGGAAGCAGAGCGTCCCCAGACCTGAAAACAATGTGGTTCTGCTTCAGAGATCCCCTGCTACAATACACTAGTAATAAAATGTAAATTATATATATTTTTATTTCGTTTGAGATTTGCGCAGGGAGCTACTGTACGTCTCTCTCTCTGCAGCAAAATCAACTCACCGGGTGAACCCTTTTCAGAGGGCCGATCATCACGTCGTCGGCTACTCGCCATGTTTGCAAATGTTGCTATCACTGATATTCGGGGCTTTCTGCATACAATGATAGCAACGCTGTCAAAAATGGCGAATTAAAAACCCTGGCGATTTTTCCTATCGGACTTTACTGCATGAGGCCCTAAATTGTGTAAGGTAGTAAAATCAGAGCAGGATGTAACTTCCCTCCAGAAGGACTTGGCTAGACTGGAAACTTTGGCAGGTAAATGGCAGACGAGGTTTAATACAGATAAATGTAAGGTTATGCATTTGGGAAACAAGAATAAACAGATGACTTACAAATTAAATAGGGATACATTTGGGGAATCCTTAATGGGGAAGGATTTAGGAGTGCTTGTAGACTGCAGGCTTAGCAATAGTGCCCAAAGTCATGCAGTAGCTGCAAAGGCAAACAAGATCTTGCATTAAACGGGCAATGGATGGAAGGGAACTAACCATAATTATGCTCCTTTATAAAGCATTAGTAAGACCACACCTTGAATATGGAGTACCATTTTGGACACCACTCCTTACAAAAGAGATTATGGAACTAAAGAGTGCAGAGAAGAGCCACCAAATTAATAAAGGGGATGGACCATCTGGCTTATGAGGAAAGGCTAGCTAAATTAGATTTATTTACATTAGAAAAGAGGCATATAAGAGGGCCTATGATAACTATATACAAATATATTCAGGAACAGTACAAGGAGCTTTCAAATGAACTATTCATCCCAAGGACAGTAGAAAGGAGACGGGGTCATCCCTTAAGGTTGGAGGAAAGGAGATTTCACCAGCAACAAAGGAAAGGGTTCTTTACAGTAAGGGCAGTTCAAATGTGGAATTCATTACCCATGGAGACTGTGATGGCAGATACAATAGATTTGTTCAAAAAAATGTTGGACATTTTTCTTGAAACGAAAGGTGTACAGGGATATACCAAATATGTAAACATTAGAAGGATGTTGATCCAGGGAGTAATCTGATTGCCAATTATTGGAGTCAGAAAGGAATTAATTTTTCCCCTTAAGAGATATCATTGGATGATATATCACTGGTTTTTTTTTGTTTACCTTCCTCTGGATCAATATACTGTAAGTACGGATATAGGATAAAGTATCTGTCGTCCAAATGTAGCATAGGTTGAACTTGATGGTCGCATGTCTTTTTTCAACCTCATCTACTATATAACTACTATGTAACTATGTGTAACACGGTTTCCCCCCCCCCCCCCTTACCTCACTTAGGGTCCCAGGCTGGGGAATAGGCATATTACCAGGTGTGTGTAGTGCCCTACCTGTAGGCTTGCAGGAGTACTGAGTAGTCTGTCAGATGGTGAGGAGACAGGAACAGGACTGGCTCGGACAGGTCTCTGGGTTCTTCTGGGTTCTTCTGTATTGTGTCAGCGCCTCCAGCTGTGATGGAACCCACAGGGAGTGTGGGTGTCAGCCTGCCCAGGAACTGACACCAGAGGCAGAGGTATCTTTGAACGGATTTTATTGTAAGGGCAAGCTGCAGCAGCTCTTCCTTGCAGCACATCATCTTCTCCACTAGCCCCAGGAATTCTGGAAGGTGCATACCCGTCAGTAGGGCTCTGATCCATGTGGTCTCTAGGCCAGCCGGCCTAGAGTGAGCATGCTTGCCCCGCCATGGGGAAGTTTGACAGCTCCATCCTCTCTCCTTGAGGAGCCACAGCCAAAGACTCTCTCTCCCTCCTCACTCTCTGAAGAGCAGAGGGGAAGACCTCCTCACTCCCTGAGGAGCAGGGGACAAAGACCACTAACTTTTGACTACTCCCCTAGAAAACTCTGGAAGGGGCAGGCTCATGGACTGTACCCACCTACAGGGGGGCTGTGCACAGGCCATGAGTCACCACCTACCTTCCTTCACTTTCAAGGGAAGCAGAAGGGGAGTCACTGCCCCATAGATTAACCTGCTAATGCCTGGAACTTAACAGGACTTACATACATTATGTGGAGAGAAACAGGTACTTATGGAACATACCCTGTTTTATATGTAAATAAGTGTATACAAGTAAATATCGGTGAAAAATAGTTCTTCCCTCACAGAGTATATTCAGCAGACCCCAGTGAATATATTTATTTATATACAGTATGGGTGAAATACTGCTATAAACTGTAGTGTGAAAAACAACACTAATCAGTGCACATCCGATGTACCTTAAACTATTATGATGTATCCCAAGCAATCCATGCTACTAGACACAAAAACAGCTCATAGATGTCTGTGTGCTCATTTGCATGTAATTTCCCAGAATCCCTGGCTGCAGTGGAAGCACTGTATGCTAAGAGATAATGTTGAAAGGCAGGGTTGAAATCCTGTCTGAGACATATGAATGTGCCCACAAATTATATTTTTATTAGGTGCCCTTTGAAATTGTTGAACCCACTTGAAAACCGTTTTCTCAATTTTCCATCCCAGACAATCCAAGTCCCCATAAGACCAGGTTATTTAGGATACATAAAAATGCAATCTTCCAAAGACATCATAAGGCATTGCAGTGTTAAGACATTTACACTTAGGAAGCAATGTAGTATGTTGTATGCAGCTTACGTATTTATTTTAAATTCAGAACGTTTCTTTTTAAAGAAAAAAAAATCATCTGAAAGAGATGAATGAACATGAATGAATGGGTGCATCCCAACAAGCTCCAAGCACCAAATGTGCATTATTTCATCTGTAGATACCAAGTTGGCCAGTGGGAAGGTTGGAGCTGCCTGAGATACATGCTATCTGCACTATACAGAATAAATAATCTCCAAAGGACAGGGCCAATAATGCACAGGGTGGAGGAGAAGGTGGCATGTCAAAGAACCCCCAGCCGCTCAACCAACAGCTCACTGCAGACACCCACCACCACTCCCCCTTACCAAGGTCCTACCTCGGACAAGCAGTGAAAGCTTGCTCTGTGATTTGTAAAATTTCAGGCATTCATTTAAAATTATGGGCATTTCGGTCCGATTTATGTCCTTTAATTCCAAATTCTGTTTTCTTTCCTAAACATAATGCACTGTTCACTGTTAATGGATGTTGATTTATTTACAGGCTTCTGAAATTCTGCTTCTGTTTCCCAGAGTTGAAACTGGAGCTTGCTGTAGGGGGACTATATTTTGTGGGCGTAAATACTTCAGTCACCTATAGAAAAGTGACTTTCAAACTTATTTATTTGGTGACGCCCTCAGCTGATTTTCTAAATTTATGCCACACTCCTATGCCTTTTATGTCGTATTAAAGAGCTTTTTTAAATTCATGTTCCTATAGTTTTGGGTTGCTTATTAGTTAGTATTTTAATTCCTAATTCCCCCCCACCACCCATTTTAGAGTTCTTTCTTTTCTTTTTTTCACATTTTGCTGATACATCGGGATAATATGGCACCACCGTTGTGTAACAAAATCATAGGGAGATGCTTTTTCAATATTAAAATAGTCAAAATAACCTATTACTTTTTGCAGCAAGGAATCTAAAAAGTAACTCCATTTACATGTCCACACATGCAACTTGACCAGGGGAACATGTGTATGACATATGGATGTACTAGAGTCTTCCTTTGCATGGCAAAGTTAATCTTAACTTCAGGAATGACAATCCTCTTTACTTCAGGACTGAAAATTCTAGTACCTAAATCCTCTTATCTTAGAATAACAGCTAAGGAATTTGAGTCAGTATCATTGTCTCTCTATTACCTATATTTTGGTGTGACTTCAAATTCCTGGCTTGTCCACATGAGGAAACTGTTAACAGCGATCTGATTGTCACAGGTCACTAGGGTCTTAAAAAGTGGCAAACAGAAAAAAATTGCAAACCCATATATAAAATAAATTAGTAGAGGGTCTTGTGGCAACCTGTAATGATCGTGCTCGCCACAAACTGGGACCGGACCACGGGGCTGAGGTGGGGAAGTGAATACACTGACCTTAGGCCACGGAGTCAGGTCCGGAGTGTGGATTCCATGGTCAGAGGTAGCCAGGTCAGGATTGGAGAAGGCAGGGTAATCCGTAGACATGCCGGGGTCAGGGCTGGAGAAGGCAGGGTTAACGATATCCAAGCTGGGGTTCGTCAACAGGAAGACAGGTGCGTAGCACTTCAGCGTAGAAGCTTCCTCGTAGGAATGGCCTCTGCTTGAAGAACGAGAGCAGCCCATAATGAAGGCCTCTGCAAGGGAGAAATGCAGACAGGCCTCAGGAACAGCGATGCTGGCCTCTGCAAGGAGAATGTGCAGGGCTCTGCACGAGGAATATGCAGACAGGCAACAGTAACAACGAAACTTAGTGCTGGGGACTCCAGCGCTTCAGCACGAATAAAACAGTAAGGATAAGGTGGAGGTGTTAGTGGCAAACACCGTTACATCCAAGGAGCAGCAACTTCCTGGAGGAAAGGCAGCAGATAAATAGCACAGGAAGCCAATCAGGCCAGAGCTGCACAGGAGGCAGCAAGAAGCAGGTGATACCTGATTGCAGGTTTAGGGAGGGCTTGGCTGGAAACTGAATAGCTCGGTAAGGATGAGTTCGAACCAAACCCAGGAGCGGAATCCTTACACAACCTGAGGCCATCGTACCTCCATCCCAGTATGCGGATGTCCAGGAGCCCTGCAGTTCTGGACACAGAGAGACAGACCAGGGAAGCTGTGCGCACGGAGGACGTGCAGCTGTGACGCGACCAGAGCTAGGTTGAGTGTGCTTCAAGCCACTCACTGCAATATACCAGTGGGAAAAGTGTGAGTGTTATCCCTCCCCCTCTGTGGTGTGTATAATTTACAAGTGTGGCCATGCCATCTGTGGCTACTAGTTTGCTTCCCTCCTGGCAGTAAACCCAGGTACAAGCAGGCCTTGCAAGTAGTTGATATGGGGTTTTCCCCCTCCTTGGTACTGCACTTGCGTGATAGCGGTAGGCAGTGACATCAGGCCTTGGCATGACCAATCAGGAGTTAGACCTGATGCGCTCCTCCTGGCTGTACTTAAGGGCAGGTACCGCCTAAATTTAGGAGTGCCTTTCCCCACTTGTGGAAGGCAGGTCACACATCGGAGAGGCTGAGTATTGGGCCTTCTCCAGTCCTCTTCCCTCCAGGGGAGAGTTAGTGTGGACATACCTCTGCCTCTGCTAGGGAGGCTGGGAAGAGCTAGGACGGCTGTGGGTGCCCTTGGCCTGTAGTGACGGTCCAGGGACCATCCTTCAGTGGTATCTGAGAGTTACTGCATCGGGCAGAAGCCTGCTTGTTACTGTGCTGTATAGAAGATATAATAAACCGTTCCTATTGTTATACCTCCGGCCTGGTGTGTGACCTTACTGGGGGGAGAGATAATTATTCTACCGTGGGAAATCACCTTCAGTTCCTGGAGCCTACGGCAGATGGAGGCGCTGCACTGCTAAAGAATATGTAGGGAATGAACCCCAGAAGCCTAGTCCTGTGTTCCACTACCACCGACAGATGACTCAGCCCTCCTGTTACCAGCAGCTATCATGCACCACATGATCAGTAATGGCCAAATCTCCCACCGGGTGGGGTAAACACCGTTATACAAGCAAAACGTTAATGCACTATTGCATTTCTATATATTTTTTTCTCCGTATGAGGTTCAGTAATGGATCCATTACTTCATCTTTATTCTGCCCAAACGAAAGAAATTGCTGTGTGAAACCAGGGCCTATTTGATCTTCACAGGGTTTGTTCACACATACTAATCACTATTCATCCAGTTTGCACCGTGGATAACTATTGCTTGCTTCTTAAAAAATATATATCCTTTTTATCTCAACCTTGAGTTCTCTACCATTTTTCCCCACATGGCATCGATCCATCATTCATGCAATACTTTTGCAGGGACATCTCATTAGTTTATCAATAAGTTATTTAAAGTTCCTAAATAGTTCATGAAAAACTGAAATTAATTTCCTACTTACTACAAAATGTGACATTAACAACATAACCTTTGCAGTGCTGATGGGTTCCTCCTGCACGTCCAGTCACGTGATCACTCCAGCTGTGACCGCGACCAGGCACTGGAATCCGCATTGATTCGGCCGGTGGCGCCGTCAAATCGGTCAGAACGATCTGCAACTAGAAAGTGAGCCCATGTCGCAGCTGGTACGTCACAACATGCCGCACCAAGTATGTCAGACAGGCACTATAACGGTTCATTTAAAATGAAAGATGGTAACGGTGTTCACATATGCCATTGAATAGATGCCCAAAAGGAGCACTCACAGTGTTCCTTTGATAAATGCCACAAGTGCACAGGCAAGTCAGTGTAACAGTCTGATACAGCATATAAAGAAGTACTAGCACTCGTGTGGTTTTATGCAAACTGAGTTGGCAATTGCATAAATGCAATCAACAGCTTCAATAGCGCAACACCATGTGAGCGTCAGTAGTTGTTATTCACATGTCCTTGTACATTTCTATCTTTCAATAATCTGCAACTCCAAATAGCGTGTTAACAAAAAAACTCAAAATCACGTCCTTATTGGATTTTCCCTGCAAGGTTATATGAGCCCCCCCCCCCCCCTAAGCAAATCTGCTGAGAAACCGAGATGAGCGAATTGTGGACATTCACAGCAGGTAAAAAAAAAACCATTATTACATTGCCAGAAGGGGTGCAAAATATAGGCTTGCTGGCCCCTCTGGTGGCGAAGGGGCTAAACAAGAAAATCTTTATGATCAACAGTGGATTGTACCTTGAAGGCCCTTAGTCAATGCGATGAAGAAGGTTTTAGCCCTACTTTATATGATTGGACATGATCTCTTCTCCAGCACTGGGAAGCGGCTTCATACTGTAGTATCAGCAGGGACCTAAGTGGGGGAATGTCCTGCTTCTGTGAAGGTAGTGGTTACAATTTTATTTTCAAACCCAAACCTAAGCAAAAACTGGTTTAGTTTTGTTCTTATACTATAGGTTTTAATAAACTATGTAAAGCTTCCATCCAATAATAATAATATTTCTTCCAAGTTTCAAGTTTCTTGGCTCCATTGTCTAGGGTCAATTGTTCTTTGCAGCCCTGGACAACTAAGTTTGTTGACGATTAATAACATCACCTCCTGGAAAGTTGCCAATATCATTAGATACCATGTACCATACATACACATACATGTGTATACACATACATGTAGAGTAGGCAAACATATGCTCTAACACAAGTTATTTTAACGTATTGGATGCAAAGCTACTCCTATGTCACATTGCAAGCCTGAAAGACCTACAGCAAATAACTAAGGTATAGAGTTAAAAGCAAGAGCCAAGCTCCCCCAACATGTTAATCTACTTGAATGTAAACACCAAGCTTCATTTGCTGCAGAGGAAATGCTTTGGTCATTTAGACTTCTCACCTGGATGCAATAGCTACTGTAGACCAGCCTTTGAGAACCTGAGACCATCACCCCACCTTCTCTCTAAGCCACCCTTTGGTAATTCATCTTCACAGCTGCCAGTGGGCCTCCTTAGGTCTGCATCTCAACGTGCCACCAGGGTGCCAATTCCCAGCAAGGATCTCAGTGAAGGGTGCCGGCTCCTTTGATCTCCAGACACCTTTCCATTAAAGAGAGTTGAGGATGGAAGAAGGTGAAGATTCCCAGTTCATCAAGGAGGTGTTGATTCTTTCCAACTCATTAATTCTCCCACATCACCCGAGGAAAGTGATGGGAAAGAGTTGCTGTGAAAAAGGCAGCTTCACACTACAATAACCCGGCATTCTTATTGTTAATTAGCTCTCAGAATTGTCATGTGCCTTGGTGTGTGTGCTTGCACTGCACAAGTGCTAATTCTAATTCACACCTCTGTGCAAGTAACAGGGATTGTATCCTTTAACCATTTCCTTGATGGGCTACCTTTAGTTGGTCTTCTTCATTCTAATAACATGTATCCCCTGGGGGGAGAAAACCTAGAGTCATTCCTTAAGAAAACCCATGTGAGATAGTTGGGGGCTCAATAAAAGTAGTGAAAGATATTTTATCAAACAGCAAAATAACAATCACTGCAGTTTTCCCCTCCCCACAGGGATCAACTAATATTTCAACCTTATCAGTCTAAGAAAATTCAATACACTACGATTAAAAGTCTCTACTGATGGTTTAAGAATCATTTTGGTATCAGAATAATTGTTTTCTTAGTGTTTACTTTGAATTGCTTCCCTTGTGATAGCATCTGAGCTTCTCAACTGCCTAAATAATAGGTGATGGCCCAAAACATTTAGACAGAGCAGCTCTCATTAAGTGATATGCCGAAGTTGGTCACTGTATTGTATGTCTTTATTTATATAGCGCCATTAATGTACATAGCGCTTCACAGTAGTAATACAGAGGGGTAATCAAATAACAGATAGCATAAATAACAGGTCATGGGAATAAGTGTTTCAGACATAAAAGTAACATTAAGGAAGAGGAGTCCCTGCCCCGAGGAGCTTACAATCTAATTGGTAGGTAGGGAGAACGTACAGAGACAGTAGGAGGGAGTTCTGGTAAGTGCGTCTGCAGGGGGCCAAGCTTTATGTATCATGTGTCTAGTATTATCCACAGTGCTATTCATATGCTCACTGTGGCACAGATCTGATCCCATTCATTGCTTGACGGCAATTGCAGGGCAAATATATCATTTTCATGAACTGCCTATATATTTAGTTTCTTCTAGAGGTTATAGAAGCGCTGCTCAACCTTTTGCTGTGTGACTGACAGCTTTATATTAGGATCCCTGACTTTTTCCTAGTATATTACTACTCAAAAGATAACACATATCCATCTATCACACCCATATCCGTACACCCCTTTTTATTGAGCAGGTCTGAAATGCAGGATGCTGCTGGTCTAGTAGCAAAGGAGTTCATTTGAAAACTAAAATGTAGTGAGGATCCAGCAAGCTGCCGAGGCTGAATAATTTGCAGCCATATGGTGTCCGAGTTAGATCCATAAAAACAACAACAACAAATATAAAATCGGCCAGTCTGTCGCCCTATCCAACCCAATCTGGTTGCACCATTCCGTTCTCTATCTGTTGTAGCCAATTTTAGTCATTTTATGATTATGCATTTACATTTAAGCCTGTCAATTCTACTGTTTGGCTTTATGAGCATCCTAGTGGGACCATAACGAATGAAGGTATTTAACCCGATAAGCCTCTTAAATATGACACATAAAACTATCAATATGTCAATATCTTATATACCACATGGCAGACTAGAAAGACAAGCTGTTGCAATTCTGTGAGCCCTTTTTACAGCAAGTGGCACAGTATCAGTCCCTGGTAAGGCCCGTGGTGAGCTGAAATCAGCAGTTCTCTGCCGTGGAAGTAACATGCTTGGAAGTTTGGTCATTGTAAGGTGCTACGAGGAGCAAGTGGAGGCCACGCTGCCTTACTCTTGAACTTCTTAACAGCGTGTTACATTGCTGGACCCTAAAGACAAAGGGCCATATCTACTAAGCAGTGCAATGCCATAAGACACCTTACATTCCATTCAAGTGAATGGGCCACAGGGTGTCTTCCAGCGCTGGAAGGTATCGTTTGAAATAGCACCACTTTGTATTTATCGGCCAAAGTCTTATTTATCAAAACGTCTCCCAGCTGCAAAAGTGGAATAATAAACTGTCCATAAAAAGGATGTATGAATTAAATTCAAACTTTGATGTCCAAGATTAATGCGCCTAATAATGTGTAGGGTGGGGGGACGCTGAAGCTTTAACACTGGTGTGCCAGTGGCCCATTTCATGTACCCATCATAGCACTATCCTCATTTTTTTTAGAGGTGGACCCTTCCCTTCGGTCTGAATAACGTCGACATCATATGATTGCTCAGGAAGTGTCGGAGGGGGGTGTGGCGACATAGGCGACAGGACCCTACAGCAGTGAAGGGTTTCGTTTGCTTTTACTTGCAAAGATCTTTAACTCAGGCTTATTGTACAAACTGCACAATAGAGAAGGCAGGGGCGCTAGGGAATTAACCATGAACAAAATGGATAGGAAGTATAAAGTGACCCACTCAGGCCCATATAAACTGAATGGTGCTAAGCCTTAAGGCACCTTATTTGTTTGAATTGGTTATTAGATGTGGTCCTCAGTAAGCTCTTTTGCATTTTATTTCCCAGCAGTGCCGTCTGCAGGTTAACCACTGCATGACAGGGGTAAAAGCTTGTTTTGGGGATCAGTGGATGGGTAATTGGAAGCATTGGCTTCTTTTCCTCTCAAAGTTTAAAAGATACTCATCTGTCTCATCCTTTGATGGTTATGTTTTTTTTATAGAGGTCAGATCAGCTAAATCTCCCCATCTTTTTGTCCCAGACCTAGTCTTATTTTTTTCTTCTCTCCTACAGTCATTTATTTCTGCTGAGCACCCATGGGAACATTGAACATACTTGTTGAACCGAGAAGCCAC
The DNA here is from genome assembly GCF_040206685.1 of Ascaphus truei. Classification (NCBI taxonomy): domain Eukaryota; kingdom Metazoa; phylum Chordata; class Amphibia; order Anura; family Ascaphidae; genus Ascaphus; species Ascaphus truei. The sequence goes on along the minus strand of NC_134486.1, from coordinate 234,328,202 downwards.
AAAGCCTGCTGGGAGCTCCCTTCACCATGTCATTGCCATGGTGTTAAATTGAATTAGTTTTACAATGCATGCCATGTCCTAGCAATACAAGCAACTTTCCCACAGCTGGGAAAAAGGAAAGGCGGGTGTGTGGGGCTGGCCCGAGGTGGAAGGAAATGTGAGAATTATTGAGATTACAGAGACAATCAAGGACCCAAATGGACCCAATCTTGACCCTAATCTCAGCACCCAGCCCCTTTGAGGATTGGGAAACACTGTTTAGCAGAACCCCAGCAACAGAAAGGTTCATTTGGTTGCAAAATCTACTGACCGATATGTTTTTCTTTTAGTGCACAAATGCTAGGGAACAGAATCAAACTGAAGTTAGTTTTTGTTCATTTTGATTTCCTTTTTAAATAGTGTACAATATAAATGTGAATTAATTGCCATGGATTTTGGACAACCTTATATTTAAAACTCCGCAAATTCACTAATGTGGCAATATGTGTAAAAAGTGATATGTAGGCTGTAGTAATCTTACATCTTTTTACAGTGTAACTCCCAAAAATGCCAGCTTACTGGGCCAATACAAGTGAACTGGGTATTTTTATTAGCATTTCCATGACAAAAGACTCACTCAGTCAGCCACACTCACCTGCTCAATTATGTGATTCAAAGATGGCACGGTAACACATTTTTTTTTGTAGAGTAAAGTTGGACCACGAACCGGGTTAACGGAGAAAATAGTAACATTACAGACATATTATTCTTTAATGCCACAGAACGACTTTCTTATCATTTCGAGTGGAATGAAATTGAAAAGGAATCACTACACCTGTAATGTATGATGTAACATATGTTCCCCTCCCCTCTGGGAGATTTCACTGCTACATGGTGTGGTGGCTGCTGGCTCACAGTAGATCTGAGTCTCCAGCGGTGTTGTGGAGGAGGTCAGAACAGGCTTCTGGGGTAACAACTGATTCGTACTCACGGTGACAGCGCCTCCATCTCTTGTAGGCCCCAGGGATGTGGGGGACAATCCCTACAGGGGAACTTATTTACCCTTCCCCTGATAGATTGCAGTCTCAGGCAGGAAGGTATAGTAAAACACTGGAACACTTTATTAGCACACTGCAGATCTTACAGCTTCACGACAGCAAGCAATTCTTAGGGCCTTCAGCCTCAGGATGTACCCTGGACCTTCACTCCAAGCCAGGGAGCCCTGAACCAGTCCTTGCTCTTCCCTTACTTCCTGGTGAAGTAAGAGGTATAGTCTCCCACTCCACTCCCATTGGGGAGGGAGTACAAACTGACAGAGCCCTGCACAGTTGTTGGGGTAGACCAGCCTCTCTCAAGGGTAGAGACAACACTGAATTTGGGGTGTGCAGCCCCTTAAGTACAAGAAAAGCAGGAACCAGGTCTGAGTCCATGATTGGACACCAGGCCTAGTTGCATCGCCTCCCCTGTGACTCACTGAAGCTGCTGGAAGTGGGGGAAACCCAGGATTAGTTCTGGAAGGCCTGCTCTTACCAGAGCTTACTGCAAGGAGAAGGACAGGCTGGTAGCCAGAAACCAGCCATGGCTACATACAGCTTTGTGCAAACATCAAAAGTTGGTGGACTTGTCTAAAATGAAAGTAGATTGTACATTCTGCGGGGCAAATACAGTATTCCTGTTGTCCTCTGTTCATGCTTATGACAGAAGAGCTATTTACCTTTTGTACAGTGCTAGCTCTGTATACAGCGCTTTATATAGATAGTAATAATAAAAAAGACATACTGTATATTCCAGTTTCTGTAATACTAACAGTATATTCCACTGTATCAAGTTCATCATATATAAAAGTAATCGTTGGTATAGAAGGGATTCTCTGTTCTGAGGAGCTTACCATCTAAGTGGTGTTTTAGGAGCCATAACGAGACAGTAGGAGTACATGTAAGTGCCTTGGTTTATATTTTACCTTTGCTATATAGTTTCCCTATGTTATTTATTTCCTTTTCTTTAAATATTGCTGAAAACAAATATTTTGCTTTATCGCATAAATAGAATATACACTTGTATAACTGTAATGATATATGCATACTGTAAAGTACTGGGACATATACAAAACATTGCTAAAAACATCATAATGTGGCAACAAGATCCATAGTGCAGTACAACGTATGTGAAAGATTGACTGAAAATACAACTTCTAAAAACATTAACATGTACTAGTTCAACAAGCAGAGAAGACACTATATATATCCTAGTTTTCTACCCGGCTTCGCCCGGGGACTGTAATATTGATTGAATACATTGTATAAAAAAAATCATTGTAATGCCTGCTACTGCTTCCATGCCCGCCTCCGCCGCTGGCTCCTGCAGCCTAGTGATATGGGATCATCCCCAGCAGACGCAGGCGAGCGTCCGGGTGTGGATCGGGCAGCGGGGGTGTGCAGCGGGGACCGGGGGGGTGGAGTGTGAGCAGCGGGGTCTAGGGGGGGGGGCAGCTGGGACCGGGGGGGGGGGGGTGCAGCGGTGAGCGGGTGTGTGCGCAGCGGGGTACGGGGGGTGCACAGTGGGGACTGGGGGTGTGCACAGCAGGGACAGAGACACACACACAGCCCCGATCCAGGCAAAGACACGCCCCCTCCCATAGTAGCCACGCCCACCCCGCCCCCGCTCTAACATTTTTACTGGACAGCCAAGGGAAACTTAGAATGTCCATAATTTGGGAGGTGAGTCACATTGGAAGCTCAAAATAGTTGCGTTGACCTACAAATCCGCAGCAGAATGTCCAGTGAAAGTTTCGTTGTGCTACGTGCTGCCATTTCTGAGATTTCGATGCTTCGGACATACAAACAAATAAACAGACGGAATCCAACTTAGAATTACACTACCGACACACTTTATTAAAGTGTGGCCGGTTCCGCAAGCCGGGAGATTTCCCGGCTTGCTAGTGGCCGCCCCTCGGCGTGCCGCGCGTCACCGACGCGCGGTCACGCGTCATCGGGAGCCTGCGCCCCCTGCACGCGAGTCCAGGGCTCCCCGAGGGAGCCCTGGTGTCCCGCGATGTGGGGGACGGCGGCAGGGGGTTCCGGGGGACCCGGCGGACCCGGCAGCGGGAGGGAGAGCGCCCCGATCGGAGGGCGCTCTTCCGCTGCTTCGGCGCGCGCCCGGCACCCTCCGGCACGCGCCAGTTTACTGCTGCGGCCGAGAACGGGCAAATGCTCGAATAAACTCGGCCGCAGCAGTATAGTATAGATAGCAAATAAAAAGATCACTTGTGAGCGCATACACATGTCTTAGACAGGTCTGCAACCCTGCCTTTCACCATTATCACCTAGCAGACAGTGCTTCCACTGCACCAAGGGATTCTGGGAAATAACATGCAAATGAGCACACCGTGTCACTGTTTACCTGAAATCCATTTTTACATGGAACCCTTATAAGCTAATGCTCGCTGTTAACATAACTTTTAAGCACAGCATGGGAATCAGATGCAAATCCAGAGAAACCACTCACAGACATGTTTCGACCTTAATGGGTCTCATCAGTGTGAGGTTGGTTGTACTGGCTCTGCAATTTTCATGGCTGTAGGATTTACCATACACATTTTAAGTTATGGTGGTACGACAAGAAACCTCCACCACATAGCATATAGCAATATTTACTCTTTTCTATATGCTATACGGTGGAGGTTTCTTGTCGCCTTTTTCACCCACATAACTTAAAATGTGTATGGTATATATCTATACATATATATATATATATATATATATATATATATATATATATATATAGCTGCAGTGGAAGCGCTGTATGCTGGGTGACAATGGGGAAAGACAGGGTTGCAGACCTGTCTAAGACATGCAAATGAACATACAGTAATATTTACAGTTGCTTTATGCTTTACTGTGGAGGGTTTTTGTCACTTTTTTACCCACCATAACCTTAATGACAGTGGTGATTACCTAGTCTAGTCTCAAACCTGCTTGCCATTAAGACCAGCCTCACACTGATGATACCCATCAAGGTTGAAACATGTATGTGAGTAGGTCTAATGGCTTTGCATTTCATCCCAGCCTCTGTTTAAAAGTTGTGTATAAAACAGCATGCAGTGGCTTGAGGATTGGCTTGTGTAATACGAGCTTGAGACAAAAGGTGGCACTGAGTGCTCATTTGCATGTCATTTCCCAGAATCCCTTGCTGCAGTGGAAGCGCTGTATGCTGGGTGACAATGGGGAAAGACAGGGTTGCAGACCTGTCTAAGACATGCAAATGAACATACAGTAATATTTACAGTTGCTATATATATATATATATATATATATATATATATGCAAATATAACTGTATGCAGTTATATTTGCATATTTGCTTTGCTGTGGAGGGTTTTTGTCACTTTTTTTACTCACCATAACTTTCATTTTCATGGCTGTAGGATTTACCATACACATTTTAAGTTATGGTGGTACGACAAGAAACCTCCACCACATAGCATATAGCAATATTTACTCTTTTCTATATGCTATACGGTGGAGGTTTCTTGTCGCCTTTTTCACCCACATAACTTAAAATGTGTATGGTATATATCTATACATATATATATATATATATATATATATATATATATATATATATAGCTGCAGTGGAAGCGCTGTATGCTGGGTGACAATGGGGAAAGACAGGGTTGCAGACCTGTCTAAGACATGCAAATGAACATACAGTAATATTTACAGTTGCTTTATGCTTTACTGTGGAGGGTTTTTGTCACTTTTTTACCCACCATAACCTTAATGACAGTGGTGATTACCTAGTCTAGTCTCAAACCTGCTTGCCATTAAGACCAGCCTCACACTGATGATACCCATCAAGGTTGAAACATGTATGTGAGTAGGTCTAATGGCTTTGCATTTCATCCCAGCCTCTGTTTAAAAGCTGTGTATAAAACAGCATGCAGTGGCTTGAGGATTGGCTTGTGTAATACGAGCTTGAGACAAAAGGTGGCACTGAGTGCTCATTTGCATGTCATTTCCCAGAATCCCTTGCTGCAGTGGAAGCGCTGTATGCTGGGTGACAATGGGGAAAGACAGGGTTGCAGACCTGTCTAAGACATGCAAATGAACATACAGTAATATTTACAGTTGCTATATATATATATATATATATATATATATATATATATATGCAAATATAACTGTATGCAGTTATATTTGCATATTTGCTTTGCTGTGGAGGGTTTTTGTCACTTTTTTTACTCACCATAACTTAACTCAGTATTATGTTTATATATATATATATATATATATATATATATATATATATATATATATATATATATATATATATATATATATATATCATGAAATCCAATGTAACAAATAGTCAACTTTGGACCATCCACCATGGGTCTCAAAACGCCTCCCTAAACTATCAGTTCAGGAGATGGGTCTTGTGTAGTTCTGCTGTTGAGGACATCAAAAGTGAGAGCAATGACAAGTTCTCATTCTTGGAGAGGCTATATTGTTAGTTTGTTATCAAATTCTCAATGAAGTCCTCAGCACTTACTAATGACTCCCCATCATGAAGGTCTGGGAAGGTGGTTAGTATTGGAGGTTTCCCTAGCAAAGGAGAATCTACGTGTGAAGAGAAATGTCAAGATGTTCACACTGACTTGCCATTGGCACTACTTAAAGTTTATTCTGCTCTTTGTGGAGAAGTGATGCAAATATCTCATGTCCCCCTTCCAGGTTTGTATCCCTAAATGACCTTCACTTCCTTTCATTCATTTGCTGATCTTACTTGGCTTTTACGGCGTGGCAAAGCCAAATGGTCAAGTGCATTTTTTCAGGCCAAGATGTAAGTGTGAACTTAGGGGGTAATTCTATATATAAGCAGTCTTCAATGGGGAGTTTCGGCCAAACAAAAACAAAAAACGTCTGCTTTGACATCTATAGAATAAGGTCCAAAAACGATTGGTTGAAGTGGTAGCAAAATAAACCTTGAAGTAAAGCAGATGCGCACCAATAGTGTAACTAGTTATAACGCAAAAAAACTAGTCTTGAAGAATATAAAATGTGCGCTCACAATAAAAGTGCCAGTACCAGCAGCGGAGGCAGCACAGAGCCATGGATCACAACTTTGAAACGTAAGTAACAACTGATCCCAGGTATCTGAGGCTGTGGAGTGTTCCAAGTAGAGGACTTGGGTTCTATCCCAAGGCTTCTGCTTTTGCAAGGACATTAAGAACAGTAAACAGCCAATATAATTCTTAATGATTGTTATTGTTACTTGCGGGAACATATTTTATAACTGTAGAGCAATATTGTATTGATGCACACACTGAAATACAATGTGCTGAAGTGGTAGTACTATACCCTAATTAAAGTAATCAACACGTTGAATCGCTGCTGTGGTTACAGCACCATAAAAAACAGCAGTACTTTGTCCCATTCCAGGAGGGGCAAAACTGTTATTGCCCATATTTACAAAACAGAAAAATTGGGGGCAAAGCCAGTGCAAAAAACAACACCACATTTATTGAAGCAATTGGATTTTTTTTTGCATTATCATTCTTTTGCACTGCGTTTGCCCAAGTTTAGAGATCGTAGTAAGAAAAACAAAAAAACCTTTGTGTCTGCTCATTACAAGTGATATTGCACAGATGCCGACCTTCAAAAATCCAAAATGGTGACTATTGGGAGCTCTTGACCAGAACAATGACAAAGACATGCTTGATATTGGTCAAAGGCCGCACAATATTTGTGGAAATCTAAACTTCCATTGCTTAAATTTAGAAAATAGGACGTTTTATCACCGTAGCCGTCCTTATAACTAAGCATACGGTATACACATTAATAAACTAGGTGTTTGAGAAGGTTTGTCTGCATATTTTATAGTGATTTTGCTGTGATATACTGTAGCAACACTAGCTTTTATGGCACCATAAAGTATGGTTTCAGGGTAGGCCCCTCCAGCAGGGAAGAGGTTAAGATAGTTGCAGAAAGGCAGAAAAACAAAGTGGGTGGGGGAACAAGAAGATTTCCTTCACCATTTCCTGCTAGTACCTCCTTTACCCAATGCCCTTTGAAAGGAGGACTGAGGTTTAGTTCACACTTTGGAGACTCACAGGTGAGAGTGGCTCTTATTCACACGAGGATGGCAAGAAAATATGCCACAGCAGGGAGCCCACATCCTAATGTTGGGAAAAAGCCTGGGCTAAAGTTTTAACACACAAACGCCACCCAGCCTGAGTCTTTAATGCAACTAAAGGAAGACTTCATTACAGCAATTAAATTGCTTGGACGAGTACGTTAGGTTAGGGCACTGTACACTGTATAAGCAGGTTTTGTTCTGTAAAATGTGTTAACCAACGAGATCCATTTCAGATACACAAACAGGGTGTGATCTGTCCTTTATAACCCATGGCTTCTATTCACATATGTAACGGTCATATCACCCCACCCAATCGCATATATCGCGTGCGTGGAGAGAACATGCAATGTTACCAAGGGGGTGCGTGGTGCTATACCTGTTAGCTCACAGAAGGCTGAGCCTCCGCTAAGGGAACCTGGGGCAATATATTACAATACTAATGATGCAGCGCCTCCACCTGCGATGGCTCCCACCAGAGGGGAAGTAGTTCCTCGCAGGACAATACACAATGACCACACAGACAGCTCTATATAACTATTGACTTTACTACATGCAGCAACTTATCACATTCCATATCAACACATGCGCCACGGCGGACGCTAACCACTCTAGGCGTCACGGCGGACGCTACCACCTGTAGGCGTCACGGCGGACGCTAACCTCCCGCAGACTCCCCACCCTGTGTCCAGTAACCCCCACCCCAAATGTCTTGCACTCCCAAAATCATATACCAATGTCTGCATATGTATGTGTGACTGCGCAGCCACTATGTCTGGTGATAGGCCTGGTTGGTGCACATGAGTTGCAGGTTACCTGCCCGGGCTCCAGTCACGGGTACCGCGATATCACCGGAGATCCGCCCGATCCGACGTTGTCCTCCACACCGCGTTGGGTGAATTCCAGCGCGGATAATATCACCTAGTCCCAGGGTCTTTGATAGTGTTCTGAGCCCAGAACCCACCTCGCAGGGCCGCACGGCTTTAGCACTGTGTCCCTGACTAAGTTACCAATAAATGGGTCAGTGTCCCTATCTAGGGCCTGTCCCTATACTCCACAAGCTATTAAGTGGCTCAGGACCTAACTGGGGGCCTGGGGGCTGCTGGCCTAATGCAGAGGGTCACTGACCCTTGCATCCACCTCTTACCCCTAGCTGGTCCGGATCATGAATGACTTCCTCTGCAAAACCCCGCGAAAATGTATCTCTCTGGGAGCAGGGGAATCCAGCCTTCCGATTGGCTCCCTGGCGTCACGTGTGTCTGCCCCTGTGCACCCTGGGGGCTGTCCTTCCCGCCTTGGGTGTGCGTGAGCTGTGTGGGGGCCTCCCGCGCTGTCTCCTGCCCTGCGCATGCGCAACAGCACTGGTAATGGCGGCGCCCTGCTTCAGCCGCCGGGCCGGTGGCAACGCGATCGCGGCCTTAGCAACGGCCCGATCGCGTCCCCGGCAACCGGCCCGCTCGCGTCCCTAGCTACCAGGGATTCCGATGCCGCTCGCGTCCCTGACTACCGGGCAACGCGCGGCTCGCGGGACAGAGGGAAGGGGGGGGTGAGTGCGCGAGGGGGACCTGGCTACACATATATATTTTTATATAACAAGCTGTCAGAGGCAGATTTCCCACATGTATGACTAGACTATAGTCTAGAGCGGCAATTTGTTTGAGGGCAAGTGTTGTGTGTGTGCTGAGAGGGAGTCTTACCTTTTTCAGAGCAACCCCGCTTCTGCAGTGTCACATTGTCATGGCGACCCGACATCACATGACGATACGCTGCCATGACAATGTGGCATCACATGCCGGTGTGACATCATGACACCGCTATGCTGCAGGAGGCGGGCTGCCACCGCTGCCAGCGTGAGGCTATGGCCAGCAAAAAGGTAAATCTGATACTGTATATTGTATACTCTGTAGTGCACTTTCTCCCACCCTATGGAAGATATGGCTGCTACGGTGTGTGTGGTGCGTTACCTGTAGCTCACAGAAGGCCTGAACCTCTGCCGCTGGGAGTCTGGGGTGTACCTGATTCTTATGGTGACAGCGTCTCCACCTGCAAGGGATCCCGACTTGGCAGGATGAACCCTTACAGGAAACAATACTAATAATACACACAAATATAACATGGACCCGCAATCCGACGGTCTGTTATCCGACGGCGGTTTGTGGGACGCATTCTGTCGGATAAGCAAGGACCACCTGTATGTATATGTAATTAAACATATATAGTCTTACAACAGACAACAGAGAAGCCCAATGCTACATCCAACATGACAAAAATACACAGTAAAATACTTATATATTCTCTTGAAATAGGGTCATTTAGTTTAACCCTTTGGCCAAAGCGTTGTAAGCTTGTGAGGCACGACAAGGCAGACACCCGTTCGCAAGTCCTAACACTACCAGATAAAATACTAATATACCTCTATTAGGATTAAAATTCTCATTTACCTCTATTAGGAGGGAGAAAGACCACAGTGGGTCTATATCCAGTAGAATGAAAGGACCTGCAAACTAGGGAAGTGGGGAGGGGCGGGCTTAAAACCTGGGAAGGAGGAGCCACCAACCTCCAACAGCTGAAATATATAGTCTTAGCAAGCGCAAAACCCAGCCCCACAATATTATATATGTATATAATTATTGTGTCAATTGGGGTGCCACTGGGAAACTGACCAATATATCGGGTTTACCTTGACATGGCTGCAGGCCTGAAATGTTTTGGCCACAGGATTGAACTAAATGACCCATACTTATGCGAAGAAAAAACATAGTAATGAACTAAACAATTTGTCATATTAGATGTGGCATTGGTGCTTCTTTGTTTAATATGTATACATGTATATAGACAGGAAATAAGGAGACAGGTGTCTCCCACAGACCCTCCCTGACCTGTAGGGTGTCACTTGTAACATGAAATTTTTTCCAAAGAATAACTGACATTTTGATGACAGAATTGATTTTGGGACCCGCCTTATGGCATTTGACCAAATCAGTTTAGTTGAAGAAATGTATTTTTGTTCATTGCCTTAGAACATTCTGTAGACGGAAATAAATGTTACCACTCATTCTGTGGTTAAATGTTACAAAACGGCCCCCCGTAGGCCAGGGAGGGTCTGTGGGAGACCCATTGTCCTTCTTTCCTGTCTACATATACATATTAGAGATTGCAGGAACATGTCGCTGCTTTTTATCCATCTCTTTCAGGACTTGCTGATCTCAGAGGACATTAGAGGCTGCTTTGCCTGTATTAGCATTAGCAGTATGGCTCCCCTGTAGGCCATTAACTGCTCTCAGTAGGGTTGCGACTCCATATCTAACTACAAAGTGAGCTAGTTTAGAAACTGTCTTGCAGGTCAGAAACAAATAATCGGAGGTGTAAAGGCAGCACAGGCTCCACATTTAGATTAAGAGGGAGGATTTAGACATAGCCACATGCAAAGAAATCTCTAAACACAAACATTACATTAGCCTCAAATAACAATACTTGCACATGAAGGGCCTAGGGATTGCAACTGGATACAGATCCACTGGAGACTAATTCAATCCTCTATTATGACTCTTTTAGACCCTAATACTTTGAAGTGCAAAGCTTTGTTAGCTACCGATTTTTTTTTTTTTTACAAGCTTGGCAGGTTGCCTTGAACCAACATTAATATAAATGTTTGGATGTTAGGATTAGTATTAAAACCATTAAGACAAAACAAGAGAATAAAGTTAGAGATTATGAGGTGCTTAATTTGAGGCCCAATGAATCATATTGTGGCTGCTTTCAGATTGGCACTTTTAAACCCGGTTTAAAAGCAGAAAGACACCTTAAGTGTTAGAACTATTCGGTACGTTTTGGCTTTCATTTGACACTTTTTTAACATTATTAAAAACTACCAGTTTGGCTGGGAAAAGGGGTCAAATGCAGACCTGTCACGTCTCGCGTTTAGTGCAGGAATCTTATATTGTTCAGTATAATCAAACCCTGTAAATTCTTCAATGAAGTTTAAATGAATGGTCCAGAAAACCCCACATTGCTTCATTAAAAAATACAAAAATAAATGTAAAAAAAAAGTCCCTAGTTTTGTGTAAAATCCCAGTCTGTTTCTCCTGTGGACATGCACACATCTCACTTGGGGAATGCTTGTTTTCTGACCAGCTGAAATGAGTGAACTTTGTAATTAGTTTCAATGTTTGTCTAACTAACCCGTAACTGCCACACTGCCCACCATACATTACAGGCAGCTCTACCAATCAGGGGCTGCACGTCAGTCAGACTGTGTGAGTTCTCAGTTTATAACGTGAAAAATCCAAGGAAATATTGCCACGATTGGCATTTTCTCCTGATATTCTGCCATTTCATTTTTTTCGCTCTTCCTAGTTAAACTCAGCTGTAGTATTCAGACCTGTGAGTCTCAGCTATTTCCAGTCACCTCCATTTAACATCAGTGCAACCCCTTGCTCGGGGAGAGTTAAGCTTAATTCAGATGAATGAAGGTTACATTTTCCCATACAAGAGGAAGATGGCCTTTAATCATATTTAAGAGGAGTTAAGAACTACAATAGCCTCACTATTTGAACTCAACAGTTTTAAATTGAAGTGTCATTTCACAAGGCCACCAAGTGTGACCTGAAGGGCATATAATACTTTAACCAGGATTCTTACACCTACTACAACCTATAAATGCAATTACTAGTTAGATTAAGCAGCTGTCATTTTTTTTTGTTAATTAAAAACCGTCTCCCTGTCTGTCCAAAGTCAGTTTTGTCTGGAAGGAACTGTCACAGCAGGGAATGAGATAGTAGTGGGTGTTACGGAATCATAACTGAAGGGGCAGTCTGCTTACGTGGCATTATAATATCACTAAAAATAATAATAGTTTGGGCTATTGTGGTGGGAGAACTCAGGGAACTGCTTGAGACTCTGTGCTTTGCTTAAATGTATCTACAAATATCATAGGGTTTCGTCAGATAACTGCACTGCTTTGTGTCACCACTTGGGGGTGCTGTCTATGTGCATCGTATTAGCTCACTTCCACCATGGTGTGACTTGGACATGTTACATAGAAACATTTAAAACTTGCAAAGAGTGACCACGACAATTGTTTCACAATTCAAGATATGTTTAATAGCTTTGCAAAGAGCGTCCCAAGAGCCCAACAACAAAAGACACAGAACTGTGTGTGTACATATCAAATACAATAATGTATTAAAGGTTACAAATATGAAAAATACATATATTAATAAATATTCATTACAATTACACTTTAATATATATTTTTATTATATTTACATATTCCACCAAAATCCAAAAACAGTACACTTTAGGAAAAATCAGTGGACTTTAATTAAAATCAAAACCAACCCCCCCCCCCCCAACCGCCACCCCCAAAAAAGAAAAAAAAAACAAGTTTGAGTCAAAACCAGACCACTGACAGGCTTTTAATTTAGTTTGGGGGGAAAATGTGTGTAGAACAGCCATCTTTTATAATCGGGAAACAGAAAAGACCTTGTTCTATATCGTCCAAAAAGGTTATTCATTAAGTCAATGGTGGTTTTCAGCCGTAAATGGCCAGAACAGCCACTACAGTTTATAGAATTACCACTTTAACTGTTTAAATCAAGTACACCGTCTTTGTTTGCTGCACTGAGGATCGGAATATGTGGTGATATTGTGTTGGGTCTTTGCATACATATAAGAAACATAACATGTTTATTTTTAAAATGATATAATAGTGCTTTTCTATAGTTTAGAGAAAAGCGTCTCTTGGGGATTATAACTTACATGACAATTTTGTCATTTAATCAAAATCCGGTCTCTATCGTTAATCTGGTCCTCCGTTGCTAATAATACATTCCAATAGTAACTGTAAATTATAATAGCATGTATTAACAACCCTGCATTTAGCTAGAGCTTGTGTGGAGCACTCTGCCATCACTGCAAAAACAATTAAACACAGCACTGTGATGCTTGACTGGAATCCAGTAACACTGTTCGTAGTGACTATTAATGGTGATAATCAATGTTAATAGCTGGAAGAAGGTCCCCTTCACTCTGGAGAATCTCAGCCTCTTATACACCTCAATGCCCTTGTATTTTCCATATAGGGCATTGCTCTTTACCGCTTTGCTGCCAGAGAGCAGTGGGTAAAAAAAAAAAATAGTAGTGGTCCTGTGTGACCATATTTGAGAAAGATTTAATACTTATGCTTAGAAAGCAGAAAGGAAAACAGACTCACTAAAATACATCATTTTTTATTATGAGCAGAAAGTAGAAGCATTAAGCCAGGCAAAACCCCCCCCCCCAAAAAAAAGTGGCGGTACTCAAGGTTTTAAATGAAAAAGTAGTGATAGTGTGAACACCCTCGTTAGTAACACCACACTGCGACCATTCCTAGAGAAGCTTGCAAAATATGAAGCAACGCTTATGAATTTCCTCCATAAACTTTCAGACGATACCACATCCAGTTTGTGCTGCTAAAACCTCCAGCCACAGAGAAAGCACAGGATTGAGAATGCCAGTCAGATCATTATTAGTGGCAGTGATATATCTACTTGCTGTGATGAATCACTTGCAATCAATATATGTTCACAGACCCACCCTCAAGATACTGTACGATAGAAGTTTTCAACAGGCCACCATTTCAATGTTTACCAACATTATGGGACATAAAAAGGAAATAGTCGTTTAGTACTGACCTCCTTTTTTACATTCCTAACAATGGACAAAGGCACCCAATAAAGCATACGCCATAAAGGTATTGAATTATAGTGTTATGTATACATTCTGTTATAGGGGTAGGTTTTAGCTCACCTGGGTCTGTTCTACTAAACAGTTCAATGAGGTGGTATGGCCCCTCCCTTCTTCCAGGTCTGAGCTCCTTACCAATTCTCCAATTAGTAAAAAGGTGTAATACACCTCAGTGTCAGCCCAAACACCTGTCTCCACTGAAGAGATTGTGAGTGTCTATGGCTGACTGGAATAAGAGAAATGTGTATGTATTATTATTTTTAACCCACAGTTTTCCTTCATAATAAGGAAACGTTGGTACTGGATTATTCCAATTTTTGATTGCACTAAATCACAAAAAGCATTATGCTTCATTCATTTAACCCTTTCAGGGCACTTTCACATATTTCACCAAGCTTAGTCTATACGCAGCGGGGCGCAAACTGGGGGGGCGGGAGAATTTGTAGGGGGCAAGGGCGGTTACAGAGGCCCCGCGCTCTTCCCCACTGCATTTTAATTAAATGCCGGGGGAGGCGTGAGGCCTCTGTAACTCACTTACCTGCTCTCTGACGTGACGTCACATGACCCACAACGTCATTTGACGCCAAGTCATTGGGAGAGGGGGGGGCGCAAACGCTGCGCTTCCCGGGCAGGGGGGCGCAGCTCAAGAAGTTTGCGCACCCCTGGTCTCTAGGACAGTAAGAAATTGTATTTATTCAGTGTAGGTACCTGCTATAATTGGAGTTTACCTTGACGGGGTTAGCAGGCTTGAATCATGTTTTGATCAAAAGATGCAACTAAATGACTGTTTTATTAGACTTAGGTTCTAAATGTAGACATTTTGCTAGTCAATTGCAAGCCAATTTGGGATTGGCGCTGAAGTGGTATTTTTCTTTCCTTAAATTTTAAAGCAAATCTTTTTACCAGCTGCATACTTCATAAAGGGAGGAGCACAGGTTCTATGTATTTGTTGTCCAATAAAAAGAATACCGGTGTAAGATGCATGTCTGTAGTTGGTTTTATTGAGTTTATCCTAGTTTTCTTTCACAAGCTGCAAAGTCTTTCTTGGAAGCAGAGTCTATCAATATGAAATAAGAGGTCATGTAACTAGCATTAGATGCAGCTAGATACTTGTGTCTTGGTAGAAAGGCATATGGCAGCTGGACATAACGAGCCGCCAAGCAAGGCAGAGAGGAAGAGTCAGGGAGGACACAGCCAGGTAAGGTGCCAGTATATCTGTGGAAAGAGATCGACGTGCAGTCCTTCCCATTCCCAATTGGAACCGTGTGTGGTGTACGGAGGTATTTAGGGGGCCATAGGTAAGCAGACGGGGTATTAACAACTATTCTGCATGGATTAAGGAAAAGGGGTCCAGTGGTGGGTGAGCTTACCAAAGAGCACAGTACACTGCTCCCAGGGACTGCCCAGTCAGTGACTGGCAATGGGCAAGGCTGCCGAATAAGGGAGGAGGCACAGAAGATTTGGCTGTGTGCCGAGTGGACAGCAGCAGTTAAAAATCGCAATAAAGTCCCAAAGGGACATGGAAAATGAGCGCTACGTGACAGCAGCAGCAATTGGTGTTTATGCACCTCCCACTAATGTAAAATATGTTGGCATAGTGCATATTTTCTGTGGGACGTGATAAGGTACCATGAGGATGAGGACTATGGGTGGTTCCAGCAGGTGCTCATTCACCAAGCTGTGCACAGCTGCATTCAGAAATACAATGCACACTCAGAGTATGCATATGCCTGGCTTTTAAGGATCAATGGTTTAAACAAGTACAATTTGAGAGCTTTGTACAAAAAAAAAAGACAATTTTGTGGAAAAACACTGAGTTGCGCCTGCATAGGTAGACATAGAATTGACAGGATGTGGGCTTAAGTATTGTTGTGTTTAGGTTAAAGGCATGTGTGGGAGTCACACAATTGAAGACCTCTCTTCAATACCTCAAAGTAAACTCTCCCTTTACCTTATACATTCAAATCATTACTCATTACACAGGGCTTTTTCTTCATAATTCTCTTATTGATAACAGCTTTTTTTTTTTTTTAATAAAAATCAGTAATCGCAGGAATATTCACAGCCCAAAGCAGTAAAATTGAGCTTAAAATCAACAGCAATTACTAGGTAAAATGCTGGCTTTATTTAGCAGTCAACATTACTGTTTAGGGTTATGATTTGTGTTCTGACTTTATTCATACACAGAGTTGACAATGTGTACAGTACACATTCCTACAGACAAACAAAACATGGAACGACATACACAAGAACATAAACATGAAAGCTACACAGAAGAAGCAATTTCCGCCCCTTTATGGGCCAGATTCACCCATCTCTGTTAAATGAGGACAAGTAACGTGACGTTACCTAAATAAAACAAGTCAGATTTAATGCCTACTGTAATTCACTAAGGTAATTGTATGCAAGAACAATGGCCATACCTGAGTTCATTAGCAGAGCGTTAACATCATGGTATCTTAGGATAACGCTAACAATAGCTTCAAATATTGTTATCCAAGTTTTGCCGTTACTCCCATTCAGACCCTGATTTACAGTAGGGCTTTTAGGGGAGAGGGAGAAGAGGGTAATAGAGAGTGAGGGAAAAGGGGAGAGGGGGTGGATATATATATATATGTAACAGGGTATGTCCCATCTTACCTGTTTTTCCCCACATAGGATAACTACTACGTAAGCCCTGATAAGTTCCATGCCGTAGTGGGTTAATCTATGGGCAATGACCCCCCATTTCTTTCCTAGAAGAGGAAGGAAGGTGGTGTCTCATGGCCTGTGTACAGCCCCTTGAAGGTGGGTACAGTCCATGAGCCCGCCCCTTCTAGATTCTTCTGGGGAGGATCTAAAATTAGTCTTGCTCTACCCTCCAAAGGGTGAGGAAGCAGAGGAGTCTTGCTCTACCCTCCAAAGGGTGAGGAAGCAGAGGAGTCTTGCTCTACCCTCCAAAGGGTGAGGAAGCAAAGGAGTCCAGCTTACCCTCCAGAGGGAGAGGGTGTGAGGTGAGGGAAAGAATGATATCTGGCTCTTCTCCCTAAGGGGAGTAAGAGGGCTATGAGCCTTCCTCATTGCAGGGCAAGTATGTCATTCTAAACCGGCTGGCTTAGACAATATCCGGACAGAGTGCCCCAAGAGATGGAGCCTGCACCATCCAGAATGTCCTGCACTGCGGGAGACTAAGAGGAGAAGTGTGGAGAGAGAGTAACAATAAAAGCTGCTTATTCATCAGACCTCTGCCTGGGTGTCGGTTACTGTGCAGGAGGATTAAAGGGTGCAGTGATGGGAGCTGACATCCCACAGCCTGGGATCCTGTCACAGCTGGAGGCGCTGAACATTGAAGATCAACCCATGAATACTGTCCTTAAACTTTTCCTATGCCCCTTACCACCGCGGCCACTCAGCCCTCCTGGAACCAGCAACACCACACAAAGAGTAGTAACTAGAGCAGTTTTCCCCAAAGAAGCCCTAGATGAGATATGGAGGGGAGGGGGGGGAAACAGGGCTACATATATATATATATATATATATATATATATATATATATATATACACACACACACACACACACACACACACACATGTAGAGCTGCTTCTCTCCCCCAAACCCCCCCCCCCCCCCGGGAAATCTTGCTAGAGCTACAGGTGTCATGGTGCTTATTACCTGTGAGGGTTCAGTAGAGATGAGTGTCCGCGATGGTAAGGAGAAACAGGACAGGCTTTTAGTGATTCTCAGGCTGACATTCTGGTCTGGTGCAACACCTCCAGTCATAGCAGGCTCCAGGGTTACTGGAGACATTCCCCACAATGACAGTTTTAAAGTATATCCCTACCCAATAGGCTATAACTTAGGCAGGGGTATATAAAACAGGATCCTTTATTGTAGCCGCCACTGCAGTTGTTATTACAGCGAATGCATAGGGTCTTAGGATAGGTCCCAGACCTCTGGATGGTACCGGCTTTCTTGCAGTCTTGAGGCCTGGCACTCTGTTCAGATCTTTGGCTGCAGTCAGCCCCAGGAGGGAGAAACTAAAACTGCATGTCTCTACCCCAGGAAGGGGAGACCAGGACTGACTATAATTTAGAACACTCCCGCCCTAAGGCACAGAGTGGGAGGGCACAATATTTGCACCATGATTGGCTTTACACAGACCCAGTTCACCTCCACCCTGGTCACTCAGAGAGGCAGCATGAGGGGGGGGGGGGGGCTAAACCCCACAGGATAGCCTGCCACTGCCTGTAGCTACTAGGACTTACGTGACAGGGAGCAGAAAGTATAACCTGGACCAGCCATGGCTACACATACATACATACATACATACATACATACATACATACATACATACATGGTCCGTCTCCTAATCTGGTCTCTCCCACTCTAAAAAAAAAAAAAAATACTATTATAAGGGTCTGGCTGGGAATAACCCCAGCGTAAGTATGACTTTAATAATTTAGCGCTACTTCCCAGCGGGTTAAATGAATATGGGATGAATATCATTTAAGCTGTAATTAGCTTATTTAGAATCATGTCCGTTACAAAGAAATCCTGGTTAACATCAAGTTATTTGCTTTAATGAATACTGTGCTGATTAACAGACATTAACTTAGGTTACCATCTCTTCGAACGATATAAAAGTACAACACACGCGCACTCTCTCCATTAACCCTGTCAGTACCAAAAGGTGTCTTTAACACCCCTGAGGTACACTCCACCCCACAATAAGCAGCCACTTTTTACTGTTTTGTTTCAACATTGGTCTGCATTCCCTCTAGATTGTAAGCTGTTCGGAGCAGGGCCCTCATTACCTTCTGCATCTGTTTGTGCTTGATTGTCCTTATTTGTATGTCACTCTGTTTATTTAATGATCAAATCTCTGCCCCCCCCCCCCTTGCTGCAGAATATGTTTGCGCTTTACAAATAAACAATAATAATAATAATAATACCATTAATACTCCCCCCCCCCCCCCCCCCCCCCCCCCAAAACCCCCCCCCCCCCCCCCCCCCCCCCCCCCCCAAAAGAAAAATGATATCATGTGGTTACCCCCCTGTTATTTTATTGCTCTGGGACTAGGTCCCTTAAGAGCGAGCAATCAGCCGATAATGAGCTCTGAGAAGCAATTTCCTCCTGTGCTTTGGTTAAGTAAATTCTTCCAACTAGATTCACAGCTCATGTCCTGTCACCTTCTTATTGTGATCTCCATGTGGAATGGCTGGAGGTGTCAGCGTTCACACTACACAAGCCTCAGAAGTAGAGCATCTTAGGACAGATGCAGGAGCAGGATATACTGAAGCCCTGCAGGAATGTTATCCCAATACCTTTCCTATAAGAAAGGTTGGCACAAATGTTTATGCAGAGGCTGCAGGGGAAAGATGCCATTCTTTGCACCCTTATGAATGTTCGCAACCTGGATTCTCGGTCTTGAACCAATGACATGCCAGATACCAGGGCAGGAAGCAAAGGCTTGTTTGACTTGTGGTAAATAAATAAATGAATAAAAACAGTCTGTGGTGTGTTCTGTTGAACTCTGCAAAGTCACCGTGTGTTTTATCTGGTAGTTCATTGGTCCTTTGTAATGTGGTCACTAGCTGCGCACAACAAAATGAAAGCCCCTATCATGGAGATTTGGAAGAACAATAAGGGAGATTTAAAAAGTGGACACATCTTTCACCTATTTATGACAGTCTCCGTGATAAACAGGGAGCATTGGCCAACACATGTACCAACGTTTAAAATGGCCAGCACAACAGGCGTTTGATAGTAGGTTTCTGTGCCTGTGAAACCAAGAACCATTTTAAAAAGCAACAATAATGGCGGATCATTTGACATTGATTTTGCTGCAGTGTATTTGTAATGAGCAATAGGGCACATCGATTTTGGAATGTCTTTTAATGTTCGAAAGCTTCAGCGGTGGTGTAAGGTGTGATACTATATCCCAAATACACTTAACTATTAAGAAGGCATGTGCCATATCCCTGGTGTAGAGAAACGCGAGAAGGCTGTAATGACAATTGACCTACAGTTGCGAATCAGGATGCAGCTGTGCTGTTGTGCTGGAATATCAGATCAACATGTGACCTCCAGGAGTCGATAGGTATCCAGTTCTACTGCTGTGCTGGTATATCTTAAAGCTGCAGACCAAGCAATATCCTACAAGCATTTTTTTTTTAACAGCTCTAAATTACATTTTTAACGTATTATAATGTAACAAGCATGTTTTGTTTCTATAGCAACCATTTACAAAGTCATATCCCCTTCCTCTTCTGAAACAGGCTCTGGCACACCCTTTTTGAGCTCTGCCTTCTCTCTAGCAGTGCACCAATTGTATCTAGTGACTGCCTGGTCACATGATCTTCCCCACAGAACTTTGCATCTTTGGTCATCTCCTGCTGCACTGACAGCCATTTAGTGAACCCCTGAGCCGAATCTTCGCCGATCGATCACAGGAGAACGGAATGATAGGCAACTTAGCTAATTACTTATCATTGTGGGGATTGTATTGATGCCCATATTAAATGGGGAAAAAAATATTTAAAAAAAATGGCAGCTTGGACTTCTGTTTTAACATGTTCTAAGTGGCATCCAATCAAGATGTATCTTTACTTAGGTGCTTAAACTTGCAACTCCACCCAGTCAGCCAGTTGAATTTCTTAGGGGCCTTTAAATGGGGAAGTGTTTTTCAAACCAATTGTTTTCTTTACCCTTGTCCCACCCCGTCCTTATCAGAGAGCCAATAAATATAGGGGAGAGGGGACCCTGGCTGCACAAGCACTTGCAGATCACACAGTGACATCGCCCAGAAGGGAGAAGCTAGAGAAATTCAAACCTCTCCTAAGTCCAACTTTAAAAAATAAATTAAGGTTTCAGATTTGGTTTAAAAAAAAAAGATATCAGTTACCTAGGTGAGAACCGTTCGATATGTCACTGGAATTAGTTGCCTTTAGTTTTAGAAGGGATTGCACTATTAACTGTAACAGCATGTGAGCTACAGTCATCAAAAAGCATGAAGGACCCTTTCTGTTACAGCATAGGAAGGAACTATTTTAGAAAATAATAAGGGAATAAAAGTATTGTGTTAGTTTTCTGGCTAAGAAGATCTTTCACAAAATAGGCAGCGAGTCGGCTGTACCTGTATTGATCAAATATTGTTTTTTGAGACACAAAAACTTTCAAGATCACTCGGACTACAGTGCAAAAAGAAGAGACTTAACCTATCCTAAAATCTTCACCAATAATGATGTTGGGCAAGTAATAATTATTACAAACCAATGGTTATATTTGGAGTTATTATTATAAACACGTTTTAAATGTAAATAGCACAATACAATCAATGGCACCAGTCATTGAGTGTCTGCTCTCGTGGCTGAGGGTTTACAATGTGTGTGATTTTAGGGCAAGCCCATAAGCTTTATGGTTGAATTTGACAGTAGTCATGTAAGCAGACTGTGAAATGGAATGTAAATAGCAGCTATGTAGGTGGAGTTGTTGTGATGACTATCAGATAAGGAGGGCTGAAGAGTGAAGTCTTCCTTGTATCTAATGAGCAGGCAGCAGCCTTCTAAACACCTCGACTTGACCTCATCAGTATCTCATACCATATCTCTGGTTTTAATAGCTACCATTAGCAATCTCATTCCGCTTACCTTTTACCTTATTAGGGATGGAGATTTTAAAAACATTAAACTTTTTATTCATTTAGAATTAAACAAAAAAAAGTAACTTTTTGGACAAGAAAACAACAACAGATGATTATACTATACATATATAATGTATTTTTCTTTCATGCCAATAAAGCTTATTTGATTTTATTTATATAAATCCACACACACACGCACGCACGCACGCACGCATATACACACACTAGCTGAAAGTTCCCTTCTCCTCCTTACACCCCCCTACACCCTTCTCTCCCCCCCTTCCCTCTCGCTCCCTTTATTACCTTTCCTTTAATTCCTTATGTTATCCCCAATTCTTTCTGCCTCTCTCTCCTTCTCCAGCATTCTTACTTTCTCTCTGTCTTTCTTCGTTTGCTTTCTGTGTAAACGTTATAGCTATCTGACTCATGTCACCCAGTAGCGCAACCAAGGGGGGGTGCAAGGGTGTATTTGCACCCCCAAAGAATTGGTATTGCGCTTAGAGGGGCCCCGCGCACTTCCCCACAACAATGAACTGATTGCTTGGGGAGAGAGTGGGGCTTCTGTAATAGAGCAACCCTACTCATCGATGTCATGTGAATTTGCGTCGTCATGGTGCCGAGACCACATGGTGACGCATTGCTATGACAACGTGCCACCATGTGACGCAGTGACATCATGATGACGCTGCATCACATGACAACGCTACGTCGATGGGGAAGGCAGGTAAACACTGCACACCCCAATCATAGATTCTGATTGCGCCACTGATGTCACCAGTATGACGTCACATGCCAGATACATAGCCTATCAGGTACAACACCCAGTGGCTGACTTTCTTAGAGAAATTGTAATAACGCATAGAATTAAAAATAGAAATTATCCAATTATATCCATACAGACAAAAACCTGTTCCTTGATCTCAGGAATCGTCATGCAAAATTTGGTTACGATATCGTAAGAGGTGTCCAAATGCATAGCGAACAGACAAGCAACTTAAAAATATATATAGTAGATGTGGTCCCACATGGACCCCAATGTTCCATGCAGCACCCCCCTTTGGAGTGTCCGAGAGGATCCAAACCATGACAGTTCACCTTATTTCGATACATAAAGTAATCCTTACAAGTTTGGTTGTTAAAGGTGTTATAGTTTGGGCGTGCATAATGAGACACAGTCAAACATTCTGAAATATATATAAGATACACCTTTTACTGTCAGAAGGGCAATGCATATTATATATATACTGTATTATGGATACCTATCCAAGCTTCAAATTGCAGCCTCACACTGATGAGACCCAAAAGGTCGAAATAGCTGTCTGTGAGTATGTTTACTGGCTATGCATCTTAACCCAGGCTGTGATGAAAAGCTGTGTAATGCAGCAAGCATAAGCTTATAAGGGTCCATGTCAAAATGGATTTGAACCAAAAGGTGACATGGTGTGCTCATTTGCATGTCATTTCCCAGAATCCCTTGCTGCAGTGGAAGCACTGTATGCTAGGCGATAATGGTGAAAAGCAATTTGCTGGGTTACGACAGATCCAATGCCGATCATTCTTCCTGTAATTATACAGGTAAATAAGAATTTTAACTCAGGGAGTGTTAGGACCTGCTGATGGTCATGCCTTGAAAGTGACAGCAGGCTTAAGACGCTTTGGCCAAAGGGTGGAACTAAATGACCCTTTTTCAAGAGAATATATAGGTATTGCACTGTGTATTTTTGTCACATTGGAAGTAGCTTTGGGCATCTTTGTTTGTTTTTTGTTGCATACATTTAGCCACGCCCACTAGCACTCCTTTTGACACTTATATACATATATATTATGTGGTAATGTTTGGGGTTTCTCAGAGCTTGTTGGGTATCTGTGCGTTTATTAACTAAGTATATATTAACTCTGTGCCAGGACAGTCTTGAAAACGAGAGATAACTCTCAATGTATTACTACTTCCTGATAAAACATTTTGTAAATAAATTGGTGCAGATCAGTAAGAAAAGCAGATATAGTTAGGGTTATGGGTTCTAATGCTTTACCATTTTTACTGCCCCTCTATTATTTTCAGAAGCACCAACATGTGCCAATTGCAAAGAGCGATAGATGATCAGTTACATAAAAACACATCAACCATCAAATGGTTTTAACCTCACGAGGTTCATTTCTATAATCCTGACATATTCCAGCCGGTCTATCCTTACGGATCTGTGAGTCGCACTGATTTTGAGTTCAGCCAGTATCACGGACTTGAATGGAATCGTACTGGTAAAAATCTGTTATTTTTCAATAAAATGCCATTTTACTGGTCAAGAAACAGCCACATAATTGTGGCCTTTGAAGGCTGACATCTCTGCATATTTCTGTGACACCTTTTGACGAACCAATAGCCAAGTTGTTTATATATGTAAGAGAGTGGATCAGGCTTCTATGGCTACGTAATGTTTAAAATGCAAGCTACGGCTGCTCAAGTCCATCTTTATATTACGTGATCCTGTTTTCAACAGACAGGCTCAAACAGACCTCTATCTACACTGATATAGAGCAGTGGTTACCAACTTTTTCTTGTTAAGGAACCCTAAAATTATATTGTGACACTGCGCAGCCCCAACCCTCTCTCCCCATTTTTACTCACACACACACATCTCCCGTTTTTACATACAACTCCGCACCCCCCATCCCATTTTTAATCACAACATCCTCTTGCCAGTGCCCGGCTGGGCCTAACTTGCGGGTCCCCTCCGCCACCGGGTAGGTTTCTGACAAGCAAATGGCATGGAGCAAAAACAGCACCACACCTCAGCATGCAACACACACACACACACACACACACACACACACACACACACACACACACACACACACACACACACACACACACACACACACACACACACACACACACACACACACACACACAGACACACACCCTCTGCCAAACAACAATAAAGCAGCTGTTTCTTTCCCCATTTTTGTTTATTTTTTAACATAGCATTGAAGCAGGGGGTCTCCGGAGCTGAACCCCATTACCTCTGTATGATACATACCTCCATGCGGGTGCCAGTAGCCCCTCGGCTCAGCTAACAGGGTTCACGTAATGGCGGAGTGTCTAAGCTCCCGCACGCTGCGGGCCAATAGGAAGCCGTGATGTAATCAGCTTTTGCTTCCTATTGGCCCGCAGGACGCGGGAGCTTTAAACTTTGCAGAGATACCAGCATCCCCTATGGCAGTCTGTATATCCAGAATCGGGGAGTCCCCGGAGCTGAAATGAATGGGGTTCAGCTCCGGAGAACCCCTGCTTCAAACCTATGTTACCGAATAATAATTTAAAAAAAAAGAGCATTAATTGCTCCTTTAAGGTAATTCGTTTTAACCATATTGAATGTTGCCTTACTAGATCAGAGGACTCATTATAGAATTGATTGCATACTTCAGAATATCTGGTTGCCGCACTTGGCACAGATAACCAGATTACTGCTGCGTGTGGCTGCCAGCTGCGGATGATGTTAATGCTCGCTCGGATTTAAGCTGGCACGATTTAAGAAAACACAGCTCACATTGCTGATGCATATTAGGCAACTTGTAATGTAGCAGATTAACTGAGACCTCATGTTAAACAATACTAACTCGCAGGAATTCTGTCTGAATAGCTCACATATAGCACAAATACAGTCTCTAGGCTTAAAGGAAGCCTCGGCCTTCTTAAATATATTCATCAGAGACATTTGTTTTGAGAATGTGAAAGTGAGAGGAGCTATGTTTTGTTTTTAAATTGGTTCACAAAACGCTGCAATGTTGGCAACATCGAATTTCACTCATGTGGAGGGAGTTAAACTTATTTAGGCTTGTTTACTAAAATCTTGTTTTCTTTTTATTATTAAACGTAGAAGAAGTCATAAAGAGATTTGTACTTTTGCCTTTTCAGTCTTCATTGTGAAATTATAAAACAGCTTTCTACTTTCAAGGATTAGTAATTATCTAACAATGTAATATATTACCTTTGGAGACAAATTACTAGCATAGAGGTATTTTTCCATATATAATTCAACCCTGATCATGATTACTGTGGAACCTCTGCACAGTTATTCACAAATGTAGCTGTGTTTCCTTAAGAAAGGCTGGATACATTATATACAGTATTTGATATTATCGGCCATGCTGTACCAAATTAGACTACATTTGAAAGGCTATAGCATGTATCATGGATTACATAACAATCATTAAATGTGGCAGGCAATGCGTTACATGGAAGAGGGTTTCATGTCATTACAATTCCTATACATGGTGTATAGCATTATAGGGCCACATTTTAATCAAATAAATCTGATATACAGTTATATCAGTGCAACCATGTTGGTGTTTACTAACATTGAGGGGAGGGGGAAATGTTAGTAACCCAGTTTCAGTTTTTTCCAAAAATACATATTTTAAGGATTGCTAAATTGGTTATCCCCAGCGAATAATAAATCAGCATTTCGTGTTCTCCGTTTGCCCCATGAACATGCTGCAGCACAAAGCAATGTTACATACAGCTGCACACTTCTACGCATCTCAATCTATTTTTCTATATAGAAAATAGCGGTGTTTCATGTTGAGATTGATCCTTCCAACTAAAATAAACACAACAAGTAAAATGGAATATGACTAAGGCTAAGTCCCTGCTGGCCCTGAGCGCGCTCATGCTTGGAGAGCGCTCCAAGCATGAGCGCCGGGTGTCCTGCATTTACGAGCGCGCACGCGGGGAAGGGCGGGGGGAGGGGGTCATTGCGGGTAGTTGAGTGCACTGGAGAGTTAGATTTTTTTTGTTTACCTAAGTGCCGAGCGCGGGTGAGCATGTGTGCCCGCGTGCACCGCGTGAGTGGGTACTTACATATATCCATATGGAAGTAACCGCCGCAAGCACCGCCCGCTCAGCGATAGCGGGGATGCAGCCTAAGGCCCAGGACATAGTGAAATCAGCGTCGCTGAGGCGGGCTGAGCCGCGCTGAACAGATGCACTAAGCCCCTGTATCTGTTATCAGCGCGGCTATAGTTTCTCCCTCCGCATGCTTGCTGATGCGTGCGGAGGCTTAGAAACTTCCCCGAGACAGGCAAGTTTGAAATTTGCCGCTCAGGGAAGCGGAGGAGCGGTCACATGACTGCTCCCATCCAATGGGGCTGCAGCCGGCCCGGCATTTTAACTACAGAGCCAGCACAGGTGTGTGTGTGTAGGGGGGGGGGTGGGGTGTGCGGGTGATGTGCCTCCTTCTGCCCGATCCCTGTGGCTGTCAGCCTGCGGGAGATGGAGGGAGCTTGCGCCACCGGGGGGAGCGGGTGATGTGTCCCTCTTCTGCCCCGATCCCTGTGCCTGCCTCCCTGCCCGCGCGGGAGATGCAGGGGTGTTGCGCTGCCCCCGTGGGGGGGGGGGGCGGGGGAGGGGGGAGCGGGTGATGTGTCGCCCTTCTGCCCCGATCACCGTAGCTGCATCCCTGCCCGCGTGGGAGATGGAGGGGGGGGGGGAGAAGGGGTTGTGTCCCGGAGCAGTGGTGGCAGCAAGGTGGTGTGTGTGTGTGTGTATATGTATATATATACATATATACATATATATATGTGTATGTGTTTGTATATATATATGTATGTATGTGTGTATATATGTATGTGTATATATATATATATATATAGTGTATGTATATTTAGCAAAGTTGCACAATGTTAATAAATAATTTATTCTCACAACATGTCTTTTTTTTTAATTTTTAAAATATTATATAATATACACACACACACATATACACACACACACACACACACACAGGTTCCCCAGTGACACACAAACACACAGACCACTTCAAAGTGACACACACACACACACTGACAGCTACCAAGTGACACACACACAGTGAGCAAAAAGCTCCTGGTAGAGCGAGCGGCAGCAAGCAAGAGCGAGCAGAAGCACCAAAGTATGTACTATGTCCCAGGCCTAAGACCTCTCAACAACAATCTCATCATTGCTGCTGTTAACGTACTGCTCGCCCCTAATTGTCAAATAGCCAAATACCAACAGTTAAGCTACTATAGGAAAGACTTGTCAAATGTTTTTTGCCTGGTGTTAGAAAGCAGGAGAGGTGTGGGACATGTTCGTATGAGGCTGCAAACCATGCAACCTGGAGTGGTGATAAAAGCCGCGGCTACGTCCAAATTCGCAAGTGATCCGGCAAGCATTAGGCTGCGTCCCAACTAGCGCTAAGCGGGCGGCGCTTGCGGCGGTTACTTACATATATAGATATATGTAAGTCCCCGCTCACACTGTGCGCGCGCGCTCGTGCGCAGGCACACACGCTCACTCGCGCTCGGCGCTTAGATAAACATTAAAATTATACTTTCACGTGCGCTCAACTACCCGCAACGACCCCCCCACCGCGCGCGCGTAATTGCAGGACACCCGGCGCTCATGCTTAGAGCGCTCTCCAAGCATGAGCACGCTCAGCGCCCGCGGGGACTCAGCCTTAGGTCAGTGTGCTTTGGAATTTCATTTAATAATTTGAAAAATGATCTTAAATCACTAGATTTGCTTAACGTGGAGACTATAAATAGTGCCCACATACCCATGTTTCTCTCACTGTCTGGCGCTATGTCTCTGAAAGCGTACTAATTGGAACTTTGAGGCTTGGCAAAACGGTTCGCAGGGAATTGAATTTGGGGTGAAAAACGCACACAAATGTGCACATGCATTTTGGACAGGTTCGCACATCTCTAGCAGCAGTTACACACAATGCCCAAAACCGCAAACAACTTCACAGGTTTTAGCTACTTTAAATGTATTTTCCATCTTTAAATCTATTCAGAACAATGAGGTATGGGATTATAGAAGTGTGTAGAGAGAGAGCGAGTGTTGAGACACAACAGCCATATATAATATAGATTTGATGTGCTTAGCCATATATAATATAGTTTTAAAGCGCAGCATGTTCATAAGGATAAAAGAGACCTGTGAGGTTTCAAAAGCTCTCTACACTATAACGCCCCTTATGAAGATCTGCCTTATTGTTCATTAAAACTGTATCACAACCTACAAGTAGGAAGTCATATTTTCTTTTTCCCCTATAACCTGCAATGCTGCTTCCAAAGAAAATGAACAATAAAGAGAATGGTAAGAAAAGAACATAAGGCCAGGATCCCCAATTACAATTTAAAGACTTGGCTCACGATGGTTGCCCAACCGCTGAAAGCAAAGACACACGCTTGACAGATGTGTAAACGAGCAGCAGGTTGAGGGGAAGAGCCATTGTCCTCTGAATGGGGCCTGAAAAAGTTTGATGCACACTTTACAATTCAGTGCTGAGAGAAGACTCAATAATCAGCCACGGCCTCCCCCTAACTTGCCTTTCATCTCACTTTACCT
This sequence comes from Ascaphus truei, assembly GCF_040206685.1. Classification (NCBI taxonomy): domain Eukaryota; kingdom Metazoa; phylum Chordata; class Amphibia; order Anura; family Ascaphidae; genus Ascaphus; species Ascaphus truei. Next base: position 234,299,369 of record NC_134486.1, on the reverse strand, counting down.
CCCTCCACATCAACTTCTGTTACGCCTCGATTTCCTCCCCCACCTTGCAGTAACAGGTCGTCAAACCAAGCACCTTAACATAAAAGCTACCCAATGTCCTGGTTAGCACAGTTATGTTTAGAAGAATAAAATAGGGCAAAAATAGCGATAGACAGCATTGCTATGAAATGCTTTGTAGCTTTATCTTGACATATACATGTTACTATATTCAAAGAAACCTACTTTATATTATTATGTTACATGTATGTATACACACACACATACACACAAACTTTAGGGGTGGTGATACATTTTCACTCTAAACAAAATACACACAGACTACTATATTTTGTCTTATAAGTAGTAAGTAATACATCCCTTAGTTGTTGTAATTAGATTTCCGAGCATCAGCCCATGGAAACATGAGACAATGCATCTCTCTACTGCCCTCTCACACAGACAAACATAGGTGCAATAGGTGCAACTGGTTTTCAGTAGACGTAGACGTAGAAACCAGTTACAGTACCTGCTAAAGAGGCACTGCGGGACAGTAAGCAGCTATGCCCACACAAAGACAACTGTCTGCTGTGGCGGCATTGACTTGCACGCGTGCACATACACACACCAGGCAGACTGTTGTGAGAAACAGTGAGCAAGACATCTTGATATATGAGAACCAGTTATCATGGGAACTCTTGTTTCTCAGTGCAGCAGCTATAATAAATAGTTGCCATATGCTGTGCACAGATGCTGCCTTGAAAAGCGGTCCTGTGCAGCGGCCCAGAGTTTCTCAGAGTCAGGGCCTTTATTAAATGATTGGCTCGCTGCAATCTGAGCCACAGCCTCGGGATAGGTAGGCTGCTGTCACTCTGCTGAAAGGGACTGTACAATACTGAATGCATTTCAAAGAATGGAGTCACTATTAACTTTGTTTCTTCTTTTTTTTAGCCGTAGTATTTTTTTCCGGTTTGAAATGCTAAACCACTTTATTCAGCAGGATACTCTTGAAAAGCCTTTTTTTCCATGTGTCGTCTGCCACCTTTTTATGATGTCATGATGGTTTAACACAAAGCGTTAGTTGATGGTTCTGCGGTAGATTTATAATGAACAATAATATTAACCTGCTATTAAAAGGGCTAGAATGTATTCTTATATTGAAAGTATTATTATTAATAATAATAATAATAGTAATAATAATGAATTGCTACAGAGTTCTTAAAAAGTACACAGTGCTGAATTAAAAGACTCAGCTATTCAGAGAGCCTGTAATCAAATATATAGCGGGTGATTCTAGTATGATGTAGCCATTCGGGCCATTTACATAAAAATTTCCCATTGACTTAAATTGGATTTTCTGCCAAAAACGTCACAAACAGCAGCTTTGGACAATATAGAATTACCCCCGTAGTCACAGATTCACTAAAGGGAGCTAAGCGTTAGCACACCAATAAAATTAATGGGACTTGCGACATGCTAAAGCATAGCACCCTCTAGTGACTCTGGGTCTTGGCGAGTTGAAATCACTTGCCCAAGGTCACAAGGATCACTCAAATAGGATTCTGTCACTTCTGTGACTTTACTAACAGGTCTCTCCATCTCATAACATCTTTTTCTTAGATAACACTGTTCAACTATACTCACCTTTACAATTACAGCTTAATTCCTGCAGCAACATCTGGGTTGGAATCAAGGTTCTCTCTCTGCATTGTATATTTATGTATGTAGATAATCTGCACTCCTGGTACATCATTAGGTATTTCATTTTAATGACACGGGCTTGAGGCCTTTAAAAAAAAAAAAGGAAATCCAAGCGATGCCTTTTTAAAATGTTTTTTTTTAATATAAATAGGTTTTGAAGCAGGGGGGCTCCAGAGCTGAAATGAATGGGGTTCAGCGCCAGGGACCCCCTGCTTCTCGAGATACTTCCATAGGGGGTGCTGGTAGCTAGCTGGGGTTCTCATAATGGCGGTTTCAAAGCTGCCACGTCCTGTGGGCTAATAGGAAGCCATGACGTCATCCCTTGCGGCTTCTTATTGGCTGTGTAACGCGGGACCTTTAAACCGCACAGAATTACCAGCACCCCGTTTGGAGGTAAGTATCTCGAGAAGCAGGGGGTCACCGGAGCTGAAATTAAACTTGGGAGGGTTCAACTAAACTGAAAAGAATGTTGGTGAATTATTCCATTGGTCTGATATCTCCCCCTTACCTGGGGAACTCCCTCACACTCTGTATACGCCAAGCACCTTCACTCACCACCCATAAAGTCAAACCTTAAAACTCACCTTTTAAGTGAGGCACCCAAATAGCCTGGACTCGTGGCTACTGTCCCACACACACAGTTGCTCCTACCAACCATTGCGGCCAAGCACTGCCATCTACTGCACTTATTCCCTCACCTGCTGTCTCTGTCAGTCTCCCAACAAACCACTTACTCTTTGAGGCAGGGATTTCATTTCCTATTATCTGATTTTGCTTGTTGCACTTCTTGTATTATCATTCCCTGTACTGTATTGTTTCTTTAGTAAAGTGCCAAGTACAGCTGTAGGCGCTATATAAGTAAAGATATACATATATGGGTAACCAAAGCATTCCTCTCCTGTCTGGTACGAACCTGTGGAGACACCTAATGCTGGATCAAAACTCTGTGCTTTTCAAAGGCAGTGTTTATTGGTTTTCAAGTTTTGAGGTTATTATTAAAAAAAGGGGCTAGTTTGCAATTTTTTGCATTGCTCAAGTCTAAGCCGTGGTTTTGTAAACAGAAGCTGCATTCCACAAGAAGGCAGTGAGGAGGAAGCCACCAGCTCTCTGTGTGCTATCTGATCTCCGAGTCTTGGTTACACTGTGTGCACTAGCCCCTGCATTCATCATTATTTTAGTGGTTAAACGGCTGCCACAAAATGCTGAAACCGCATACTGAAGAAGATATCTATGCTGGCCAGCCTGAAAAAGCATTCCCAGGAGATCTGGTAGGCTGCGGGAGATCTGTATGTATGTAAGTATATCTTTACTTATATAGCGCCATCAATGTACATAGCGCTTCACAGCAGTAATACACGTGACATAATCACATAAATAACAAATAATACAAATAGCACATAAAGGGGAGAAGTGCTTCAGACATAAACGTAACATTTAGGAAAAGGAGTCCCTTGCCCCGAGTAGGCGTAGGAAGAACGCACAGAGACAGTAGGAAGATGCTCTGGTAAGTGCGCCTGCAGGGGGCCGAGGTGGATCCATGAGGTGTGTAGATCTCATGGTATTCCATTGACTTGCATTGGGATGAGGGAGACCGTAGAAAATGTTTACGTTTTTCAGCAAATGATGAGGGAGTCTCCCACAAAGGGGATTAATCAATGGGAGTTTCCATGCGATAATGCCACGATTAGCACTATTGCAATTGTATGAGTAGCCTACATAAAGACCCTTATCCTATAAACTGAGAACAATCGTACTTATATTGTAAGCTCTTCGAGGCAGGGACTCCTTTTCCTAGTGTTACTTTTATGTATGAAGCACTTCTCCCCATTATGTGTTATAATATTATGTCATGTGCATTACTGCTGTAAAGCGCTATGTACCTGGATGATGCTATATAAATAAAGATATACATTTATGGAAAACAAAGAACAGATCCTGCGCTCCTACCAATTGGGCTAAAATATACAGTACTAGTGACATGTTTCCATTTAGAACCTAAGTCTGTGTGACAAAAGACCCCTCTGTTACCCAGACTTAGGTTCTAAATGTAAACAAGTCACTAGTATATTTTAGCCCAATTGGTAGGAGCGCAGGATCTGTTCTTTGTTTTCCATAAATGTAAGGCCAATCCTTTTACCTGCTGCATACTTCACAAAGGGAGAAGCGCCCGTAATATGCACAGTATCCCGTAAAGATATATATATATCTGGTTCTATCACACAGAAAGCTCCAATGACGTCAATGTGGCCTTCTGTGCATTGGCCGAGTATAGAATAAGTTGGTCAATATGTGTTTAACAAGAATATTTTTGTGTCGCATTTAACTAAAAAAAAAAAACCTCTGGAACTCTCTGTAATTTGTTCTATTTGAAAAGAATCCTGAATTCATTCAAGTGAAATGTTTCATTTAAAAAAAAGCTGTTTTCAATAAAGGAGACCTGGGATTCAGCACAGTCTGCATGATCAATGTTAGAAATGAAATATAGGGGTTTGCTCCATGAGGATAGATGCAGCCATTTGAAGATTGCAAAGTTAGATACCACAGACCAAGGATGTGAAGGTACATATTTGTAGATGATAGCTGCATAAAGACACAGCATAAAATAACTGTACACGTACAAATCACATGTATTATCTAGTGTTTTCTCTCGAAGAGCATGCATAAATTAGAAGGGAAAAAATCAGTGCAACGGATGTAACTTAGAAAATGTGCAATGGCGGCCATCTTTAATAAGTCCACCACATCATTTCCCACCCATTGTTCTCCCAAAAAAAAATAGACAACGGAACAATTTTCACAAAGCATTCTATTGGAAAAGTAGGGGTGATCTGGTAAAAAAATAAAATAAAAAATACACATTATCGGCACGCAGCTCCGCATTTTAAAAGCAAAGTTGTGGTCGGCGGAGAACGCGCTGACTTGAATGATATGAGCCATAAAAATATAACTTTTTTTTTTCTATGTGTAACAAAGTTGCAAGATTAGAAACCATGTTCACAACAGGTTTGAATTTCCCCATTTAACTTTTTTCCCCTCCCCCTCCTCAGCTTGTGTTCCAGGTAACATTTAGTTCCTTTCTTCTTTCCCCCGTCTCTGTTGCATCCCTATGTGAAACATTGTATTTATTTTGAGGAAAAAAAAGTGACATATGTCTAGCTGGCTGAAAGGTAATATTGGCAGAGGCACTGAGGAGTCCACTCTCCTATGTGAAGTCAGGGAGTGCAGCTGCTGCAGTGTTAAATCAGGTAACAGCTGGGCCATGACGCTGCTCTGCCTCTGCTGCTGTTGTGCTGCTATCACTGCTGTTCTGGCTCAGAATGCATTTGAATGCTCTTTGGTCAGTGGCACCTCTATTGTGCATCTCTGAAGCGTGCTCAGTCCCTGCCACATCAAAGGCAAGACAGGGCCCCCAGATCGGATGGCAAGATTACTTTAAACTCACCCTTTTTTTTTTTTAATGATCTTCCTTCCTTGACTTTGAGCCCCTCACTGTCACAAAGACCTCTTAAAGGAGCAGTCTGCGCTGATCACCGTTTCAATTTATTTGTTCTTCTTGCCATTTTGCAACTTTGTTTTTAGAATTGAAAAATCCAAAATCAGGGGATATAAGCGCTGGAACAATTAAGTGTCTGGGAGGTTAAAATGGAGATCTTGGCAGAGTCCAGTGCAGTCTACAAGGTTACCGGAGTAACCTCACAAGCTAGAGATTAAGACTATCATGTTTTTAACACCAAAAAAAATAAAACAGCACATGCAATATACTAACATTATACAAGTACAACTTGTACAGGCTTCTGAGGCGGATTGCTGCTTTAATTCAAAGCATTGCAGTTTATCTTGCAGCGCTGTGAGCCGTCCGCCGATTCCAACGATATTTCTGCTCTTTAAATCGCCCAAAGTTTACCTTATTCAACTTCATTTTTTGGAGTTGTCAGGTATTCATTTTGTATCGCAGAGCAATATTAATGTAAGCGAATGCTTGCGGGGGCAACAGTACTATGCTCCCCATTAAGACCAGTACATATAGATATAACGAAAAGTGAATCTGCCAATTAAAGGAGCAATTCAAGCCAGTGGTTTTTTTCTGTACAGAGGATTGAATCAGTGGGGTCTCCGGAGCTGAACCTCGTTAATTTCCGCTCCGGGGACCCCCTGCTTCCAGAAATACTTACCTCCGAAGGGGGTGCTAGTATTCCTCTGCTTTTTAAAGCTCGCGCGTTATGTGGGCCAATAGGAAGATGCACTGATGACGTCATGGCTTCCTATTGGCCCGCAGGGCGCGGGAGCTGTGACAAGCACTCATTACACGAGCCCCAGCTAGCAAGGCAGCGTGGCTACCGGAACCCCCTACGGAGGTAAGTATCTCCAGAAGCAGGGGATCCCGGAGCTGAAATTAAGGGGGTTCAGCTCCAGGGACCTTTTGCTACACGCCTCTGTAAAAAAAATAATTAATAAAAAAATCGCCAGCTTGGATTGTCTCTTTAAAAAGTATAAATGGGTATCCTAGCATTACAAAGTCCCAACGTCAAGTTTCAGTTTTATTGACTTTACAGAAAGAGACTGACTTGGCAGTTATAACTATTTGCCTAAAGGGGAAAAAGCTGCAGGCAAATACCCAGAAACCATAGGGACCCCAATGCTCAAATTAAAAACAATAATGATAAAAATAAAGGGGATTGCTGCTTTAAGATGTTCCAGCAAGCGTTAAACAATGGCAAATTAGGTATTACATGGTTAATTGCTTTTCCTGGGTTGCATACTGTGTTGCTAAATGGTATTGCTCATCTTGTAGTTTACTCCGCTGCAGTTGTTTGCTTACTGATTGGTTTAATCGGTTTTTCGATTCCCAAAATATTCCTTGATCAATGTAAACTCTTAGGATCAAAAGCCTCCTTATCTACTACACCAATGTGTATTAGCCGCTGTGTTTACAGCGCATCATTTTTACATCACTGTAATTCAGTGTAAGGCTTGGCGCCTTACAGGTACACGAGAATAACGATAGCATTTGTATACACGGCGCCTGCTTTTACACATACAACAAGAACAGCCTCTGGCTTTGCTGTGACCTCATGCCTCCTCAGTGCTGAAGGGGTTAACGGGATCCCCATGACACTATAGGTGGCCTTGCAGAGAAGAATCAGGTCTAAGCTAGATCGATATTACAAAGCGACAGCTGGAAAATTATCTCTAACAATGCCCCCCAATCCCAAATTCAAAGGCAATGTCTGCTCCCCTTTGTGTCTCCTAAACCTTTCACCTTTTAAGCACTTCTCTGGCAAACCACACTCGGATAAAAGGGCTCTGGAAGCCATTCCTCATTTTTATGCTCTACTTGTTTAAGCGTTGGTTAAAATGGCAACATTAATATGCTAGTTTGCGTTTGTGGGGCAGTATACATGTCGTTGAGATAAAGCGGCTGCTGTATCAAAGCCATGCAAATCCCGGTGAAGTTTATTATCAAAGTTGACCAGCTTCTTAACTGGTGCAAAAAAAACCAAAAAACAGCAGTCAATGAAGAAATATATATATTTTTTTTTTAAGTTAATGGTTGTATTTCGCCGGGATACTTTACATAAGCAGCTTTGTGTCGGTGAAAAATGTATTCACGTATATTTGTGAGAAATATTTTTAAACAAATACACTCCGTCGTTTTGTTTCCTTTTCTTAGCCAAGTGAACTGTTGCATCTTTAGAGTTTGCTCACTAAGAGGGTAATTCTATATATGACTAAATGGCTATTTGGGCCGAAGACCCACATAGACTTCAACACGGCTTCTTCAGTGTATATAGAATAAGGCCCTAAGGATGGGACTTACTAAGCCGCAATGCAGGATATCACACTCTGATTGACTTGGATCGGGGTGCGATACTTCCAATTGCTGCTTCGTGAAAACCCAGATCTTGAAAAAGTAATTGATTTCCATTGCTATTTAGGGCTGTCCTGTCAAATTAAACATACACAGATATAACATTACACGAAAACATTCAGATTACAGTTTTCTTAATTAGCGTGTTAGTAGTAGATGAGGTTGAAAAAAGACATACAAGTTCAGCCTATGAATCTATGTGTTGGGGCTCCACCAATTCACTGTCAGACAGATAATCTACAAATGGAGAAAGTTCAAGATCACAGTCACTCTACTCAGGTGCGGACGTCCTACCAAAATCTCAAACCGGCAAATCATCCAGGAAGTCACACAGAACCCCAGAGAAACATCCAAGGATCTGCAGGCAACTCTCGTCTTGGCTAATGTGTGTGTTCATAACTCAACTATCAGAAAAAGACTGAACAATAATGGTGTCCATGGAAGGATAGCCAGGAGGAAACCACTGCTCTCTAACAAGAACATTGTTGCCCATCTGAAGTTCACCAAAGAGCAGATAGATGATCCACAAGACTTCTGGAACAATGTTCTCTGGACAGACGAGTCAAAGGTAGAACTTTTTTGGCTTTAATGAGAAACGTTATGTTTGGCGAAAACAGAAGAATCTCATCCCAACCGTCAAGCATGGTGGTGGGAGTGTGATGGTTTGGGGCTGCTTTGTTGCCTTAGGATGTGGACATCTTGCCATCATTGATACAACAGACGACAGAGAAGCCCAATGCTACATCCAACCTGACAAAAATACACAGTAAAATACTTATATATTCTCTTGAAAAAGGGTCATTTAGTTTAACCCTTTTGCCAAAGCATTGTAAGCTTGCGAGCCACGACAAGGCAGACCCTGTTCGCAAGTCCTAACACTATCAGATAAAATACTAATATACCTCTATTAGGATTAACATTCTCATTTACCTCTATGAGGAGGGAGAAAGACCACATTGGATCTATATCCAGTAGAATGAAATGCCCTACTAACTTGGGAAGTGGGGATGGGTGGGCTTAAAACCTGGGAAGGAGGAGCCACTAACCTCCAACAGCTGAAACAGCTGAGAATAGGTTAACAAAACACAAAACCCCAGCAAGCTCTTTTTGGGAACCCCTGAGCCCCCACAAAATATATATATGTATATAAGTGTCAAAAAGGAGTGCTATTGAGCGTCGCATATGTATACAACAGACGACAGAGAAGCCCAATGCTACATCCAACATGACTTGTATATTCTCTTGAAAAAGGGTAATTTAGTTTAACCCTTTGGCCAAAGCATTGTAATCTTGCAAGCCACGACATGTTCGCAAGTCCTAACACTACCAGATAAAAAACTTTGTGTTTTGTTCATCATTGATACAACCATGAATTCTGCATTGTATCAGAAGATTCTAGAGGAGAATGTCAGGCCATCCGTTCAGTTGCTGAAGTGAAAGTGGATCATGCAGCAAGACAATTATCCTAAATATACAAGCAGATCGACAAAAGAATGGCTGCAGAAAAACTTCCACGTTTCAGAATGGCCTAGTCAAAGTCCGGACCTAAACCCCATCGAAATGTTGGGGCAGGACCTAAAGCGAGCTGTCCATGCAAGGAAGCCCTCAAATGTGACTGAGTTCAAACACTTCTGTAAGGTGGAATGGGCCAAAATTCCTCAAAACCTATGTGAGAGACTGACCAGCAGTTACAGGAAACGGTTAGTTGAAGACGTTGCTGCTCAAGGAGTACTGAATCTAAAGGTTCACATATTTTTTCACACATGAATGTTGAATCATTTGTGGATAAATACATGTTCAAAATATGTGAAAATCCAAAGTGTTTCACAAATGTTATCTCGCCACTGTATATCGAAAACAAGTGTATTGGGCGACTCCATAATAAACTAGTATAAGTTTCTTAACCAAGACAAAGGGGCAGCTGCTCCGAAGCGTTGATTAATAAATGAATACTTTGTTTATTACAGAGTCGCTTAGTACACTACTTCCATAAAAGCATGTAAACAGTCACTCTTACACAAAATAAAGTGTAATCCAATGGTCATTAAGCTTTCATTTTATGGTGACGCCCTAGTTGACATTTAACCCCTTTTATGCCACAGAGGTTAGTTTGGAAATGCAAGGCAGAGAAGTTAAAATTGAACACATCACACTTACTTTATTTCGCTTTGCATTCTATTTTTTTTTTTTAAATTTACCTTAAAAACAAAAAAGTTAAGGTGCCTTTGATTATATAATTTTTTAGTTTAAAGCTTGTGTTTTACATCTCTCAAAAGTATTTGACTTTTAAATTTTCATGACAACTCAAGACGAGAAACACTGTCACAACCATTACCTATATGAACAAATATTATTTGGATACCAAGTGCATTTCCCTGTACAACAAAACCTTCTCACAGTGATGTGGTTTAAGATGGCATCAGAAAAGGAAGCAAACATTGCTTCAGCCTGGCTATTGCTTATTTTGAATGGCCAATTGAAATTGCATATGTCAGCAAGGTAAACATTAATAATCAGAGGGCCCAGTTCTGCCTTGCTGTGTGAAAGGCATCCCATCTGCTGGGCCACAAGTACTAAAGCCTCAGTTGTCTGTAGCAACAGCGTAATGAGTAACCCACTTTATTGGAATCTAATTAGCTAATCAAGACTTGTTTCAGCCTAACACCTGCACGTAGCCGTAGAGGGAGAGAGGAGAAAAATAAATGCCCAGATAATTAATTTCTTTTGGGCAAGAGACGTGAGAGAGATAAGACCACTCTCTGACTTCTCCTGTCCCTTGCCACGTGATCCGGTCCCAATATCCCCAACTGGCAGATGTTTCGTTTATCAAATAATTTTGGCAACAATCTGTTTGGAGGGACCTAGGCATATGCTGTTTATTTTTAAGTCTTTGCTTGACAAAGGCGTTAGTCAAGCAAACAGCCTGCGCAGTGAGCGACTAAGGCGATTAGCTCTCTAGTTAAATGAGGAAGATGTAAAGCAGTGTATGGTGAGCTTTCTATGTTTACCTAGATAAGGATTCTGTAGGAATAAAGACATTCGCCATTTTTACCTCAAGTCAATATTCTGATGCTAGAAATAGATGTAAGTGTAGCATAGGCCTCTGGCTATTATCTTTCCTTTGGCCCTAATAGTATAAGTCCTGTTAGACACAGGCAATGTGGGAGATAAGCTCTCTCATGGAGGCCTAGCTTGTTGTTGCAGCCTGGATACACTATTGCTGTATCCAGGGGCTGGCCTCACAACAACCAGAGTGTCATCCCTGGGGAGGATACTGGCTGGGTCACATGCACATGATGTGATGCCTGTCAGTATCGGACCTGCCCTGTTATGGGGCAGGGTTACAAGCTCCTCCCCTGGGGTACATAAACTGACACTCTCCCAGAAGTCAGTAGGTTCCTTCCCTCCCCCAGTGGAGTGGATACTTTTACCCCATATCCCATCAGGGGGTAAAGGGAGCTGAGGAGGGGCCTGCAGGGCCTCAAGTCCGGTGGGTCTGCTCCAGGGAACATCTATGCTGTAAACAGAATGATGACAATAAAGATCCGGTTGTATACATCTGTTGTGGCCTGTATCAATGGAACACTATATGAGTTGCCAGTGACGACCATCCTGGCTGCACCAGGATCCTCACCGGCAGGAGGCGCTGCGTTACCAAGATCATCACTGTTTTAGGACCTTAGAAACATGTGAACAATATGCAGTGGTGAAAGTAGATTTTTGTTTATTCTTACCGGTACATCCAGGTATTTAAAACATCGGAGGAGGGTGTGGGGGGGAGGGGGGGGTGTCTATGGTCCAATAAAAACAAAATCAATGATGGTTTGTTTGAACTTATAAAATAACATTTATATCAACACACGCACTACTGAACACTGAAGAATAAACTGGCCACAGAATGTAAGTCCGGCAGTGGTACGGCACTCGCAGAGTGAACATGTTTCCGTGTCTTGCCTCCCGATCAGTCTTCTGGAGAGAGCTAGTGTACGTCACACCGCCAGTGCGCCAAATGCACGAAATCATAAAGTGGGCTCATATTCGGATAAGACTCGGTGGCGCCACTCACGCACGCACATTAAAATCATAAATCATCGAGTACGTTGCAGAAAAACCTAAATAAATCAAATCTGGAGATTAGTGTTGTGTGTCGCAGTGAACGTTGTTATAATTGGGGGGGAGGAGGAGGGAATCATCTTAAAATAACAAATAATCCATACCAGTGTGCTGTACCGGAACTTATTGTTTTACCGGACTGGAACCGGCCTATTTTCACCACTGATAATATGCCAACAAATGTCTCGATCTGCAATGACACCACCAACTGGTCCGAAATTGCTTGCGATTAAAAAGTATTGAAAACATGGAACTTTTGAGAATGTTTTGAGAGAAAACTCATCAGAAAAGTCTTCTGACGGTTGCATTTGTAGATTTTTTATTTTTGGCATAAATAAATAATTTTGACAAACTAGGAAGCATGACGGCACAATAACTTGACGCATGTTAACCCCTTCACTGTCCGGGTGCTTGTTGATAGTATTACAGACTAATGACACTAAGTCCGGGACTCGCTAAAATGCAATGCGGGATATCGCACCCTGATCTGGAGTTAACGCTGAATTGGCATTTGACACCTCACATTGTTGTTTAGTGAATTCTGGCCCTCTGCACTTCCTAGAAAATATTGTATTGCAAATATTGCCGCCCAGGCCCGAGTACTGGCTCTTCTGTAACAGCGTTTAAGATTGTGCACGTTAAAGAAGCAATAAGCCATTTTTAATCCCAGATTTACAAATAGATTATTTCTGAATTCATTTAAGTGTGTATATATACACATATATTAATATACGTACGTACGTACATACGTACATACACACACACGCACAGATAAATATATGCAAGTATTAGATTGCAATATTTTCTTTATACTGCCATTTTCATGTATTTTTAGGCATTTTCACACAATTTCAAGCAAGTGTAACTTGGAAAGAAATGCCCTAAAGTACATTTACATAGCTCTAGTGTATATATATATAAATATATATATTGATCATTTATTGAAATAAAATAATATTGCTATATTAATGAGCTATATTTCATCTTTTGCAAAAACAGTGGTGCTCTCATAAACCTTTCCATAGCAATCAATGTAATAAGGAAACACCATATCTATGGAAGGTTTGAAATCATGTAATTAATGATGCAATAGCTATCTTTCAATTATGTATGCAAATTAACCTGTCTATAAATACTGTGGGGTCACAACCAATGGGTATCCCCTGATGAAGTCATCCTTGATGACGAAACGCGTAGGGCGTGGCTGAGACGGAGGAGGCACTTTCCCACTGAACACAGTACATTGTGGATGCAGCATTGAGAGCGGCAAGCCATACAAGAAGGAGCTGGCAGATTTCCACTATCTTTGGTGGTACAACAGCACGAACGAAGCAGACACAGTCCTTGTTTCCTGGAGGGATTTCCTGTTGCGGGACACACGCCGGGAGGACGTCATTTCCGGCGAAGGAGACTGCGCAACACGTGTGTAGGGGAAGACTCCATTGCTGACTGAGACGCTGCCAGTGGCTTATGAGGGCCAATCTCATAAATGCTCGTTATTATCTTCTGATTTGTGAGTGGGCATTTGTCTTTTTAATGTTCCATAAAATATTTGTTTTACTTTAATGCACTAGGTGTGCGCCTGTTTTTTTCTCTCTTTCTCTCATATATATATATATATATATATAAAATGAGTGCTTTTAACCTGTGGGGAGAAGCACAGCATAAGGTATGTCCCAGGATGTAAACATACACCGCTTGTTTTGCCATTCCAGAACATGGATACCACTGAAACCTGAGCAGAAAATGTTTTCAGTGGCACTAGCCACCCAGGTCCAGGTTACCCTGGTTACAGGAGCACTTCATCAGCTCAGCTAACAGATGGCCAGTGAGCAACAGGCAGCATATGTTCCAATAAGCACTGACATCGGCACAGATGGAGGGTGGGCAGTGGGATGGCCCTGGAACATAACCTGACATTTCCTTCTCCTTTGGTGCTTCATTGTTGCAGCTTACACAGGGAAGATTAGCAAGGAAAAGTGAATGGTATTAGTGGGCCGCTGAAGAACTGATTACTAACACTTCACCGTGCAGGTTTAAGAAGGTTTTTTTTTCTTCTTCGTCTTCCTCCCCTATTTAACTTAACCAGGCTGTGCAACATTGTTTACAACATTCAGGCTCACAAAGGGAAGGTCGGCACTTGTATTTCATCCTTTACCACGCCTGGGACGTCCTCCCAGGGACACTAATTATACTGGATGCTATTAGATTTACACAGAGCCGAGAAGAAGAAATAAACAACGCATGCGTTCAGCAAGATGGAGTACGCGATTGTAAGCTCTTCAGTTCAGGGCTCACCACCTCACTGTGTTTAAACACTTTTGACTGATGCTCTAATTCCTGTACTGCATCAGTATTCGACCATGTGGCATGATGCATTGCGCGCCAGTTTAACTCCTCTATAAAAGTATAAATCATCATATTTGCCAACTTGACTGTGGGTCAAATTGATCTTACGCTGCTATAGCAAAGTTGCTAACATACCAACCAATGGGAATACAGAACCAGGACTGGATCATTAGCCCACTGTGAATCTTGGCATGCATGGTAATGTGGGCTACTTTGCATATGCTAATGATCACGGTGGACATGGTAAGACTACAGTATTTCTCGATAAATGAGCATGTACCCTTACACTTTGATCAGCCAAATTACTATTAAAGCAGCAATCCAGGTGCTTCCCCCCCCCCCCCCCCCAGATTTTCTTTTTACACAGGACTGAAGCAGGGGGTCTCCGGAGCTGAACTCCATTAATTTCAGCTCCTGGGACCCCCTGTTTTCGGAGGTACCTCCATAGGGGGTGCCAGTAGCCGCACCGCTCGTCTGCCAGGGATCATGTAATGATGGCGTTTCAGGGCTCACACGCCCTGTGGGCCAATAGGAAGCCGCGACGTCATCAGGTTCGGCTTCCTATTGGCCCATGTGACACAGGAGCTTTAAACTTTGAACTCCAGCTAGCTCAGCCAGAGCGGGCTACCGGCACCTACTACGGAGGTAAGTATCTCCGGAAGCAGTTTACAGGTAAGGTAATCTCATATTTTCATTTAATTGCACATTTACGTTCCTTTTGCCTGGAAACAATGCTGCCAGTGCACACAGTTTGCACAGGACCTTTGTTCATCTTTCCCATAAACTTTCCGGGAGGGTTTACATCTCTGGAAAAGAATTGGAAGTTTTAATGTGCAGGAATTCAGGTACTAGAATAAAGAGAAAGGGGATCTTGTATACGTTTTGTGTAACGTTTATAGTAAATAAAAATACCACTTGTGGTGCATTTGCATGTCTCAGACAGGTCTGCAGCCCTGTCTTTCCCCATTAAGCTTTGTGTTTCCACTGCAGCCAGAGATTCTGGATAATGACATGCAAATGAGCACAGTGTGTCACTCTTTAATTCTTATCCATTTTAACAGGGACCCCTATAAGCGTATGATTGTCGTATTGCACAGTTTATCAGCACAGTCTGGGTTAAAGAAGTGCAGAGCCAGTAAACCTACTCACAGACAGCGGTTTCAACCTTTTTGGGTTTCTTCCGTGCAAGGCTGTGTTTTGTGTTTGAAATGGAATCTTAAACATACCGGAGAATGAGATAATCTCAAATGTATGTGTAGCCATGTGTAAAATTGGTGTACAGATCTCTCTCTTACTGGCAGTAATCCTGGTAAGAAGGCAGGGTTGCCAGTAGTGATCATGGAGGTTTGCCCTCAAACCCCTGTGATGTGTCATATGTAGCAAAGGAAGTGACAGCATGTTTTGTGTCCACTGTTAGTGACACAGAGGTGGGTCTTTCTGGAGTCTACATATTGCACAGCACTCCCAAAAGTTAGTTGTGTTAATGTTCATCCTAAGGTCTGCAGCAGTTAAAGTCTGTCTGTCAAAGTGGCAAGTGACAAGCTGGTTACACACTGTGTCCAGGGCTCTGGCACAGCTTGTGGTCTCCCTTAGGGGAGAGGTGGAGGAACAACTCAATTAGAGAGATAGAAGGAACCTTCTGCATGGAGTACCTCTACAAAATGTGCGGCTAAGTGTCGGCCGCTGTGATGGGCAGTCTGCCAAGTAACATGCAATTAAAGATGCCCTGGTTCAAGATACCTGTGTGAGTCTGGAGTTATTCCACAAGAAGATGCACCAAGGAGTTCCCCATCAGATACTCCTCCCTGCTGCCGTAGGGATCCTGATGTGGTGGAGGCGCTAACCAAATGTGAGTAGGACTCAGAACACTACCTCAGACGCCTTTAATGGTGATATTCCCCATTACCAACCAGCGGGAGACTCAGGAGTCCTGTTACCGGCAGGTGCACCACAACACACATACATGTAATTGGGAGCAGAGTACACCCACAGGGGCCAATATGAGATTGGGTGGGGGTCAGACCGTTAAATTTTTGGAGGCGCTGCTGAGATACCTATCAACAGGACGGGCTTTTGCTAGGCACACTGGTAAACAGGAGAATGTATGCTGCCAGGAAGTGCTGTGGATGGGACGGTAGCCTAGGGGTAGTCAGGAGTGCGATTGTCTGCTCACAAAGAACACCATAGGGCCTTGAATGGAGTAAAATGGGTCTGGAGACAGGGCTATAGCTGTTCAGGTCACCTTGAGGCAGCTAGTCGTGGGACGCCATACTCATGGGGTAGCCTGGTTAATGCGGGTCAGGAACTCCTGGGAGGGTCTGCACTAGAGGTAGCCAAGAGAGGTTGTAGTAGTAGTACTGCATGGGAGAAGCCAGAGTACTCTAGCCAGTAACCAGATCACTTACTACAGAGCACATACTGGAGGAAAGCAGACACAGCATACAGTGAGAGAGTGAGCCTAGCCTGAGGTAGTGCATACATGAGTCAGAGATACATGAGATACATGTAGGAAGGTGCACTGGCATTCTTTATTGCATCGAAATGGCGGCTGCCCAGCAGAGAGGAGCACCATGTGCGATAGCAGTTATCAAGTAAAGATGGCGACCGCAAGTAGTGAAGTTCCGCACGGTGCGGAGGGTCCAAGATGGCGGCAAGCGCCTGATGGAGAGAGCGCACGTGGTGTGTGTACCACAGAAGAACAGACTACCGAAGTGACTTTGGCTAGTTTGCTATGGAGTGGCGGTAAAGCAGTGGCTGCGCCGTTTTTGCCCTGCCTAGGATCCCGGGGTGTTGCCCTGGAGGACAGTGTTGAGGACATTGCTATTATGTGCGGAGAGAATGGAGAATCTGATTGCCAGGCGGTGATCACTACACAAACTACCTCAGCTGCTTATGTGAATGGCCGTGCAATCCAAAATGGCGGTTCCCGCTTCCCTGGGAAACCGCGTGGGCCGAGTGAAGAGAACTTTGCAAATCATGCTATTGCAAGAGGTTGGCCGGGAGAGGCGCGAAAAAAAGAACCCCACCCTGCTGGTGGAAGTGGCGCGAAAGCTGTGGCCGCGCCCTCCTGGACTGTGACAGGCTCCGAGCCAATTATGGGTCATCAAGTGAACCTGTGGGACTCTCCCTTAATATCTACCAGGGGGAGGGGTCCCTGTATCTGCCAATTGCAACCGAGTTGGCTGAGGGAGGAGCTGGAGGTGCGCTTCCTGCCCCTCAGTTGCGAGGAGCTGGTGAACAGGAGAGACTGCTGTGCCGAGTATCTCCATTGACCAGTGCGACTAAGAGTGCAATGGACATTGCGGTGTACCGCTACCTATTGCCAGGAGGCTTCCTGGTAGTGAAGGCGGGTGACAAGGAGACGCTGCAGTGCCTGTGCGCTCAATGCAGGCCAGCACCACTGCAAGATGCCCCCAGTGTTGAATACACTATCTATGGGCCGTGGAGTCATTTGTGCCTGGGCACGCCGCGGAGGCGGGAGGAGAGACAGACAAGCTGACGGCTGGAGCCTCGCCCAAAGTAAAGACGGAGAAAGCCGATCCCGGAGAATGGGGATCCCTGCTAATGATCGCTACTGAAAAGAAAGAAATTGGGGCCTGCAACCGCAGCGAGAACCCGGAACCTCGCTGTCGGTCCCCTGCGGAAGTACCACTACCAGCGTCGGAGTCTGCCTCGTCGGACAAGGACCAAGCAAGCCCGACATCGGTGGTGATGCGCCTACCGGCGGGCCACTATAGCGGTGCTGAAAAAGAGCCAGCACTTACCTGT
Source organism: Ascaphus truei (assembly GCF_040206685.1). Lineage (NCBI taxonomy): Eukaryota > Metazoa > Chordata > Amphibia > Anura > Ascaphidae > Ascaphus > Ascaphus truei. The sequence goes on along the minus strand of NC_134486.1, from coordinate 234,281,593 downwards.
GATGTGGAGGAGCCGAGTCCTGAGAGTCCGCGATTACCTGCTTTGCTGTCACTGGAGCGGATGAGTCCCACGGCCGTGGCGACTCCCAGCGTGAACGGAGAAGAGGACCTCATCGCAAGCCCGCGGAGTGGTGAGAAACCCTCTTCCCTCCCTCAGGCTCCGATGGAGGCGGCGGAGAAGGAAGGCCTAGTCCAGGCCTCAGCGGAGAAGCGGAACGAACCATCGCGTCCAGCGCCGGATGTCGTACTGGAAGAGGAAGTTCCGGTGAGGGAACCCACCCAAGATGGCGCCCAGTCCCGCGAGATAGATGACGTCACTTCCGGCGGACACAGCGGAACCGGCTGGAAGCTAGCCGCACCATCGCGACCACCATGCTGTACCAGGTCGTCCGGAAATGAGAGAAGCAAGAGTTGGCAGGCCGTGAGAAAGCCCGGGAAACAAGAGACGGGTGAGCATGACCTGCTCATCACTGGCACCGGCTAAGGTATTGCCAAACTACGGATAGTAGTATCGCATCGCCAGCCCACGTCCCTTTTTGCCCTGCCCTCGGCCATAGCTCAAACCCCTGCCCCTGTCATTTCCTCATCCGGGTCACTGTCTAGCCAAGGGTGGTCTGGGGAGTCCCGGGATACTTCCGAGGAACGGACTGGGTCAAATCTGGACTGGGGGGAATGTTTTACCTCCGATGAGGGATCGGGGAGGGAAATGATTGCTTCTGGGGTGTCTTCGAGAACTAATTCTATTGATTACAATGCAAATGTGAGGGGTAGGCCTAAACGCCTTGGGTCAGCCTCTAGGTCCACAGGGACATCAGGAGTTTCTTCTGGGGGAGAACCGGCTGTAGCAGTGAAAGAGCAGGCTGTGGAGAAAGAAACCAGATGGTGGGCTCCTATGTTTGAGGGGTATGAGGCCTGGTTGGATCGTACGCGATTCATACTAATAAGGAGTGATATAGTTGATCACTGGTGGGATGAGGGTGAGTACTCAGATGAGGAGCGCCTAGAAGAATTAAGGAAGAGATGGTATGATATTCAAAAGGGCCTTGTTACTCCCCGAGGGTCTTCTATATTATATGACGTGGTTGCTCCCGAAGAGCCATTGTCGTGGGTACTGCCAGGCAGGGCAGGCAATAAAAAGCTTATGCACATCAGCAGGGCTGAGAGGGCAATAGTTGCCAGATACAAAAGGTCTCATGGTCTGGAATATCCATATGTACCTCAACCTCTCATGCAGGAGATAGAGGATAATAGGGACGCATGGCTGAGGGAGACAATTGAGGACTAAATTATGTCTAAATCCAATCATGCAGCACATAAGACAGAGGAAAGGATCTGTTACCTCATGAGGGTATGGAGTGTTGGGCGCAACATTTTCATGCATAAGATGGAGTACAGGCCAGAGAATGGGCCGCCGTGATCTTATAGTATCACCGTGCAGGATGCTAATGGGAGGGAGGTGAAGAAACCTGACCCTAGGCATTACTACTAATTTAATTCTCCTATGGAGTGGTTCTATGTGCTGCTGTGACCAAACTGGCCTATGTAATTATGTTCATGCAGAGAAAAAAATGCGTTCTGTAATAATGTATTCCTATGCTAATGTATATTGTTATGTGTTGCAGTGCTACCTGAAGGAAGGTTCCGCAAATTTAGGTCCAAGCGGGGAAGTTGGCTTCCACCAGGGGGAGATTGTAGCCATGTGTAAAATTGGTGTACAGATCTTTCTCTTACTGGCAGTAATCCTGGTAAGAAGGCAGGGTTGCCAGTAGTGATCATGGAGGTTTGACCTCAAACCCCTGTGATGTGTCATACTGTATGTAGCAAAGGAAGTGACAGCATGTTTTGTGTCCACTGTTAGTGACACAGAGGTGGGTCTTTCTGGAGTCTATATATTGCACAGCACTCCCAAAAGTTAGTTGTGTTAATGTTCATCCTAAGGTCTGCAGCAGTTCAAGTCTATCTGTCAGAGTAGCAAGTGACAAGCTGGTTACACACTGTGTCCAGGGCTCTGGCACAGCTGGTGATCTCCCTTAGGGGAGAGGTGGAGGAACAACTCAATTAGAGAGATAGGAGGAACCTTCTGCATGGAGTACCTCTACGAAATGTGCGGCTAAGTGTCGGCCGCTGTGATGGGCAGTCTGCCAAGTAACATGCAATTAAAGATGCCCTGGTTCAAGATACCCTTCCTGTGTGAGTCTGGAGTTATTCCACAAGAAGATGCACCTAGGAGTTCCCCGTCAGATACTCCTCCCTGCTGCCGTAGGGATTCTGATGGGGTGGAGGCGCTGTACCAAATGTGAGTAGGACTCAGAACACTACCTCAGACGCCTGTCATGGTGATATTCCCCATTACCAACCAGCGGGAGACTCAGGAGTCCTGTTACCAGCAGGTGCACCACAACACATATACATGTAATTGGGAGCAGAGTACACCCACAGGGGCCAATATGAGATTGGGTGGGGGTCTGACCGTTACATATGTTTACTAGTCAAATATGTTTAAATAAATAAACGTGTGTTTGAGGACGTACACACACACACACACACACACACACACACACACACACACACACACACACACACACACACACACACACACACACACACACACACACACACACACACGTGTTTGAGGACGTACACACACACACACACACACACACACACACACACACACACACACACACACACACACACACACACACACACACACACACACACACACACACACACACACACACAAAAATATATATTTTTCTTTTTTCTGTAGAGCTTACAGGCATGGAAAGCAAATATTTTCAAGGTATTGCACATCAAATTGCTTTGCATATAGACGATGCTACTTGTTTTGTTAATGTTGTATTATATGCACAGAAGTTATGAGCAGCTGTTCTAAAACTGGTGTCGTCTTCATTGAAGTTAATATCTCCTGAGGGATGTATCTGATCAACATATATTAGATCATGGTGTGCCATGTTCACCGAAGAGGAGCAGTTTGTTAAATACAGTATGGAACTGTACACAGCAACATTAGCGGTTAAAAATATACAGTACATGACATAAGTTATGGTGGGTAACAAAGTGACAAAAATCCTCCTCTGTACAGTGAATAAAAATACCACTTGTGAGCACATTCACAGATCTCAGACAGGATGGGACGTCTCATCGCTGGAACCCCTGCCACCGGCTGCTTCAAAGGGAAGTTTTATTATTGGTTAGGGTAGGGTGTTTAGGGTAAAGGCTTAGGGTAAGGGTTTTAGGGTTAAGAGTTCAGGGTAGGGGGTTATAAGGTAAGGGCTTATGGTAGGGGCTTTTAAGGTAAGCGGTTTAAGTTTAGGGGGTTTATTTACTTTAGAGGAGAAGTGGTCGGCAGCGGCAGCTTCCAGCGGCGGAGACAGTCGAGGCGAAGAGACAAAACGGCTGCAACCAAATGTCCTAGACCGGTCTCAGACAGGTCTGCAACCCTCCTTTTCCTCATTATCCTCATCTCTTAGCATGCAGTGCTTCCACTGCAGCAAGGGATTCTGGGAAATTACATACATATTAAGCACACAGTGTCACATTTTGCTTCTTGTCTATGATGCACGGTCACTTCTTCAACTGAAGTTCAACTGAAGAAGTGACTGTGTCACGAAACGTCTTGGAGTTTGTTCTTTGGAGTGTCCTGATAGATACTATTAGGCACTCTTTGCTCAGTTGAGATTTTCCTGGACTTTCCTGGACTATTGTACCATAAGTACAATGACGCATCTATGATACGCTGTCTCTCACCACAGAGATCGAGACGTAGAGACCTTGCTTTGTGTCTCTCTGGGGCTGTGATCAGCTGGAGACTGTGACGTATTGGGCATCACTCCTCGATTGAACCCACCGGAGTGAGGGATTTCCCTCCCCCTAACGGAGTACTACACTGAAACGGCGGCAGGCAGTCATGTGTGAATATGTGCTGCTTCTGAGGCTGGCCACCAGACTAGCAAGGCAGGCTACTCTTTGGTAGATGATCCCCACCTAATTCGGTTACCCGGGAGGAACGGAGATGCGGAAGTGAACATCAGCGGCACTCCTGGAGTAAGACCGGAGCCAATCGAGGAGGACGACCATTCAGTTCCTGAGGATCCCGTGCAGCAGCTGTGGGAGTGTCCCATTCACAGTGGTTACTATACCTACATGCCTATTTGAAACTTTTATATCTTGTATGTGCATATCTCACCTTTTTATAAACAACTTTATTTTATATACTACACCAGGGGTGAGCAAACTTTTTAAGCCGAGCCCCCCTTTTTATCCATGAAATTTCTCGTGCCCCCCCTGCCTGATGTAATCAAAATCACATGAAAAATTTTTTTTTTATTAAACGGTATACAATGTAAATACAAATATGTCTAAGGCCGCGCGTATTGTGCCCGTGACGGAGACGCGTGACGTCACCCGTCGCCGCTAGCGAAAGTTGTATTTCGCTTTGTGGTGGCGCGGGCGACCAGGCCATTGATTGGTTCAGGGGCAGTCACATGAGGCGACAGCCCCTGAAAAATCAAATATTGCCGGCTTAAAAAAATCGCGTCGCCCCGTCGCGCTTACTATAAGAGTACACGGCGGCGACAATGCATTTGTTTTCGGGCGACGTCGTGTCGCCGGCACTATAAGCGCAGTCTAAATACTTACATACTTCAACAGCTCGCTCTTGCAAAATTAGGCTGCGTCCACGCTGCCGCTGAGAGAGGTGACATCACCAACTCTCCAAGCATGAGCGCAGGGTGTCCTGCATAATTTTGCAAGCACGAGCGGGGAAGTGTTTACACTTTTTTTTTACATTATTCCTGTACATTCATAGTATGATTGATATAGTGGCAGCCTACCCTCTCACTTGCAGAGGATCGCAGCGAAGCAGTTGCCAGCGGAGGAGAGCAGGAACACAGCGCTATTGCAGGTGAGACTCCGGAAGGAGGGACGTTTGACATCACAGCGCTGGGGCATGCTCCTCCCCCGTACCACGTGGCCGCCACCTGCACTATCCTGTTCGGCCGCCTGCGCAAATCTTCGGCTGCCCGTCCGCGCACATCTTCTTGGCCGCCCGCACACATCTTTTTCGCCTGCGCACCCAGATTTTTCCGCACGAGCCCCGCCTAAATCTTGCGCCTGGGGCGCCCCCCCCAGTTTGTGCACCGCTGCATTCAATCACAACACCCACACAATCACAGACAACACACACACAGCACACATACTCAATCACCACACACACACAACCACACACACAACCACACACTCAACCCCCCCATACACACAACCACATACACACAAACACTCAAACCCCCCCCCCACACACACACACACTCAACCCCCCCACACACACACTCAACCCCACACACACTCAACCCCCCCCCCACACACACAACCCCACACACACTCAACCCCCCCCCCCACACACACACACAACCCCACACACACTCAACCCCACACACACACTCAACCAAACACAACCCCCTCCACCCCCCCTCCACACACACACCCAACTTCCCACACACACACAACCCCCCCCCACACACACCCTCAAACTCAACCCCTCCCACACACACACTCATCCCCCCCCCCCCCCACACACACACAAACACACTCAACCACCCCCCCACACACACTCAACTCCCCCCCACACACACACAAACACACTCAACCACCCCCCCACACACACTCAACTCCCCCCCACACACACACTCAACCCCCCACACACACACTCAACCACACACACACTCAACCACACACACACTCAACCACACACCCACTCAACCAGACACCCACTCAACCAGACACCCACTCAACCAGACACCCACTCAACTACACAGACACACAGACACAGACACACAGACACCTGGTGGGTGGGGGGAGGTAGTAACTAAGTCTGCTCAGGTCCCCCATGTGCTGCTGAAAATGGGCGGGTAACAGACAGGAGGAGGAGAGCTTGTCTGTGTGCAGGGAAGGCCCCGCAGCAAGGCCCCGCCCCCTCCGCAAGACAGAGCAGAGAAGCAGCCTCAGCACGGAGCTTCTGGCCGCCCATGCACAGCTCTGCCCGCCCCCAGGTTTCCCTGCACGCAGCCCGCGCCCCCCCTAAATAATCTTGGGCGCCCCCCCCGTTTGCGCACCGCCGTACTACACTATGAGGGTCTTGCGCTTTCTTCTCTCTTTATCTACATAGCTTTGTGTGAAAAAAATGTTTATACACAAAACAAATCCCTGGGTCAAAGAGCTTGCAGTTTAGTGCTTGAGGACACAGAGGGTGAAATGGTTTGCTGAAGGTCACAAATTGCTGCGACAGATTTTTAAATGACGTTCTCCCACTTCATTCACAGCGACTTTGCCATCAGATTTTTCAAATCTCCCAGCGGATAATGATTGTGTCTGGCAGCCAGACATATCATAAAAGGCAAAGACCTGGGGCCACAGCCAGCTCTCCCAAGGCCCAGGACTAGTCTTGTCCAGGGCCCCGGTTTGCTGAGTGAGCATGTTCCCCCCCGTTGGCGGTCCTGCAAACTAGTATACAGTATGTAGTAGAATAAAACATGCCATTACATTGCAGACCCCACTGGCAGCACAGGGGTTATAAGGGCATGGTGATGATGGTTATGCTTTGGGACAAGGGAAATGAGTCATGCCTTTTCCCATTCAAACCTATCTGATGCAAGAGTGCAAAGCCTCTCTGTCCCATAATTGGCGTTGACAATCCTTGTCTTGAAGGTCTATAAACAGTTAATCTTTCCCCCTCATCTGAGACTTTTTAAGTGAGGAATGATGGGAAAGCTAATCTGAGTACTTCAAACTCCCTGCCAGCCAGTCCGGGTTCTTTACTCCTCCACGTCATTGAATAAACTAAGCACAGCTATATTTTATCTTTAGACAAAGTTTCACTTGAACACATCTTCTTTATTCAGCTACATTCAAATCAGCTTTCTGTTACTACAATCTAACTCCCATGAACTCCTTTTAATATTGGCGCAGCGGTTCCCAACCTTATAGGAAGGGTCTATTTCACTTATCACTTGTAACTCTGAGGAATGCCTCTAGGCCCAGACGTTGGTTTCACTGTATGTAAAATAAATATTTTTCTAAATTGAGAAAACAACATGGTTTGCCCGGAGACCTTTACAACTACACCAATGAAGCGATTAAACTTCCATTCAAGATGATGGCTCTTCCACAGGTGTTTTGGTTTTGGATCTAAATATTTTTCATCTTTTCATTTAACTGGAACTCATTTCAATTAGGATCTCTTTTCAAATGTGTAAAAAAAAAAAAGTTGGATTTTTCTCTCTCTCCCCCACCCTTTCTCACACCTCGGTCTCTCTCACCCCTCGGTCTCTATCTCCCCATCTCTCTTCCCCTCCGTCTATAACTACCTCCTCCAGGCCCTTATCTCCGTCCCACACCCAACCACCCCAGACCCATATCCTGTTTTCCCCCATTCAGGGACCCCGAGTACACTGGGCGGAGGGGTTAGCAGAAGAGATTAAGGGGTAGGGAGGGGGAGGGGGGGGGGCTGCTGCATTTTATTTGTCCAGGTCCCCAAGATTTCTGTTGGTAGCCCTGAGGATTACTATAAAGAAAAAATAGCCGCTCCCCAGTATGTCTTGTGACCAGTGATGTCACAATAGAGAGATAGAAGGGTAGATATAGATCTTCCCAAAGTTCTAGAAACGGGTTCCCCAGAGTTCAGACTGAAGCCTCACAGGGAGTCCTGTAAATAGGTTTGTGTATATAGTTATGTGTATTAAGGATGTCCTGTCACCATTGATTGTTTTCAGTTAAGGAACGTGCCACCCATATACTTAGAGCCCATAGTAATGGCCAAAGATTGTTCTCATTCGTCAAGATGAGAAACCAGGTGCTCAGCAGGAAGTTCTCAGAGTAGAAGCTCTGAAGCATGGTCGGCTCAGCCCCACTGGAAGGTCCTAAATAAACTCGTGATCCGATATGTATAGACTAAGAATGCCGTGCACCAAAACGGAATAAATCCCAGAGACTAGTATGAATCTCCCACCAGGGTCCACCTGAGATGTGCATTATTGAAGCTATGCAGAATATTGTCAATCTAACACATGCTAAGGGAAACCAGCATAAATACCTTCCCAGCGTAGGAGTGAGAGCTACCAGGGGAAGAAGCACAGAGCAACCATATTGTTTGACACCAGTTAATGTCTGAAGTGAAGTCTGTCTGTTATATGGTGAGCATTATGAACGGCTGTGAATAAAGCTCTTGTTGTACTATAAAAGTTCCTGGTGCCCATCATTATTCTATCTGCATATCCACCCTCAGCCCTCACGGACCCAGCGCCCTGAAAATGTATGAGAGACTGAGCACAGCCATGTATATAGTTCAACTCCATATAAACGCCGATAGGGCTGGGCAAAGTGGGTACATGTAATTGGCTATAAGTTCCAATTTTTCTTAATTGTATCCTGTGAAAAATAAATGCTTTCCTTTTCATATTTAAATAATGCATATCATCAACTTAAGTTTATCTTTACACACCTGTTGATTCATGATAGCACTGGCATCATAAGTACTTGGCAAACAAAGAACAAAGTAAATCAACAATTTGCCAGGGGATCCGGGGTACGACAAACAGTCTTATCGCCAAAATATATTAGATAGAGCATCAAAGATCGTAAAAACACCATTTGTTTGTTTACCATGACGTGTAAAACGTTTCAAGAATGATTTAAAAAAGTAATTATTCTGATGAGCTCTGTGTGACTCCCATGTTCTACTTTTCAGGTAGGGCTTTGGGTGGGCAGGGAGGGAGGACCATTACCGCTTTAATAATTGAACATATTTTAAATAGCTAAACACCTAATTGGGTTAAACATTTTTTTTAAAGTTATAGAAACCCTCAATCGAACAAAGTTCAGCAAATATAAAATACCCATGAGTGTCCCACAGTCTTCCACAGGTCCCCAAAGTTGCTTCATTCACCCCATTGTAGTTCCGTGGGCGCCTATAAACTTTACCACTATAAAGGATATACGAAAACCAAGCCTGTTGGTTGTGAAGATTGTTGATCCTCACGGTGGGCTTGAAAACAAAGAGAAAGCACAACACATAGCGTAATACTGTTGAAACATTAAACAAACAACATATAAGACAACATATAACAGCTGAATACTGAAATGGTATTTTTAGGACAATAAAATCATTTAATAACAATTAATATTTGATATAATGCACAATTTGCATGAACATATAGATTTAAGCAATAAAAATCTGAATAGGTGGTTCAACTGCTCTGTAGCACCAATGTTGATGATAGCAATGCCTACTCACCAGATGGAATAGGTTTGCAGGCAGTGGATATTTTAGAGAGTATACCCTCTCATCTGTGTGCTGCTCTCTGCTTAGCTGGCGTCTCTGTCGGCTCGTGGGTGCAGCTCATCAGCGGGGACTCCTGCAGCTCCAGGAAGCACGTCTGAGCAGATGGAACTCAGCTGCAGCTGATTCAGCACGATGTCAGCTACGGACCACCGTGAGCTCGTCTATCTGCTGCTCACTGCTAGCTGGCGTCTCTATCCGCTCGTGGACGCAACTTGTCAGCAGGTACTCCTGCAGGGCGCCAAGCAGGGCGCTTGAATAATGGGAAACCGCAACAGCTGGTTCAACTCGTCGGCGGCTATAAGAGATGGTTAGCTGGCAGCTCACGTTGATTCACCGATGTACGGGGGGTACTACACCAATGTGTGCGGGGCTTGAACCTCCACCCTACGCGTTTCAAGAGCGATCTGCTCTCTTCCTCATGTAATACAGTTGTTAAGCTGCAGACAGGGATTCTGGGTAGTGCAAATAAACAAGCATGTTACCCTCCTATCAATTTTCACCTAGGTCTCCCTAGAGATTTTGGACATTGTGCTCATTTGCACGTCCCATTACCCCAAATTCCTGTCTGTAGCTTAACTACTTTAGAACATGTGATAATAAAGAGGGAACATTCATGGGTGCTCTATGCAGGCTCAATGACTATGTGGGAAATGCAAACGTCAAAATACTACAAAGCATACTGTTTTATCAGATGATAGTTAGAAGGTCGCCCCTACAGATGATAGCAGTATCCACAGAATACAAGTCTAAACATGTCATTCAATATTTCTATAATAATAGCATGTTCTTGTATAGTGCTGCTAGTTTTTTTATGTAGCACTTTACAGAGACATTTTGCAGGCACAGGTCCCTGCCCCGTGGAGCTTACAATCTATGCTTTTGGTGCTTGAGGCACAGGGAGTCTGCCTTTTGCCAGGTCTCTGGGGACATGCAGAACACCTCCAGGACCACAGAGAGCTAGCTGGGAATGTGTGTTAATCTATGTCTGACTGGTAGCAGTCAATTGGAGGCTGTGGCACCTCCCCCCAGAGCTCACTCCTCCTCCTTCACCTTTTTAACTTGGGAGGTCATTTCATTTGCTGCAGGAACAAGACCTATAATGGTTCTTCCCCTCTTACAGAGGTAAAAGGAAGGGTTCTGCATAGGCCCTGTTTTCCTGTGTGAAGCTGTGCTGGAGCCTGCTTCTCTTCCACTCAGAGTTCCCAGGCAATTGCTGAAGAATCAGGTTGTATTCTTTCTTTTTTTCTTTTATTCTTTATTTTTTGGTATACTTTGGTGTGGATCTGTGGGGGAGTAAACTGTGAGTATACAGTGGTTTTTGTAGAGGGTTTGGGTGTTTTTTTTTCAGGTTTAAAAACCGTTTTTGTTTTCACCCAGAGGCTGCTGTATTTCAACCCAGCAAAGCTGCAATTTGGCTGGCAGGAATTGCAGTCTCAACCCCCCTCCCCTCCCCCACCTCTGGTTGGTTTTTACTTCCAGTTTTCACTTTAATTTAAAGCCTGATTTCTTTCTTTTTCATTTGCAATTGAGAGCTCTGTGTCTTACTTTAAAACCTTCTTTTTTGTGTGTGGTTTCTTGTAAGAGAGAGAGAGTTAAATAATTAAGGGGAGAAGATTACAGCAGGTTTTAAAAGCTGTTTTCATTCCCTCCCTGTGCAGAGAGATAGTTAATTGGTTCTAAAAGAGACAGTTACCTCTCTGCATCTCTCTCCCTAAGCACTATTTCATCCCCTTACTTAGAGGCTTATTTCATCATGCCTGGGGGGAATAGGACTAGTGCAGCAACAGGGGCCACACCTGGACATCGGACTCCAAAAACTGGGGCCCCTAGGAGCAATAACCACAGCCCTAGGCCTGGTACTTCCAGTGCCCTGGCTACACCTCCCCCAGCTCCTGTTGTTAGTTTAACCCCTGCAGTCCCAGTTCCAATTTGGGCGCAGGTGGCAGCTGCAGGCGTTGACCCCAGTAATAACAATGCTGGGGCCACGCCCTGTCTGAGCAGGAAGCTTGGGGTGAGGTGCCCAATGTCACCTGGCCTTAGCATGGAGATTTATGTTAGGGCTGTGGCAGACGTTGTGGGTCCCTCTGCTGTGGTGGCAGCCAGCAAGATGTACGGGAGAGGCGTTTTTTTCCTCCGTACGCTGGCTGCCAAGCACACCCTGGTGCAGAAAGGCATCAGTGTAGGGGGAATCTACATCCCTATAGAACCCATGGAGGGGTTAGGCACTAGAATTATTCTTTCCAATGTGCCCCCCTTCATCCCAGATAGTCTCATGCGGCTGCACCTGCAAGTCCTGGGAGACATTAAGTCTCCCATAACAAAAATTCCGCTGGGCTGCAGGGATAGAGCGCTGAGGCACGTGCTCTCATTTAGGCGGCAGGTACAAGTGCTGCTGCCGGGGAGCACAGAATCTGTGGAGGGTTCTTTTAGGGTGCCCTACGAGGGCATAATGTACACAGTGTTCTATGGCACGGAGGGAATTAGATGTTATCTGTGCAAGGAGCTGGGGCACACTCGTAGGAGTTGCCCCAAAGGGAACAGAGGACCTATCCCAACTCCTACACCCACCCCTCCCTCTGCCAAGACACCCCGTACCACTGTGCCCACCACAGCGGGGCCATCAGGGGCCCAGGTCCCTCCTGGGACCACAAGAGATGTCGCTGTCCCATCTGGAACAGTGACTTCTGCACCTCTCCCTGGAGAGCGGAGAGAAGGAGAGGGGGTCGCCCTGGAGCGACCACCCTCTGTTATCACTGTCTCCCCCCAGGGGGAAATACCCTGTGCCGTTGCGCCCACCGCGGCGGAGCCCTTGGGGGCCCAGCCCCCCCCTGGGACCACAGCAGATGTCGCTGCCCCATCTCGGGCGGTGACATCTGCACCTCTCCCCAAAGAACAGAGGGAGAAAGGAAAGCCCTTGAGGGCCCAGGCCCCCCCTGGGACCACAGAAGATGTCGCTGGCCCATCTCGGGCGGTGACATCTACACCTCTCCCCCAAGAAAAGAGAGAAAAAGGAAAGCCCTTGAGGGCCCAGGCCCCCCCTGGGACCACAGAAGATGTCACTGGCCCATCTCAAACAGTGACATCTGAACCCCTCCCCCCTACAAAGAGGGAGAAAGGAAAAGTCACCCCACAACAGTCACCCTCTGTTGTCGCTGTCCCCCCCCAAGAACACCTTACCCCCAATTTAAGCACCGTACAGAGTGTGGGGGAGCAGGAGGAAGCTCCTGTTATGGAGGTAGCGGCAATCTCTCCTGGGGAATCAATCCCTAGAAAGAGCAAATTTAAAACAAATAAGAGGGTGATTGAGGAGGTAGAGGAGGGTGAACCATATTACGTTTACCCTCTGAAGTCTCTGAAGCGGGACGTAACATCAGTTCCGTACAAGGTGGTCCTGTCCAGACCACTGGTTACGAGTAGCCAGTGTAAACCAGATCCCACACACGTACAGCCCCCCCCCCTCGAATTTCTGGAGGGAATACAACTGAAGGTACCCGGCGTCTCTGGGGTGGAAGGCCAAAATGCTCAGCAGCATGAGGCCTTGCCCATAGATATAGACGTTGGGGTGCCTCTCAACGCCCCTCCCGGTTGGAGAGCATCCCCAGGAGAATTGTGCTTTGGTGAATTTGCCTTGCCGAGTGCACCTATCTTTGGAGCTAGCCAAGATCCCCCTCCGGCTGTACCGCCTTCGAGTGTTGCACCTGAGGCGGAGTCAGGTTTTGCGTCACCAGAAGTAGGGGATGGGCTAGGGCTGACCCCCATGGTTGAGGATGGAGAGGGGGAGGCAGGTGTAGGTAGGGATGCTTTAGTGAGCACTTCGGATTTCAACTGGAGGCTATCTGACATGAGCCCTCTTAGTGGGGAGTTTTGGTCTTTGTCAAAGATGACTGCCAGGCTAGACTCTCTCATTGGGGTGCCTACAGAAGAGTGCCCTCCCGTGATTGAGGCGAAGGCCCCTAACATTCCGTTTACTTACACGGCGATAGAGGAGACCAGGAGGGTAATGGGTACCTTTTTGGTTCACAAGGTCACTCCAGAAACCACTGCCTCTGCCATGCTACCACCAGATACCCCTGAACTTCCTACCCCGGGGTTGGAAGTGGAGGTTTTAGTGGACCCCCTCGTGGAAACACCAAAGGGGGAACCCACTCTAGGACTGAGAGAGACCCCCGCAGGGGAGGGTGAGGGTCTTGAGCCTTTCAGTCAAGAGGAGCTTAGGGAGTTGGGGCTCAGTGAGGAGTCTTCTGGCACCGTGGAGTCGGTGGACTCTTTGACCCCTGTTATCCCTGCCAAGGAGCTAGATGCTTTCCTAGAGGATACCCTCTGCAAGCATAAAAACTTTAAGGTGAAGTTGGCCCTTGAGAAGTGGAAAGATGCCTCGGTCATTCTCCACTCTCTCGGAGTTTACATCAGGGCCAACCACAAGGCCAAAATCTCTGGGGCTATCCATATTCGGGTCCTGAAGTTTGAAAAAGTGATGCGAGACCACGTAAAGGCTTCTCAGGGTATAGTACCCTGAGCATCTGTGGGGAACCAAAAAACTCCTGATTACCAATGGCGTTAAGCATCGGTACGCTAAATGTTCACGGCTGTAAGGATGGGTTTCGCAGGTTCCAGGTACTCTCCTTCTTGCAGAAGGGGAAGTATTCTGTGAGTTTCCTGCAGGAAACCCATACCACTCCAGAGGCTGAAGCCAGCTGGCATTTGGAGTGGCGAGGCAGTGTCTTCTTCAGCCATCTCACTTCAACATCTAGTGGGGTGGTGACCCTGTTCTCTGAGTCCTTTCAACCAGAGCTGCTGCTTGCCAAAGCTGTTGTTCCAGGTCGCCTGTTGCATATCAGGGTCCGACACGAGGACTACACGTTTAATTTCCTGAACGTGTATGCTCCTGCCACCGGACCCCTGAGAAGGCAGTTCTTCGTCAGAATGTCTGAATACCTGGAGACAGTCGACGCGGACGAATACGTGGTGCTCGGGGGTGATTTTAACTGTACCCTCGAGGCTCGGAAGGACCGGAATGGTCAGGAGCCACACCCGTGTTCTGCGTCGGCCTTGCGGGAGGTCATCACCCGCTACTCCTTGGTAGACGTCTGGCGAGAACAACATCCTGAGGCATCCACTGAGTTCACCTATGTTAGGGTGTTTAGGGGTGAACGGATGTCCTGGTCCCGGATCGACAGACTGTATATTTCCAGCCACAGCCTGTCGCGAGCCCAGTCCAGTGCCATTAGGCTGGCGCCTTTTTCGGACCACAATTGTGCGTCCGTGACGCTGATGCTGCTACCTGCAGCACCTTCGGCCGCTTATTGGCATTTCAACAATTCGTTGTTGGAGGACAAGGGGTTTGCGACGTCGGTCAGAGACTTTTGGATGGCCTGGAGAGGTTGCAGGTCAGACTTTGCCACGTTAGAGCAGTGGTGGGACGTGGGCAAGGTTCATCTGCGCCTCGTATGTCAGGAATACACCAGAGGTGCCAGCGGGCGGCGCGATGCTGAGATCGAGGCCCTCAGGGAGGAGGTGCTCGATCTCGAGAAGCGGCTGTCTGTGGCGGGAGACCAATACCTGCAGAGTATGTACATGGAGAGGAAGTGCGCTCTCCGGGAATTGGAAGATCGGAGAGCTCGGGGGGCGTATGTGCGATCCCGCATCAACTTCCTTCGAGAGATGGATCGCGGGTCGCGCCTCTTCTACACGCTGGAGAAAAAGAGGGGAAACCGTAGACATATCACATGCCTGTTGGCAGAGGACGGTACCCCTCTGACTGACCCGGAGAGCATCCGGGACAGAACCCGGAGATTCTATGTAGATCTTTTCTCTCCGGAGTCCATCCAGCCAGATAAATGCAGGGTCTTATGGGAGGGGCTTCCCACGGTCGGTGAGGATGGAAGGGAGCGGCTTGAGTTACCTTTGACTCTGGCCGAGCTCTCTGAAGCCCTCAGTCTCATGTCCCGCGGAAAAGCGCCGGGGCTAGACGGGCTGACTGTGGAGTTCTTCCGGTTTTTCTGGGAGATGCTGGGACCTGATTTCACCGAGGTCCTAGCTGAAGCCCTGGAGATCGGTGAGATGCCACTTTCGTGTCGGCGGGCAATACTGTCTTTGCTGCCGAAGAAGGGGGATCTCCGTCAGATCTCTAATTGGCGACCGGTCTCACTGCTCAGCACGGACTATAAGATCGTAGCCAAAGCGCTTTCGCTGAGGCTCAAGTCCGTACTGGCAGAGGTGATTCACCCTGACCAGTCCTATACTGTCCCGGGCCGGAGCATTCATGACAACATTTTTCTGGTTCGGGACCTGATGCATTACGCACAGAGGACTGGTCTATCACTCGCCTTCCTGTCCCTAGATCAGGAGAAGGCGTTTGACAGAGTGGATCACCGTTACCTTATGCAGACCCTGCGGGCGTTTGGCTTCGGCCCACAATTTGTGGGATTTCTCCAGATGCTGTACGCTTCTGCAGAGTGTCTGGTGAAGATTAACTGGTCCCTGACGGCACCTTTTGTGTTTGGTCGGGGAGTGCGTCAAGGGTGCCCCCTGTCTGGGCAACTGTACGCGCTGGCCATTGAGCCCTTCCTCTGCCTACTGAGGAAGAGGCTTACCGGGCTGGTGCTGAGGGAGCCCGACATGCGGGTAGTCCTGTCGGCTTATGCCGATGATGTGCTCCTCGTGGCCCAGGACCTAGATGATCTAGAGCGGGCACAGGAGTGTCAAGAGGTCTACACCGCGGCCTCTTCTGCTCGGATCAACTGGTCCAAGTGCTCCGGCATCTTGGTGGGTCCCTTAAAGGTGGACTCTTTGCCCCCCACGTTTCGTAATATCTCGTGGGGGAGCGATACTCTCAAGTATCTGGGAGTCTACCTGTCTGCTGCAGAGGACCCTGCCCCAGAAAACTTCAGTGATCTTGAAGAACGGGTCATTGCTCGTCTGGGGTCATGGGTGTATCTGTCGAGAATGCTTTCCCTTAGGGGAAGAACCCTGGTGATTAATCAGCTAGTGGCCAGTCAGCTTTGGCACCGGCTGATAGCCATGGGTCCGACCCCCGAATTTATCAACAAGATCCAGAGGAAGTTGATGGATTTTCTCTGGATGGGGAAGCATTGGGTCTCTGTGGGAGTTGCGTGTCTCCCTTTGGAGGAGGGTGGACAGGGAGTGGTGTGTGTCCGCTCCCAGTTACACACTTTCCGCCTCCAATACCTGCAGAGATACCTATTCGCAGATCCGTCTCCGCAGTGGTGCCAGCTGGCAACCTTTTTCTTTCGCCAGCTGCGCAATATGAGGTATGACCGGCAACTCTTTTTCATCAGGCCCGAGGGTTTAGGTAGAAACCTCTCGGAGCTGCCGGCATACTATCGGGACTTACTGAAGGCCTGGAAACTGGTCTCCGCGACCAGGAAGGAACAGGCGGTGGGGGTTGATTTCCTCGCCGAGCCCTTGCTGTATAATCCAGCAGTGGGGGCTCGGATGTTGGATTCACCCTCTATTTGCCGCCGGCTAATCCTGGCGCAGGTGACCAGAGTCGGGGATCTCCTGGACTATGAGCGGCGGGATTGGGTAGGGGCAGAGGTGCTCGCGCCCCGTATGGGGCTGCGTAGTGCCCGCGTCCCTCGTCGTTTGATCCAGGAGATTAAAGATGCCATACACCCCGACTCCCGCACCTTCATTGAGGGGGTATTGCAGACCGGAGAGCCTTGTCATCCTTTCAACTTCGGCTCTCCGGATCTTTGCGTGGAACCAAGGTCACGGCAACCCCCTCGGGCTCTTCTCTCCCCCAACCTCAGCAAGTTGGGGGAAATGTCCCCGGCATGTTTCCGCGGCATGCCGAGGAAAGTCCTGTATTCTCTGGTGCTCCATATAGTGCATTACCTCGCCCTTGTCACCCGCCCAGACACCATCTGGAGGCGGGTATTCCCAGCGAACGAGGATGAGAGACCCCGGTGGAGGGAACTCTATTCATCTTTGGTTCCCCGTCCCGCCGGGGATTTGAGTTGGAGAGTCCTCCACGGAGCACTGAGCACAGGAGAGTATTTGGCACACTTCACGGACTCCCCCGCCACCTGTCCCTTCTGTGGCGAGCGGGAGTCCGTATATCACATTTATTCGAGTTGTGCCAGACTGCAACCCCTCTTTTCCTTCTTGAGGAGCTTGCTCCTGCTGTTCTGGTTGCACTTCTCACCTCATCTTTTTATTTTTGGGTGCCCAGTGTCCCGGGACAATAAGCCTAGAGATCTCCTGGTCAACCTGCTCCTGGCATTGGCTAAGGTAGCCATTTGTAAAACCAGGAAGCAGTGTTTGGAGGGGGGGGTCCCGACAAACATCGTGGTCATGTTCCGGGCGCTGGTGCACTCCCGTATTCGGGCAGAGTACTCGTACGCCGAGTCTACTGGGAAGGTTTCAGAGTTTGCCTCCCAGTGGGCGTTAGGCGGGGTGCTTTGCTCGGTATCCACCAATCAGGGTTCTTCAGATTTAACCCTTCTGTTTTAAGTGCACTTCATCAGTGCACTTGTTGGGTTCATTTCATTTTTGTTTGACTGGTTTATCTTTGTTCTACTTGGTAACAAGTAGAATTGCTGTTCAACTGAATTGGCCGGCTTCGCCGGCCAATCAGTTTCAAACCAGATCAAAATAGATCCCCTCTTACAGAGGTAAAAGGAAGGGTTCACAATGTAGTGTAGTGTAGGACCTGCATTAATTTGGTTATACCTTGACATTGGTATGCAGGCTTATGACGCTTTGGCCAAAGGGTTAACTAAATAACCAAGTATTTAATATTATTATTATTATTGAAGTATTTTACTTTATACTTTTCATCATATATGTTTTGTCAATGGGATGTAGCATTGGGCACCCCCTGTCTCTTGTTGTATGCAATTGCCACACTCAGTAGCTCTCTGGTTAACATAAATATACTGTATATTCATGATGTGGTGGGTGTGGGAGTTTGAGCTAGCTGGGAATGTGTGTTAATCCCAGCTAGTGGAGGCGCAGATCTCCTTGCGCCAACAGGTGTGTACAGTACCAGTAGTCACTCTAGAGCGTAGGAAAGAGGGCTACACATGCACCCCCTGGACCACTTTCTACCTAGGGCCTTGCAAGACAAAGAGCAGCCTCTGAGGTTCTGTATCATTTTTATGGTTGTTTGATTTAAAGACGTATTTGATAACTTTACAGATGAAGGTGGTAATTCTATATACGGTGAAGAGGCTGTTGCGACTGTTTTCAAATGAAAATTCCCATAGTCTTCAATGGGAATGGCCGCTTTTAGCTATATACATAATAAGACCCTAAGTCTGAACCGGAATGGGACCAGTGGATGCAGCCGTTTCACCGCAGACGTTTAGCCACTGAGGGACCCTTCGTAGGTGGCTGTTTCAGCCCCAAGGTAGGTAATTAACATTAGGGTAAGGGAGCTGGGGTAATAATATTTTTAGGGTAAGGGGACTGGGGTAATAATATTTTTAGGGTAAGGGGACTGGGGTAAGATTTTTAGGGTAAGGGGACAGGGGTAATAATATTTTTAGGGTAAGGGGACTGGGGTAATAATATTTTTAGGGTAAGGGGACTGGGGTAATAATATTTTTAGGGTAAGGGGACTGGGGTAAGATTTTTAGGGTAAGAGGACTGGGGTAAGATTTTTAGGGTAAGGGGACTGGGGTAATAATATTTTTAGGGTAAGGGGACTGGGGTAAGATTTTTAGGGTAAGAGGACTGGGGTAAGATTTTTAGGGTAAGGGGTTATTGGATTAGGTTAGGGGCTTGCCTTGGCAGCGAGCCGTCCTAGACCAGTTTGAACTGTGCAACTGCAGAAATCACAGTGTCGCAGCCACAGGCAACATAATAAATATTGCTGTATGGCGAGTGGCTTATACAGTGCTCCGTGTTTAAAAAAAAAAAATAATAATTATTGTGGGTATTTTATTTTTCCGGTGTTTATTTTCTCTATAATAAAATCAGGATGAAATCAGGTAAAAGAAAGAATAAAGAAATAAAAATCGGGAAAAAAACAATTTCACATTTTACCTTTAACCTCAGCACACTAAAATGAGAACTGAAGGCAGCAAAATAGATACTAACCTGGCTGTTTTGTTTAGTGTGCTTTATACTTATTTACAACAGGAAACGCTGTAATCGGAGCGTATTACATTTTTTACTATAGGACTTTTTTTCTGTTAACAAAAAAAAAATCAGTAAAAACTGAATTCCTTCGATAAAAACAAAATCGTAATTTTTCGGTAAAAATTGGTACATACTGAAAATATGGAACACGTGGTTGAAGTAGCAATTCCAATATGGCAGTGAGCAGGACAGCTTTACTAACCAGCTTTTGGAAAATCACAAAAGAATGGCTTTCCTCACACCTTCTTCTTCTTCTTTTTTTTTTTTTTAAAGATAAATTAGAAAGTAAAGGCCATCTGCACTAAAAAAAAATAATTGCAATAGGTGAAAGAGACTTTAAAATTAGGAATCCAGGGTATTGTATATATTTTTTACTCCCCAGTAACAAAAGGCACAGCTGCAGAGATTTCCTTCCCAGAAGCCTTTGTATCAATTTGTTGCGCTCCAATCGATCATTATGGGAGGAAACGAAGCTTAAAAAAAGATTAAAAGACACATCTTCTAATCCTCAGGTTGCGTCTGCACACAGCAGGGGCCAATAAGATTGCATGCACAGTGCCTCCACTGACCCCGCTGCGTGCAGATAATTCTAGTTACAAGCTACGTTTACTGTTAAAGAGATTGATACGATCCCTTTTAAAAGAAATGGCACAGAGGCTTCTGGTAAGGATGGTCTTGCAGCTGCACAGTCCAGTCCCTGAAAGATCGCTACAAGGGCAACAGCTTTGTAAAAAATATATATCCTTAACATGTTAGAATTTTATTTGTACAGAAGAGCAATACAAAATGAAATGACAGAGATATACCTTCTTTCAACCCAATGACTTAGAGGCAGCCATCTTTGATGCATGTAACACCTTTTATGGTAAAGAATCTCAATGGCCTTAAAGCAGCAATCTCCAATAACCAGCACCCCTTCTTTTACAGAATTAACAGTATTTATTCCTGTTGTTTTTAATTTTTTTTAAATAGCTATTCAATAGGAAGCTGCAACTGATGCTGTTGCGACTTCCTATTGGCCTGAAATTTGGCAGCCATTTTGTTTTCCCTGGAAGGAGATTTAAACCAGGTAATTTCCGAGGTAACTATCATAGGAACCAGGGGGTATGGTACCCTGAGCGAAAAATAGCACGGTTCATCTTCAGGAGACCCCAATTCCTATCCTGTAAAAAAATTAAATAAAGTGTGGGTACAAAAACAAGTATTGTGGATTACTGCTGTAAAGCAGTTTTATACTTCGGTCGCTATTCAAAATGTGTCAAAGCGATCTTCTTGGCAGGGACGATTCAGACCGATTCAAATGAATGGAGCTAAAGACTTTACTGTCAATGGGAAGACAGCTTTACAGATTATGGAATAGAAGCCAAAGTACAAATCAGACTTAAGCACAATGAGATACTTTAGTATTCTTTATGGATTCTACTTCTTGAACAGCATACAAATGGCCTATTCCTCACTGCTGCTGTGTAATACAAATGGGGATTGGACATGAAAGTGCTATTTCAAATGGAACAAACTGGAGGTATTTAGTAATACGTTTAGCATTTTGTGGCAAAAAATAAAGGACACAGTACAGTGAGTAAATATTACTATTTAAGGCCTTAAGGGAAAAATAAAAGTGACTAGTAGTAGAAATAAGGAAAGGGAAGAGCAACACCCACTACCATCACCATACTGGACTCTCTCCTTATTTATGAAGGAGATTCCCTCATATTTCGCCAAAATATGTATCCCTCAACTCAATGCAAGTCAATGGAAGATGAAGACATCTCTCAAGTTTCCCAACAAATCTCCTTGCAAACCTGTTGGTTAGTAGGATTCACCCTGGGATCCTTGCAGCTTTCATCTTACTGTCCTTCACTAACACCCCCACCTCCAGACCAATAGTTCATCTCTTAGAAACATTGAAGACATACTGTACCACTGTTCCTGTGGGTTTGATGGCAGATCATCTGTATCACAAACAACCATCTTGGAAGACCTGGCAACATTTTGAGTTGTGGCTACCTTAAATTACCAATGAAAGAGTTTTGTGGGTTTATGTATATAGTGATACTCTGACCCTCATTCACAAAAGCAACTAGAATTTGTAAGTGGACCATCACGTGAACGACTGGTAATGACTATTTCCACCTACTAAATAACACCCTGTGTCATTACACAACCTTCCTTAGAGGGAGGAAAGTGATTCATTTCTACCACCGAACAAAAAAGGGTGAGTAGCCATGAGGGTCCTTTCTTCCATGTACTAACAAAAGAGGGTGAGGGAGTAGGTGGCACGATACATTTGATTGGACCACCAAGTAGTTGTTATATTACAAGCTTTCAAACCTATCAGGGTCAATCCAATGAAGGACCCTGAGAGGTTCAAAAGCTTGTAGGGTATCAACTACTTGTTGGTCCAATAAAAGGTATCATACCACGTACTCCCTCTCCTACCTTTGCCATCAAACATAAATAAAAATAAAAGCACTACCATCTCAAAATTCAGAAATCCAAATGCCAAGCAAGTAGCTCCTAACTTCGTAACATAAACAAAGCTTGTGTTTGTTTGGGAATCTGCTATAATCCTAATCTGGTATAATCCTGCCTATAAAACTTCCCACTGCAATGATCCGGGGAGACCTCAGTAACGGTGATGGGCTGTGACACTTTTCTCTCCCAGGCCTTGAAAGACCAGTGCTTCTCACAATGCACTATCAGCGCTGCCATCAAAGCAGCTAATGCCCTTAATGGGCCAAATCGCTCTTCTGTCAACAGCTGTGGGTTCTATTTATTTTAGGACGAGTGGTACGTTAGTTCTTGTAAAAAGGCAATTACAGGCTTCTTGAACATTGTTTAGATTTCATTTACTCATTTACTGTACGGCCTCATAGTGCTGACTTCTGTATTCACCCACACATTTTAATTGTGTGTGGAAATGACCAGTGAAGACTCTGTGTGCTGGTGAAAGACAGGACAACAGAATGCTCTTAACCCTTTGCTGCCAGCTGGTACAGCAACTTGTGACATCCAATAATATATCTTTATTTACAGCAGAAAGAGAGGGCAGCACTGAATAGTACATAGCAAGGATAGTTATGTGTATTTCCTGTCTCTAGGAGGTAACAATCTAATAAATGATGACCAAAGCTTTCAATCTGTTTATCTCTACTTGCACTATATTATAAGATACAAATAAAGCAATAAGGGTTAAAGGGGGTGAACTGGCTCATTATATAATAATGGTGATGTAATAATTGTATTAAGATCTTTTTTTTATGTAGCACTGCTGTAAATCACACAATATATCTCCACCATAAGGGGACTGAAATGGTGTGGAAGGCATAGGAAAATAAAATGATTTGCCCAATGTTCACCCACCTCAAGTAACATTAGGCCGCTCACCTATACATTGTCAGTGTTTTTCAACGGGTTCCCTGGGCATTCCTAAAGGGTTCCCTGCAATTTTCAGTTGAAAATTGTACCAAATACAGAAGAATTTACAATGCATCTGATCTCATACGCAATATTAGGGAGGGTTGGGGTTCCTTACAATGCATCTGATATCATACACAATATTAGGGAGGGTTGGGGTTCCTTACAATGCATCTGATCTCATACACATGTAACGGGTATTTCCCCTACCCCAATCGCATATAGAGTGCATGTGAGGGGGAACCAATATGTTACCAGGTGTGGTGCGTATACCTGCAGGTTCACAGGAGGCCTGAGCCTCCGCTGATGGGAACCTGGGGTGAATCCTCTGGAACGATCTTCCTTACAGCGCCTCCACCTATGTAGGATTCTAGGAGTGTAGAATGTACCCCACACAGGACCCACATATATTAACCACATACACCACAGGTATAAATAACTCAGGTTTACTATATGCAGATAACATCACACAATACACATGCATCAACCACAATGTCACCTTGTGACACTACTTCCCAGGGGTGATAAACCCACACCGTGTCCACAGTCCCCAATGTCACCCACTCCCACACCGTGTCCACAGTATACCCTTGTCCCGTGGTCAGCGCTGCCACTATGTGTGAGTACTCTGTTGGTGCACTTATAACGATACCTGCCCAGTGCGACGGCACCTGGGCTTTAAAAGATCTTCACAAAGGGTCCACCGATCTCCTGCACGACGTCCTGGTTTCCCCCAACGAGAGGGGATCCGTCAGGGCGATCCCACCCTGGAGATAGTCCTGCTCTCTCAATGAAGTAGGCTTGCGCCCAAGCCTCTTTGCAGGAAGCGCAGCGTCCGCTGTGTCTCTAACTGCCAATATCACTAATGGGCAGGATCCCTAATCTAGGGCCTGTCCCTGAAGCACAACAAGCTATACTGGGTGACTCAGGACCTCACTGGGGCCTAGGGGACTGCTGGCCTAATGCAGCGGGTCACAGACCCCTGCACTCACCTCCTACCCCTAGCTCTTCCTGGTCTTGACTCCCCTAGCGTGGGCTGAGCGCGCGAAAAGTATCAATCCCTGGAAGCAGCGGATGGCTGCAGTCCTATTGGCTCCCTGGCGTCATGGGTCTCCTTGTCCCTGTGCATGTTGGGGGTTGTAGTCCCCGCAGCACTCTCCCTGCCTGCCTGTCGTGGTAGCGCTGCTCCTGCGCATGCGCAACTTGTAATGGCTGCCGGAGCTCCAACTGCGCATGCGCGAACTCGCGCAAGATGGCGCCGCCCTGCACGGCCGCCGCCGGTCCCCACACAGCTCCTGGCACCCGCCGGACACCGCCGCCGCTCCTAGGGACGCACGCACGGCGCGCACACGCGCCCGCACCCGGCCGCAGCAGACGCAGAGGTGAGCACCGGGGGGGAGGGGTCAGACACTCAAAGGGCAACCTGGCTACACACAATATTAGGGACAGTTGGGGTACCTTACAATGCATCTGATCTCATACACAATATTATAGGTCTTTACACTGCATCGGATCTCAGGAGCGTTATGAGAGAGGGTTGGGGTTCCTTACAATGCATCTAATCTTAGACGCGCTATTAGAGAGAGTTGGGGTTTCGCAGAATTTCACATATAGTTCTAGGGTTCCTTAACCAACAAAAAGGTTGGAAACCACTGCATTAAGGTTTGTCAGATCTCACTTTTCTTTCTTCTCCCCCCAATTAATATTGCTGGTGTTATGGCAGTGTTACAATCCTCACCATTAAGAACTTGAATGGAGTCAGAGTTATCTCATTAAAAGTGTGTATAACTTTACACATAGATGCTGATCCATTGCAGGTGTCGATACATTTATCTAGTCATTAATATAAATTCTCTTCGTAGACGTTTTCGCGCATTAGCTTTTAAGATTTAAAAAGTCGGAGGCATGTATTTGAAAAAAAGAGACTTTGACGCTCTTATGAACATTACATACACCTTCTGCCTCCTGTCCTGTGAAACAACATATAAGCTCAATCTTGTGGATATAGCCGCTATTAAAGCAGCAGCCCCCCGGATGCCTATATGAAAAATGTTTTTCTAGTGTTAAAAAAACCATGATCAAGTTCTGTGGTCACCAAGGTAAGCTTTATACTGCACTGGGCTCTGGAGAAATCTTCAGTTTAAGCTCCCAGACACTTAATATTTCAAAAGCTTATTTCTTTGAGAAAGCATCCGATTTAAAAAATAAAAAACAACAGGTTTGTAAAGGGCAAGATCATCTCCGGGAGAAAAAATGGCGATCAGCATGGACTACTGCTTTAAGAGATAATAATAGTAGTAGTAACAATAATAATAATAATACACAACTTAATTTGTATAGCGCTTTTCTCCCAATGGGACTCAAAGCCCTACACATTTACAAAAAGGGAAAAAGAAGAAAACATTTAAAGTTATAAACGAGCCCAAACAGGAAGAAAGATACAATACAGGATGGGACGGTACTGTAGCTATTAAATGCCGGACAGGTTGTGGTTCATTAATTAAATGCCTGGGTAAGCAGGTACTGTCTTGAGACTGTTTTTATAGATTTCCAGAGAGGGGGCCTCGAACTGTAAGAGAGTACGAGCAGTGAATATGGGTTCTGGTTTTAATCATTTGATTGCTGACTTAGTTGTAACATTTACTTCAATAATTTACAATACATAATATTCAAAACTACATTGCATTTCATCTTCTGTAGTAGTTAGCTACTATAAAGAAAAGAATCATAAGGTTGCATTTTTTGTCTGAATATATACAGATGTAGCAAACTTTATTGGCCCCGTGGACCATATGCATGTATATCTTATAACGTAGATTGTAAGCTCTTCAGGGCAGGGACTCCTTTTCCTATTGTTAGTTTCATGTCGGAAGCGCTTATTCCCACCATGTGTTATATTATTATGTCATGTGTATTACTGCTGTGAAGCGCTATGTACCGGTACATGGATGGCGTTATATAAATAAAGATATACACACAGTACCTGTATTTATATAGCACTTCACAGCAGTAATACACGTGACATAATAATAACACATAGTTGGAATAAGCGCTTGAGACATAAAAGTGACATTAGAAAAAGGAGTCCTGCCCCGAAGAGCTTACAATCTAAATGGTAAGTAGGAAGAATGTACAGAGACAGTAGGAGGGTGTTCTGGTGAGTGTGTCTGCAGGGGGTCACAGTCAATGTATGAGGTGTACAGTATCAGCCATTGAGCTACCCATATACTTCATTAAAGAGGTGTGTTTTAAGGTGGGTCTTAAAGGTGTAGACAGAATGTGCTAGTCAGATATTGAGGGGAAGGGCATTCCAGAGGCGTGAGAACGCAGAATATCACAGCGTTTCCATAGGCAGTGATGACGCAGAAAAAACAAACTCATATCTGTAGGTTTCCACATGAATATGAGTGAATGCACCTTTAAAATATTGCTTGTTTGGCCCACAACTTCCTAATCTGACATTTGTGTGACTGGCCAGTTTTGTATATTGCGAGCCTCTCCAGACTGGAGCAATCACACCACTCATCACCCATCTAAAGTACTTTTGCACATCATCTAAGCTGGTCCTATTCACTTTCTTATGACCTCTTCCTTGTCGGATGGGCCCCAACCGGTCTGCAGCTAAAGTGCTGGGCTTTTGAAATGCTCCACTGGGTTTTTAATGTGAGAGTTGAGGTTGTATTGTAGCAATTAATTGGCGATTTCCTGTCTTCCATTAAGTTCAGTCTTGCCTGCTGAAGTCACTTTAGGGGATGAAAGGCAATTTATTCATCCTGAGTTTTCACTAACACCAGAGCAAAGGGGGTGAGTGGAATTGTTTATACAGTGTCTCTCCACCTTACCATATGTTCCCTGTGTGTAATAAAACGTTGTAAAGCCATCCCCCAGAAGCCTGTATAAGTTTAACTTCTTTCATGTTAGTGTCTTGCCCCCCTGAGCAGCATATCCTGCGCTTCCCTCCCCCTCCCCCCCCCCTTCATGTTTGGCTACTGTTCAAAATCATAATGGTCTTAATCTCTAGCGTGTGAGGTCACCATGGTAACTGTTAGACTGCATTGGGGAGAGCTCCATTTTAACCTCCCAGACACCTAATATTACAAACGCCATAATCTCCTGAACCGAGCATACGATTTTAAAAAGAAAAACAATGTTAAAAAGGGCAAGAAGAGATATTTTAAAGAAACATGCACAATAGAAATGGCGATAAGCATGGGCTGCTGCTATATATATATATATATATATATATATATATATATATATATATATATACACACACACACACACACACACACACACACACACACACACACACACACATAAAAAACAGCGTTCAAGATATATATAAAGGGTGATGATGATTAATTAATCTAAATAACAATGTAGTGAAATATAGTTTAGGAAATGCAAATATTAATGCAGAACTGCAGCTCTTAAAAGGATAAACCTAATCCAATAGATACTCCCGGTTCAGCGCAAATTGGTCTCCCTGACACAGGCCAGAGAGCCGAGCTGACGGGCACATTGTTGCACTACCTCCGGATCAGCGGCAATTGGTCTTCCCGACACAGGAGCGGTTAGACCGTCTGAGCCCCCTCATTTATAAGGAACAACTATATCACTATACTGGACTGGTATTGTATACAGTCATCCCACGGTTCGGCATATAAATGGTTAATTGGTGGACTTCCATCAATTAGTATTACAATGGCCAGTTTGACATAACCTACAACCAGCACAAATCCTCCTAATTGCCTCCTTCATATCACATGCCTCCCCCACTTGGACTCATCGGTATTTGATTGGTTTATGATCCATCTTATCATTGATGTTTATTCATATTTATTTTATTCTCATGCTATATGTATTATTAATATGTTAGTGGACATTTTTGTCCTGTATTTTAATAAATTGTCCATAATGTATACAATAATAGGAGGATGCGCTCCTTAATATTTTCGTTAATATTTTGTATATACTGTATATACACACACACACACACACACACACACACACACACACACACACACACACACACACACACACATTATTTGAGCATCAGTAACACCGCAATCGCAAAGTGCAGAAGGGCCTGAGGCACTCTGGTGCTGCAGCTCCGGCGGCACTCAAAGGGTTAATGTCGAATTTGTACTGTCTTCAATACAGCACGCATTCGTTTTTGACACATTATAAATACATTGTGATAGTAATATGCGGAAAACAACAGAATACACGGCAGCACCTGATCCTTTTAGTACACACCTGACTTCCTTACTGAATCCCAAATCCCAAATGAACCCAGTCAGTGCTGAAGGCACCCGCAAGGAAATAGCATGTGAAATGTTACACTGCTGTAAGTAGATATGGCACAAGTCCAAGTAAACATTACATCTCCTAAAGCCGACTCGCTGTACAACGTCTGCCTTCAAAGAGCTCAGTGTTTGAAGTCAAACTAAATCGCCACCACTAATGACCATTTCACGAGTCCACCAAAGGGGGATGTTGCATTTTTCAGACGACAACTCTGTTTTGTAAACAGGTCGACATTCTATCCCATGGAGGAGAGACGTTCAGCTGATCATCTTTTCAATATCCTGCTGACGAATTGCCCCTTGGTTAAACACGGCCCAATATCGCACTCTGATGCGAAATACACGGGAAACATCCATGTTATATTTTCAGGCGAAAAATGTCAGCGAGCGAGGAGTAAGGAAAGCCACCCAAATCTACCAGAGAACATTATTTTTCTTGCTTTGTTATGTTGCTTTTGTCTCTGTTGATATTTATGGAGTGGTAGTCATGAAAATGTACAAGCAACCTGTGCTGAAAAGCTGTGTTATATGGCAGGAATAAGCTTATAGCGGAGTCCATGTTAAAGTGGATAAGAAGCAAAAAAATGACACTGAGTGCTTATTTGCATGTCGTTTCCCAGAATCCCTTGCTGCAGTGGGAGCACTATATGCTAAGAGATAATGGGGAAAGGCAGGGTTGCAGACCTGTCTGAGACATGTGAATGTGCTCACAAGTGATATTTTTATTTACAAGCAAATTGCCCTCCAAGCCTATTGTACTGCGCTACGGAATAGGTTGGCATGTTATAAATAAGTGATAATAATATTAAGAAGGAAGTTATGCGTCGGAGACCAGAAAGTGACTACACAGATACTTGTCGCAGTAACCTCAGCCCCCACTGCCGTGATACTTTGAACGTTTTAAGACATTCTAAACCTGGACAAGACTCTTTGAACCTCGCTTTAGAAAAGCTTACAATCCATCTACTGTACAGTATACTCTTGAAAACAGGTAGAGAGCCTTTTTTAAATAATCTCCTTTCCTTTAGAAAGCAGGAGTGTACGTTTATAAATCTATAAAAAAATTAGTAGTACTCCAGCTTTGTCAATTTTTAGTAGTATACTCGCTGATATACCCGGCGTGGCGGCCCGGGATGTCATTTTCCCGCTCCCCCTCTGTCTCCGCTCCCCCCTCTCTCTCCCCATTCACCTGTTTCTCTCCCCCTTTCCCCCCTTTCTTTCTCCCCCCCTCGCCGGCCACAACTCCGATTCCCCCACCTTCACAGCTCCATTCCCCCCCCCCCCGTTCACAGCTCCGTCGTCCCCCCATTCACAGCTCCGTCCCCCCCGTTCACAGCTGTGGCTCCCCCCCGTTCACATCTCCGATTTCCCCCCCCTTCACAACAGGGTTTCCCCCCCCTGTTCACAGCTGCCCCCCCCCCCCATCACAGCTCGGTCCCCCTCCCTTCCCAGCTCCATTCCCCCCCCCCTTCACAGCTAAATTCCACCCCTTCACAGTTGCGGTCCCCCGCCGGTCACAGCTCCGTTCCCCCCCTTCACATTTCGGATCCCCCCCCCCTTCACAGCTCCTGTCCACCCCGTTAACAACTCCGTATCCAACCCCTTCACAACAGTTTGGTGTTCGGGTCACTGTTGGTGCGGGCGGGCGGGTTGGTGTGCGGCGGCTCAGTGGGGGTGCGGGCGGGAGGGTTGGTGGGCGGCGGCTCAGTGGGGGTGCGGGCGGGAGGGTTGGTGGGCGGCGGCTCAGTGGGGGTGCGGGCGGGAGGGTTGGTGGGCGGCGGCTCAGTGGGGGTGCGGGTGGGAGGGTTGGTGGGCGGCGGCTCAGTGGGGGTGCGGGCGGAAGGGTTGGTGGGCGGCAGCTCAGTGGGGGTGCGGGCGGGAGGGTTGGTGGGCGGCGGCTCAGTGGGGGTGCGGGCGGGAGGGTTGGTGGGCGGCGGCTCAGTGGGGGTGCTTGCAGGAGGGTTGGTGGGCGGCAGCTCAGTGGGGGTGCGGGCGGGAGGGTTGGTGGGCGGCGGCTCAGTGGGGGTGCAGGTGGGAGGGTTGGTGGGCGGCGGCTCAGTGGGGGTGCGGGCGGGAGGGTTGGTGGGCGGCAGCTCAGTGGGGATGCGGGTGGGAGGGTTGTTCGTTGGCGTTGGCTCATTGGGGGGAGCAGGCAGGAGTTTTTATTGACACCGGCTCAGGGGTGGTGCGGGCGGGCTGGTGTGCCGACAGCGGCGGCGGCTGAGTGCGGGTGCCGGCAGCTGTTGTCTGCGGGGGCAAGTTGTTCGGCGGTGGGTGAGGGGGGTCGGCTGGTTGGTTGGCGGCAGCTGACTTACTGTGGGCCGGGCGGGTTGTTAGTTGGTGGCAGGGCCGTCAACAGAAATCCTGGGGCCCAGGACAAATGAAAGGAGCAGGACCCCCCCAACCCATAGCGCACCGACTACGTCAAAATTTTTTTTAGCTTGCCACTTTTACTTAATCCCCCAAATATATATAAAAATACTCCCCCACGCGCCCCCCCAGTACATATAAAAATATACCCCCCAGCTCCTCCCAGTACATATAAAAATATACCCCCCCAGCTCCTCCCAGTACATATAAAAATATACCCCCCCGCCCCCCCAGTACATATAAAAATATACCCGCCCAGCTCCTCCCAGTACATATAAAAATATACCCCCCCAGCTCCTCCCAGTACATATAAAAATATACCCCCCGCTCCTCCCAGTACATATAAAAATATACCCCCCCAGCTCCTCCCAGTACATATAAAAATATACCCCCCCGCCCCCCACTACATCTAAAAATATAACCCCACCCACCCCCCAATACAAATAAAAATCTGACTTACCTTGTGGAAGGTCTCAGGTCTAGCCCAGTGGCTACAGGGTGGGCTGGTGGCGGCTGCGGGGTGGGCCGGTGGCGGCTGCGGGGTGGGCCGGTGGCGGCTCCTACTGGGGATGGCGGTGGCTGCTGCTGCTAGTCGGTGGCGCTGGTAGGTGCTCATCGGGGGGCGCCGGTGGCTGCTAATGGGGGGGTTGCCAAGGGGAGAGGTGGGCGCATTAGGCCAGTGGCTGCAGGATGGCTGGGGAGCGGCGGCTAGGGTTGCCAGGTGGCTTGTCCAAAAAATCCTGGACACACTGCTAAAATATGCGAGACCCTCACAATACATTTAAAAAATACCCCACGTCCTCCAAAATATATAAAAATACCCCCCAATACATATTGCATATGGCGGTATTGCGGGGGGGGGTGTCTGGCAGTTCCGGGGGGGGGGGGCCGGCGCGGGGAATGGCGGTGCTGCGGGGGGGTGGTAGCAGCCTGACAATGCTGCGGGGGGGCGGCCACGGGGAGGGTGACAGTGCTGCGGGGGGGCTAGGTGGTGACGGTGCTGTGGGGGCCCGGCGGCGTGCAAGGGGCTGCTGGGGGGGGGGAGGGGCGGTAGCAGCGTGGCTGTACTGCTGGGGCCTCGCGGTGCTAAGGGGGGGTGACAGTGCTGCTGGGGAGCCAGGGGGTGACGGTGCTGCGGGGGCCCGGCGGCATGCACGCGCCAGAAGCATAGAAAAGCTGACTTCCGGCGCTGCGGCAGGTGGGTGCAGCCACCTTGCAGGTTTTTTTACAGACCCATGGGGCCCAGGACGCCCACCCTGGCAGACCTCCCCTGTTGGCGGCTGTCCGCTGCGGTGGCAGACGGGAGGGTTGCGCGGCGGCGGCCTCTGGTTCCCTCCAGCTCCGAACGTGCGTGACGTCACCCCGACTTGCCCTCAAGAGACCGTGAGAGCCAATGAGAGCCAAGGCCCGCCCTGTAGTCAAGCAATGGGAGCCAATGACAGGCAAGGCCTGCCCCGCAGTCAGCCAATGAGAGAGCTTGACATGCAATGACAGCCAATGAGATCGTGCACAAACCCACAGACAAACATCTTTTGAGTTTTTTATATATATATAAATATATATAAATACTGTATACCACATCCCCTCGAACTATTACACATACCATATGTGGTATACAGTATATAGAACCAAACATAACCAAATCAGGCTTTTAAATCCCATATCCCCAAAGCATAACAATTTAAACCCCTTCACTGCATGATTAGACTGCAATACTATTAAATGAATCGCAGGTTAGGGTGACCATATGTCCCAGTTTAGCTGGGACAGTCCCGAATTTTCATTAAACACCCCGGTGTCCTGACAATTTTCTCAAAATCATTCAAAAGTCCCAGTTTTAACTTTTCTGTGGACAAACTTAAAACTATTTAAAAAAACATTAGCCACTGCATGTTTTTATGTGATCGATCATATCAAAGAGTAAACGTTTGAAATATATTGGTAAACTCTAATTAAATGATTTATCAATAGGTAACCACTTCTTTTTAGCTCTCAGACTTATGACTATGGCTAAGGTGGGGGCCTGAGTCCCTATTGATAACTTAATGGGTCACTCGTGGCCTACGGTCAGATGGCAGGAGAAAATGCAGACAGTATATGGATGGTACAACGGGTTTACTGTACCCTTAATAACTTGGGCAACCTGTGTTCCTCAGAAGAGGATCACCACATACAACATACAATGAAAATACAGTTCCCAATAATGCTGCAAAGGTGTACTGTAAGTCAGAGTCAGTGGCGCGTTATACCCAATCCTGAGTATATTGTTTTTTATGATGGTGTCGGCACACAGTGGGAGCTCGTTGTGTACTAACAGTTGCAGGCGTGTACTTCGAAAATTGTGCTTCGGTACCGTTGTGCTTTGTAGCTGTTGAGTGTCCACTCTGACAGCGCTCGAACTCTCGATGATGTCCCGACTGTAACTCCCTGCTCTTGCTGCCACGTGCACAAACTCCAATCCTCGACCGAATCTGAGAGCACTCAGGTCCGTGCAGATCTGCCATCAACATGGCCGCCCCCCTTTTTAAAGGCTCCTCTCTCTCTTAGTCCCACCTTTTCCACAGTTGTTATCACTGGCTGCTATATTGTCCATTAACAGTCACTTGTCTATAGCACATTGGAGAAATCTGCCATGGGGCAGTGGGAATGTGTGGATCATACACCATACTAATCAATTGTAGATCATACACTAGTGTGTTTATTGCTTTCAGGTCCTACAGTATCTGTATTACGGTGTGTCAGGTGTTCATTGCATTAAGCAGCATACATGCTAGATGACATAGTCCACTGTATTGTAGAAAGAGACTAGGGCGCTCCAATAAAGCTCACTCTGGAGGGGAAAGTATACTCTAATGTGTCTGATATGATATACAGACACACAGAGTGGGGCAACGAAAGTAAAAGAGATAATACTGGCCCGTCGTAGATTATGCTGCTCGACCCGAGGAGGTTCGTCCCTGCGATCCTCAGTAGATAATAGGAAGAAAAGTAGGGGAGCGCAAAAAAGAGAATAAAAATAAATGATACATACTGCAAAAAACGGACAACTCATGTATTATTATCAGCGTACAGACAGGTAAGGGATGCGTGAGGGAATGACACACAAACCAAATAGCTATATAGCACAATAGCTATCCACCATAAAGTAAGGGGAATAACCAGGAGTGGTGGGGAAATGATGGATATAAAAGTAGTAAGGACTCACACGGCCATGTGTGAATCTGTGCCACACAAGGTGTCTTTAGCACTGGTAAACTGGCGTCTCGTCCCTCTGAGTGTGTAGTGGTGTAAAGTGCTGGGAATTGAGTCCTCAAAATGCACCCGATGTAAAAAACAACAGCGCTCCTGAACTGGTCCGGGCTGCGCCTCACTAGGAGCTCCTCTGTAGAGCGCGTCCGGTCCGCAGGGCTGGAGGGTAATGACGACGTAGCACTACGGTGGTCAGCAGGAGCCAAACAAGTGAACGTTGCCCGAACTACGCGTTTCGTATCTCGCGATCCTTCGTCAGGTTCGGGAGACATCCTTCCACTTTAGTGGTTTCTTTACCCTACCCTCACTTGATTAATGATATCACATCCCCCTTTCCTCACTACCCCTCCACCCCTTCCTGTAACTTACGTTTGCATATTGTTGTTACGTGTTCTTTGCGCAATGATATACAATAATATTGCGTGTACATATTGTTGTTATATGTTCTTTGCTCAATAATACACAATAGCATTTTTAGCATCATTAATTCTCTTGTATTCATTTGGAGTGCGGTGAACACCTGGTGTGCTCTATATCATCACACGGGGGGGTTACAAGTATAAACCAAACCATCATTTTGCTACACTTGAGAGTTTGTGGTATGTTAGGAAACTGAAATAAATCAATAATAAAGCACACATGCTATTAGACAAATACCATTATAAGATTTCTTTTGAAGTGATGTAATTTGTTTTATAAATAATTTCTTTTATGTGTCCCGGTTTCTACTTTAGAAAATCTGGTCACCCAATTGCAGCAGGTCCTTCTACCAGCAAAGGCATCAAACATTCCATTGCATGCGACATCACTAATTAGTTAACCGTATCTAAAAACACAGTTTGCTTACCTAATACAAACGTGACTGGGACAGTCCATTTGTGGTAATATAAGATAAAAAGGTTGGAGGTTTTGCCATGGGCAACCATCTTGAATATATTCATACCATGATATCTGCAACCTCACCCTCTACCCTATGAAAGCACCAACATTAAAAACTACCTTTCACAAGTGGAGGAAAGGTTAAAAATTTGTAAACCCACCAACCTTGCATGTCTACTAAATATTTTATGTACAATTCGAAAACATTTTGCTGCATGTGACCGAAATTAAAATTAGCGAAATCGGTTGCTTAAAATATTAGATATAAAGGGACCATTTTGCTTTGTGGAGCATACCTCAAAATGTTGCAATATCCACTTTGCTGCCTATTTTGCATACGATAAAGCACATATCTCTACACCAGTATTTTATCAACAGGGGTTCTCTATGCATTCCTAAAGGGTTCTCTGCAAATTTTCAAGTCATTTGAAAACTGTACCAAATACAGAAGAATTTACAATGCATCTGATCTCAGACGTGCTATTAGATAGGGTTGGGGTTCCTTATAATGCCTCTGATCCCAGACGCGCTATTAGAGTGGGTTGGGGTTACTTACAATGCATCGGATCTCGGACGCGCTATTAGAGAGGATTGGGGTTTCTAACAATGCATCTGATCACAGACGCACCATTAGAAAGGGTCGGGGTTCCTCAGAATTTGACAATAAAATGATATTGTTTCTTAACCAAAAAAAGGTTAAATAACACTCACCTTCACATTGTTGCAGACCTCTCTGACAGTAAAGGGGTTAATAAATGATGCATGCCATTTTTAAATAAAGCTCTTTACATCCTGTAGTTAGCAGTGTCCCATAGTCTGTATCCCTACTTTGTAGTTTCACTAGCACAAAGAGGAAATCAACCAAGAAACCAGAAGCTGAAAGAAACCCTTATCAGTGTGTACTCACACTGGTCCATGTGAGTATTTGGATTTATATATATATTTTTTACCTCACCCCTCCCTCTCACCCAAGTACCAGGTGACCATACGGTTAAACCCACCCATCTATCTGCAAATATTGCAAGATAGCAACGGACCCCTTCATCTGGAGCCTTGTACCATTTTCTGACTATTTGGCAAAGGTGACACCAAGACATTATTACAGGAGAACACTCACATTAGCCCGTGTGAGTGCCGAATATTGTAACATTACAATATCTTTATAGCTTATCGCTCCATTGTCCTCCTATTCCCTCCCAGCATCATAGCTGTCGTTTGTATCTGTATCGATTTAACGGCCTTTTTCATTTCCATGAGAGGTTAATCACCGGGAAGGAGTGACCTACACGACGAGGAACACTCAAGATCCAGCGAAAGATAAAGACAGGACAGAAGAAAAATCCGCATCTCAAAGAAGATCTGAGAGTCAAAGAAACCTTGATGGGATAGAACTTACACAGGGCCGTGTAAGTGATTTATTCATTTATTTATTCCTTCACCTCCACACACATGCATTTGTATGTTCTCCCCCCACCCATTGAATACAACCTATAAGCTGATTTTTCAAAAAAAGGTTAAATAACACTGACCTGCACATTGTTGCAGACCTCTCTGACAGTGAAGGGGTTAATAAATGATGCATGCCATATTTAACAATCCCTTAGATAGGAAAAAAGGGCACCCCCGAAAATAATTTGTCTATCTGCCATGGGTGCTCAGCAAAAAATCATCTTTTAACTATCTACTATCCACAATTTTCCTGTACCTTTTTCAAAACCTTATAATAATACATTTTCCTGATTATTCACAAGACTATGTGAATGCCACATTCATTATTCAAATACCTGATAATCGTACATTTCTATAGCTGTCAAGGTCCAAATATATTTAAAAAAAAGGAGATTGGGGGAAGAGGTAGTAGTCAAATATAAAATGTTGGTACCAGAGTTACTAAACAGCAGTAAGTACAAACTGCCACATCAGGTGATTTATGTCCTGCCAAAGATACTTAAATGCACCAATGTTGTGGTTCCTAGGAGTAAACTATTAACAAGGCTACTTGGCAAACAGCTGTTTGTTCTGGTCAGATAAAAAGAAATGCTGTGAGTTCTTATATTTAAATTACCTCATTATCCCAGCATGAATAATCCAAATAAATTCTCTAGGATGAAGAAACGGATTGAAGCAGGATAGGGATTGGCCAGCTGGCATATAAAACAGCCAGTACCTAGCCCTTCCATATTCAACGAGCCTGAGGAAGCCCTGTATAGGGCGAAACGCGTAGCTCATCACTTTGGACAGTTGCAGTCATCATAGAGGAGCCAGAGGTGACGTTGTAGCTCTCTATCCGGACGCGGAGAAAGAGACCACCTACCACCTACCACTGAATGACTCCCTAAATTGCTTTTTAAGTTTCCTAGAAGCAATAGTTGCTTCTCTCATATAGTTTCACCATTCGTTTTATATATTTTTTATTTTATGTATCCATTTTGTTCATTCATTTTTAAATAAAGCTCTTTACATCCTGTAGTTAGCAGTGTCCCATAGTCTGTATCCCTACTTTGTAGTTTCACTAGCACAAAGAGGAAATCAACCAAGAAACCAGAAGCTGAAAGAAACCCTTATCAGTGTGTACTCACACTGGTCCATGTGAGTATTTGGATTTATATATATATTTTTTACCTCACCCCTCCCTCTCACCCAAGTACCAGGTGACCATACGGTTAAACCCACCCATCTATCTGCAAATATTGCAAGATAGCAACGGACCCCTTCATCTGGAGCCTTGTACCATTTTCTGACTATTTGGCAAAGGTGACACCAAGATATTATTACAGGAGAACACTCACATTAGCCCGTGTGAGTGCCGAATATTGTAACATTACAATATCTTTATAGCTTATCGCTCCATTGTCCTCCTATTCCCTCCCCGCAACATAGCTGTCATTTGTATCTGTATCGATTTAACTGCCTTTTTCATTTCCATGAGAGGTTAATCACCGGGAAGGAGTGACCTACACGACGAGGAACACTCAAGATCCAGCGAAAGATAAAGACAGGACAGAAGAAAAATCCGCATCTCAAAGAAGATCTGAGAGTCAAAGAAACCTTGATGTGATAGAACTTACACAGGGCCGTGTAAGTGATTTATTCATTTACCTCCACACACATGCATTTGTATGTTCTTCCCCCACCCATTGAATACAACCTATAAGCTGATTTTTCAATAGAGGTGTTTTCACCACATTGATTACCAGCTAAAGAAGATACACCTTAACCCATCCTTCCTCACACTGTGCTCCCCCATTTTTTCTTGTGTTCCATTACCATTAAGGGTCCTGGATAGATCCTGTTGGGGTTCCGAGTCACAGGAGGGCACCACAAGATATATACGCAATATCAAAAGGCTGTATTATACCCTTCTTATTTTACACTCTAGTTTTAAATATCTCATGCAGACCACACAGAGATAGCGCCCAGGTACTTTTCCAAACAAACTTCTCTATATGTTGGTAAGCAAAATGCTCCCCCCCCCGCCTGTGTCACACTTCATCACAAGCCTCCCCTTTCACATCTCCTTGTGGGCCCCCTCCTCTATTTCCCCCCTCTCTCCATGTATTTCTCTCCTCCCCCCTCTCTTTCTCACTCACTCCCCACCTCCCTATCTCTCTCTCTCTTTCCCCCCTGCTATACCCACTCCTTCCCACTACCTCCTATCCACAATACACACAATACCGCCCACAAAATTAAAACAACACTCCCCAAATAACAGCAACAATACCCCCCCACAAAGTACTAACAGTATCCACTCACAAAATACAAACAATATCCCCCTCCACCCCCCCTAAAATACAAACAACACTTCCATTGTTACAAAATACAAACACACACTTATCTTGGGGATGGTCTCTGGCCCCTGGTACCCTGGCTCTTCCAAGCTGCTTCGGGCCTCTCACACGCCGGGCCTCCTGCCAGGCCTGCCTTTATCTCTCGCCAGTGTGTGCCGGAAGCTGGGCCCACCCGGAAACCGTACCCAACTTACGCTCAGGCCCAACTTCCGGTGCGCACGGGCGGAAGAGTGGCACTCGGCGTGGGAGAGAAGCCTGCAGCAAATGGGGAGAGCTGGGGTCCAGTGGCAATCAGAAGCCCGGTAGCCGAATGCAGAAGTTGGGCCTGGTCAGAGGTTGGGCAGGGGACACTTGTCCCGGCTCTCCCCAGCCTGTCGGCGGCCCTGCACCCATTTACCAACACAAATGTAGGTTCATGCAGTGTTTATGATGGCGATGTTGTTATGAAAACGACACCTGCCAAAATGTTTTATTAGGAATTAAAATTGTGTATCGAAGAATATAATTTGAAATCATTTAAAAATAATTTGTCGCGTTGTGGATGTTAAGTTTTTTTGCGGACCGTATAAGAAAAGGGGGCAAGCCATTAATTGTAACATTTTATCGCCAATTAGTAACCTTTAATTCAATTTGTTTGATTGAACATCTTTTCAGGTCTGCAATGCATTGCAGGGCCTGTGTGGCACACAAGGGGTTAAATTACTGTGAAAACATGTTAGCTCAAAATGTTACCTTTGTTTGCTAATTCATGTATAAAACATGCAAGGGTTAGGGTTGCTGAGCCTCTTTCTTAATACAGTACTAAGAGATAAGAGAGTATCCAAATAAATGCACAGGTCTGTGTGCCTCGAAGTTCCTTTTACCATCTATGAATACAGAATTTGCAGCATTTAGGAATACAGATCAGAAAGATTTGGGGTTTCCGAACCAAAATAGGACAACTTAATGGAAAAATGAGACTTGGCAGGTGTGCAAAAATGTCCTCTTCAGATGAAGGCAATCTGCCTGCTACAAGGCTGTGAGGCACCTGCCCCATAACTAGGTGCTGAGGCAGACAGGACATGCTTGTTAGCGCCAGAGTGCCAACAACAATGATGAGAAGTGCCCAGCAGGAGAGGTGGTAGGGAGAGCTCGGCTTCTGTGTAAAAGGGGAAGGGAGGAGGCACTGCAGATTGGTTAGCGAGCCGGTAGTACCGCAGCAGTAACAATGGTGAAATGTTTTGCCTGTGGGATTCCTGACAGCAGCAGCTGGTATGTTTTCGACCCACGCTAACCATTATGAAGTAAATTGGTGTAGTTAGGGATTAATTGGTGCTCTTGGTAAGGTCACCTGGGCCACGTCAAAACCAAAATGTGTATAGTTTGGATATACATGTACTGTACTCAATGCGGTGGCCAATTGCAAACCCGTCAATGGTGTGAAGCAATCACATGATGGAAAGCAGTAAGACTGGCGTGCCGGCCCTTTGACATCCATCACTGCATTCTTATGGTCAACATCTGCATTTGATACAATATTGTTCTCCTGTCTTAGGCATTAAATACCTCTGATGCCATCTACAATCTTTATTCCTTCTGGCACTAAGCTATGAATACTGCTGTTTCTTCTTCACTCTTGATTATGAACCCATTCTACAGTAAGTAGCCTCTCTTTGCTTTTTATATGTGTAACGGATTTTCTGCAGCAAGCCTGACCCACCCAATCTCACATTGGCCCCTGTGTTCTAACCAGTCCCCATTACATGGTTGTGTCTGGTGGTGCACCTGTTGGCAACAGGACTCCTGAGTCTCCCGCATGATGTTGTGTGGGGATTGCCAACCCAGACAGGCAGCTGAGGTAGTGTGCTTGAGTCCTACCTATATCCAGTGCAGCGCCTCCACCTCATCAGGATCCCAGCGTGAGCTTGTGGATGGTCCTGGTGAGGAACTCCTCTGTGGTGCACTCCTTTGTGTAATCACTCCACACTTACACACGAGGGTATGGTTTAACAGGATCATCTTTATTGACTTGCGGCGGGCCAGCTGCCCCTCACTGTGGGTGTACTCAGCCTCTCATGTTCACCGCACTTCCCTTTGAAAGGTGTCCTTTCCCCAAATTGGTGGATTCCCTATCTCCCCTCAGGGAGATAGTCCCTGTGCCAGGTCCCTGGTCACAGTCTTATAAGCTGTCTCCTCCCAAGCCTGCACTCAGACTTGCTCCTTGTCTCATAGTCTCTTACATGACCTTCCAACAGCTTAGCAACAACTTCTGAACTCTACTGATGATCTCCTGAACACACACTAACTTTTGGCAGTGCTGTGCCTTATGTATCCTCTGGGGGCTGGCACAACTCTGACATCACTAATCATGGATTCAGAGCATGTGACCACTCCCATCCATACATAGGGCACCTCACCAGGGTGTGAGGGCAAACCTCCATAATTACTGCTGGCATGCCCATAACTTACCAGGCCTTACTGTCAGCAGGAGAGATGACTGTAGCCATTTTACAGCATGGTTACATATGCTTAGGCTGTTATCATGTCCACTTACATGCATTTCCTCTTATAACATCCTCAATAAATAAGCTCTAAAGTGGTTAACTGGACTGCTCTGGCGTTTACTGCATAAAGGACATATTGTGTTCTATTTTTTTTAATGTATTTTCCATTATACAGTATTAACATGGGATTTCCTTGTTTAACCAACATTGTATGTTATTCTGTAAAGCACTATGTAATAATAAAGAAAAACAATACCAATTATTTATAGATTTGTATGTTACATTTTATTATATTAACATTCATTTCTCCCAGACATTAAATTAATATTCATTTTGAACAAGCCACAATGTGTAACCACATGGGGACAGGGTACAGGGGGTGGGGAGGGAGTGGACGATTCATAAAAGTATCCCAGCTAAAAAAAAACTGCTGCCAAACTAATAAAAGGCATCAGATATATCAATGACATTTGCTCCAGCATTTTCATAATGTTAGTATGTAACACTGTTCAGTGTGTCTATGCAGTTACAAACGTACCAAGCTATTAACCGATACCAATAAAATGTCCGTGCAAGTGGCTGGTGGGTTTAGAGGTGTCAAGACGGCAGCTCAGGAAGTGAAGTGGAGAATCGTGACCTTCAGATTTGTGGTGCAACTTCTTGCGGTTCCAGTTTAGGAAAAATTACTGTGGCCACTTGCAAAACAAAAAAAAGAATTGTGTGTTAAATAGTATTTACCAACTCAGCACAGTCATTATATTAAAAAGAAAATCACTAATAATCAATTAAATTGTTTACTTTGCATTCTTTTTGGACACATATATACATATATGAAAAAAACTTTTTCCTATGGATTTTGGATATTGTTTGATGTTTTATTATATTGCATAGTGTTAAACAAGAAACATAACAGAAAAGGTGTCGCCAATGTCCACTCACTGGGTGTTATAGCCCAAATAAGGGGTAGTGCGAGGACTCCTAGCGCTAGATCCACAAAGCTCCACTATATTAGGGCTCATAACATGATGTTACCTGAAACCATTAACAGATTTCCCCTGAGGTTAATGCATATCCACAAAGCTAAATATATGCAAAAACAACAGTTGTTGTGTATCTGATTATCATCGGCAGGGCCGCCAAAAGATTTCCCGGGGCCCAAGACTAGAGTCTCCACATGGGCCCCCCCTGTCGGAGGCCCCTATGAGTCGTCCCCCCTCTCTTGCTCACTCTGCCCCATCTCACTCTCATACTCCGCCTCTGTATATTCCCTCCACTCTCTATCCACCCACTTTGACCTTCACTCCCACCTGTATTTCTTCCCCCCTTCCCTCTCTTACTCACCCATGTATTGCTCGATGGGAAGATGGGGCCCCGCTCCCAGATGCGGAAGTTGGGTGAGAGGGGGCGTTAAAGAGGGCCCTACATCTGAAGAGAGGTCTCCGGCGGCCCAAACATCCAGCGTTGGCCCCCCCGGCTCTCCTCCTTTGGCGGCCCTGAGCATAGGCTTAACGTCATGTTATTGTAGCGCAACGTTGCGTTGTCTTCCAATAACGTGACGTTAAGGATGTCTTAGCCTTGCTCCCATCCAGACACAACTTGAAAATGTTGGCACGTAGCCCTTTAAATATGTATATTACTGTGCATTTACCCCTTTAAGACAAAGTTCTTATGCATTTACGAATTAGAACACTTGAACTAAATGGACTTTCTGGTTTGCGACAGATTGTAATTAATTTACTTTGACTTTATTTATACAGCATATACACTGATCATAGGAACTGCTGTGCTGTATAGTAATCTTGGCTGACGAAGAAGAATTCATCCCAAGTGACTACAGGTGATTTGATTGGTTGAAACCAGCTTCTAATGTTATCAAAAGCTGTACACCTTGATAAAGATGCACTGTTACATTATGTCACAATAAAGCATTTTCTTACCAAGCTATACATTTTAATTGTTCAGGGTTGTTTTTATGTACCTGGAATTTTTTTCCACATATATAATTCGTGTGGAAGTCACCATAATCCATTGAGCACATACTATGATTTTTCAGA
The DNA here is from genome assembly GCF_040206685.1 of Ascaphus truei. Classification (NCBI taxonomy): domain Eukaryota; kingdom Metazoa; phylum Chordata; class Amphibia; order Anura; family Ascaphidae; genus Ascaphus; species Ascaphus truei. The sequence goes on along the minus strand of NC_134486.1, from coordinate 234,238,580 downwards.
CAGTATAATTTTTTACTATTTTGGCGTGGTGCACAATATTTCACAGAACAAGAATATATCACAAAAAGTCTACTAATATTAGTCAAGGTTTATTTACTGCTTAACATTCAATGCCAAAGTAGCTTGCATGTTAATCATCGTGTTGCAGGAGGTAGTTGAAATGTGATGGTACTAGGTACATTTTTAGCGTCACGACAGAGGACCACTACTTTCATATTGACAAATGTACAATTCCACATTCTTGTTAACGAAATCGGGACTTGTTTTAGAAAGCGTCTCTACAATCATTTTTTCCACAGCACAGATGCTTTTTTTTTTTTTTTTTTAGTAAAAAAAAACCAAGTTGTGGCCTAATGTTTAATTTACCTTACTACTTTATTAATAGAAAGTCATTGGCTGTTCCTCTCCTTGTTTTTAAACTTACAGTACATCCCTTAGAGTTCTCGGATCTCTATCCATGTGCTTTTTATTTAAGATCTAAGAATACTTATGGGTTAGAGTAAAAAAATAATAAAATACAAAAAAAGCTGTGTGTGCTGTGCACGCGCATAGTAAGGGAAACTTCTTTGTGTGTTGTCAGCAACATATAAAGTAACAATAATATTATTACTGGTTAGAGCATGAGTAAATTTGATTGGCAGGGTCATGTTTATTGGCAGCAGCGCAGTGGCAGCAGTACCGGCATCATGGATGTTGAGCGGGTGCAGGAGCTCACAGGGGGGACGGGAGGAATAGGCACATCATTCAGGGGCGGTGTTTGGTACATCACTGGGGTGTGCGTGTGTCAGTGTGCGTGCGTGCGTGTGTCAGAGTGTACGTGCATGTCAGTGTGTGCGTGTCAGAGTGTGCGCGTGCGTCAGAGTGTGCGTATGTGTCAGTGTGCGTGCGTGCATGCGTGTGTCAGTGTTCGTCCGAGTGTGCGTGCGTCAGTGTGAGTGCGTGCGTCAGAGTGTGTGTGCGCGTACGTCAGTGTGTGTGTGTGTCAGTCAATGTGTGTATGTCAGTGTATGTGTGTCTCTGTGTGTGTCCTGCCCCCTCTCTCCTGACTCCCCCCACCCCTGGCGGAGCTGCGTACCCGGGGGGCTCAGTCTGAGTCTTCTGAGCAGACCCACCCCCTGGCGGCGCGCTCAAACTCCCCCCCCCCAGCGGCGGGCTCAAACTCCCCCCCCGGCGGCGGGCTCAAACTCCCCCCGGCAGCACGCTCAAACTCCCCCCGGCGGCGGGCTCAAACTCTCCCCGGCGGCGGGTTCAAACTCTCCCCGGCGGCGAGCTCAAACTCCCCCCGGCGGCGGGCTCAAACTCCCCCCGGCGCCGGGCTCAAACTCCCCCCGGCGGCGGGCTCAAACTCTCCCCGGCGGCGGGTTCAAACTCTCCCCGGCGGCGAGCTCAAACTCCCCCCGGCGGCGGGCTCAAACTCCCCCCGGCGCCGGGCTCAAACTCCCCCCGGCGGCGGGCTCAAACTCTCCCCGGCGGCGGGCTCAAACCCCCCCCGACGGCGGGCTCAAACCCCCCCCGACGGCGGGCTCAAACCCCCCCCGACGGCGGGCTCAAACTCCCCCCGGCGGCGGGCTCAAACCCCCCCCGACGGCGGGCTCAAACTCCCCCCGGCGGCGGGCTCAAACCCCCCCCGGCGGCGGGCTCAAACTCCCCCCGGCGGCGGGCTCAAACTCCCCCCGGCGGCGGGCTCAAACTCCCCCCGGCGGCGGGCTCAAACTCTCCCCGGCGGCGGGCTCAAACCCCCCCCGACGGCGGGCTCAAACTCCCCCCGGCGGCGGGCTCAAACTCCCCCCGGCGGCGGGCTCAAACTCTCCCCGGCGCCGGGCTCAAACTCTCCCCGGCGGCGGGCTCAAACCCCCCCCGGCGGCGGGCTCAAACTCCCCCCGGCGGCGGGCTCAAACCCCCCCCGACGGCGGGCTCAAACCCCCCCCGGCGGCGGGCTCAAACTCCCCCCGGCGGCGGGCTCAAACTCCCCCCGGCGGCGGGCTCAAACTCCCCCCGGCGGCGGGCTCAAACTCTCCCCGGCGGCGGGCTCAAACCCCCCCCGACGGCGGGCTCAAACTCCCCCCGGCGGCGGGCTCAAACTCCCCCCGGCGGCGGGCTCAAACTCTCCCCGGCGGCGGGCTCAAACTCTCCCCGGCGGCGGGCTCAAACTCTCCCCGGCGGCGGGCTCAAACTCTCCCCGGCGGCGGGCTCAAACTCTCCCCGGCGGCGGGCTCAAACTCTCCCCGGCGGCGGGCTCAAACTCTCCCCGGCGGCGGGCTCAAACTCCCCCCGGCGCCGGGCTCAAACACTCCCCGGCGGCGGGCTCAAACTCTCCCCGGCGGCGGGCTCAAACTCTCCCCGGCGGCGGGCTCAAACTCTCCCCGGCGGCGCACTCAAACCCCCCCCTCTGTTACCAGAGCAGGAGGCGACAGGGCACAGTGTGGGGGGAATGGCGGCGCCGGACTATACCCGCACAGAGCTTGGCGGCAGCTGAGCTGAGCAGCGCCCCATGCTGCCTGTCGTGAGCCCAGCGGCGCATGCGCAGGCCGCAGCCAATCATTGCTCAGCCGGTGGAGTGGGCGGAAGAGAAGCTGGCATGACGCGGCAGCGGGCAGGGAACGGCGGCCGCTAGGAGCGGCGCTGGCGGCTGCCGCCGCATGTCAGCGGCCGTGTGGGGGGAGCGGCGGCCGCATGTGATTTTTGGAGTGGGCAGAACACAGCCCGGCCTCAACTGCCAGCACTGACGTCACATCCATTTCATTTTCTGTCTCCACAATCCATTTTTGTCCCATTACGAATGAGGTGCCACTAAAGAAGTTTCACTTCAATAAATCAAGAAGATTTGGAGTTGACAACGAGAGAAGATTTGGAGTGAACAACAAAAAGCTATTTATATTTCACTTTCCAAGATGAAACACCATCCTAAAGCCCTAAAAGGTCTTGCTTGTGTCAGGAAATCAAAACATTGTAAATGCTTGGTGCCGAAACACAAACAGAGTAAAGCCAGCTAAATAGTAACACCCCGGAGGAGCGTTTTAATAAGTGTGTTTGCAAAACTATTGTACAGTACAGCAAATAAAAATACCACCTGTGAGCACATGCACATGTCTCAGACAGGTCTGCAACCCTGCCTTTCCCCATTATCTCTTAGCATACAGTGCTCACCTTTTGCTTCTTACCCATTTTAATATGGACCCCAATAAGTTTATGCCTGCCGTACTAGGTTACGGCCCCGGTGTCGGCGCTGCACGGGCACCTGCCAGGCTGGCGGCGTGTGCAGCTCTGCTCCCCGTTCTGTGCACAGCTGCAGGGGAACAATGGGGGGGGGGGGGGGATGTGGTGGGGGCATGACCATAATGGTCACCCAGCAGGTTCGCCCTCATTGACTGAACCGCCAGGGGGGCCAGCGCTCCGTCGCCAGTTCTGAAGAGTTTTACTGTCTTCAGAAAAATCTGGCCGTGTCGGGCCGGCCCGATTGATGGGTGGTTCTTATCCCTGCAGCGCACGGTGCAGCAAGGACCTAGCCTAACACAGCTTTTTCAGCACTGACTGAGTTACAGAAGTGCATAGCCAGTATACCTACCCATAGCCAGCTGTTCGACCTTTTGCGTCTGATAAGTGTGAGTTGGTTATACTGGCTTTGCAATATGAAGAAGCTCATAGGGCTCCATGTTAAAATTAATAAGAATCAAAAGGTGACACTGTGTGCTCATTTGCATGACATTACCCAGAATCCCTGGCTGCCATGGAAGCACTGTATGCTAAGAGAAAATGGTGAAAAGCAGACCTGTTTGAGACGTGAATGTGCTCATAAGTGATATTTTTATTTTCTGTATACTGCATGGTGGAGTTTGTTTCTCACTTTTTTTTACCTACTATAATTTATTTCATGTTTGCGAAACTAAAAAGGTGCACTGTTAGTCTAAATAACATCTAAGAACTAATTTTGAACAAAACAGGAAGCTGACCAATAGAGGGAGAAATAGAGCCAAGAAATGTACTAAATATATCTAGCAGTCTTCCTTTATCATGCATTTAAACAACATTGCTGATACCTGGAGCGTATTTTGTGTGGGTCACATTTAAGATGGCTGTCTCAATGATCTCTTCCTGTGCTTGACGAGCAACACCCACAATACTTACTGTATCGCGGAATGATTGTATTAATCAAAGTGATGAACCTAATGGCCAATTCCCCATGTTTATTAGCAATATGTATATGTACACATATACACGGCTGTCGGCAGCTTTCGGCATGCCCAACCTCTGGCCAGGTGCACTGTGGAGCTGGTGAGGTAGCTTTAGCGAGAGAGGACCCTGTACTGCAGCTGAAGAGAGCTGGGGCCCCGCAGGACATGCTGGACCGGGCAGCCCAACGCGGGCCAAACTTCCAGCATCCGCCAGAGCTGCCGGGAACAGAACACTTGTTTCTGCTCTCCACCCATCAACCTCCCTGTATGTACATATAGATACTGTATATATATCTGCACTTGAGAGAGAGACAGTTCCCCCTGAAAAAAAGTTGACGTTGTAAAGTATCCTCATGAAGTGTGAAGAAACCTTGGGCATGGCCTTATGTTGAAATATTTTAAAGCACAGCCTTTTAAAAGTCATTACAGGTCAAGATGTATACAACAAATATTTTTTGCATGTGACCCATTTTAATCTTCTCTGTGCCAGAAGCAACTGCAATGCATCAGAGTGACCTATGTCCTTTTGCCCATCTGGCTGTAGAGGGATAACATCCAGTTTGTGTTGTGTCATTTTCATTGGATATAGCATATAGGAAATGAAACATCTGTAGTTAACAACACTTTCACTGTCAGAGGAACCTGCAGCGAAAATACTTAACTGGATATCATTATATTATATTATTTATACTAACAAGCTGTCAGACTTTGCATTTTCCTTTTTTCTTGCTTTGAGAAACATTAGCCCAAGCCGGTCCCTGTCTCATCTTGGAAGGTGACAAGATAAGCAACTCCTAAGGATTCCCTTCTCTGACCTTGTGGTTCTCCGCACAAATGTTTTTGCAGGTCAGGAGAAATCCAAGTGAACAAACAAGAGAAGGAGCTGATTTTCACTCCTCTGCAGCAAAACGTTTGCGCAAGTCACCTTGACAGATGGAGAGACATAGCTCAGCTACATAAGGGCGTTTTCTTTTTTGGGATGTTGTATTGGGTAAATCCAGTGATTTCGCATCTCTTCTTTACTATCCTTACATTTAAAAAGTTATGGTGGGTTAAAAAAAAGTGACAAAAACCCTCCATCATACAGTGTACAGCAAATAATAATACCCCTTCTGGTGCATTTGCATGTCTCGGACAAGTCTGCAACCCTATGTAGTACGGCAGGCATAAGCTTATAGGGGTCCATGTTACTATGTATAAGGAGTAAAGAGTGACACACTGAGTGCTCATTTGCTTGCCATTACCCAGAATCCCTGGCTGCAGTGGAAGCACTGTATGCTAAGGCTGTGGTCCCAGTCACTGCCACAGCGCACGGCTCGGCGTGCGCTGTGCTATCAAGCCCCGCCCCCCCCCAGTCCGGCCGGTCCCAGTCCCTACCTTGTCGCGCACCTTTCCCCAGCGGTGCGCGACAAGTTTTCAGGGAGGCAGGAGAATTTGAACTCAACATCTGCGAGGGAGGCGTGGCCACGCCCCCGCCGGCGGTTCAGCCAATAAGGGCGAACCAGCCGCGGGACGTCATGGCCACGCCCCCGCAAACCCACAGCCACGCCCCCTCCCGTCGCAAACCTTCCCTCTCCCCCCAGACTGCGGTGTAGCGCTGTGCACGCGCCGCCCCCTCGCCGGGCGCGCGTGCCACAGTGAAGACTGGGGACTCAGCCTAAGGCTGCGCTTATACAGCCGACGACGCGACCGATGACGTTACCCATCGCCATTGCGATAGTTGTAATTTAAGTTTAGGCGATGTCGCTGGCTACAAGGCCAGTGACGTCAGAAAGGGGGAAGGCAGAGGGACGGAGAAGCTCTCTGATTGGCCACAAGGGAGACCGTCGCCGAAAAAAATCAAATATCAGTGACTACCAGATTTTTGGTAGCGCTGTCGCTTGGTCGCGCCATCGCGTGCACTATAAGCACCGACGACGGCGACAATGCATTTGTTTTGATGCGATGTCGCTATAGGCGCAGCCTAAGAGATAATGGGGAAAAGGGAGGGTTGCAGACCTGTCTGAGACGTGCGAATGTGCTTACAAGTGATATTTCTCTATTTGCTGTCACTATCCTTACAATGTTGAACTGGTAAATGGTATCTGAACTGAAAATATTCAAGGTTCACGCACGGACGCTAAATGATGAGTGAATGTCTTTGAAGGAGAGAAGGGAAAACTGAAGTCATCTTGAATGTGACCCACAGAAATGTGTCTTCAAGATTTCATTTGCATCTGCAGCATTTTGATCACTTAAATAATGGGACAGTATGTTTTTAATTTGTGTTATTAAACCTGATTGGTGGTGACAACATCTTTCATAGCAGCCTAAAGGTTTGGTTTCAGTTTTTTTGTAAAACAAATAAAAGGATTTTCTCTTCTTAATTATTGAATTTCCTATTGTCCTTAACCCTTGCGATACTGGACATATTAGAGAAGCATGCAAAGAACTATAGTTGTGTAAAATGGTCCCATCATATGGCATAGCTTTACATGATAAGTACAGCCCCTTTTCTGTTACATTGCATATAAATTACCCCTCACGTTGCTTTGTGGGTGGTTAAAGTTGACACCTTCTCCAATGTGAAGCTAAAGATAATATATGTTATAGGTGTATGTAACAGTTACAGACCAGATTAAAATGTGAGACAGCCTGAGCTTTGAAAGAACTTAGACTGATAGCAGCTTTGAGAGTCTCGGGTAGATTGTTCCAGTTACGAGGTGCACAGTAAGAGAAGGAGGAGCGTCCGGATTGTTTATTGAACCTTAGGACCGTGAACAGTCTTTTGGAGTCCAACCTTTGTTAGAAAGTGCTGCATGTGGGAGCTTGTTCACATAGTGGGGTAGCTTGCCCAGGAAGTATTTGAAGGCAAGACAGGAAAAATTAACTATGCGCCTTGACTCATGTGATGGCCAATCTAGTTCTTTGAGCATTTTGCAGTGATGTGTGCTGTAGTTACATTGGAGGACAAAGTGGCATATTGAGTTGGAGTGGGTGACTACTTTGTTAAGGTGAGTTTGGGGTGCTGTACCATATACTATGTCTCAATAGTCTATAACTGGCATTAGCAATTAGCTGTGCAATCTGCTTTCTGACAAGCTGGCACAGGGAGCATTTGTTCCTACAAAGTACACCTAGTTTGGCATAGGTTTTGGACATCAGGGTATCAATGTGCAACCCAAATGTTAAATGGGAGTCAAACAATATGCCCAGATATTTAAAACTGGTGACGGGGGCTAGGATGGTATTAGAGTTGGTTCTGATCTGTAGCTCCATCATTGGTAGCTTTAGAAATGTCGCCTTGGTCCCAAATACCATTGTTACAGTCTAGCCAGTAGTTAAAAACAGTTTGTTTTGGGAAAGCCACTTTTGAAGTCTCTAAAAATCAGATGGAAGTACGTGTCCAAGGTCAGAGAGGCTAGGGCTGTGTGCATATAAGATTGTGTCATCCGCATACATGTGCATTAAAGCTGCCTTACAAGTTGTAGGTAGATCGCTGATGAAGACTGAAAATAGTACGGGCCGCAGAACAGAGCCTTGCGGGACACCGCAGGTGATATCCAAGGGATTAGAGCCCGAAATAGACACATGTTGGGATCTACCTGATAGGTAGGAGTGAAACCAGTTTAAAACATGTTCCCCTATTCCAGGACAGTATAGCTTGTTTGAAATGGATAGTTAACAGAATATTTCGCAAGTATGTGATTAGAACTAAAAAAGAGGACATTGAGATCAGGAAATGAATCTATATATTTATAATTTTGGGGATTACGTGATGTGAAGAAGTATTTTTATGCATGCAATATCTCTGCTATAATTCTGCAACATTCTGGTTTAGTCAGAACAGTTTAGTAGTTCACTGCATTGCATTATACTGAAGAGCAGACCCTTTTGACTGTACACAATTGGGAATATGTTGCGTTTCTCACTCAGTGGCGCTTACATTTTAAATTGTTTCGCTATTAAAAAATCGTTTACAATTCACTGCAAAAGTGAGGATGAGAAACAAATGAATTTGGCTGTGACTCTGAGGATTTGTGTGTTAGTGAAACATTGGTGCAAATTAGGAATATAAGTGACTTGTCTTTTTTTCATTCCTCTCTTTGGAAGTACAGAAGATCTACCCTAAAAAAAGGTATTCTGGGTGCATTTGCCTGCCGCACTGCATAATTGTGGAGTTAAACATACCATATTGTATATTCTGTGTGCTCTACTCTTAAAAGAATCGCAGCAAGTAATTATGAGCAGGAAAATAATAGATGGAAACATATCTATTAAGACTTCTATTCTTGATATGTTCAATTTAGGGCTGCTAAGTGACGCAACCCTCACAGACCCATACGCCCTTTTACCCCCAAAATAAATAAGAAAAAAAGTCTAGAAAACATTAAAAGCATTGTTTCTAGATTGAAAGCTCTCGTAAGTACTCAGGAGCAGGGCCCTCATTACCATTTGTATCGGGTTGTCCTTACTTGGTATGTCATTCTGTTTATATAATATACATAACCCCCGCTGTACCACGCTGCAGATTATGGTGGCGCTTTACAAATAAAGGATAATATAATAATTTGTAATTCACCTTAAGAGGTCACAGCTTGACACATTGGGGATTCTGTATAACACAGATACTTACCTTCCAGAGAATAGCAACTATCTTCAATATTGACATGTTTGTGACATACCTCCATTCAGTTCTAGAGCTCAATGGCTGGGAGTCATCATAGAGTAGTGAGGGTTATCGTGCCCCCATCCGCTGGTAACGACCATTGAACTAAATGGCAGTCACAGCCAGATTGTGTGCTATACCCTGCATCTTTGATGACTCCTGACCTATGTACCAAGGGGTACGTGTGCGCTGACGCAGCTGCGTACAAATAAATAGCATTTTGTTTTGTGTCTGAGACGCGACATATTTACGATGTGTATTGCTACTGTTTTTTTAATTTGGTGTATTCTGCACTAAAACACCAAGACTTTCGCCACCTCTAAGGCGACAGAGAAAACCAACGCAGAAAACGCTAGGAAAAGTAACGCAAGACGCACATTTTTTTAATACATAGACCTGCACCAATATGCATATGTAACCCTCCCCAATTCCTCCAAAAATCCCTCTTCTTGTCGCCGGCAGATGCAGATATACCTGAAAATGACGCAACTAAGATTAAGGGTTAAAAGGAAAGCACTCTCGTGGACTTGTGCAAAGTGCTATTTAATTACCAGTGGATCACTTTGCACAAGTCCACGGCAGTGCTTTCCTTTTTACCCCTATATGTGCAGCATGGATTTTTCTATGCCCCCCAGTTTGCACCCATGGCATAAACACCCCTTAAACGAGTGCTCCTTTTACCCCAACTAAGATTAATACATAGACACTGCCGGGCGCAAGTATATTTCAGTGCGAGATGCGACAATAATAACGACTTTGTGCCGGAATTTGCCTGTTGAGAACATAGGATCCCCAAATACCTACACATGGAGTGTTACTCTTTGATTGACAGGGTGTCCCCTTATTGAACTAAAACCCTTAAATCTCTTAAAATGAACGTACTGTTATATTTCCTGCAGTCAGAGAAGATTTGAATGTGATTTATTTGTAAAGTTGGGCAGCTTAGTTCCTGTTTTCCTTGGGGCACCTACTGCACCGACACACTTTATTCGAGCAAATACCCGGTATGTACCTGGCAGATACCTGGAATGCGCCACTCCTCACCTCTGACAAGCCCCGTTGCATTTGCCTTCCCAGCCTGGGTTCATGCCTGGATGATTGGCGGCTGATCTGTTAAATGATAATGATTAGGATTTAATAGGCTGCAATGCTTCGCGTGTCTACCAGATGGCATAAATTCATGAATTGTAATGCAGTATATATATATATACTGTGCAGTATTGCAGACAGCGGGAATAAAATGCTTCAATCCCTGCTTGGAAAATAACTCAATGCACTCGGGCAGAAAACAGTCACAAACCTCAATACACCCGGGTATACCCGAATTCGTGGGACTAGCCAAGCTCGAATAAAGTGTGTCGCCAGTGTAACACACTATTTTCAGTTTCATTTTGTAAAAACAGTGTATGAATATTGTTATGCTACAATTATTCGGGAGGGGGCTGGAACAGGCTCCTTACATCTCGCCGCCAACACATAAAAGAATTCAACCCTTCCTGGAATCCACCTCCTCGCCCATAGGGGGAGGGTCATGTGACTGCTTTAGCTGTATAAAACCAATACCCCTTCTGCATTTGCAGGACCTGCATTGGCATTTTAGTGAGGCATTTAAAGTGAGCTTTTAAATGAGAAGATAGTTAGACTATAGTTTGACTAAAGGTGACTGGGGACTGCATCCTACTGCACATGGCAACAAACGGTGAGCTATTCTGATCACACTATGATTCCTGCTGTTTAGTCTGCGCACACACACACACCTGGCTCAAAACAGCTCCATGCAGCATTACCTACCTCTGCCATAATGAACCTGCTTTTTACCTCCACTTTGTTCTTTCTCATGGCCTCATTGGAATGTTATTCTCTTTATCCACTACATACGCCTCCCTCCTGGCCCACACCCAACATCATCATACATCCTGGATTACTCAAAAGCCTTGCACTATCTACTGAATGTTGGTGCAGAACTCTGAAAACCAGCACACCAACCACCACACACACAAATGGCAAACATCATAAAGTAACAACTTGCAAACAACTACTCAAATTTCTAATCATACTATTACTCTCTTTAGCATGTGATATTGAATCTAACCCAGGCCCTCCCACTTCAACTCTGTCCCACACCCCTGAGAATACCCCCTTCAAATTCCAAAAAGGGCTATCTGTCACCCATATAAATATCCGGAGTCTACTGCCCAAACTGGATGAACTAAGAGCATGGTGCCTTGTGCATAAACCAAAAGCCATCGTTCTTACAGAAACATGGCTAACCCCTAAAACCCCTGATGCACATATTGCCATTCAGGGATACTCCATTTTTAGGTGAGATAGGTCAAAGAGAGGAGGAGGGGTGTTATTTTATATTGCAGACACATTACAATTTACACTGTTAAATTGCCCCCCAAGCCAAACCTCTTTTGAAATCCTAGTTGGCAGAATCTGCCTCCCCTTTTCTAAGCCCATCTTGCTAGCTGGCATCTACCGCCCCCCTAAAGCCCCTCTACAATCTCTGACTGATATCACCCAGTTTCTTGGCTCCATTTCCTCTCTGAATGAGAAGAGTGAGCTGCTAGTTCTTGGGGATTTCAACTTCAATTGGCTTGACCCTAAAAACCACAAAATCCACACACAAATTAAATCGCTTAACCTATCGCAACTCATTTCCCAACCCACACGGACAAACCTGAAATCGCACAACCATTCCTTGCTTGACTAGATACTCTCCTCAAATCACAGCAGAATCCAATCCTCTGGCATCCTTCCTGACATTTTCAGTGACCATGCAATAGTGTACTGTGTAAGGAAAATTAAACCGCCCCAATCAAGCCCTAAAGTTCTCCTCACTAGAACATTCAGAAACTTTAACCCACAACAGTTTCTGGATGACCTTACCAACTGCCCTTGGCACAGAATCGATTTAATTCCTGACCCTGATTCTGCACTCGACTATTTCCAATCCGAGTTCTTAAAACTCTGTGATACCCATGCTCCACTACGCAGAATAAGGGTACGGGGTGCCCACCTTCCATGGGTTACACCTGACCTTATAGCACTCTACCAGTTCAGGGATGCCTTGTGGAAAAGCCACAAAGTAACTGGCACTACCAAGGATCTCAATCACTACAGATGCCTGCGGAACATGTGCACAAGGCAAACAAGGCATGCAAAAGCACAATATTACTCTGAAAATCTCCACCAGAACACATCAAACCCAGCTAACTTCTGGAAGGTTATCAACAACATATTCCAGCCTACTAACCATCAACAGCCAAGTAACATCACTAAGGGCGATATTACTCTGACAAACCCCACCGACATTGCAAATGCATTCAATGATTACTTTGTGGGGTGTGCTACTAACTTATTAGCGAAACGCAGCCCAGACCACAAACCTGAATCTCATCCTGGGAGTACCCCTATAGCCCCACCTCCTCCCAACACTGCCCACAAATTTCAATTTTGCCCAGTATCCGAAGAGGAGATTACACAAGCACTTCTCAAATTAAAACTAAGCAGCCAATGTGGACCTGATTTACTACAATCTAGGTTCCTAAGACTTGGTGCCCCAGCAATTGCCAAACCAATTGCTTCCATAGTCAACTCTATCCTGTCTGCAGGCCATATCCCTAAGACCTGGAAAGCTGCCAGAGTTGTCCCAATCTTCAAAAGTGGGGACAAAAACACTGTCTCAAACTACAGGCCAATCTCCCTTCTCCCAATCCTATCCAAAGTCATGGAAAAATGTGTCCACTCCCAATTAAGCGATTACTATAACAAGACAAATTTCCCTAGCCAATTCCAATCTGGCTTTCGCCCCAAACACTCTACCGTAACTACCCTGCTAAAAATTTGCAATGAAATCCAGTGTGGAATGGAACGGGGTCAACTCACTGGTGCAGTATTCCTAGATTTTGCAAAGGCTTTTGATACTGTTGATCATGCCATCCTGCTTAACAAACTCCAGAGCTCTGGAATAGGGAAGCATGCTTTAAACTGGTTTCAGTCCTACCTATCAGGTAGATCCCAGCATGTGTCCATCTCTGGCTCTAACTCTAACCCCCTGGATATCACCTGTGGCGTCCCGCAAGGCTCTGTTCTGGGGCCCCTACTCTTCTCAGTGTTCATCAATGATCTCCCCACAGTTTGTCAGGAAGCCTCAATACACATGTATGCAGAAGACACAATCCTATATGCACACAGCCATAGCCTCTCTGACCTTCAACACATACTTCAGTCTGACTTTTTGAGACTCGAAAACTGGATTTCTCAAAACAAACTGTTTTTAAACACTGACAAGACTGTAACAATGGTATTTGGGACCAAGACTAAATTTTTAAAGCTTCCAGCGACTGAGCTCCACATTAGAACCAACACTAACACCACCCTAACTCCTGTTACTAGTTTTAAATACCTGGGCATATGGCTTGACTCCCACTTAACATTCGGGATGCACATTGATACCCTGACAACCAAGACCTATGTCAAACTAGGGGTACTTTACAGGAAAAAACCCTCCCCAAGTCTCCTGGTCAGAAAACGTATCGTACAGCAGATGCTAATGCCAATTATTGACTATGGAGACATAGTATATGGCTCGGCAACTCAATCCCACCTTAGCAAACTTGACACCCTCTACAATTCAATTTGTCGTTTTGTTCTCCAATGCAACTATAACACACATCACTGCGAAATGCTCAAAGAACTAGATTGGTCATCACTGGAGTCTAGGCGCAAAGTTCACCTTTCCTGTCTTGCCTTCAAATACTTTCTGGGCAAGCTACCCAGCTATCTGAACAAGCTCCTCACCCCTACCACATGCAGCACTTATCATCTGAGATCTGACTCCAAAAGACTGTTCATGGTCCCAAGGCTCAACAAAGTATCCGGCCGCTCCTCCTTCTCTTACCGTGCGCCCCAAAACTGGAACAACCTACCAGAGACTCTCACATCCACCACCAGTTTAAGTTCTTTCAAAACTAAGGCTGTCTCACATTTTAATCTGGTCTGTAACTGTTACATAAGCCTATAATATACATCTTCTCTAACTGTGCATGCAATGTATTGTATATAATGTATACCCTGTTCATTTATGTAACTGTATTTGTAACCATGTATTATTTGTCATATTAACTATGCCCAGGACACACTTGAAAACGAGAGGTAACTCAATGTATTACTTCCTGGTAAAACATTTTTATAAATAAATAAAAATAGCGAAAGTGAAATATTTACGTCGCTGTATTTCTTTTCTTGTAAAATATTTCAAATAAATATAGAAATGTGACAAGCAATAACAATTTAAAAAAAACAAAAAACAGCTCCCTTTAATGCCTATGCCCATCAGCTTTACCCACACTTGTGTTATAATCACCGATATGAAGGCTGGTATCCTCCTCTTCCTCTCTGGCCCCTACGCCTCGATCTATACTCCATGGGGAAAGCTGGAGAGAACATAACATGCACATTTTTGGAATAGCAAATGTTTCTTTAAAGTACAGAGTATTAGAACAAAAGCTGCAATACACTTGAGGTGATGGGCGACCTAAGCACAGGTATGGCTTTCCTATCCAGTCAAGCACCACATCAGGCCCCTTTTTGACAAGACTCCAATATTACGCAGGAGTTTAGGAAAGAAGAAATGCGACAGTCACTGTTTAGCAATGGGGAGCTCTCGGCATAGAACGCCCGGAGTACAGTTCCTTGACTAGCCAACTCATTTAGCCTCTGTTTGAATGTGCTTGGTGTGTAGGTTTTGTACTATTGCTTTTGCATCTTTACTCGCTCAATGTGCAGTGGAAGCAGAGTTCTAAGGCCGCGCTTATAGTCCCGCCGACGGTGATGCTGCGGTTGCTGAAAAAAATCAAATTGAATTGACTTCCAGCGATCGCGACCAAGCCGTCGCGCCGCTCCTACCATAAGCGCACGCAACGGATGCAATACTTTTGTTTTGGCGCGACGTGGCGTTGCCGTGACTATAAGCGCGGCCTAAGACTCAGAATCTGTTTTTTTTTCCGGGGAGGCACCGGGAATCCTAAGTAAACAAGGTGCAAGAAAGATGACGTTAAGTGCACTAAATTATTCAGCTTTAATTAAGAAAATGTGGCAAAAAAAAATATGGAGTCTCCTCCGAGTCATTATTCTAGTGCCAATCCTAATCATTTCTCAAATGTTATATGGAGTTTCTTGTTGTCTAGAAAAAGGTGCTGGTAATTAGATTTTGTCCCCCCCCCAAATAAATCTGATAAGATTATGCTGTGAGTACTTTTGAGCGTCTGGTTTATTCTGACAAACAGGTCCATATTTACTAAGTGGTGCTATGCCATAAAACAACTTCCACCCCGGAAGACACTGTACAGCGCATGGAACTGAACGAGCCAGAAGTTATCGTATGTAATAGCACCACTTAGTATATATGGGCCACAATGGCCGGATTACATGGAATTAACTTATTCTGATGCCATTTTAGCTTCTAGAACAATATAAAGGTCAATTCCACGTAGTCACCAAACAAACATGATCTGTCTGATGTGCATTGAGATCTTATTGCCTTTATAACTCTTCAACTCAGGGGATTGAGCTTGCGGGGAATGTGTGTGCCTTTATAACTCTTCAACCTTACAACAGTAACCCAGAAGCTCTTTAGGGCAGAGGTTCATTTTACCCTATGCTTCCCTTAATGTTTATAACCCCTGTACTGTATTGTAATTTCATGTATTTTAAGGTACCTACCTGTATATTGACATTGCAAAGTGCTGTAAGCCTAGTTGGCACTAATACAAAAAAGTTAGAATTTCAAAGCTGGAGGAGGATACTGCACATCTAATAAGAACATTAACACACTACAGGCACCTCGGAAGGAGTGATGTGTTGACGGTCTCTCCTGGGTTACCAGATTAAAAAAAGACCTTAACGGAAAACTATTGCGAGAATTTAAGATAAAACAGATTCAATTGATTGGATTGATAGCTTAGACAGCTTAGGAATTAAGCTCTCTAGAGAAGGGATTTCCTTCTCACACTGTTTGCCTTTTTACCGTAAACAGTCATCCTTCTAATGTGTCCCTGTATTCAGTATGTTTGTATATTTATAGGTGCAACATGATATCCATGTTATCCAACACTGTGTAACAATGAAATTCATACGATTTGTTCCGTAGGACACGTCACCTTCCACAGGCCCAAAATGGAGTAATATCCTGGCGATCCAGGGCAAAGAAAGACATTTTTATAGAAACCAATAGTTTCTTTTAGACTTACCTTCATGTTCTAAGTGCACCTTTTTGCAATCTGGGCCATTAACTCCTCTAACTCCTCTAATACTGTAATTGACAAAACTCAACTGCATGAAAAAGTGTCTAAAGTTTTCTGTTGAGTTGTAATATCCAATTGACTCAATATCTGATTTAATGATATATATTACATGTTGATATTTAGTTGATGGAATCCTTCTATTAATGTTTCCCTTTGTTAGAACCTTATGGTTTCCTCTGGCATATCAGATTCAATTAGCTATAGTCGTTGAATTAATTATGCAGCCAGCACTACCACTTTTTTGTTTATTTTCTGTTTTGGTTTTCCTTGTATTACACTAGGGGTTACTTTGCGTTTGCTTACTTGGCTTACTTTTAGGTTGCTTGGGTATCATTGTTCTTTTTGTCAGGATTAGCCATCCATACTATATATATCCATACTATATGTGTGCCTGTCACTTTGAGAACGTTACATTATCACACGAAACATCTAATAAATCCTATTTTGGGGGCTGAAATTGTGAGCGCCTGTCTCCAGATACTCATTGTTCTAGATGCAATCCGGTTCAGCATCCTATATTGTTCTTATGTGAGTGCCCTTTACACAATCTGCTGGCTGTGTGCTTAAAGCACGATCTTATACTGGGGAGGGATACTTTTATTTTTTACTCTATAAAATGAACCGGCTGCACTGAATGTAAAGCAGCAACAAGCCTTTTCATTTTATTCTCCGTGCATAACAGCCTTATTCTCCACTCTGGGGGCCTCCTAGTTTAGCAAATATATAAAGGTTAACATCGCATACTGTTTCCAGCAATGGTTACACGCTTGCTGGTCAGGCAATTCCTGAAGATAACTTCTCGACATCCAAAGATGGAAACATGAAAGTGTAACTTCGTCAGAGCTGTGGGTCCCCATGTGTTATGGCCAATTCTGTTTTGAACAGTAACCCGTGTTCAATTAAACATAACCCACATAAGTACCTACACACAGAAGAACCTACAGTTCTACTAAGAGTAGACTCCGCATACAGACAAGATTCTAGATCCTGCACTTGATTAACCCTCCACATCTGGGTAATTTCTCTGAAGAGCTCATTATAAAACATCGGATACATTTCTGATGGCTATACAAGCATGTGTAGCACACACAGGTCGAATGCTTTATTTGGTGCCCAGCGCCCGCACAGTATGTGTATTACCTGGACTTTGCGTGTCCTGTGTCATAACTTGTTCAGGAGCACCGTGTAGCTCGCTTCCTCTACCCCCGTGCTCACATGGAGGAGTAAAGTGTGACCGCTGTCCTCTGGGAAAGGATGGGCCTGGTCTCCCTGCAAAGAATAACATGGGGGAGATGGCAGAAAGGCATACGACATGTTAGTATTTAATTTGAAGCTAAAATCACATGGTGCTCCATAAATTTGAAGGCAGGCATCACCAATACTTTTCCTCATTTTGAAGTTATAAAAGAAGAACAGGGATTTTCCATGTTATCATTTTAGTGCAGGAAGTTTTAGGTATCATCTATGTCAGGGGCGCGCAAACTTATTTTGCTGCACCCCCCTGCCTTGCTCCCTCCACCGCCCCCCCTTTACCTCGCGTGGCGTCATTGTGTGATGTCATCGCACGTGACCCGCGACGTTACCATGGCAACCGTGACGGCACATGACCCCGCGGCGTCATTTGATGCCGCGCTGCCATGGTCACGCGTCCCGAAGCTGGCTGAACCTTGATAAGTAGAGGTTGCAGAGGCCTTACGTGGTCCCCCGGCATTTAATTTAAATGCCCCGGGGAAGAGCGCAGGACCTCTGCAACAACCCGCGCCCCCCCCCAAAAAAAAAAATCTCTATGTCATTTCACATCTCTCCCTAGATGACAGGAACGTAACTAAATGATCTAGCAACATAAATCCCACACAGAACCATGAAGTCTATTCATTAGTATGATTTAACTTTGTTATTTCATTGATATTTTATTTATTTTGTTCACCGTTTACACAAACATTCAGATTTTGACTTTTGAATCTAATCTTTTTGAAACTTGGAATAATATCAACCAGCACGTTCAGCTAATCAATAGATATCACTGCACCAGATTCCCTGTTTTTATGATATTTTGTTAATAGTTTATTTCGGTTGACATGTTTCGGATAACAGTATCAGCCTAAAATCGATAAATGGTCTATGGCTTTATTGTGCTATTATACACTTGCTTTGTTGCTCCCAATCAATTATTTGTAAAGTGGTTTGGCTAGATTTTTTCTTCAAAACAGTTAACAAAATACACAGATTCCCAACAAGCTCTGAGAAACCCCAACCATTACCCACCAATTTCCAAGTTGGCAGGTCAGTTTCATTTTGGCAGGTTATGATAGATCCAATGTGATCATTCTTCCTGTAATTATATAGGTAAATAAGAATTTTAACCCAGGTGAGTGTCAGGACCTGCTTCGGTCATGACTTGAATGTGGCAGCAGTCTTAAGACGCTTTGGCCAAAGGGTTAAACTAAATGACCCTTTTTACAAGAGATATATAGGTATTGCACTGTGTGTTTTTGTCACATTGGAAGTAGCTTTGGGCATCTTTGTTTTCTGTTGTATACATTTAGCCACGCCCACTAGCACTCCTTTTGACACTCTATATATATATATATATATAATGTGGTAATGGTTGGGGTTTCTCAGAGCTTGTTGGGAATCTGTGTATTTAGATTTTTTTTCCTACCCATTCATCCAAACTCAATGCAGAACAGACCTGTAAACATTAGGGTGTGCATATCCTAGTCCACGAGTGGCAAACTCTAGCCCTCAAAGGCCACCAATAGGTCAGGTTTTAAGGATATCTCAGCTTCAGCACAGGTGGCTCAGACAACGACTCAGCCACTGTTTGAGCCACCTGTGCTGAAGCAGAATATCCTGAAACCCTGACCTGTTGGTGGCCCTCGAGGGCGGGAGTTGACCACCCTTGTCCTAAGCACTGCTCATCATGGATTACCTGGATGGTGTGTCGGCTGTCTAGGATCATCATGCCACTCATTTCTTCTACTCTCATGTCCATATGGAGGAGTACATTGTGACCTATTTTCTGTGGCAAAGGAGCTGCCTGGTCTCCCTGCAAAGAAAATGAGAGGTTCTGTTTTGTAATTAAAGTGAACCAAATGGCCTGAACACCATTAGCACTGTTAAAGGTCAGGGCATAGCCAGGGCTTTACCAGTGGTTGGGCATCTGGAAAAACCAGTGGAGCAGCTAGAAGCCAGACCACAAGGCAAGTCTCTCGTTTTGTCACCCCCTCCACACCCAGGCTATGGGATCACTTACAGAACAGCAAAGAGAGAAGGAAAGAGCCAAGTCATGGGGCAACGTCCAAAGTATTATAATGCATTTTGGGCTGCAACTTTCCCATGCACATGAAAGTCGCACCTCAAAATGAATTGACGCACCCACCGTGGACCCTCTGCAGTTTGGCGTGTGCAGGCAGGGCCTATGATGTCTGTTTACCAGTTCTTGTCTGACTAGGCCCTACTCTGGCTATGCCACTGGGTAAAGCTGGGCTCTGGAGCAGGGTGAGATTAAAATCAGAAGCATGATTTACAGAGGAAGCGACAATCTCATACTTGAAGTATAATTGGAAAACAATTAAAGCGTATAAAAGTGTATGAAATGTAAGGGCCAGCATCATAACTCCATAAAAGAATCCTTTGTTGTTACCACAAAGGTATTAAAGTATTTCCTATTGTTTGTATTCATTGATACAGTGCCAAGCATATACGCAGCACTTTACTAAGATTATATATCAGACTTAATACCGGCAGAATAATGCAATTAGGAATTAGTGCATAAGACATCAAAGTAAACATTGAGAGAAAGGAGGCCATCTTGTTAAGAGCTTACAATCTAAATATCTTGATTAAAGTACAACATAGGGAGTGTGCCTGTTTCCTTACTATGGGGGTCATGCAGTAAGCGGCGAAAAAGCACTTTCGGCAGGGGTTTGAACTCGCCATGTTTTTGGTGAGTTGCTCTCACGGTATGCAGGAAGGCCTGAATACCTGCTAGACAAACTGAGCAAACATGGTGAGTTGCCGGTGGTGAGACAGTCTGCCTGCCGAGAAGGGTTTCCCTGGCGAGATCTGCCTGCAGCAGAGAGATCCGCCACTCTCTCTGCACAAATTTCGCCAGAAAAAAAATATTTTTAAATAAAATTTTATCCATAGTGTAGATGTGCAGAGGGTCTCCAGAGCTGAACCTCGTTGGTTTCAGGTCCGGGGACCCCCTGCTTCCCGAGATACAGGCCCCATTATGGGGTGCCGGTATCCCTCTGCTTTTAAATGTCCCGATCACGTGACCGTGGGATGTAAACAAAGCAGAGAGATACCAACACCCCATAACGGGGCCTGTATCTCAGGAAGCAGGGGGTCCCAGGACCTGAAACCAACGCGGTTTTGCATCGGAGACCCCCTGCACATCTACACTAGAGTCAAAACACACATTTCAATAAACAATAATTCATTACCATAGCGGATAGCCGCTATGGTAATGAAGCTGCATTAATGTCATTTTTATTAATAGTGTGTGTGTGTTGTGTATTGCAATGTTTATTGGGGGCAATTGTCCCCAAATAAACACGCTATTATGCCTTAACCCCTTCATTGCCTTAGTGAATAGCCGCTATGGTATTGAAGCTGCTTTAATGTATTTTTATTAATAGTGTGCGGGAGCAGGGGGTCTCCTGAGCTGAACCGCATTGATTTCTGGCTCAGGGACCCCCTGCTTCCCGAGTTACAGGCCCCGCTTACTGCATAGACCCCTATGTGTCCTATACATCGTCTCTACAATACAAGCTTAAAGTGCATCCATGGGGCTTACTTTCTCTTCATAATATTTTGATATAGCCAGCACTTTTGTCAAGCCATGTATATAATGTATACCCTGCTCACTTATGTAACTGTATTGGTAAACATGTGTTATTTGTCATCTTAACTCTATGCCCAGGACATACTTGAAAACGAGAGGTAACTCTCAATGTATTACTTCCTGGTAAAACATTTTAGAAATAAATAAATAAATGAATATGGCTGCAATCCACTGGAATCTCAGCCATATGTGTTTGCCCCAGCCCTTATGCTAAAGTATTTGATTTATAAAAAGACGTACCACACAGTGAAAAAGAGTGGTCTATCGTAGCAATTATCAAGCATATTTAATTCTGTATTACTATTACAAAATAATGGAACATTTGGTGCCACCACCGTATTACAGGTGTGTGGGGAAAAAAAGGAGGGGAGATTTCCATTCTTTGCAGCTCCAACATATGCTACAAAGTGGGACTGCACCATTAAGTCATGGGAAAAACAAAACATTGCATCAAATAAAGATTGTTGATTGACCTCTTCACCTGAAAAAAAGTCAGTTGAATCTTGAAATACTGTATACTGTATACCATGTACTTTTAAAATGAAAACAAACGTTAAAAGGGTAAACAATAGCTGAAACGTTCTTTTGGAATGGAGCTTAACTATTTTAGAATGTGTACACATGAACCATGACGAGAGAAGTGGTGACTAACCCCTCCCTCAAACCTAAGACAGCACAATAAAATACACTGACAACTTGAATGGGGTTTAGATGACCGTGGCATTTTGTTAATAACCATGCAACATTAATAACCATTGACCCCTTACAGACGCACTTACCATAGCACCTGCCTACGGTCACTGTAAGTTCTCCCTACATACCACTTAGAATGTAAGCTCTTCGGGGACGCCTTTTCCTAAATGTCTACTTTTATGTGCGAACACTTATTTCGATTATGTCATGCGGGTTACTGCTGTAAAACACTATGTACCTGGATGGCGCTATATAAATAAAGATATACATACATAACCTGGCCAGACTGCAGCATCCATGGGTTATCCAACCCAACCACAACCAATTCTAGACAAAATTCCATCCACCGTACCGGCCAAGAAAGACATACCAATTGACCACACAACCAAAATGGAAGGACATTGCAAGGCTGCTGCTCCCCCCTCTGACTCCCCCACCGTATCCAACTAATTAGAAGATCCATCTTTATGGGTGACCACTACCTCCACCGCCAGCTGTGACACCGCAAGTTTAGGACAACAATAATTCAAATGACACACATTTGAATTCTCCAGCATCCCAACTCGTAAGTATTCGTACAGCATTCTCATGTTTCCTTTCTATCTTACACAATATCCATACACTTTTTTAAAAAAATTTTTATTCATATTTCTCTGAAATCCCCCCCTCCCCCGCAAACATAATACAAACAGTAACAAAACAAAGAGGTTGAGAGAACGATCATTTTGACGATCCCTGGAAGCCAAGAAGTAAACTACATCTATGCAGGCCAATATTATGTATCCCCTCCTGGAGGTTCCCCCGACTCCTGCCGCCCCCACCCCACAATCCTACCCCTTCCATCCTGACATCCCCTTCAATTTGGGGCTCAACCACACATCATACCCCGCGCTACAGGTGTGTATGACCGGGGAGCTCCTTTTCCTAAGGGAGCTATTCTGGTTTAAGTTTAGCTGCAGGCTTTTAATGTAAAATGTCATAATCTGTGCGAAAGGCCATTTGTCAAATGGTATAAACTCTATTCAAGACACTGTACTATCAACATTACCCATAGGCAGTATAAACAACCATTTTTTAAATTTCCTTCTTATTGCAAACATTGCAATGTTTACAGTACACATACGGTATGTTTCTCCTTGTACTGCTTCATAAATATTTGTGTATGGCATTAGCCTGGGAATTTGTACAAGACAGACTCGTCCCACCAATGAAACATCACAATTTAGCTTCTACCAACATCAATCTGCAGACTAATTGCCCTGAGAAGCATATTGTCTGTCAGTGGATTGCTGACCTGGCACATACTCGCTCCCACACTCTCGGGCCTGCACAATTCTGTTCTTAGCAGCACAGGCATCACAGATAAGACTCTTCAGCATCCTGAACAGGGCAATCAGGGATTCCTGTAATGCAAAATGGATACCCCATTAGTGAAGGTTTGCTACACAAAGGACTTCGTTTTTGTAACCATCCTCAAATATGCCAAAGTTCTGTATTTTTTAAAGTACGTCCCACTTTGCAACTGAACTCGTAACATAAACTGCTAAGTTTTATTGTGCTGATCTATTGATAGTTTTATTTATTTTTGCTGTGTTTTTACCTGTTTACTGCTTCACTGGCATCAGCTGTTACCATGAAAACCTCTGTGTGTGAATGGCAGTGGCCATTTTAATTTCCATGGGAGATAATTTATCAGCAAATGATCTCCACAGAATGCAGCCACAGAATACTGTGTATACAATGTTGGCATTGCTAAATACAACAACAAAAGGACTTCACAATGGTACCAAGAAAACATGTATTTTTATGGTGAGTATAGGGGGTTGCTGTTGTAACATTTTGTAGTCAAATATTATTGCATCTGCGTCTAACATGTGTTCTGCACATTTACACAAATGAAGCAACTGGAGCAGGTAGTTCTGAAAGAAAGTGCCTTTATGATGGAAAGAAGGGAAACAGCCTAGAATCCGCTATCTTAAAGGTTGTCTACAAAAAAAATCTGCTTTCCAGATTACCTGCTTGAAGTAATAACTGCAGCACTTCAAGGAGTAAACAGATAAGACATGTTCATTACATTTTTTCGATTGTGGTTTTTTTTTTATCATGAGAGAATATACAGATGTAGCCGAACTTGCTGTTCCCGGAGCCGCGTGAAGAAAAGCAAAATGCAGCGGCTCCTGGGACAGTAAAAGTCACGGTTGCCTGCGGGGTGTCTGTTCTACTGAATGATCAGAGGTTTCCAAGCTTTTTAATTAAAAAAACCCTATAATTATATTGTGAAATTCTGCGGAACCCCAACCCTCTCTAAAAGCGCACCTGAGATCAGATGCATTGTAAGGAACCCCGACCCTCTCTAATAGTGTGTCTGTGATCAGATGCATTGTAAGGAACCCCAACTCTCTCTAATACCGTCTGAGATCAGATGCATTGTAAGGAACCCCAACCCTCTCTAATAGTGTGTCTGTGATCAGATGCATTGTAAGGAACCCCAACCCTCTCTAATAGTGTGTCTGAGATCAGATGCATTGTAAGGAACCTCGACCCTCTCTAATAGCGCGTCTGTGATCAGATGCATTGTAAGGAACCCCGACCCTCTCTACCATGGTAACGCAGCATCATGATGTCACAACGTCACGGTTGCCATGGCAAATTTTAAGTTTCGTCTAGGGCGCATAAAACCCTTGCGCCGGCCCTGGTCACAAATGTATATTTATTTATACATAGGCTCCATACATTTTTATGTCTTGAAAAATACATTCCTTGCAGAACGGCAAGGTCTAGAAGTGAAACTAATCCAAGATTCAATATTTCAAGTTTTTCCAGATTTCCAGTTCTGTACTACGAGTTTTATTCCCTCTCTGCTTATTAAAAGAGTCAAGGTTATCAAGATTCAAGGAGGAACCTCAAAGGATCTGGTTTCTTCATATATATATCTAGATCAGGGGTGCTCAAATTATTAGAGCTAAACCCCCCCTACCTTCTCCCCCCCCCCCCCCACCTCTTGTGCTGGCAGCAAATGACAAATGGCCACGGTCATGTGACATGATGTTACATGACCTCGCGGCGACACTTGACGCCGTGTTGCCATGGCAACGCGTCACAACAGCCTGCTGAATCAAGGTAAAGTTGAGTTGCAGAGGCCTCACGCGACCCCCCGGCATTTACTTTAAATGCCTTTGGGAAGAGCACGGGGCCACTGCAACCGCCCCCTGCTCCTCCAGAAAAATCTTGCGCGCCTCCTTGCGCACCCCGGATCAAGATCATTTTATGTATGCATTTATATTGTTGGATTTCATCACAATAAATAAAAAATCATTACAAAAGTAGGTCTTGAAGCTTGAATCACATCACTATTTTTTCAGCATTTGCACTATCGTTTTTAATTATCAGTGCAGAAATATCGTAAGAAAAGATATCTCATGTGCATGCACTTTTCACCTGATTAGTGCCTGCTTGATGCAATCTGGCCCGGGAAAAAAGAGTAACAGCCCAAAATATGATGCACAGAAAATGCAGATTATTTCTCAGAACTCAATAAATCGTGAAGTTCAATTGCTACAGTAAAGAGACAGGAATTTAGTTTATCTTTATATTATCATTGTTTATATGTAAAGTGCCAACATATTCCGTAGTGCGGTACAATGGGGGTACAGGGTTATGTACAGTCGGTCCGCGCTTATCCGCCGGAATGCATCCCGCAAACCGCCATCGGATAACAGACCGGGTCCATGTTAATCCGCGGCGGTGAGCGGCGGATAAACGGTTCCGGCATTGGATAATTCGTCAAGCGGACTGCATTATACGGCGCCGGATAAGACTGCGCTTAGAGTGCCGGCGACAGCGACGTCGCGTCAAAACAAACGCATTGCCGCCGTTGCGTGCACTTATAGTAAGCGCGACGCGACGGAGCGACTGCTTGGTCGCGATCGCTGGAAGTCATCTCAATTTGATTTTTCCAGCGACCGCAGCCTGACGTCACCGGCACTATAAGCGCGGCCTTAGGCGGTCGACGGAAAGCGGACCGTTGGATACCGAGGGCCACCCGTATATTACATAAACCGAATGACGTGCCAAATTAGAACAAACATACGCAAACAGATACAGAAGGTAATGAGGGCCCTGCTTGTGAGAGCTTACACTCTTAAACAGCCACATTTAGGTCTACATATGAAGGTCATTTTGGTGCAAAAGTGATATGAAGAGAAGCAATTTGGAAAGTGTCAACAGGAGGAGTAAGGGACAAGAAAAGTACATTATAATAGCACATATCAAAAGATGATTCTACCCCCATATTTTGCATCCAAAGTCTAGCCAAGTGTGCGGCGGAATAAATATATCTGGCTATTTAAGGAACGTTATTACCAAGCTCCCTACAGCTGCCACAAGCAGATACAACTTTTATGCACAGAAAACCTAATCTTTAACCCCAGCGGAAGTAACATGTCCTAAACTTGAAATACCTGCATACACCTCCTGTGCTTACCCTTGAGTGTGCCCCTGTTTATTCTATGCCTTACATGTCTATCAGTGCCTGGCAAGCCATTAGTACACACAGAGGCACCCTGAAAGGTCCTATACAATGATAAGGTATGAAGTACATTGGAGATTGTGTATTGGGCTGCTGCAGAAGGGGGGACGTGCATTGTGATGATAAACCATTAATCATAGTGCCAGGCAGTCGTATTTGCACAGGTGCCTTTGGAATGCACAGCCAGTCGTGGTCAGAAAGGTAAATACCCCGTCTTGCACGCTGAAAATATGTTCCGTATTGTTCGTGTTTCCAAAATTGAGTGGCTGAGCAGAACGACCGATCAGAGAACGGGTAAACACAAATCCCGTGCCAAAAACAGGTGCTGTCAGAGAAGAGGAAAAGCTTAAGAAACTCAGGTTTTACCTGAACTGTACACTGCTCATCTTTCACTTCACTTTCAACACTTCAGAAATGAACAGTGAACAATGAAAAGAGAAGTGCTAACTTTTCCTTGTTATGTTAACCACATCTATTTAAGACATTTTTGGAGGGTTCTGTCCCCGGTCATTATAAGAGGACAGGCTGACTGCCAGCGATTTGGTGCAATGATGCTATTTGATGTCATTCTACCATTTTGAAGGGGGAAATGATGTATAGTTCAAACTATAAATACCGATATAACAAATCAGGATCATGTCATCACTTTCAAGACGCTTACTTTTCAAATTTTACATATATTGTACTTCCGTCAAAATTTATTTTGAAATACGAAGGCAGGTGGTTCATCGGGCCACGGCGAGGGGTATCACGACCTGATCCGGCATTAACTGCCATTCAAAGTCCAGGTCAATAACATGACGTTGGCCAGGGTGCGATACCCAGCTTGACGGATCAGCCCCGAAGTTATATGTTTTAAAGCATTTACCTTTATAGATACTTTGCACATTCGGTTATTAACTTTAAGTATTACTCTTTTTCTAATACTTTGGTCCAGATCTTCAAAGGAGTGTTAAGCTTTAGCACACCTCAGCTCCCATGGGAGTAAAGGTGTGATACGTTTAGCACCCTTTTGTGGAACCTTTTCCTTTGTTGCGGGTGAAATCTCCTCTCCTCCAACCTTAAGGTATGACCCCGTGTCCTTTGTACTGCCCTTGGGATGAGTACAGTAGTTTTGAAAGCTCCTTGTAGTGATCCTGATTTTATTTGTATATAGCAGTGTTTCCCAACTCCAGTCCTCAGGGAACCCCGAACCCCAACAGGTCAGGTCTTAAGGATATCCCTGCTCCAGCACAGGTGGGTCAACCAGCGGCTCAGTCATTTCGATTGACCCACCTGTGCTGGAGCAGGGATATCCTTAAGACCTGACCTGTTGGGGTTCCCTGAGGACTGGAGCTGGGAAACACTGGTATATAGTTATCATATCCCTTCTAAGGCTGTGATTATACCAAGAGCTTCAGTGTAGCAGCGCTTATCTGTGGCTTATAAGTAACGACGCTGCAGAGCTACATGTGCACATACACAAGAGATTTAGCAAGCGACTGCAGGGGGGTCATGCTCAGATGTCACTTCCTTTACCACACTTCCTGTTACACAGTTCCTCAGAGGATTCAGCAAAACAAACATGGACAATCAATAATTAATGTAATTTAATTCATTACTTTATTTTTTTAAATAATTAATTAAGTCAGTCAATACTTATGTATATTCTTCAATGTGTATGGTATGTTCTTCAAGGTATATATGGCTTTTCAATAAAGGAAAACTGTATTTTGTATGAAATCCTGAGGTAAATTTTTTCTAGGATTTTCATTGGTTAGATTTTGGAGGAACATGATTGGTGGACTGAACTTCACTGTGATTGGACGGCTGCATCATGTGACGTGGCTGTCGCTGCTTGAAAACAAATTTGCCTGTTTCATCAACTGTCTCCTGCTTTGCAGCAGCGAGCGGGGAGACAGCTGCATTTGGTATAAGCAGTTTTCAGGGATGTATAACACTTGTTTTTGAGCGGCGTGGTGTCTCTAGAAACCACGGGCGATTTCTGGTATAAGCACAGCCTTAGATGCCGCTTTTCTAATGTAAACAAATCTAATTTAGCTAGCTTCGAGATCTTATAATCTAGAGGAGTGAGGGGCAATGTTGAAAGGTAAAAAGGTAAAATGGCTGCTCATTGTGGGATGGAGTATGCCGCAGGTTGGGTATGGTCCAGCCACACAGCTGGATCTATTGAGGTTTGAGGGTGTGGATGTTAAGGGGTGTTACATAGTATGGAGTTTGGTCTTTACACTGCTTTGGGATGTTGTGCAAAAGTCTTACTGTACAGGATTGGACACAGATGCCTTTGACTGGACTCGGTACAAATGCTTCGTCTCTATGGCACTATACGGAAAGCCTTATACAGGAATAGCTATTTGTTTGATTCCTTTTTTTTTTCCAACTTAGTCTAAAGGCAACACAAGTAAGGAAACACAAAAAATGTTTTTCTTTTGCCCACATAATTTCCCTTGGAAATGTTATTAGAAAGTACTGTGCATTATATAACGCAAAACAAATATTACATTGCCAAAACAATTAATACATTACAGAATTATCAGACACTATGAATATATTGGGGGTTGATCCATTAAACTGCAAAAGTGCCCATCGGGTCACTATCAATGGGAGTTTTCGGACGATAGTTTCCCGATCGACACCATCGCAGTTTAATTAAAAACGCCTATTGTATCCAAATCGGGGCATGAAATGTTAAGACATTCTGATGACTCCCTAATGAATAAATGTATTGACAGTACAATATTTATTTTGATGCACACAGTTTGCAGTAAAGTTCTTTCATACTATTGATTTAGTACAATACCAAAAAGCCAGGTTAAATCAAGTCTCGCAACGTGACGTTACCTAAAACAGGAACGGACGTAATTTTATCTGAGGTCAACAGGAACACTTAAAGCTCATTATATGCAAATACAATGTCCGTAATACATTTCATTACAATAGGTGTAACGTCACGTTATTGTAGCAAAACGCTGCATTATCCTACCGTAACATTAAGTTCTAATAGTCTTAGTGACTTATCGACAGTTTACATGAAGTGATCCGCTCATCTTTGAAGAAGTGGCTCAGCAGCTAGGGACTGAAATCGTAAGTCAAGATATTCCTTGTGGGCGCAGTTAAGGTGCAGACGTGGAAGTTGAAGAGCACTGTTTAAAAACAGATGGACAGTCCCTGACTTATAAAAGTCACTTCATTTCCCAGTTTGCCAGGTAGAGATGCATTGTGCTTGTATAATCCTGACATTGATGCCTCCTTACAGTGCTAATGTGTATGTTGGTATATACAGTACAAGGACATTATTGATATAGTCTTGGCATTTTAGTTCTCTTTTATATGGGTTTCTTTTGTTTTAGATGCCCCTTGTACAGAATATTTCTTATATAAGGCACTTCAGGTACAAGAGTCTTCTATAAAGAGGCAATAAATAATATAGCAATAAACAGTAGCAAACATCAACTTAGACACGCAATTTTATCTCACTGGGTGTCGGGTATACAGAAACACTAAGTAAAAAATAATAAATAATTACATAGTATTTAGCCCTCTGGGTTGCAAGAGGTTTGTTTTTAGGAAAAACAGTAAACAGACTGCGTGGCGCAACTTTTCTATACATTAAAAAATATACTCGTTGTGCAAGTAAAACAACATGATAGCCCCGGAGAATATATAGAAAAAAAAGGAAGAGAAAGAGCCACTCCTGCGTTCCTGCTAAAACAAGTTTGGGAAATGGCTGGCTTCTCCTCTCATAGACATTTGCCAAGTAACAATAACCTCACTGCATATTCATGTACACAAAGTTATTATGGACAAGTAGACAGGTTCTAGGCCAGCTCAACTCCAGTCCTCAAGAACCCCCTCCCCCACAACAGGTCAGATTGTATGGATAACCCAGCTTCAGCACAGGTGGCGAAAGCAGTCCATGCTTCAGCACAAGTGAGTCTTCGACTGCGCTTCTGATTGAGCCACCTTTGCTGAAGCAGGGATATCCTGAAAACGTGACCTGTTGAGGGTGGGGTTTGAAGACTGAAGTTGAGCACCCCTGTTCTAGGGTTTAGCTACAGTAGCAGCCTCTTTGCTCTAGAACCGCACTGATACTCAGCAGTACACAAGTGGTACCTGCCAGTGGTACCTGATACCTGTTGGGTGAAGCAGGGCTTTTATACGCTTTGTGGTGACTAATCACGGCTACTCAAAGGGTGTATGCTAACCGAGATGCGGACCTCAAGTCTACTTTGTGTGGACACCAAAGAAGACTCTCAGGGAGCAGCTTTTTCCTCTCTCATCTATGTTCCACAGCACAAAGCTGGAACTCTGTGGCATTGCTACTAAAACAATGGGTATTTTGGTCCTTCTAAGTGGAACCAGTGGTTCCCAACTCCAGTCCTTAAGTCCCCCTATCAGGCCACGTTTTAAGGACATTCCTGCTTGAGCACAGGTGGTTCGGTCAAAATGATTGAGCCATAATGTGAGGATATCCTTAAAACCTGGCCTGTTGGAGGCCCTTGAGGACTGGAGTTGGAAACAACTACCCTAAACCAATGTGCAGTGTGAACATGCCCTGCAGTATCACCCCAACAATTGAAAGGACGTTTTGTAAAAACTGTTGATCAGAATTTCTACTTATTGTCAATTTAGATGTATAGTGCAAGACAATCAGACACATGGCTTTGCCCCTATCCTAACACTGCTAATGAGTCAAAACTGTGGAAATCCCTTGTACAGTCTCTGAAGTATTATCTGAAATATAACGTCTAGAAAAAACATACACAGGAGGTAGACACACAAAGCGACAGAGAAAGACTACACACATAAAGAAAGGAAGAGAGGAGTACAGAGACAGTAAGAATAAGAGAGGCAAGACAAGAACCATAATAAAGGACGGTTAGGCACAAGTGTGGACCACTGGAGAGAGGGCACATAAAAGGTGGAAAAAGGAACTACTCAGCATTGCTATTTGTTGACTTTGTGTGCCCATAATGTAACATTCATGACCCAGTATCACTACAAATTATCTGATAATGAATGCAGGACTGTTTGAGATCTCAAGCATTTGCATGGTACGACTATGCCTAGAATGGTCCCTGATACATGTACTCACATTGCCTTCGAGGATCTCCTCTACGGGTCTCCCAACATGGCACTGCAGGTATTTCTGATGGAAGAGCTTCCCATCGAATGTGTTCCACGGCATCAAATCCATCATCTTCAGGGGGAAGCCACAAGCGCTGTTGGCCTCCATCAAAGTATTCAGACCACGGAGGAAGAGAAAAGCAAGGTGGACAGCTCTGGGGTCAACGCAAGGAAGCTGAGGAGAGCACAAAAGCAACATGGAATAGTCAGAGCTGCCCAACAAGAGATCTGTTGGGTTACTGTATGTTTAATCAGCCCATTTGTGTTTGACTGTTCTTCATTTGCATTTCATTTCCCAGAATCCCTCGCTGCAGTGGAAGCACTATATATGCTAAGACATAATGGTGAAAAGCAGGGTTTCAGATCTGTCTGATACATGTGAATGTGCTCACAAGTGATATTTTTATTTGCTGTACAGTGTACGGTGGAGGGTTTTTGACACTTTCTTACCCACCATAAATTATGCGTGGTTGAAACCTATTCCAACTTCCCATTGTAAAGCCAGTATAACCAGCCTCACACTGAAGAGACCCAAAAGGTTGAACCAGCGGTCTGTGAGTAGTGTGAGTATAATGTTTTGCTGGCTATGCACTTCCTTAACCCAGGCGATGCTGACAAGCTGTGTAATATGGCAGGCTGTTAAAGTGGATATGAAGTGCCAACAGGAAGCCGCAACGTATGACATCACGGCTTCCTATTGGCCCACGTGACGCGGGACATTTCGTTAGGCACACAGTTTCTCTGACTGCAGAGATACCGGCACCCCCTACGGAGGCAAGTATCTTGGGAAGCTGGGGGTCCTGGAGATGAAATGAACACAGATCAGCTCTGGAGACCCCCTGCTTCAATCCTAGAACAAACAAACAAATGTAGTACGTGGTGTTTTGCTGCTTTAATGGGCAGTGCGTAGAAGCTCAATACACTGCAGCCTCTTTAATACAGCTTCACAAAATGACATCACAGATCCAGGATTATTCCCTCCTAACTCACAGCAACGCAGAAGGGTCTAAGAATCAGGACAACTTTGGAGCAAAACTGTTGCACATAAAGGCTTTTCTTTATGTGCTGCTGTGTGTTAACATATCCAGGTACTTTGCTGTCATTTTTACATTGCGTGCACAACAAGATAATGTGTAACGTTTGAGTGAGGGAGCATTAAAGCAGCAACATGTGAAAAATCCTGTATATATTTTTTCTCATTAAATCAGTTGTGTAGTATTAGGCTAAGATTATACTGCCTGCGCACGCGACGGACCGCATAGGCTCGCGCGCGCCTGCAGCCCCAGCCATGTGTGAACTGAGCTGCAGGCGACTGGAGAGGCGATGGGGAGGCGTGGTCGAGGCGCGGCGAAAGCATCCCGTAGCAGGTTCGGCCTCATTGGCTGAACCGCTCACGTTACGCGGCTGCGCTTGAAAAGGCAAACATTTTTGTCTCTTCAAAATGCAGTCGCGCCATTGCGCTCTGTCGTGCGCGCACTAGGGGCGGCCTCATAGGCATTAGCAATTTGTGCTTGTCGCGCGCGCTAGCACAATCGCGCTGACTATAAGCTCAGCCTCAGGTAATACTGTCTGCATCTTTTTTTAACTCCTAATGCCATTTTTAATTATTGTTTTTTTAATGTACTGATCATCTTTTGGTTGCTACAGCAACCATTTAGAAAGTCATATCCACTTCCTCCTTTGAAACAGGCTCTGACAAATACCTTTTTGAACTCTGCCCTTTGGCAACAAAGTATCACAAACATAACTGTTGCTGTGTTCCAAACAGCAGACTGTTTATTACTCTGATAGCTGTAACAATAATGTTACACTGAGTAATATAATGTTACACATCAGCGGCAGCATTTCCCAGACTGCAGCACAAGGTTAGAAGGTGGCCATTTAGATAGGCACACAATCAGGATTTTGACAGATTTATAACAGGCGCATCAAACGATTACCAGCTTAGGGAAGAATGTAGAATTATACATTGTCACCTGCTACACAAACAAAAAAAAAAGGGGGGGGGGGGGAGAGTAGTATTTCTGCTTTAACAAGGGATGCATGTTACATTCTTCCTCTCTACACATCGCCTAATGTTGTGCGAACGTCTCTGACTGACAACCTGTACCAGATGTAAGAAACTTGATTAAAGTTGCAATACGGATTTCACTTTTGACATGTATTTATTTGTGATTACAGGTTTGAAGCAGGGGGTCTGCGGAGCGGAACTGTTTTATTCTAAGCTCCGGATAACCCCTGCTTCCCGAGATACCTACCTCCGAGGGGGTGCCGGTATCTGTCTTCAGTTTCAATGTCCCGAACACACGGGCCACTTGGAAGCCACAAAGGATGACATCACAGCCAGTGTGACATGGGACACTTAAGCCGCCATTTCGTTAGGCACGCAAGTTCCCTGGCTGCAGAGATACTGGCACCCCCTACGGAGATAAGTATCTCGGGAAGCAGTGGGTCCCCGGAGCGGAAATTAACACAGCTCCGCTCCGGAGACCCCTTGCTTCAATCCTGAAATAATAATTTAAAAAAAAGTGAAACCCGCATTGTTGCTTTAACAAGGTTAGCAGAGTCAATACCAAAAAATAGTGCAGTACACCTGAGCAGAAAAACAAAGTGCACGCAAAGCGCACCACAGATTACTATAAAATAATGTGTAATACAATAAATATAACAATTACATATAAATTATAACTGTATACAGTAAAAGAACCAACAATGAATGAACTAAAAAAATAATAAAAATACAAAACAATAACAGTCCCCGTACACCTGAGCATACTTTTCCTGCACTGGCACACAGACTCCATTGATATTTGTTAGAACTACCACATAACATTTTCTTACGGTGCTCAACTCAGAAGCAGCCCTCCCAACTCCCCTCTTAACCTTTTCCCTGCCCTATAGACGTGCCAGGCACGTCATCATAAAAATGCTTGTTTCCCATTGTCTGACTTCGGTGCACTTACAGTATTGCATTATAATTCCCAGTGCTGTTTTATTATTTATTTATTTTTGCCTCTTTTGCAAAGCGCTGAGTACACCGTGGGTGCCACATAACTTTAACCATGGCTGCTAACCATTCTTGAACCTATATTATACCCATTAAGAATTTGAAAGAGATTGATAATGCCATATACAGTCATGTGAAAAAGAAAGTATACCCTCTTTGAATTCCATGGTTTTACATATCAGGACATAATAATAATCATCTGTTCCTTATGTAACGGTTTTTCTGGACCCCACTTGACCCACCCAATCTCAGATTGGCCCCTGTGGTCTAACCGGTCCCCATTACATGGTTGTGTCTTGTGGTGCACCTGTTGGCTACAGGACTCCTGAGTCTCCCGCATGATGTTAGTGGGGATATCAGCAAGACAGGCAGCTGAGGTAGTGTGCTTGGGTCCTACCTACATCCAGTGCAGCGCCTCCACCTCATCAGGATCTCTGCGTCCGCAGGGAGATGGGTCTGATGAGGACCTCCTCTGGGGTGCCTCCTTATGTGCAAGAACTTCACTCCCACACAGCAAGGGTTTGTTGAACACGGGCATCTTTATTTGCATGATAGGCAGCGGTCAGCAGCGGTCAACTTAGCCGCTCATTCTTGCACCGCACCTCCCTTTAGAAGGTCTTCCCTCCTAATGGTGATGGGTCACCTCTCCCCTCAGGGAGATCCCCACCTGTGTCAGGTCCCTGAACACAGTGTAGATACTCTCTATATATCTGCCAGCCTTACTACTGCAGTCCTCCAGAACTGTTGAACCTCTATAGCATAACTTGAACTCCTAGAACACACCTAGAACACACTAACTTTAGACAGTGCTGTGTCTTATATATACTTAGGAAATAGCCACACCTCTTATGTCACTAACAGTGGACTCAGAGCATGTTACCACTCCCCTTGAGTACATATGACATCTCACCAGGGTGTGAGGGCAAACCTCCACGATTGATGCTGGCAATCCTGTATACTTACCAGGTTTACTGCCAGCATGAGAGAGAACTGTATACCATTTTTAAACATGGCTACACTTAGCAGGTCTTAAAATTAGGTAAATACAACCTCAGATGAACAACAACACATGACATATTACACCGTGTCATGATATATTTAACAAAAATAAAGCCAAAATGGAGAAGCTATGTGTGAAAAACTAAGTACACCCTTACTGCTTCCATAGGAATTAAGATGCTAAGTAGCAGACAGGTGCTGCTAATCAAATGCCCTTGATTAATTGATCATCATCAAGTGTGACCACCTCTATAAAAGCCGAAGTTTTGGCAGTTTGCTGGTCTGGAGCATTCAGGTGTGTGTTAACACAATGCCAAGGAGGAAAGACATCAGCAATGATCTTAGAGAAGCAGTTGTTGCTGCCCATCAATCTGGGAAGGGTTATAAGGCCATTTCAACACAATTTAAAGTCCATCATTCTACAGCGAGAAAGATTATTCGAAAATTGGAAAACATTGAAGACAGTTGACAATCTTCCCAGGAGTGGACGTCCCAGCAAATTCACCCCAAGGTCAGACCTTGCAATGCTCAGAGAAATTGCAAAATACCCAAGAGTCACATCTCAGACTCTACAGGCCTCAGTTAGCATGTGAAATGTTAAAGTTCATGACAGTACAATTAGAAAAAGACTGAACAAGCATGGTTTGTTTGGAAGGGTTGCCAGGAGAAAGCTTCTCTCTAAAAAGAACATGGCAGCACGGCTTAGGTTTGCAAAGTTGCATCTGAACAAACCACAAGACTTCTGGAACAATTTCCTTTGAACAGACGAGACCAAAGTGGAGATGTTTGGTCATAATGCACAGCGCCACATTTGGGGAAAACCAAACACAGCATATCAGCATAAACACCTCTTACCAACTGTCAAGCACGGTGGTGTAGGGGTGATGATTTGGGTTTGTTTTTGCAGCCACAGGACCTGGGAACCTTGCAGTCATTGAGTCGACCATGAACTCCTCTGTATACCAAAGTTTTCTAGAGTCAAATGTGAGGCCATCTGTCCGACAGTTAAAGCTTGGCCGAAATTGAGTCATGCAACAGGACAATGATCCCAAGCACACCAGCAAATCTACAACAGAATGGCTGATAAAGAAAATAATCAAGGTGTTGCAATGGCCCAGTCAAAGTCCAGACCTCAACCCGATTGAAATGCTGTGGCTGGACCTTAAGAGAGCTGTGCATAAACAAATGCCCACAAACCTCAATGAACTGAAGTAACGTTGTAAAGAAGAGGGGCCAAAATTCCTCCACAATGATGTGATAGACTGATAAAGTCATACAGAAAACGATTACTTCAAGTTATTGCTGCTAAAGGTGGTTCTACAAGCTATTGAATCATAAGGTGTACTTAGATTTTCACACATGGCTTCTCCATTT
Source organism: Ascaphus truei (assembly GCF_040206685.1). Taxonomy (NCBI): domain Eukaryota; kingdom Metazoa; phylum Chordata; class Amphibia; order Anura; family Ascaphidae; genus Ascaphus; species Ascaphus truei. Next base: position 234,201,870 of record NC_134486.1, on the reverse strand, counting down.
TGGCTTTATTTTTGTTAAATAAATCATGACAAGGTGTAATATGTCATGTGTTGTTGTTCATCTGAGGCTGTATTTACCTCATTTTAAGACCTGCTAAGGAACATATGTTTGTTATTATGTCCTGATATGTAAAACCATAGAATTCAAAGAGGGTGTACTTTCTTTTTCATATGACTGTATATATCTATTTTTCTAGCTCTTGATGTTTTTCCCCCAAGAAAGTTGCCGGGGGTGGGGGGGAGGGCGAGGGCGGTGGGGGCTTCCTTCTTTAACTTCACACAACCACAGGTGTTTTTACTCTGAGGCAAAACATGAGGCCCACGTGTGTAACAGCAGCCAGCAGAAATGACTTCATCTAGATACCTGAGCACTCCTTAAAGCAACAACAAAAAGCCCCTTGATATTGTTTTTCTGGCATTTTATACGTTGTTTGCTTTTTGGTTGCGTAATTTCTTTCCGTCATCCGTGTTGTTCCATGTTCGCATTTGTAAAACAGTTACGGTTGTATTCACTGTGAAGGCATTTCATGCACATTTGAGGATAAGTGGTAGCATCTTTATACCTGAAACACGCATCTGTGGCACAACTGGTGCATGAGCTGTGATTCCAGGTGCGTCCCACTAGCAACATCTCTCACGCCAAACCGTGCAGACAGTGAAAATAAAGCTCAATACATTAGTTAAAAAAAATAATGTTATGGGGAATAGTATGGTGCTTTATTTCAAACAAGGACGCTCCAAGGTCAGCCAAGCCTAGCCTTAATCATCACTTAATCAACTTGCTTAGGTATGTGTTGCCCTAAAGCCTGGCCTATTGTAGCCCTCGAGGACTGAGCTTGAGCATACTGGCGCTAAAACTTATCACCGTTTGGAAATCCAGTTATGCGCCTGGAGCCCATAACCCTAACCCCGTGTTCATCATTAGGAATCACGACCCTTTCGCACGGCTGTTCCAGAATCCCTCTGATGGAGAAAAACGTGAGTTACAAGAACAGAAAACGATCATCAATTCAGCTGAATTTGATTTAATATGATGTCGGATACAATCATATGCAACGGAACGTGGCATTTGGTCGCGTTTACCTCGCTGCAACTGAGTCGACCTGGCGTTCGGCCGCCGAGGGACCCTCGCCACGGCTGCTCTGCCGCTGGACACTCCGTTTCGCCAGTAAGTTAATTTATGGGTTATGGGTTTTTTTTGGACTGGTTTAGGGTACGTGGTTAAGGTTTTGAGGGTAGGGGGTAGCGTTAGTATTAGGGGTTTTTATGGTACGGGGTAAGGTTAGGGGTTTACCTTGGTGGCGAGTTGTCCCTGCGGCGAGGTGGGTGGTGGCAAAATGCCTGCGACCAAATGTCCAAAACTGAACATTTAATGGCAAACACAAGGGGTTACTGATGGATAAGAAACCCACAATTCTGCATTGCTTTATTTTTGTGGCATTTGATGGAGAACCATACGTTCTGATCATAGTTTTATTTTATATATATATATATATATATATATATATATATATATATATGATTTTCTTCTTTTTCATACATACGGTAAGTAAGGCGCAGCACCCACTTCGATGCTGTGCATTTTCTGATAGGATTGTCACTTTTACATTAACCAGAGGTACAATGAAACTTTGTTCAAGTTGTTTCACATTTTTATAAGGTTGAAGTGGAGCACACTGATATTATCAAGGAATCCAGGACAATGTATATATAGGACAAAATGTATATGCAGAATTTACCAGTATCACTGTAGATGTCAAAATACAGGGAATCATCATGCAATAACAGATCTGTCCTTTATTCTCAGCGAGTCTCACATATTAAGTGGCCTCTTAGATTTCAATGGACACTCCCTCATTGTGGATGGTACTCTTCCATTATCATTGATTGGTGTCCATGGAGGCTGATATCTCTGCACTATTGGAAGAAGACACATAGGGGGAAAGAATCATGGATCCCAAGATGTTGCAATTGGAGAAGAGTTTCCTCAAGCCATTTATTTATTTCATTTTTTTCTTTGCCAGTGCCGAATATATTGTATGAATGTACAGTATGTATGTCCTGGCTTACATTAAACTTGCAAGCATGGCTCTCTTTACTATTGCTGCCTATAAACCAGAGAGAGGTAAATGCTTCAGAAAGAAATAAGGAAGATACAAGAATTTTGGGAATGTTACAACAATACTAATAATCCCGGTTATCTAGCGTGAGCAGTGCAATGTATGTAGCACTGGAGATAAAGAGGGATAAAGAGACTGATCTCCCGTGTCACAAAGGAATGACACTGTGGCCCAGTTTTACTAAATGGTATTAAACCTAGGGGTTAATATATCGAGAAAGTGGACTCTGCAGATGCGTTAGAAAAAACAAAAACCTTTATTTTGGCCTCAAACGCGACATATTAAGTCCATTTCCACTGCTGCAGATTTTGGTGTATTCTGCACTAATAAATAAGGCGCCAATTAAGAAAATCATAGAGAAATGTAACGCAAGCGGCACATTTCTTAATACATAGACATGCAGATTAATATATAGATGCTGCCCTTGCAGGTTTATTTCATGGCGTGCTGCGACAGAATAACAAAGTTCCGCCTAAACTTAAGCTTGTGATACATAGCACACCTAAGGCCCATTTAAGTTACATAATTACATAGTAGATGAGGTGGAAAAAAGACGTACGTCCATCAAGTTCAACCTATGCTAAATTTAGACAACAGATACTTTATCCTATATCTATACTTACTTATTGATCCAGAGGAAGGCAAACAAAAAACCCAGAGTCATATCATTCAATGATATCTCATAAGGGGAAAAATAAATTCCTTCCTGACTCCAAGAATTGGCAAATGGATTATTCCCTGGATCAACATTCGTCCCATGTTTACTTATTTGGTATATCCCTGTATAACTTTCCTTTCTAAAAAGATGTCCAACCTTTTTTTGAACAAATCTATTGTATCTGCCATCACAGTCTCCATGGGTAATGAAGTTCACATTTTAACTGCCCTTACTGTAAAGAACCCTTTCATTTGTTGCTGGTGAAATCTCCTTTCCTCCAAACTTAATGGATGCCCCCCCCCCCCACCCTCCCCCCGAGTCCATTGTACTGCCCTTGGGATGAATAGTTCTTTTGAATACTCCTTGTACTGTCCCTGAATATATTTGTATATCGTTATAATATCCCCTCTAAGACGCCTCTTTTCTAATGTAAATAAATCTAATTTAGATAGTCTCTCCTCATACGTTAGGTTGCCCACCCCCTTTATTAATTTTGTGGCTCTTCTCTGCACTCTCTCTAGTTCCATAATGTATTTTCTAAGGAGTGGTGCCCAAAATTGTACTCCATATTCAAGGTGTGGTCTATTTTCTTTAACTGTGCACGCAATGTCTTGTATATAATCTATACCTTGTTCATTGATGTAACTGTACTTGTAACCATGTATTATTTGTTTTACTCTGTGCCCAGGACATACTTGAAAACGAGAGGTAACTCTCAATGTATTACTTCCTGGTAAAATATTTTATAAATAAATAAACTAATGCTTTGTAAAGGGGCATAATTATGTTTACTTCCCTTCCATCCATTGCTGTTTAATGCAAGATAAGATCTTGTTTGCCTTTGCAGCTACTGCATGACTTTGGGCACTATCGCTAAGCCTGCTATCTACAAGCACTCCTAAATCCTTCTCCATCAAGGATTCCCCCAATTTATCCCTATTTAATGTATAAGTCGCCTGTTTATTCTTGCTTCCCAAATGCATAACCTTACATTTATCCGTATTAAACCTCATCTGCCATTTACCTGCCCAAGTTTCCAGTCTCTCCAAGTCCTTCTGGAGAGAAATTACATCCAGCTCTGATTCTACTACCTTACACAATATAGTATCATCAGCAAAGATGGAGACTTTGCTCTCGATGCCAACCTCAAGGTCATTAATAAACAAATTTAAAAGCAGGGGTCCCAGTACCGATCCCTGAGGTACTCCACTCACGACCTTAGCCCAGCCTGAAAAAGTTCCATTTATGACAACCATCTGTTATCTATCCTTCAACCAGTTTTCAATCCAGGTGCATACATTCTTACTGAGTTCAATTTGCTTTATTTTGTACACCAACCTCTTGTGTGGAACCGTATTAAAAGTCTTTGCAAAATCTAAGTAGACCACATCAACTGCATTACCCTGGTCTAAATTCCTACTTACCTCCTCAAAGAAACAAATAAGGTTAGTTTGGCATGATATATCTTTCATAAATCTATGCTGACTATTAATAATACTTTTGTTTTCCATTAGGTATTCGTGAATATTATCCCGTATTAAACCTTCAAGTAGTTTCCCCACTATTGAAGTCAGGCTTACAGGTCTGTAATTCCCCGGTTGTGATCTAGCTCCCTTTTTAAATATATGTGAAAAAGGAAACTTATCTAATAGTGGCGCTCTATATAAAAATACTAGCTATACATATAATCGTGGTGATAATAATAATCAAAAGGTGATACTTATGCAAACACATAAAACAGGTGCTGCTATGACCCGGTGAGGATTGCTCTGTCAGTCCTCGTGTTGAGAAGTAGGGAGGAATCTCCGGGAAGCGCAGGGATATGTGAAAACAAAAATGTATATAGATAGTGCAATATTGCTGTGACAAATTAAATAAATTGGCTGATCTAATGCAGATGTACTCACAAGTGTGAGAAGGTTAAAGGCACGTAAAGGTATCTTTCCCAGAGTATGGATGTCACACTGTATTCAGGAAATCAATCTCAGCCCCATATAGAATCCAAGAGACCTTAGAAAAGAAGACTGGACATAGCGCAGACTGTATACCAAGAATTTATAAAAGGTAAGTGAAAGGTATTACACTCACATGATTTCAAAAGTTTAAAAGCATTTCGATCACACGGAGTGGATCTCAGCAGCCGGATAGATGGTGTATCTGGTTCCCCTCCTTCCGTGGCGTGCGTGTCACTGGTTTGCGTTCCAACTGCACAGGAAGTGATGTCATCGGCTTCTAGGGGTTCCGGCCAGTAGTACAGACGTCACTCTACGCGTTTCATCTCATCGATAAATCGATGAGATGAAACGCGTAGAGTGACGTCTGTACTACTGGCCGGAACCCCTAGAAGCCGATGACATCACTTCCTGTGCAGTTGGAACGCAAACCAGTGACACGCACGCCACGGAAGGAGGGGAACCAGATACACCATCTATCCGGCTGCTGAGATCCACTCCGTGTGATCGAAATGCTTTTAAACTTTTGAAATCATGTGAGTGTAATACCTTTCACTTACCTTTTATAAATTCTTGGTATACAGTCTGCGCTATGTCCAGTCTTCTTTTCTAAGGTCTCTTGGATTCTATATGGGGCTGAGATTGATTTCCTGAATACAGTGTGACATCCATACTCTGGGAAAGATACCTTTACGTGCCTTTAACCTTCTCACACTTGTGAGTACATCTGCATTAGATCAGCCAATTTATTTAATTTGTCACAGCAATATTGCACTATCTATATACATTTTTGTTTTCACATATCCCTGCGCTTCCCGGAGATTCATCCCTTTTTAAATATAGGCACCACATCTGCTTTACGCCAATCTTGTGGTACTGAGCCTGTGGAAATGGAGTCCTTGAATATTAAATGTAATGGTTTGGCTATTACTAAACTTAACTCCTTGAGAACTCTTGGATGTATACCATCGGGGCCAGGTGCCTTATTTACTTAAATTTTTTCAAGCCGCTTATGAACTTCTTCCTCAGTTAACCAATTGTTCATTAATATGGATGTTGTGACTTCCTTCTGTGGCACTACAATTGACATTGATTCTTCCCTGGTAAACACAGAGGCAAAGAGTTTTTTAATACCTCTGCTTTTTCCTTATCTCCAATAATCTGCCTACCCATCTCACACTGAAAGGGTCCTATATCTTCTTTTCTAAATTTTTGTTATTAAGATACTTAAAGAACTTTTTAGGGTTGATCTTACTTTCTATTGCAATCCTTTTTTCATTATCCATTATTGCTCATTTGATTGCCCTTTTGCAATTTATGTTACATTGCTTATAATTCTGATACAATGCCGTCGTCCCTTCTGACTTAAAGAATCTAAACGCCTTCCTCTTCTTGTCCATTTCCTCCCCTACCTGTTTATTTAGCCACATTGGTTTTTACTTATTACCCAAGGGTATACACTGATAAGTGTGCTTTTCTAACAATGTTTTAAAGACTGCCCATTTATCTTCTACATTTTTCCCTGCAAAAGCATCATCCCAATGTATTACTTGTAGATTAGTCCTCAGTTTGTTAAAATTAAAGTTTAAGGTCTTTGTTGAACCCAAGTAATCTGTTTTTTGATAATTTATTTCAAATGAGACCATGTTATGATCACTGATACCCAAATGTTCCAGGACTGGAATATTTTCTATTACTTCTACATTGTGTGATATTACCAAATCCAGTATTGCCCCTCTCCTGGTTGGTTCCTCAATAATTTGGGTCAAATAAGTGTCTTTAAGCACCCCCAAAAACCTGTTTCCTTTTGTTGTAATACTAATCTTATTGCTCCCGTCTATGTCTGGATAATTAAAATCACCCATTATGCAAACATGACCCAGTTTTGATGCCTTCTCCATTTGCAAAAGTATTTTAGCTTCCTGAATCTGGACACAAAACCCCAGCAAGCTCTTTTTGGGAACCCCTGAGCCCCTACAAAATATATGTGTAATGGGTTTCCCCCCCCCCCCCAATCTCACATTGGCCCGGGTACTCTAACAACCAACCCCCCCATTACGTGTGTGTTTGGTGGTGCACCTGTAGGCAACAGAACTCCTGAGTCTCCCGCTTGATGTTAGTAGGGGATGTCATCAAAACAGGTAGCTGAGGTAGTGGGTGCGAGTTCGACTTACATCATGTGCAGCGCCTCCACCTCATCAGGATCTGTGCTTCCGCAGGGAGATGGTCCTGGTGAGGAACTCCTTCTTGGTGGTGCCATCCACTGCTGAGTAATGTCACACTCACACAGTGGGGGTATCGTTAACAAGGTCATCTTTATTGTAGACGGGGGTGTAGCAGACTGCCCCATGCAGCTGCTGGCTCTAGCCGCACATCTCTCCGTGCTGTCCCTTCGCCAGGTACGCCCTCCTAAATTGAAGTGGGATCCCCTCTTCTCCTAGGGAGATCCTCTCTGTGCCAGGTCCCTGGACACAGAGTGGCTTAGACAGGCTGATTGGTCAACCTGGACCTCTAGTTACGTCACTAGGGTCACAAAGTGTTCCTACAATCCCTTATGCAGGAAAATACAACTTCCCAACAGCTTTCCACAGCTGCTAGAACACACTGTAACTAACTGTGTTGTGCCTTATATACCTCAGGAGGCAGGCGCATCCCTGATGTCACTATCCAGGGACTCAGAGCATACAGCCACTCCCCTTCATAAATAGGGCACTTCACCATGGTGTGAGGGAAAACCTCCATAACTACTGCTTACTGCTGGCATACCTGTTCTTACCAGGACTTACTGCCAACAGAGAGGAAAGCAATATACCATTATTATGCATGGCTATATACTCCCCCTGGTGAATCCCCACCGTCCCGGCTGGGCCTAAATTTGGTGTACCTTGCTCCAGGAAACACTGAAAAAGAACACACAAACTTAGCGTTTAAACATTATCACTTCACATAATAATGACAGAACATACGCTCACTGACCAGCAGAGAGCGTCAAAGAAAAAGGCAGACCACTCATTGACGGACCTAATCGTAGTGTCGAGGGTCTGGTTTCTTCACCTCCCGCCCCGCTGCATCATGGACGGTTACATCATGGACGGTTCTCGGGGCAATCCTCGCTCATTGCAATACACCACCTTGTGCATATACACGCTGCGCCCTATTTTCCAGACCCGCATGAGTTGAGAGACCCTCTGCTCAGCCTGGACTCCCGTAATGGCTCCTCCCTTATTAACGATATAGTACTCAATATCATTACAAAGCCACCATTCTCTATTGTCCTCTATTTCCCTCATCAGAGGTTCAGGGACATAGGGGTATTCCAGCCCGTGTGACCTTTTATATTTAGCCGCAATAGCCCGTTCAGCTCGGCAAGCCCGGGTCAACTTAGTTTGCCCAGCCCTTCCCGGCAACACCCATGACAGGGGCTTATCTGACTCCACCGGATCATCTAACCCTTCAGATCCCTTTGGGGTAATAAGACCTACTTGTATTCGGTCCCACCGTACTCGTAGCTCCTTGAGATAGGCCTCATCGTCAAAATCCCCAGGGGCCCACCAATGGTCAACCACCCCATCCCTTTCTAATATGAAACGCGTGCGGTCTATCCAGGCGACATATCCCTCATATAATGGTGCCCACCACCCAGTTTCCCGTACCTCCTCTGAGTTAGGTTCTAGGGGCTTGTCCTCATCATCAGGCCCGCCTGAGGATACCCCCGAAGTACCCTCAGATCGCGTAACCCTTTCTTTACGCTGAGACCAATGTCCACCCGCAATGCTCAGCGCACTATTGCTTTCACTAATTATCGACCCTCGTCGGGAAATCCTCCCTCCACCCTCCGATCCATCATCCGAAGTTCCCCAGTCCAGGCTTCCAGTCCGTTCTGTGATAGGACCCCGGGAATCCCTTGACATACCCAGACTAGAGGTAGACCCGAAGGAACAGGTGACAGGGACAGGGGTTTGAACTAGGGCCTTGGGACTAACTTTGGGAATGGACGGTAGGTACCGGCAGGGTCACGGCCTGCTCCTCCTCAACACCTGACTCACGTTCGCCACAAAGTTCGTTCTGGCCGTCGGTAGTGGATCCTCTCGTTCTCCGGTTCGAGCGCCCACTCCGTCTGCTGTCCGTAGGGGATCGACTCCCATTGCTCGACCGTAGAGGCGCTATCGCCTCCCACTCGACACCGCTCAGGTCGTCCGGAACTGCCTCGGGATCCGCACATGCTGCGACACCATCTTGGGTTGGATCCCCAAGCGAGACCTCTTCCTCCACGAGGATATCCGGCAACGCCCGTCTGCTGCGCGGTCCAGCCTGACCCTGGATCCGCTCTTCGCTCACCTCCACCCCCGGGATCTGCGGTGAGCACGGAGTTAACCTACTGCTCCGCAGGGTCGGGGTGGATCGACCTCTGTCCGATCCGCTAGTCACCACGGCAGTGGGACTCCGGCTATCGGGTTGTCGCGGCACTGGAGACACTCGACTCCGTGTCTCCACACCACGAGGGATAGCATCTCGCCACGGAATACCAGTAGTGTGGTACTCTGCCAACAAGTCCTGTGTCTCTGCCAGTCTGGCACACTCCTCGTCCGAGGACTCTAATTTACAGTTCGGTCGGGGTATTCCAGTAGGGGACCGTCTGTGGGCTCCTTTCCGGTCACCTCTCCGATGGCTGGTTTTCTCCGCCTGGAGAAGTCGGCTCGACTCCGGCTCCGCGGGACCTGCACTCACATTCCACAGTGCACCCGGAAGATCCGCTGCCGATGTCGGGGTAGGATTTCTTATCCCCCCGGCTTGCACCGGTACAAAGGTGGTCATAGGCCACATGTATTGTAGTCCACAATGAGGGCATCGAGCCTCACTGCCCACAGCTCCGCCAGGCAGTCTGCACTGCAGGCAGAGACAGACCACCGTCTCCACACCCTCTACGCGGATAATCAGGAAGCCTCCTGGGACCGAGTAGGGGTGGGTTGATATCAAGGGACTCTGTTCCACTTTCTCCGCTTGCTCAGCCATGGTCACCAATGGGAGCACTCGTCCTAGTGGTCTGTATTGATCAATGGCTCTTCGCAACTGAAGTGCAGGGGATGGTAGAGCAATCCTTCCCCCCACTTCCTCCATCGGCATCCGGTGAAACTTTAGACCACTCCCCCTGGTTGAAACTAGGGGGATGTCTCGCCGCTTTGTAGGCTGACCCAGCACAGGAGCAGAGTGAGTCATAGTCCAGGAGGGCGCGGCTCCAGCTTTCGCGCTAAACTCCCCAACTGGGTGGAGTTTCCTCGTTGCCGCCAATCCTGGCCAACAATTTGCAGCCTGCAGAGTTGCAAGATTTTCTGCAGCTGGCCCACGCGGTGTCCCGGGAACGCGGGAACCGCCATTTTGGTAAGCACTGTCCTTCTTTATATTCGAGGTAGCGTCTGGCTGTTTGTTAATTGGTGTGTAACAAAGTCCATTTCGTTCCTCCCATCTCGCAAGGCTGTCGTCCTCACTATTCTCAGGGGTATCATCCCGAGAACATAGGCATGACAAACACGGCGCAGCCACGGCTTTCACGCCATTCCATAACAAACACACAAGAGTCTCTCCTGTAGCTTGTTCTCCTTCCTCGCCCCGGCATCCTGGACCTTCTGCTCTTTGTAGATCCTCCATTCTGACGGTCGCTTCTCAATCACTGTATACTGGATTATTGTACATGGAGCTCCGCTCTGCGGAGCAGCTACCACATCCGTACAATAAACATGCCTTGTGCAACACCTCGTGTACCTAACATAAGTCTAACTCGTGTTTGCACTACCTCAGGCTAGGCTCACTCTCTCAGTGTCTACTGTATCTCCTTCCTCCCAGTCTGTGCTCCCTTCGGTAAGTGATCTGGAATGGCTAGAGTACTCTGGGGCTTCCATGCAGTACTTGGGCGTCTACCTCTCTTGGTCAGCCTAGTGCAGACCCTCTCCAGGACTCCTGACCTAGTTAACAGGCTCTCCCTTCTGGCGTCCTACCCCTAGCGCGACCTCAAGGTGACTCGGACAGCTATAGCCCCTCTCCAGACCCACTAACTCCTCTCAGATTCCCAGGGTATCCCTGCGGTTCCATCCCAACACAGCACAAAGTGGCAGCATACACTTTCCCTGTTTCCTAGCGTGTGCCTAGCAAAAGCCTGTCCTGTTGACAGATATATATATCTCTCAGCAGCGCCTCAAATTGTAACGGGTTTTCCCCCCCCCCCAATCTCACATTGGCCCGGGTACTCTAACAACCAACCCCCCCATTACGTGTGTGTTTGGTGGTGCACCTGTAGGCAACAGAACTCCTGAGTCTCCCGCTTGATGTTAGTAGGGGATGTCATCAGGACAGGTAGCTGAGGTAGTAGGTGCGAGTTCGACTTACATCATGTGCAGCGCCTCCACCTCATCAGTATCTGTGCTTCCGCAGGGAAATGGTCCTGGTGAGGAACTCCTTCTTGGTGGTGCCATCCACTGCTGAGTAATGTCACACTCACACAGTGGCGGTATCGTTAACAAGGTCATCTTTATTGTAGACGGGGGTGTAGCAGACTGCCCCATACAGCTGCCGGCTCTAGCCGCACATCTCTCCGTGCTGTCCCTTCGCCAGGTACGCCCTCCTAAATTGAATTGGGATCCCCTCTTCTCCTAGGGAGATCCTCTCTGTGCCAGGTCCCTGAACACAGAGTGGCTTAGACAGGCTGATTGGTCAACCTGGACCTCTAGTTACGTCACTAGGGTCACAAAGTGTTCCTACAATCCCTTATGCAGGAAAATACAACTTCCCAACAGCTTTCCACAGCTGCTAGAACACACTGTAACTAACTGTGTTGTGCCTTATATACCTCAGGAGGCAGTCGCATCCCTGATGTCACTATCTAGGGACTCAGAGCATACAGCCACTCCCCTTCATACATAGGGCACTTCACCATGGTGTGAGGGAAAACCTCCATAACTACTGCTGGCCTACCTGTTCTTACCAGGACTTACTGCCAACAGAGAGGAAAGCAATATACCATTATTATGCATGGCTATATGTATGTATTTAAGTGTAAAAATGGAGTACTATTGAGCGTGGCATATGTATACAACAGACGACAGAGAAGCCCAATGCTACATCCAACATGACAGAAATTACACAGTAAAATACTTATATATTCTCTTGAAAAAGGGTCATTTAGTTTAACCCTTTGGCCAAAGTGTTGTAAGCTTGCGAGCCACGACAAGGCAGACCCAGTTCACAGGTCCTAACACTACCAGATAAAATACTAATATACCTCTATTAGGATTAAAATTCTCATTTACCTCTATTAGGACGGAGAAAGACCACATTGGATCTATATCCAGAAGAATGAAAGGACCTACTAACTTGGGAAGTGGGGAGGGGCGGGCTTAAAACCTGGGAAGGAGGAGCCACCAACCCCCAACAGCTGAAACAGCTGAGAATAGGTTAACAGAACACAAAACCCCAGCAAGCTCTTTTTGGGAACCCCTGAGCCCCCACAAAATATATGTATGTATTTAAGTGTCAAAATGGAGTGCTATTGAGTGTGGCATATGTATACAACAGACGACAGAGAAGCCCAATGCTACATCTAACATGACAGAACATGACAGAAATACACAGTAAAATACTTATATATTCTCTTGAAAAAGGGTCATTTGGATGTAGCATTGGGCTTCTGTCTGTCATAGCTTCCTGAATCTCACTGATATTTGGTGGTTTATAGCATATCCCTACAAACATTTTCTTTATACTTTTACCTCCACTGCTAATTTCTATGCACAAGGTCTCTACATTTTCATCATTCCCTTCATAAACATTTCCCCTTACAATAGGTTTTTGATCCGGTTTAACATATAAACATACTCCACCTCCTCCTCTATTTGCTTGATCCATCCGAAAAAAAGAATAACCCTCTAAATTAACTGAGTTTCAACCCACCATGTTTCAGTAATGCCTATGATATCATACTGCTCCCTTGCAGCTATTAATTCAAGCTCCCCCATTTTATCTGTCAGGCTTCTTGCATTAGCAAGCATGCATTTAATTTTTTTTCAGCCTGTACTAATATCTTATCTGCTTCTTCCTTTCTGCGCCAACTTGGTTTAGTCTTTAGAAGTTTTCTAGTATTATCTGTATTTACTATGAGTGTTTCGCTGCTTGTCAAACTAGCACTTGCCCCCATTCTACCTCCATAACCCCTTGTGAAAATATGCAATCTGATACAAGGTATCAAACTGAATTATCCCACTTCAAAGACTGCTACTTTATCCTTAACACACTCCCCTTTTCAAATAATTATAAAAGTCCTATTTTGTTCTTGGAGTTGGTCTCTTTTTCTCCCTCTGCAATCCCTAATTTTTCAAGAAAAAAACACAGTTAGGTGTTACGTAACCAAGTTGTATCATTTTGGCTTATGTTTGGACTCAAGACATTTATTACAATGGATGTTTCCCGATTAAATATCTTTAAATAAATGTAAAAAAAATTAACAAATTAAATAAGATCTTTCTGTATTTGTAATGGAAACTCGTGCCCGAAAGAGTAGAGACGCTGGCTGAAATACAGGGCCGTTACGCTATTATTTAAGGCAAGTGCAGGCTGGGAAGACAAGGAAACCAGCAACGATAATTATGAGGCTTTCGTGTTGACACATACTTCATTGCCGCAAGAGAGCACAGGTTTGGTGCTGGTCCTTTAAGAACTGGCTGGGGTTAGTTTCTCTTGATCTCAACTTGAAACCACTTTTTGTTTCTGGCTACGATTGAAGAAGACACTTCTGAGTTCAGCTACAACTAAAAGAACCCGGAAACCAAGAGAAGATGTCACAAGCCACAGCCTGAGTTTCATGGGTATTTCTCTTTCTCTTTGCATCAGTTACATCCACCATGTCTGAACTGACATTAAGCTCTGCAAGTGTTCTCCACTTCTGCTGAACACAGGATGGAAAAGGGGAAGCACACGTGTGGTGGCCATGGCACACTTCGTTGACATTGTGTAGCGTTCCTCTGGCACAGAGGTAGTGAGTTTTGGAATAGAGGCGGGGTTCCGGGAACGGCGTTATGGGGGTCAAAAATGGTAGTGACCTGTCCCCAGGACCGCCATCAGGGCGTAAAGCTGGGACAGTTGCCTTCAGCTCTGGCACCCACTTAAACCACTCAACAACTCTGCCGGAACACAGGTCAGGGCTGGGATCCTGAGCCCGGGGAAACTTGATGGTGGGTCAGCCTGTACCCACAGAATTATTAGTGTGGGTACCTGTCTGTGTCTAAGAAATCAGCATCAAATGTAAAAAATGCACCGTGCTTACATTTAATGTTGATACAACCTGATGCTGAGACAATTCTTGCTACACCTCAAGATACAAATATGTGCACTTTCATACTTGCCTGAAAATAGCTTGCAATCCTGACTGCCCTTTCCCTTTTAAGAATTAGGCCAATCGCCCTTTTTATGGTGTCTTCTTGTTTGTTCTCACTTGTGTTTATACATTATAATATTTAATATAACTTTTAACAGTAATTATAATAATAACATAAATAAAGTTCCCAGTCCTCTTCTCGGGGACCCCCAGACCCCTCAGGGTTCATGAATAACCAATTAACTTGCACACAGGTGAATGCAACCAGTTTACATATGAATAGAATGCTGACTGGGTTGCCTCAGAAACCTGAACTGGCTCAGGGCCCTGAGGAGATGTTTGAGAACCATTGCCCTAATTAATCATATGTCATAAAATTATTTACCCATTTACCGTTTAATCCCTAAAGTCCTTGCCAAAGCATCTCCGTAGCTGCCATTAAGCCAAATCTCCCTGCTTATCTCATGCTTTGTGAGCGTTCATCTTAAGAAAAACCGCAGCTCTTTAATTAGTCATGTAAAAAGTCAGCCACAAGTCTATCAGAACTCCTATAACCGGTCACCTGCAACACGTTATAGGTCTCTTTGGCAACAATGTGGCTGTTATGGCCAACAAAATATGCCACTGCCTGTGTTATCACTAGTGTCAGGGAAGGTGCTAGCCTACCGTGGGCTTTAACTCTTAGCATATTAAGGCTTCAATTATACCAGCTCCGACTGGGCGTGCGCGCGCGATCTTGTGACGTCATCATTGCAATGCGCCCGAGCGGCATGTGCACCATGGGCAGGAGGCAGCCGGAGGATACAGGTAGGCGTGGTGGAGGCGTGGCCGTGAGCGGTTCACCCTCATTGGCTGAACCGCTCACGTGACTTGGTCGTCGCCTGAAGAAAACAAAATCCCAGGTCTGTTCACCTGTCTGCCACCCCGCAGTTTGTGTCTGTGCGCGCGTCGCGCTTGGAAAGTAAACGTTCATTGGATTGTAGCAATTTGATGTTGAGCCGCGTGGTGGGCGCGCAGCACAGCACCGCCGTATAATCATGGCCTTAGGCTGACAACCCACATTCACTTTGTGACTTCTCCCATTAGAGGAGCATTCAAGAAATTACCGAAGGCGTTGTATACAGCTTAAGATGTATTGCATTGTACTGTATGTATATATGTATATCTTAATTGATATAGCACCCATAGCTGTACTTTACAAGAGAGACAATACAGTACAGGATTTAATAGTACAATAAGTGCAACACATACGATCAGACAATAGAAAAGGGAATACCTGCCCTGGAGAGCTTACCATTTCTTTCATTCAATTTCATTTTTGTAAATGAAAAAAAAAATACATACTCATAAAAAGGTTAGTGTAAAAAAGATATGATGAACTAAGGTACTGCAGCCTTTCGGACTGCGTTTTGCATAGTGATTCAAGTGTGGCTACTTGTTTTTGATTACCAAGTCAAATTAATCTCTACTTGCACTTTCTAATTTTGCAGTTAAAAAGGGTCACTTCCTTATGTATTTATATAAGTTAAAACATTATTCTAGGAGAGATAAACTGAGATATAAATATTGTTTTCAAGTATGCCCTGGGTTGCCAAACTTTTCTTATATCAAAAATATAGTCTAAACCTTTCAGAACATTATTTGCCTCCCCTGCTAAACAGAACAAAACTCTTTGTAAATCAAGCACAGTGCTACTACTTCTTAATACCTCGTTCGTCAGTGTAGGAACCCTACAGATCTGCTTAGTTGGCCGACTCCTAGAACCATTGGCCGGGTAAATGGAAATCTAAATGGCCACAGAATGTTCCCACCTCAATCACGGCTTCAAACAACAGGTGGCAACTTTAGCTGCTCTCACTCAGCATTAGCCAAAAGTGTGTTGAGCGATCTGCTTT
This sequence comes from Ascaphus truei, assembly GCF_040206685.1. Lineage (NCBI taxonomy): Eukaryota > Metazoa > Chordata > Amphibia > Anura > Ascaphidae > Ascaphus > Ascaphus truei. The sequence continues at coordinate 234,185,885 of NC_134486.1, read as the reverse complement.
CTGCTAAAGGGCAGTCTGGGTCCAACACAGCCGCTATTTTCAAAACATGCTTAAGGTGCATTTGCTGTCTTGCTTTTTCTGAAAGGCTGCCATTAATCTAAGCCCTTCCTGCTTAGGTGAGGTGGGTGAATAAGCCGGGTGACTTGAAAGGAAGGGAGGACCTCTGAAGGTATCTAAAAAGGGACAGAAACTGGAACAACCGGTTTTTTAAATACTACTAATGCAGCACAGTAAATATTTAACCGTAAACAACCCAACTGTTTTGTGTTGATATGCACAGGAAGGCTGTTCTGCTGACTTTTATTGCCCGGTTTGTGTAAAGTGATCCTTTCAGTGCTATGAAAACGGCTATTTTCAGGTGAACCCCATGCAAAGTGCTGACCAATATTGTCTTATTTTTACCTCCTCAATTGCCATTGCGATGGAAATAAACAACAATCCAATACAGGCAGAATAGATGCAAACACTGAGCTGTTTATTACACCCAACAAGCTACTCAAGATACAAATAGGTGTGCCATATTTTATAAGCAAGAAAAAGATTGTGTTGGAGTTTCGGGCATTGCGGAGAGCTTTCAAATAGGACAAGCAGCAAGTGCAACATTTATGTTCCACAGAATGGTAATGCAGTCCAATGATTTCTCTCTCTGGGACTTTATGCCATGTTATCCCCATTAAGAACATGTGCATGTCCTCCCGATAATTACATACAACAATATATTAAATAAGCATGTGAGATTTTTCTTGCAGCCAGCTGGTCTTACGAGACAGACCATGGGCCATATTTACTAAGGAGTGCTAAGCTATTCCGGCACCACAATACGGCCCTGTGTTGTTTGTTTTAACACTGGTTTTTACTTGCCTGGTGTTCACCTTGCGGAGTTGCTACAATACATCTAAGGTTATTCATTGTACATCATTACGGTTCATCATTTTGTATTTAACAAAAATGAAACGCGTATCATTGTTTTTCTGTTCTAATTAAAAACAAAAAACGATCTTCACCCTTTTATATGTTTTGAACGTAAGAGTTTTTAAAGAAGGGCTCCCTGACAATGACGCTCCTGCTATGGGTGGTTGCTATGGTGCTGTTAGAAGTCATTGTTGAGGCTTTTGCTGAAGATGGAAATTTATTAGGGTATTTTTTTAAAGCAGCAACAAGTACTGCTTGATTTTTTTCATTTTTTAACGTTTTTCAGTCCAAGGTGTCTCTTGGAATGAAACTACGGGACTCCTATGTCTGCGCCCTCCCCCCCCCCACTTACATACAATAGCTAGATTATTTTTTTTGTCAGTAAATGCTGGAACAATCAATATGGCTGTGGGGGTTACCTAAAAGAAAGTCCTAACATTATGTTATTGTCTGGTTGTTTTAAACTTTTAATCTATCTAGAACATGGAGGTCCCAGAGCTGGGAGTTGTGCTCCAGGGAAAACCCTGGTATTGAATACGGTTAACCCCCCCTCAGAAAAATGTCGTTACTGGTTTAAACAGCCCTGAAAACGTGAGTAACTGCAGTACTCAATAGTCCACACAATATCAATAACTGGGGAATATTCTATTGTAATGTATGTGTTGAATAGTTGGGAGTTAGGCTACTGTGCATCACGTTTAAGATTTTTTATAAACAATGGAATTAAAAATGAAGTGTTAAGTACTGTATGAGTAAATACTTTCAATTAACGGCAACGTCAACAAACCCTGCTGTAGCAGAGGGCAGTGTTTTAATTTGTTGAAAACTTCTCTTGTGGAGGAGTCTGGTCAGCATACGTTGAAAGGTGTCTTTGCACAGGAATGATTCTTGCTGGTATGAAGACTGTCCCCTCGCTTGATACACTCCTGCCAGTCTCAGGAGAGAGGAGAAACAGACAAAAACACACAATTGTGCAGCACTTCTCAGCTGTGAAAGACCCTCACCCGAAGCAAACTACTTTATTGTAAGTAGCCAGCAGCGGGAGAGGTTTCTCCAGGGCTTTAATTGTGCAGCGCAATGGTGTGTGTTTGTTTCCCTTTTTTCATACACAGCATGGGCTGATATGGAGGATTGAACATTGCTTATCCCGTGATCTCATGGGACTGACCCACCACATCCTTCTTCATAGGACTGTTTTTTCTCATTGGACTGGTATTGTATATCAGGGCCTGCGCCCAGGACTGTAAACTCTGTATTAGTACTTGAAGGAGACAACTGAAGTTGTAATTTCAAGCGGCAGCCACGTCACGTGTGTTTCGCCAGCCAATTACATTACACACACACTTTGTTTCTTTTAATAAATGGATGGCGTAAGTCCCGCCTCTAAGTCGCGTCATTCAGTCTGCTGGGGATGAGCACACATCGCACAGCAGAGACGCGCAAATGCGGATGCGTGGACCCAACGTAGGGTAGTAGGCTGTCTGAACTCAGCCTAAATTGAACAGCCAGGCCACCCGAGTGCCACTGCCCTTCCAGCAAGTGGCGACCACATGCGCGCTTTAGTAGCGATCACAACAGTCCTTGACTTCATTTCTAATCATGTTCACTGCTTCGATGCAGAGGCGGAGGTGATCTCCCCGTGGAAAACGAGAAAAATGAAAAGTGCCTGCCTTGTGCCATAAGCGGCAGTGAAAGTGTTAATTACACTATTTCTATTAATATAAATGGCAGCCATTATCAAGTAGCAATAACGACTCTCTAGTGGTATTTATGTTTGATTCATTGTGTGAGGCTGTTGCTTTCTTCCTAACGGGAGCCTGACTGTTCAGGAAAAAGCCCCGGCAAAAGGCCTGTGCCTTGGATGCCAGAATCACTTGTGGAATGTTGCTGAGATGCTCAGAATTTCCATCGCAGACTGGCTTCTATGGCTGGAGCCCATGATTGTTACAGAGACTTTGCTGCTGATTTTCTCTTGGGTTGCTCTGGTGGTAAAAAAGTGGTGGTTCGGCTCCAGGGACTAAAAAATATTTGTTGTAGGTAACTATTTATTAGATTGAGAACCTTGGTTTTACTACCCTGATGTAGAAAGTGTAGGGCGGAGGGTAAGCGTCCCGTACTAGGAGAAGGGAGTATGAAAAGGAGGAGGAGGGATGGACAGTGGTTTCTGATTTTGCAACTAGCAACGGAAACTGGGAAAAGTCTGATATTCAAAAGGTAAAGCTCAGCTGAGATGAGTTCATCCGCGTGCTGCAGCAAGGCAGACAGGAGTTGCTACTCCCCCAGATGACAAATACCACACTATAGCCTTCCAAATATCTTGGGAAGTTTGCAGCTTTAAGACAAGTTGGAGGTGGTGTGTATGGCGGATACTATCTATTGCAGACTGTTTTGGTCCCTGCCTGAAAAAGCTAATTTTCTTGTAAATTGTTGACAAGACCGGTTTAACTAAAATTCTAATGTCCCTATACTAAATCTGCTTTTAAAGCATGCAGGAGGTCTGTGCACATGGGTCAGCTAATTGTTAGCTCAAGAGTAAGGTCAAAGGGCCTGTGGCAGTAAAACAATTATCTAATCCTTGTGTAAGTTACATGTCACATTTACCAATGAGGTGAAATTAAAATCGGTGAATCATCAGTTGTTTCTCAGAACCCAATGGAGTGTCCTTAGCTGAAGCAACTGCTGTCCTATTATAATGTTCCTCTTTGGAGCAGAACCCGAGCACAAATCTCATATAATTACATCCTTGGAACTAGAATAGGAGCAGGAAGATCCATTGAGGAAACTAACCTGATGATACTGGTATGCACAAACCCTGTCCAAGAAGGTTAGATAAATCCAGCCTCACTATATCGGTCTCTTTTTGGCTGGTTGTCCTCACAAATATTATAATTAGTTAAATCAACATGTGCTCAAGGACTAGTATCTGAAAATCAAGTAAAACGTTATACAGTATATTCAGTCTGTCTTTATAAATAGGTCAATGTAAGAGTGTAGGATGCAGCTCCCCTTTAAGAAGTATTCCCTTCCCTCGCGGGGAGGAGGACATCACGCAGTGGGGCGCAGGGGAAAAAGTTTGCGCCCCCCTGTTTTAGATGCATCATTGGCCTAACAAAAACAGTAAAAGATATGCACTGCAAACTTAATGCATCTTACAGTGGAGAAGGCTACATACTGTATTGCAAAGCAACGCGTTGCTTGCCCTTCTGGCAATGAACGGGTTAAAATAAGCGTTGAATGAAAAGGGCTGTTGAAGGAAATGAAGCCGGCCCTCAAGTGGATAATGATAAACGTGGTGATTTAGTAACAATCGACACTTTGGTCACGTAATTGGACCCTTATCAAGATAGGTAGGTGCATTGTTCACAGTGTCATGATAAAGGTTCACATATGTGACCAAATGGTCGGTTCTCAATAAATAACCACGTTTATCATGATCAACGTAGGGTGTCGGCTTAACCCCCTTCTATCGGATGCTGTACCATGTTAGGATCATATAGGACTGTGCATCCGCGGCAGTTAATCCACAAATCGGGAGTGCTCCAACAAATTCATCTTGAATGAAAAAGGCTGTACAGAGGTGTTAACAAAAGCCTTAGGAATATGCAAGAGCAACGTTAATTTAATCAAAAAGGGCTGGGAGTCGTGCATGGAACAGGGGGGACTTCGTCAATTGCCTCCGTTCATCTTTTAATCCTTTCGTTTATTGTCTCATTGAACAAAAAATCCACAGCTCTCACATGATTGTGGAACTCCCATGGCCTTGATAAAAGAGGTAATCCTTCCCCTCTGCTGAGATGTTTCAAATTCTCCCGGGTGCAAAGCTAGGGCCAAATCAGTGGCAAAAACCTGCACCAAATTTATCCAAGGAACAAAATCCCATTGATTTTAACGAGATTCCTTTATTTTATAAATATGGTGCTGTTTTCTGCTCCTGTTTTGCAGCCGGAAGACTGCATGTTGATCTGCAGTCCACATTAAAGTCACAGCGCTGCAGTGACGTTACTCTGTATAAAGCCAGGCCTTGACTTTATGTCTGGAAAAAGCTGATAACGGGTTTTTAAGCTTTCAAACGCAGCGCTGGACTGAGAAAGCTACATTGCATTACGAAGAATAAAAGGAAAGAATAAAAAGACCTGTATGCTGAATAAGCAAAGGTTTGGTCTGTTAAGGTGAGGCAGTCACCACGTGGGTGGGGCCCTGGTTGTTCTGGCACAACAGTCAGCATGATAGGCTTTGCTGGTGCACTATGTATGACGTCAACCTTTGACCTCCCTTCCTGAGTAAGGGAGTCACCCTGATCTAACTCATTACAGAGGCACCTAGCCCTTCCTGGCTTCCTCAGGGAGCAATGCCAAGCTGCATGGCTTCCTGTGAGACACCACGCTACAGTGTTGGGGGCATTTCCTCGCTCCGAGTTAACTCCTTCCTCGCTAGGAGGGGAGTCACAGAACACCGTTCTTCTTCATCTATCTGCCAGGCAGGGAAGGTGTTAAAGAAGGCAGGCACATGGAAAATGCAAACACAATGGTTCCTGCTTATTTGTGATAACCAGGCAGTTCTGTCTGGCAAAATGCCATTCTAAAAACTACACAGTACAATGTGTGACTGTTATTAAGTAAGTGTATGTTAGCCCTGTACTGACATGCCCTGCTGGAGTTAATAGGTGAGCATTAGAGAAGACCTTAAAATATTTGCACCTGCTCAGAATAAAGGAATATATATCCAACTCGCTTTTCCTCAATGAAGGACAATCCAAAAGCAATTAAGGGCCATATGAACTAATGCGTTCTGTTCTATAAGACCCCTTTCGTGCAAGAAGACATATTATGGCCCATTCACTTGAATGGGCGTAAGGGACCCCATTTGTTTTGGGAGTTGTCTTATGCAGTAGCACCGATTAGTAACTAGGGGCCGAAATGTGTTATAATTTCTTTCCTGAGTTACATATTACAACAAAATGATAAACAGTTGTAGCTTCCTGTTCACGTTTCATTAGCCCGTTTCTTACCGTCCATAGTGATTTTATCCATTGTTCTTTACATATTATACAGTTACTGTTATTGTAACCCAGCAGATCTAGTCCACATCTGTGCCAAGGACAACAAGGGTATTGTGCGGAAACTGTCCTTGTTCTGTCTATGACTGGCCACATCTCTTAAAGGGGGCAATCGTTCCTAGCACCATATCAATAGCAAACCCTACCGACAAGCACATCAGACCAGCATTCATTCAAAAAACTTTCGGCTACTTGACAGTAAAGTTGTTAATGAGCTGGTGTTATGTGTGGGTGGGGAATTGTGGACATACTTACAGATGTTATTACTCTCATAGACTTAATGTGTCGCCGTAACGCTGGCACCTTATTTAACAGTAGGGCCATTGGAAAAAAAAGGTTCAGGAGAACGCATTGTTTTGTGAGTTACTTCGCGTTAACGGGGTAATAACATCTGCTCCATCAACATGAACAAGTAAATGTATGCATACAGTAAGTTTGATGTATTTTATCACGTATAATAAATTAATAATATGAATTTATCAAATAGGCACATCAAAACATAAATGCATGGAACACAGCTAGCTTGATTCAACCTTTTTTTAAACCATGGCTTTTATTCAGCCCGTAGTTTTAAGTAATATATTTTAAGCACGCACACAAATAAATAAACACCCAATCCCTTTGTAAGGGCTAACTCACTTTCCTAGTCACTATCTGCAGGGCTGGGAGGATAGGCCTCTTACCAACCTATGACCCCAAAGCGGTACCTGTAAGCAGGGGGCTCTGTCAGTCTCTGGGGAGTGTCCTTTAAGGTCCACCCTCTGGCAGGTTTCAGGGTCCTGGATGTAGAGGGTTTGGTTTCATGGTGTCTTGCTGGCAGCACATTTCTTCTGTGCTCATGGCAATGTTTTTGAGTCTCTTGCTGGCAAGACAGTTTCTCTGTGCTCAAGAGATCTTCTGCAGTTCAAGCAGGAGGCTTTGCTACCTATCTGATGAGCCAGGCGGAGACAGGTTAATTGTCTCTAGCTGCAATTAACCAGCTCCTTACTGGGATTACTCAGACCAATTACATTCTTCCTATTGAAGACCTTGTAGACAGGGGTTAAGGCCCTGTTACATACCTCCCCTGTTTGTGGTTAGCTCGAGCAAGCCACGGCTGAAGCCTATCCCTCCACTTTCACTCGAGATGTACATGCGGCTTGAATGAGAATGGTTGGAGGGACAGAACCCCAAGTCACGTTGGCACTGGAGCCCTTTCTCCAGGTAACTAGTATCTCTTCGAGAAGGTGCATGAAATCAGAGCTCTTTAGTCGCTCGAGGAGGACTTTTCCCAAACATAGACTTTCCATGATGTGCTTAGCTTCCTCACCTCCGCGGAGGACTCTTCACTCAAGCTCCTCTTTCCATTTTACCAAGTCTTCGTTTTTTAACCGTTTGGTCACGAGTTTCTCCATGCGTCGGGTGATGGTTTCTACCCTCAGACTAGGGTGACCACCTGCATTGGGTTCAGTATACATGATTACGGTTGGTTCAACCTGGGCAGAGTTTTTATCCACTCTGATTGACACCCGTTGCATCTCAGTTTGGTAGTCGGTAGACTTATCGTCTTCACATATTACTTCTTTTATGCTGACCGATTCTTCAATGTGTGGGGAAATCCCAAGTGATGTCTGGCGGGGTATCTCTGGTTTTGTAACACCGGTTTGAAGCTCCTTTAGTAGCAGGGGACCCCGGTCTACAGCTTTATCATCCACCATGGGCTTCTCCGCAACAAGCACGACCCCCTTATCAGTAGTGTGGTCATTTGCGTTTGGTTAAGGATAATTAAATTCCAGTACATCAAGTTGGTTGTAGTTCTCCTCACGCCTAACCGTTACCCGTGGACTATCTTTTTTGTAGCTCGCAAACTTGTAGTTGTGTGCTTTTTACACTTGCGAAGACCAGTAGACAACTAGGGTTGTATCTTTAGGGGCATGATCGCCGATACAGTCCTGTCTCATTCTAGCCAAAGACTGAATCCTTATAGCGGCTATTTTCATCGGGAGGAATCTGGAGTGGGCCATGTGGGCAAGGTAAAAATTGTATCGTTCTAGGAGCGCAAAATCATATATAAAATATAAGAAAAAATATATACAAAGTGCAACAATGTAACAAGTCCAATATAATGTTAGCTGCAAAAATGGTATCAGATGGACAATGCCACTACTCACATGACTGTAAGAGTCCAGTGCCTTGAAAGGTATCTTTAGGGATATCCCTCAGAGTACTTCTGTCTTTTCTAGGTCTGACCATCAAATTGTGGATAGATGGTCGATGTATATTCTTCCCCTCAGGTGTAACAAATGGTATCCCGCAGTGTATATAATGCACAGTGTGGATATGTAAAAAAAGGTGTATGTAAAACACATTAAAGAGCAAAAATGCACTTACAAGTGGTGGTAGGCTCCGACAGACAACAGTATTAGGCGACACAGCATCCCTCAGATGGCTGCGGTGCAGGCGAATCCCCACTTCCGTGTCCGGATAGCAGGCTGCTGCACAGCTGATCGCGGGAGCTAGAATCACCTGCATCTGTGGTGAAACGTTTGGCAGGATTGAGACCCTGTCGGGCACTTAAGTTCACATATATGTGCCATATCAATAGGTTATAGATGCACGACTTTCCGTCAACATCAGCAGATATACTCTGTTTCTCAGTCGTAATTCGGTTCTGCTTTCCTGAATTTTGTGGAAAGCTGATTGTAGCACTGAGACGGCATTGCGGGTGCGCTTATAGAAACACATAGCTTGCATGGCTGTGACGTGGGACCTATATCTGGATTGAATTACACAAGCGGCTTCCTTCATTTTCCTGTAGCATCTTTGTTGCAGACACTTCGTAATATTTGACTGGAGTAAAGTGACACATTGCTTCAAAATGTTCAGAATACTTTTTGTCGTTACATTCTCCCTATTCACTGGAGAAAGCAGGCTGCTTTATTCTGGCGATTTAGCTTTTTGTTCCTCTGTAGGCAGCCTGTATAATGAGCGTTGCAGAGCGTTTGCGCAGATATCTTCCTCTCTCCAACCTTGCTTGGATGAGAAATTTGTAGAATTTTTGAATTATTTGACTGCTTTTCTCCCTTTTCAACAAGTTTAGTTCACCAGCGAGATAATTCTGTTTTTTGAGCTTGCTCTAAGTATGCATCAATGCACCCTTCATTATATTTTGGAGCTCTGCAGATTTCTTCGCTAGGGTCGCAGCTGCTTGCCTTTTCCAGGTTTCTTTCTGCTGGACGTACTGACAGTTGGGGGTGGAGCAGCGGCTCTGTTCCTTTAGCTCTTGCTTCAGTTTTTGGACCTTCTCATGCTCCCTCTCATACCGAGTCACCTGGCCTTTAAGCTCGGCTCCAGCGATGCTCAGCGTAGCCTTCAGTTCCTCATTTTGCTCTGCAGGGACACACTGGGTAATCAGACGTTCCTGCAGCACTCCTACGTCGTTAGTAGCCTGCAGATGTTCCTCCTACAGAGTTCGTTGCTTCTCCTCGGTCTTCGTCTGTTCTTTGCCTACTGTAGGAGCATACGCAGACCTTGCAGATGACTCTGCAGTGTGTGCTCTGCTTGCGTGCGTTGCTCCAGTGTTTCTAACTTTTCTTGTTGAAATAGTTTCATAATTTTTTCTAGCTTGTGAAGGTTTTTATCCCTTTCAGACTTTTCTTTTATTACAGTCTCTATAATATTCAGGGCCTCCTTGTAGTCCTCCTTCCATTTACGCACTTCTGAGTTGAGACTCCAGGTCTCCGGGCGTGAGACTACTAGCTCTAGGTTGAGGGTGTGAATCTCCTTCTGAGACATTTTAAGATCCATACTAAGGCCTCGTGCAGGTAGGGAACAGGATCGCTGGCGCTCCGGCACTGCGCCCTGCTCGGCCATGCTTTTCCTGGCCGGCTAGGTGTGTGCGCGTCGGGGGGCACGGCCCCGACATCATGGAACTGGTTCGCCCTCATTGGGCAAACCGCTCATGTGACGCGCTTGCAAGCAGCAAAATCAATGTTGCTTGCTCGGCAAGCGGCTGAGCGCCGAGCAGGCGCACCCGCCGGCTCACGTAGGCCACGTGCATTGTCGCAACGGGTCCAGCGTGAGGGTGCACGTCCGCTCAGCGCTACCCTGGACGAGGCCTAAGACTATGGGCCGCTTTTTGAGACGTCAGCTCCTCGGCGAGACTGTAAAATTATTATTTTTTTTTTAATAGATTTCTAGTTCTACGTGGCGACTGCTGATTGTCATGGGAGACCAGGTTATTTATACCTTTTTTACCAGGATCATTCATTGAGCAAAACAAGGTACCATCTCCGCTTGCTGAGCCTGAAAAAAGTTGAGATTGCCGAGGTAGGACAGAGTCTCTCCGGCTGGTACAGTCCTCCAGCATGGTGGGACTCCTTGCCCCCTCCATGGTCCAAGTCCATCAGGCACTGATCCGTTGTAGCAACACACTTGTTCCCCCCGCCACCCGAGGTATCCGCCCCTGGGGTTGGGGACACTGACCACTGGGGTCACAAAAGGCTGCAGGGGCTTGGGGCAGCTGACTGAAGCTATGCAGGACCGCAGTCCTTGACATGCCGGTCAATTCTCTGGGGCCCAGGCTGCCAGCACCAATGCTCTCTAGTCGGTCATCTTAGTCAGGGGGTCTGTCAGGACATTGTAGGGGGTCACTAAATCATGCTGGGTGTCCCTGATCTCCCTGTCTAACTTTTCCCTCCCCATCAAGACACTGTACTCAGTCTGATGGAGAGGCTGCTGAGCCCCGGGGTCTACCGGGCGATCAGTCCACAGGGTCCTGCTCAGCTCATTCATAACAGGGACCCTCTGTCAAGTTTGCTGGGGTGAATTTGGGGTGCTGTACCATACACTATATCCCCATAGTCAATCATTCGCATTCGCATCTGCTGTGCAATATGCTTTCTGACCAAGGGGCTCAGGCAGGATTTATTTCTACAAAGTACACCCAGTTTGGGATAAATTTTGGACGTCAGTTTGTTAATATACTATCTAAATGTTAGGTGGGGTCTCACTCACTCCATTGCAGACAATTTTGGTAACATCTATAAATGATAGTAACAAGAGCATGACTGAACTCGTTTCTGTTGTATTTCCTTATTGTCTGAAATATTTCTATAATCTAAAGGCTACAACAAGCTCCTAAACATTGTTTCACTTTTAATCAACATTACTTGTGTCTCCATTATGATTTATTTAATTTTACATGTACAGTCTGTTGATAAAATTTCAAAATCTAAAACTGTCATATAAATAGCGGTGCAAGTAATTATTACATGCCACGGTGCTACCCAGAAGATGACAACAGTAACACAAACAACAAACCTCCACAAGGAAGAGAGAAAACTAGAAAATGTACACAGAGGGAGAACTCTACCAATAACAATTTATTGAGCATGTATCCCTTTCGCAAACAAAAACACAGCAAAAAGCAATCCACAATCACAATACAGTATAGATAGAAAATCCCTAGAGATGCAGCTAAAACAACCCGGAGACCTGAACAGTATTATTACACAAATAAAGAATGGAGTGCACCCTCCTTTGAGAATTTCTAGTTTTCGCTCTCTCTTTTGGAGGTTTGTTGATTATGTCATGTTGATTTGTCGACTCTTTATAAATTACCTATTGCATTCAAAACAGAATAAAACATGTTACAAAAATAAATGGTCTAAGAAATGTTTCCGAATGTGGTCCCAATCACATCCACTTTGCAATCAAAGCAGCATTCTTTCTTCAGCAAAGAATGAGGCTGCGTCCAGAGGATGGAGCCGCACTGAGCCGAGCGGACGCTGAGGCTCGTCTGTTCAAGCATGAGCGATTTCATGCACATGCAGGCGAGCCAGCGTGCGTGATCGGGAGGCGGGGGGAAGCGGGGCAGTGACGTCGCTGGGCCAATAACCCGCGACGCACCGACGTCAACGTCACGGCACCGTGACGTTGACTCTTCTGTGCTGTGATTGGATGTTTTCAGCCGACAGCGCGCTGAAAAACAGCCTTGCGTGTTGGCTGAAAAATCCAACGCTTCAGCACGCCTGCGGACGCTCGCGTGAGCCCCCTCTCAAGACATCCTGATTGAGGATGCCGGGTCTCAGCGCGGAGCGTCCGCACGGCTCAGCGCTGCTTGTCCTTCCATGGACGCAGCCTGAGCCTGTACAAAAAGCACCTCCACTCTGTATTCTGCGGCCATTGTTGCTGTGCTGTTAGAAGTTGGCCAATCAACGTCTTAATCAGAAATGCTAAACAATGTTATAGATATGGTGTTACATGCCTAAGTGCTTCCACTCCGTTAACATGTATGCTCTCAGGTGGATTTACAAGAATGTTTTACTTCCCTGTCTTTTTCTGAAAACCGTTTCTTTGGAGAGAGAATGCAACGTCATACCTCCCATACGTGCGCGAATATACTGTACATTTCTCATTCCATCACTGTCCTTCCCTCTGCAGAATAAATCACTATTTCAGGGGGGGTTTAAAATGAAACGGGGATAAATGGAAGAATGTGTCCCTTCCCCCGCCTCCCCTGAGCTGCATTGCCATCTGCTTTTCCCAGTGAAAGCCCAGGCAGATGTGAGGCTTGCATTCCTGTCCACTACTAACAATGGGCTGCTGACAGGTGCAGCCAGCCAGCAGCAGATGACAGGCAGGTGCGCGTGCCGTTGCTTACTCACCCCGGCCTTCCTTCTCTAGGCAACACCTGCCGATTATGGACACAGGTCAGCTACACAACATTATAGGTTGAGACCGCGCCCAGCACGGGCCACCGGTCCAGCCCTAACCTGAGCTGATCCACCCGACTCCCTGCAAGCTGAACAAGCTGCCAGACACACGGGGAAGGGAGATTGCAGCTTTAATGAAACAAAGGTTGGCTTTGGACAGTGAAGTTATAGATGCAACTAGTATATACTTATACCAACAGCATTGGGGCACCTTCCACTTCATCCTTCTCCATCTCAAAAAAATGGTGCAAGTGTTTTATTACACAAGATACCTATTATAAAAAGTTAAAATCGGTACTATTACTATTAATTTTTCCTCTTTACACATACCGTAGCTCATTTTATTTTCAAACAATGTAATATCTTTACCAGAGTAGTTGCATTCCAATAAAAGCTAGTAGGGGAGATGTGTCAAGGCAACGAAACTGCAATTAGAACTTTCTTTTGACGCACTGCTCCATTTTCTGCTGGCGTTTGCAGAAAATGTTAGAAAAAGAGCTTGACGCGATACAAGATAAAACAAATGAGACAAAATACATCTCATAACAATCTGTGCATCATGTAACTGCTCCCCAACTCATCCTATTGATATTCCCTAAATCGCCAGCTGGCTCGCATAAAGCAAAAACTGGCGCCCAGACCTCAAAACACTGACGCAAACTAAAAATGACAAATTTCGCGTCAAACTTGCCTTGATACATTACTCCCCCCACTGGGATAATAATAATAATGTACATTTTCTTGAGGTTACAATTTAATGTGCCATCTTCCCTACCCAGTTTTTTTTTAAATGTATTATTACATTTTGATAAAGGAGACTAGCATAAGTTCCATGTTCTGCTTCATCCCAAAATATTCTTATCTTTCCATTCACAAGTCTATTAAGTTATCAGGGCGAAGGTGAATGGACTATTTCAGGGTTGCGTAAAGCAATTCACAACGGCCCTGTGTGTAGCAGTATTATGTACCATACAGTACCTGTGCTTATTTTATTTGAAAGAATTACAAAAATCCTGACGCTCTGGAGCAGTTTCTTTAGTCGAAAGAAAAAATGAAGTGGGCCTTCACAAGCAATTACTTTTGAGCATCAATGGTCTGTCCTGTGCCTGTTCACTGGTTGATACAGTATTTGTTAGCCCATGAGGAGGAAATGGGTCTCAGGGGAGGAAGATGCACATGTGAATGCTTGGGTGGGTCAACAGGTACAAGCAGCATAGGAGTAAGGCAATCGCAAAAGTGTTGTGTCTGGCACATTACTACACATTATTTCACTTCTGCTCGCTCATAGTCTGTACCCTTCTGATCCAAGGAACTATTGCTACATGAAGAACAGAGGGACCAACAAGGAATCAGAGGCTGGGTGACACATAATATCGTGCAGCAAAGGGATTTCTAACCTTATCTTTAAGGACATATAATACACACCCTCCAACATTCGTATCATGGAACTAGGTGCACTTTATATGCTACGTCAGTGCGGGATTGATGAGCTTCTAAGTAAGTGCCACCTACTGAGGAGGCATTGTAACAAATTCATTTTGCTATACGCAAAGATCACTTAACCCATAAAATGTGTCTTTTTCTATATATATAAACAGCTGGTTTGGGCAATTTATATCAAGAGTCATCAAATTTCCCAGATGCTTTAATTCGCTGAAGGTTCCGAGCTTCAACCACTGGCAGAGATTGGTACGGAAAGTTCAGCTAAATGTAATAGGTACAGGATATAAAAAAACAGGTGCAGTACCCACTCAATAAGCACAGTTGGAGAGTATGATAATACACCAGATTTATACAACCTCTGCTGCACATTTACAAAGACAAGTGGATGCACTTGCATAGTACATTCATTGACTGTGCCAAAAACATGGCCAGCACCCTCAGGGCAAGTTTGAGAACCCCAGGTGTGGCCCAATAAAATGACTCCATAAAATAGAAATGATTATAAATGGGTGCACTATGTCAACTGCGTATTTCCTTTGTAAGCATCACTGGATAGTACAGAACATGTTAGGTGCAACAGGAACTATTTCCTGCACAGTCATCTTGACGCCTCTGCTTGGACTGCCATCATAGCCCTGAATCAGAATCAAAACTAGCTAACATCTGGCAACATCTTTCTGATGAAATGCTGATGTTAATTCTTAAGTCTGAGAAGCAGCAATGGGTGGAAGCTAATATATGGACACTTTTATTGTGGCTGATAATGCCATGAACCATCCTGAATCCTAAGTGTATACATAATTGTTTAGCTTACCAACTTTTGGAGTGTAATTGGAAGGCACAATGTTCAAGCAACGTCTGCTTTTATAACAGCAGTGCTTACATTCCATTTTACAGTCTAAATGTATATTTTCTGTAGATTGAATTGTAATACATGTAAAGGATTCTTGTACAGCAAACATATGTCAAATGCTTTGTAAAGTATATTTCTTCTCTACGGTCACAAATGCTTTAACTAGCTGCGAGGGTACATATAATAACATTTAGATAAATGTTAACCGCTGACTAGATGCTTATTTAAAGACATGGAGACTTGACAGGGTGTAATCATTCCCACTGCTTTGTTTCTACCCATTCATTCTCCTGTCCCCTGGCTAAACTGATTTTAGATGAATGAAAAGTTGTTGTACAGAGCTCTCCACGAATAAGTTAAACAGTAACCTGTCTGCAAGACCTTCAGGGCAGGGATTCCCTTCTCTATGTTTTATTTTACAGTATGTCTAGTGCTCTTATCTTTTATCTACATCTTATATCTCTTTTGTAGCATGTATTCAGCTGTACTTCTCCACGGTTTGAATGGTTTTACTGTAAAGTGTGGCGTTGATGGTTGGCACTTCAGGACAATCACATCTAAGTAAAATAATAAAGTTAATAATGCCCTGCCGTATAATTCTTTTTATGGACCCTCACATAATTCCCATATGTCTTATCAGTACAAAAAATGCAACATATGGGACTGATTGCGAGACCCCTTTTCGTTTGTCCCAAACTATGCATTCTGTACACATACAGATTGTAAAAATCTGACTTTATATTGAATTAGGGATTTGATCGCATAAATATGTCAGTAAAATATATCAAACAACATTTTCAACAAGCTGATACATAGGGGAAGAAACATGGAAGTATTTAAGCATGGTCTCTTGGAGGGAATAACTTTAGATTCTAGAGCATGGCCAGTCATAGCTACTGTTACCACACAAGGAGACAGAGAAATGATTAGCTGGAAGATGCTGGCATGATCATGCTAGACAGGACTGCCGTTGTCCCCTATTCCCGCAGGCTGGGCTCGTAGCCAAAACCACAGAAAACGAATTAAATGGGAAGTGGACTGAGCTACACGAAGAAGCAGCTCTAAATTCAGACCGTATGCTCTACATCACGGTACTCTTGAACGCATCAAAAACGCATTTCCCACTAAGGATGTAAGCTCTTGTGGACAGGGCTTCCTGTTCTCCAATGTGGATCTTTATGGATTGGTGCTGTTATCCTTGTAATGTAGGGAAAGATCCAAATAGAAATAGCCGGGGCACAGCCAACATAGCAAAGCCAGGACGTGGTGACCAAAAAGTTATTTATTGATTAAAAACATAAAGTAGAAGTGCTGGTAATCCTCCAACATGTTTAAAACGGGAAGTGCTTTATCAAAGAGTTACATGTGAGAGGATTACCAGCAATACTACTTTATGTTTTTTAATCAATAAATAACTTGTTGGTCACCACGTCCTAGCTTTGCTATTTTGGTCGTGCGTCGGCTATTTCTATTTGGATCTTTCGCTTCATCTATTAAAGCCTGGGAGCGCGCCTGGCGGGAGTCGTGGCAGGGGACCGTGAGGAGTTTAAAAGTGAGTTATTCAACATTATTGTGCTTTAGTTCTAAGCCAGTTGTTTTGCCTGCTTACCCCCTCCATATCTGGTGTGTATTGATAGCATCGCTAGTTCTGCTCTTGCGGGACACCCGCGACTGTGTCCCTCCTTTGTGAGTGGGGTTTGGCTTGCATATATACTCACATAGCTTCACAATCACACACACAGTGTGGATACAATGCTGTGCTATCTGTTTATGGGCTCATATGATCTCCCCTGCTGCTACATGTAAAGATTAAACTGAACTATCATCACTGTATTATTTGTTTGGGTGGCCTTGGGCACTGGATTCTGGATTTGCATAAATCCTACCCACCAATCCTTGTAATGTATTAGCATTTCTTTCGTTCAAAAGTGTGTGTGCTAACCAGTGGTTTTTTTTGTAGGGAAAAAGTTACGGAAACCCTAAGCAAAGAAACAATTATTTGCATCTAAATTAAAATAAATGATGCATTTTAGAATTAAGGAATGTAATATAAAGAACATAAATCTACACCCAGTTAGTATTCCAAATCCAGTCCCAATATTCACTGTATGGATTGTGTTGTTGATCACTCCATGAAAGATGTCTCAACTAAAAACAAAAAGGGGCCAGCCTGTCCTACAAAAATAGCCTTAGTTATGTGTACAAGGTCGCAACAAATGGGTGCAGCACCTAGCTGTGGGTGAACATGTGAAACAGTCCCAGAATTCCTTCTGGTTCCTCCACTCTATGCCTAGTTCTCTAAAGCAGGGAATGCCTTATGTGTCACATATACACCATGTCCAAAATATGTACAAGTCAAGTGTTTACGTGCACTCAAAAATGAAAGATACATGAGAGTGCTGAAACTCAATGGTGAAATCCCATAGAAATGAAGCAACAAGAGTATTACTCCCAAAAAGCAGTCAAGTGGTGCGTATTTATTCATCCAACGTGTCGTTCCAACACAGCAGACCTTTCTCAAGGTTGACCACTTGACCACTATTTGAGTGCTACTGTTGTTGCTTCATTTTTAACAGATACACCTCATGACGAGGTGTCCAGGCCACCGTGTGGTTTCCTGACCGCCACCATATGTTTGGCGGTTGCGGGAAACAATGAAAACAACTAAGATATTGTTAAATTCTTTAGAAGAGTCAGACATCCTGAATTTGTGATTCCTTAAATGCAAAGAAATTCAGAAGAAATCATTCTGTTTAAAAAAACAAAACAAAAAAACACTGCTGCTGAAGGGTACTGTGGTTAGGAAGAAAGCTGAATTTATTTCAGCCTCTCTGCTATTCACAATATCATAAATGTCATCACAGGTCCAAGACGGCTATCTTCTGCTCACTTGAATGCCCAGAGCATTAGTAGCCACAGTTGGAACAATACATGATGTTTGAGTGTCTGGAGTACTGGGGAAGTTGTGTGAGAGGTTGTGTTTTGACTGCACTATGCAAAAGCAGTGACAGTTAAACAACACCATTAGTTGTGAAATGATTTGCATTGTAACAGCCGACAGGCACCTTACAATGATACTATCTCACTACTGTTGTCAAGGTATGAAAGCGCATATCATCATTTACAGATGAACATCATCACATGATGGGGCATACAGTATGCACAGTATGAAGGCAAAAGTGGTGCAATTCTGCGCCAAAAACATCTGCTCCATATGTATCAAAGAAAAAATTCAAAAGTTTATACCGAGAGATGGAGCAATTAGCGTAAGACTACATTTAGTGACGAGAGCGTTCTCTATGGGCCGGCGGCGAACATTCGGTGCTTTCAGCATGGCTCCTTTCCAAAGCATTAACGTGGAGCACATACAGATGGGAGGCTGATTAAAGGAGATAACAACGTTTGTACTTAAAGAGGAAAGCAGAGAATAGCAGCATGTTGTGGACGATAATGGGTTAACAGTCTAGTTTTGTTCTGTCTCCATTTCAGTTCAGGAAAAGGATTTCCCACGGAAACCCTCTTTCTAAAGCAGCTTCAATACATTAGAAAGCAAAGGGGCGAAGAGAGCAAAAAAATGGAAAAAAATAAAATAAAACCCAAACAAAACGAAAATCTTTTTTTCCAGTATGGCGTAAATCTGTCTTTGTTTTATAAAAATCACTGCTAGAGGCAGTGCATATTTGCAGGGTATTGCAGCAGCTATGTACAGTAACTGCTGTAGGTAGCAATCCTCCCCTCTGCTCTACAAAGGAAACTTTATTTTCCTTACCTCTCTAAAGTGCATGGCTGCGCATTTTGCATGTCTCTCTTAAACCTTTCTAAGTAGGAGACTAGTATAAATACAAATATTTGCTGCCAGGGATAGACCAAAGCTGCTGCCCTCACTTTGGCGGGCAAGTCAACGTTGAGGATTGTGGGAGAGAAAAAACAACTGTAGAGTTTCTCCGGACATAATTGAAAACGAGAGGTAACTCTCAATGTACTTTTTTTTCCTGGTAAAATATTTGATAAAGAAATAATATAATGGAAATCCTTAAAACTATTTATGTCAGTAGATTTTTCCATGTAACTGGCAAAGTTTTCTACTATGCATTTAGCTCGAGGTTCACTTTGCGTGAAAATGGCACTTTTAACCCATCTCTGAAAGCGAAAGGGTTCATGTGAGAAGACCAATATTTGTTGACAATGAAGATTTGATTCATAAGAGCTTCACAGTAAACAACATCAGTGCTATTGTAACTATTGCTTCTAGACATCTGTTAGAAATCCTGGATACACACAATGCAGACCAGGGGACACTGGTGGCAACTTAACATGCCCTCTGTGACCTTTATTTTGAGCTGAAAAAAATGTTAAGGAGAGTCATAGGGGAAAAGGAGTCACAGCAAAACACAGCTCATTCTCATATTTATTATAATCATCCTCTACTACGCCTCCTAGTTGACCTCATGGTTAATTAATGATTAATAAGCTGACAGAAATGTCACAATAAGAGTCCGGAAGAGAGAAAAGTATTGAGCAGAACAGAATAAAAAGTGGAAAACCAATAAACAGGTACAATATGATGTCATCTTAGCTATGATTTCATGTGCTATTGCTTCTCTTTCAATATGATAGCATGAGAGCATGTCCTCTGCTCTCTAGCCCATTTAACAAGGATCGCCCTTCCAGGCAGCTTTTAAATGACCTTGAGTACCGGTCCGTAGGCCTTCCATACATCCAAAAAGGTCGCGGAGATTACCCATAAAAGCGAGACAAAAAAATAAATAAAACGGCGTATGGAAAATTATATTTTTATATAACTGTTTAACATTAATATATATTAAAAAAATAAATCACTTAGTAGAAAGATTGTTTTGTACTGCCTAATGACTAAGGGTCTTATTGAATAATGTCCCAAGTGTCCAATCTCACTGTGATCGGCTGAAAACTGCTAATCTACTCAGTGGCAGGTCCTGTCCGAGCACACCATAATTCCAATTATTCACTTGTAATTAAGCCAATAGTGCGTTGTACTGGTATGGTTCATTAAATGAGCGTTTTCATTGCACGGAAGGCATTTACAGTATAACTGACAAATAAGTTCATTTCAAAAAGATGTGGTAGAAACATGATGATGAAAAGATTTTTGTATCTATCACTAATTTCAGTTTCGTTCCGGCAAGGACAAAGCAGCGCATTTATATTTTATCCTGCCATGTGTATAGGAGCCTTCATGATACCCCACCCTTCCCTCCCCCCAGTATGTGTTGGGCAATGTATACAACGATAAATGGCAAGCACATATCTTTCTGTACACATGTACAAAACGCATTACTGGCCATTAGTTATATCTCCCTTAACTTCAATTATTGTTGGTGGTTGCTCTCCTCCTGCAGACACATACCCTCCAACTATACCGATTTATCAGGTACTGTACCTGTTTTTTATGTCCCTATTCCTCCCAATGGCTGATCTTCAGCAAAGTAAAGCAGCTGGGAAATTGATGACTTATCTGATAATGATCAGCTGGTAAGGTGGGATTTAATACCACTTATATTGTGTGTGTGTGTGTATACAACCATACACACATAAATACACAGTTTATTGATTATATGATCTTTGCATATAGAAAACTGTATGTGTTGTTGGGCCTCTTTCAGATAGGTTCCTTGCCTGGAAGCTCCTCTATCCCACATTGGCATAGCAAATAACCTGTTTTATGTGCCACATGTTGGAGGTTCTGCAGACACAAGGAAGAGAACAGAGAAAATGGTAAATGGGGAAGTGAAGGATAGCACAGAAAAGGTTAATGGGGTTAGAGGTGGGGAAAGGTGTGTAGAATTTCCATAAAAGCATTTACACCATAGAAAAAATGGAAATATTGTTAGCAGAAACATATCTGGATTTTACTCCACAACTATTAAACAAACATCTCTTCGTCCATCAAATCACCCATCCTGCATACATTACAATGCCAAATTAATGCCTATGCCTTTTAACTGCAAAACTAATGTTCTTATGTTTTTTTCACACGCACGCACGCACGCACGCACGCACACACACACACACACACACACACACACAATATATATATACAGCTGAACCCCGTTATAACGCGATCCGTTACAATGCGGATCCGCTTATAACGCGATGCAAGCGTGGCTCCCAATTTTCGTATTTATGAATACTTTACAACACGATTATTGGTATCTTAAATACTTTATTGTACAATGCATACAATTATACATTATTTCTAACGCGATCCGCTTATAGCACGATGTGATTCTTTGGACCTCAAGCACAGCGTTATATGGGGGTTGAGCTGTAGTAATATTTCCATTTGCTGGTAGAGGGTATTTTGTCATTTTTTAACCCACCATAACTTAACTAATGTGTGGTGGATACCTATCCAAGCTTCAAATTGCAAAGCCATTATAACAAACCTTACACTGATGAGACCCAAAAGATTGAAACAGTTGTCTGTGGGTAGGTTTACTGGCTCTGCATCTTAACCCAGGCTGTGCTGAAACGCTGTGCAATGCAGCAAGCATAAGCTTATAGGGATCCATGTCAAAATGGATTTGAAGCAAAAGGTGGCACTGTGTGCTCATTTGCATGTCATTTCCCAGAATCCCTTGCTGCAGTGGAAGCACTGTACGCTGGGCAATAATGGTGATAGGCGGGGTTGCAGACCTGTCTAAGACATGCAAATGAGCATACAGGAATATTTCCATTTGAGATCTGAACCAAGTTATTTTAAGCTCCAGGGACCTAGGACATTTGGTCACGGACGTTTCACTGCGGCCAAGTCACCGCCGGTGTTTAGCCGCTGCTCACCTCGCCATAGGGACACTCAGCCGCCAGCCGCTTTGCCACCAAGGTATGTCCCTAACTTTAGCCCTTACCCTAAAACTCCTAATTTGAACCCCTAATACTAACACTAACCCCTACCCTAAAAATCTTAACCTCGTACCCAAACCGCTAAATCCCCTAAAGTTAAATCCCTACTCGAAAACGTACATTATTGCAGAAGTGGCTGGCGGCTGAGTGGCCAGCAGTAGAGCGGCTGTGGGTCTCTCTGCAGACGAACACTGGCGGAGTCTTGGTTGCGGCGAGACGGCCGCACCAAATGTCCTATTCCGCCAACCTTGTTCTTGGGATACTTACGGGTACACTTGCCGATGTTACTTCCTGGATGTTTGAATGGACCTGTCCAATAGGAAGCCGCAACATCATCCCCCTGGTGACACTGCGACTTCCTATTGGCCCATGGGACCAGCAAGATTTGGTGGCCAATTTGATGTCTCTGGAGGGAGCAGAAACACCTTTGATTAAACCGGTGTATCCTGGGAACTGATGGTCGATGGCGTTACAAACACGGTTCAGCTCCAGAGTAGTTGGGAGTACTGCGTTAAACTCTAGTGTCTAAAGTTACCATGGTAACTATTCGACTGCACTGGGCTCTGGTGAGAACTCCATTTTAACCTTCAGATAACTTAATAGTACAAATACTTATATCTCCTGAAGGGAGCATCGTGTAATGCCCACTCTAAATGGTTACTAGCATGGTTAGCGTGTACCGGGCCCCACCTTGTGTTGCCATGGGATCATGACATCACGGAGAGAACATAAGGGTAGGGAAAGGTTTGAGAAGGTTAGGTTCTAGGAGGACAAGAGGAGAGGAGCCTCGGGGAGGAAAGATAAGGATCCATGTAATACAATAGTACAAATCAGTGCTCACTCCACTTTATTATGTTGTAGCTAGCAACAGTACCCTAGTTAAGTTAGGATCCCAGAAGAAGATTAAAGGAGTCCAATATAGGTTCCGAAGTATGAAACGTCATGCCACAGAGGGCCTCAGTAACGAGGACTCCTGCGTGTCGGCGGATCATCTCTAACCGCGGACCTGCATTAACAGTCCTCTCCGGCTGCAGGGAAGTGGTAGTTCCCACACAGACCAAAAGGTATTGGGGTCACTTGTACAGGACCCGCTAGGATTCCCAATGGGCCTAGCATTACCGGGATAATTCAGAGAGGGGTCTGAGTCTCAGAACATCAACGAAGTAACCCATGTGGAGTGGCCATACATAACACACCAATGTCCTCCCTAGAAGCCAGGCAGGGGAGGGTTACAATCAGATTTTAAAAAATCAGCATAGGAAAGGGCAAGAAAAGCTATTTTAAAAATTAAATAAAAAGTGAAAGATAAAATGATGATCAGCGTGCACTGCTATTTAAAGATAAATATGATGATATAGGACCTCATTAATCGAATTACAGTGCCGATTTTTTTTAATACCTTCATTATAGCCTAATCAAAGATCAAATACACAAGGAACCCACAATAGAAAAAATATAATAATAAAAGCACAGAGGTGCTAGTTTATCAGGTAGGTACACGCCTTAACCTATCAAAAGGAATCTATAATATTTAAAAAGACGGAGATACACCAGGGGTTATTAAACTGCGATATTGCTGAATCGAGCTTTATCACATGGCCACTCCCGTTGACTTCATTGGAAGTTTCTGTGCTCTAGTGTTCCGATAACTTCACTGTGTGCAGTTCTATCACATTCTTTCAACATATTATTTACACCATTCACTGCCAGAGTAACAAGCAGCACATTGCTTTGCGTTGCGGGTCCCTCTGGCATTGAAGAGCTTGGCAATGCATTGCAGGCCACTATGGTTGGAAAGAGGGAAAAAAAATTGGGGGGGGCGGCCCAACATTTGCACCCCTTTCAAGAGCAGGAATTATTTAATTTGTGGTTTTAGGTTTGTACCATGGGAGAAAAAAAACAAACAATGTGGGGTATTTGACATCCCGCCCCTAACACACAGTCTGAATTGGCTGATTAAGAGCTTTCACTTCTTGTAAGTGCTGAGGGCTGCAATATGTGCATCAAGATTATTATGTGGAAGGAAATAATTTATCTTCTCTGAAATCCAGGCTGCCTTCCTCTGCCACCTTTCCCACACTAACATTCCTTTTTAATGACCTGGCTATCAGAAGCACAATATAATTTCCTCTTAAAGCACTCGTCTTACTTACTAAGCTACTACATAGAGAGCAAACACCAATACAGCACCAATGGAGTCATACTTTCTCCAAAATGTACTGCTCTCTGCCGTTTTACGGTCAACATTTGCTTCATCGTTTAAAATGTGGTGACTGTTTTCAAACCTGGCTCAGACAGACTAATTAAGTTGTGGTGAGTAACACAAATAAATAATACAAACCCTCCACCTTTGCAAGTCTGCTCCTGAAAGACAATGGGTTTTGCCAGGTACTGTAACTGAGGAAATATTGTCTCTTCCAATGAAAAAAAATGGAGAAAGAAAAATATATGGCCTCATTTGGAAGACGGTGCAGTGATCCAGGCCAGCTTCAAAACAAGATGAATTACAAGTGTATGCCATAAAGAAATATATGTTTGCCATTCGAAGCGGCCGTTCTTGGCCAAAAATCCCCATTAATGTCAGCCCGGGAGAACCCCTGATTCAAGAGATACTTACCTCTCTGCAGTTTAAAGCCACCGGTCACATGGGCCAATAGGAAGCCGCACTGCATGACATCAGGACTTCCTATTGGCCCATAGGGTCCGAAGAGCTTTGAAAGGCAACCACAGTGTGAATCCTTGAGTGGCTACTGGCTCCCGCTATGAAGATAAGTGTCTCTGGAAGCAGGAGGTCCCCGGAGCTGAAATTAATGGGGTTCAGCTCCGGAAATGACCCCCTGCTTCAATCCGGTATAAAAAAAAACACGGCTCGGATTGTCTCTTTAAATATATACACATTTGTTATTGTCACTTTCTAGTGTGTGTGAGTGTGTGTGAGTGTGAGTGTACGTGTGTGTACGTGTGTGTACGTGTTTGTGTACGTGTGTGTGTGTGTGTGTGTGTGTGTGTGTGTGTGTGTGTGTGTGTGTGTGTGTGTGTGTGTGTGTGTGTACAGACATTTATACCAGTGTAGTGGTGGTGTTTTGTGATGAAAGAAAATGAATATGACCGATCCGTCGTATAAATCTCATTTTAAGATGAAGTCATGCTGTAATTATTAATAGACATACTGTATTAGCTTTCAAAATCGCAAAAAGTCTATTGTGACATTGAGACCGGGTTATTTACACCTTTTTACCGGGATCATTCATTGAGCAAAACAAGGTAGTGAAATACATTGTCATTTATTCCTCATAAATTCGCTTGCACACAATGAAACACAAAATGCTTCAATGCTGTAAAAGAAGAAAAATACCCGGCTTGGACTGCCCCATTAAAGCATTGCAGCTACACAGTTGTGTGCACACTAAAAGATTAAAAAAAAAACAATGTATATATAAAATTGATAAGCATGTCATTAATAGCTCGCCCATCGATGTGGGTAATGAGAAGTAAAATAGCCCCACATAACGCCCTGTCAGCACGTACTTAAAGATTACTATTCATTATGGGAGCCGCTACCTGAGTATATAAAGAACTATTACTTTTTTTTAATTTTTATTATTATTATTTAGAATTATCAATTTTTTTGCAATATGTTTTCAATAATATTTTTACATTATACATTTGCACATTTTTTCTGAAGAGGTTTTTTTTTGTTTAGACCCGGGCTGGCCAACTCCAGTCCTCAAGGGTCACCAAGAGGTCAGGTTTTCAGGATATCTGTGCTTCAGCACAGGTGGGTGAGTCATTCCGACTGAGCCACTGGTTGAGCCACCTGTGCTGAAGTAGGGATATCCTGAAAACCTGACCCGTTGGTGGCCCTTGAGGACTGGAGTTGGCCACCCCTGGTTTAGACGGTTTGTGCTTCGATTCAAGCTCCCGTCTATCTCTTAACGGGCAGTGCAGCTTTGTGTGTGTATATTTCTATACACAGACTAGTGGAGTTCCCTCACAGATGTCTAATGACAATTGATCGGTATTTATAATTACATAGTGCTAATGGTTCGGTCCTATAACAAAGCCTTGAAAAAGGTCCCTGTGGTATATAGCACGAATACGTTGTTCTCTACATTATGTAATAATACTGGTCAATCTTCATTTGATTTCAGTGAGTGTGCTACACATTTTGTCATTCATAGCTTTAAAGCACCAGTAAATCACAAGCACCTGCTCCACACAATGACACATCAGTGGGTTCATCAAGTTCTTCTTGCGCATGTTGTGGCTGTGAATGTATCACGGAGACTCCTATCTGCTTCTCCCTGCATTATTAACCCTTATCAGGGGACAATCAAAGTGCTAGGGGGCACTCTAAAGGCGAGTGCCGGGTCACATCGGGTTTATCAGAGGCACTGTGCTAATAGACATGTCGTGTCTGTACCTGCAAGCTCTTTAGCTGACCTGACGATTTCCCTCGAAGGCAGAGAGCTTGAGCTAGAAAAGCTTCCAGGTCCGTCAGGCTGAGGCTGTCCACCTGATGATGACAGAAAGGGGGGTGGGGAAATCGTAGGTGTGAGGCAAGGGTAGGAGTACTGTTGATTTGCAAATGGGTCTCGGACAGAAGACCTGCGCAGCACACTAAATGCACAGATTCAGGGAGAGGTGCTCAAGATTTCACCACATTCCAGCTACAGGGATTCAGATAAGGGAGCCAAATACCTATTTCCAGCTTTGAGTTTGTAGCTGGAGGCCACCCTAACTCTCCTTCATCCCACCCACCTATCTACACCCAAGCACACTTCAATTGTCTTCTCAATGGTCCTAAGAGGCCCGCGCTCACTTAACATATGGAAAGGCTTGGGTCTGTGCTTCTTTGAATTAGGATAATGACACGTGTGTGGGTTTTCTGTTTAGTTTGCTGCCTGTAAATAGATACATTTGCTGAGACAGTTTATTTGTATTTTATTCCACTAGTGTATGAGTGTCATAGGCTCTGCTTTCCTAGGAGCTGTTTGTGTACACAAAACCGCAGGGATCTAGTTTTAATGATGGTGATCTGATGTTAAAAAGTTAGGAGTTGAAAGGGTCCATCAGTGAATAAAGTGTCAATTTTTTTTTTTAAAGAGCTCCTGGCTATCAAATGTCAAGGTAAGAAACAACGACTACGGGCGATAGAGATATGTCTGTCTGGTAAAAGCCTATCTGCAAACACTCCTTATTTACCAGACGTCCAGAAACGTACCTGAAACATCTTTCATGTTTTGTCATTATTCCCGAGACCAGCTATGCCTACTTCTGTGCACCACTGTATGCTACTCTTCAATAAAAGTATCAATCAATAATGATGGTTCTGTAAATGACCTAATCACACGTGCACTAAAGATAAAGTGAGTGCTGTCCCTGACCCTTTCTTTTATACCACACTCTAATTATTGGAGACTCCTCTGAAAACACTACACTTGCAAGTCAATAAAAGATGAAAAGATCTCCTTCACTTTCCTCCCAAATCTCCCTGATAGACGTTTTAACATGTTGGCCAGCATGTCTGCTAACAACATTCACCCTCCAGAAGTCTGTTTACTGTCCCCAGGTCTAAGAAAGAGTCGGCTGTACTTCATTTTCAGCCCTTGCACCACACTATAGGAATACTTCACATAATTCCCCCCAAGCCTCAGGCTACCTTGGAGAATTCACCACATTTTTTTTTTGTGCTCTAAACATAATTGATTTACTTTCCACTTTTGAAGTGGATGTTTACGAGAAATTGAGACGCTCAGTATCTGTAACAGAACACGTTAACCCTTCTACAGTTGGAGGGGAGGTCCCCATGTTACGAAAGGGTTAAAAAAGAAGAAGATGCAGCTCACTTTGGGGCAGTATAGCTTGTTTATACTCAGTTTTGCAATAAAAAAAACAATATGTTCAGCGCCCGAGGCTTTGCCATGAAAATTGATCAGATGGAGCAGTCTAGTGATAATGGGATGGCCTTTGGAGTGGAAGAATCCAGTTTAAGACCCATTGCTAGCTTCCTTACGGCTTTTGAAGTGTGACTATGCCTGTAACTTCTACCATGGTACTCGTGGTTTCCTTACGAATTCCCGGCATTATATTTTGTGGCATAAAACTTGAGAGTTTAGCCCAATATAGCTCCACTCACCACTTGACAAGGTTGTGCTCTCATACATTCAAGCCCAGTATTACTCATTTTTGGACTGAATAATTTGCCCACACTCAGTACACTATGCTGGGGTTAAGCAACAGTGACTCAACCACTGTTTCATAATTTGCTGTGTAGTTTAACAAATGTAGGTTTAAGCTTAACTTCAAATTGTGCAACAACAAATATCAAGGTGCATACAGTACATACAGTACTGCTTTTATGTAGGTTTAGGTATCTCATTATCATACATGTACATATCTCACTGAGGAAAGGATTCAGCGCAGATTCCTTACTACTATGATCAGACAGGGGCAGCAAAGTTGTAACTCGGAAATTCCAAGAACTAGCCTTTTTTTTGAAGACCACATATAATTATTTGACTTGAATATTTCTCCAACATGGAATCTAATGGAAGTATTTCATAATAAAATAAATGTGAATTGTTTAAAAAATTTAAAAAAATAAACTTTTTGGGCAAGCAAGTGATACCACTCCTTTTAATTTCTTAATCAAGAACACGGAAGTCTACTATCCACACCTGATACGGTGTGTGAACCCGAATAGTGACTCATAAGAGGTTCTAGAGCTGGTATCACACCTTACCTTTCCTGTGTTTATAGAAACTATTTCATATGTGGGTAAAGGGTTTTACGGTGAGTGAAATTGCAAGTAGGTACATTGATTGTACTATTTCACAGATCTGTGGTATTACAGCTTGCTATCAATGGTACTTCTAGAATCAGTAGTGTTATCAGGTTTCAGAATAGATTGCATATATTCAGAGAAGATAAAACGGTTATGCTTTACGTGCTTTAGTTACGGACACGGCTACAAAATAATATGCATATGTGAGCACAAGAAATGATCACGTGCAGTGCAAGTGTGTCCTCCTTGTGCAAGTGTGTAAAACTTGGCACCTGGAGTGAGAACTATCCAGTGGAGGGAAGTGCGAAAAAATGATCACCAGCAGGAACACAGGCAAATGGTTTACAGGAACGCTGACAAATACCCAGGCAACGAAATTTCACCATGTTATTTCTCTCAAAGCCAGAGTGTTACTGGCAGGTACTTTAAAAACCAGTACATAATTAAACACGTTAAAAATACAAGTGGGGTCTGGTGTTTTGAAAATGCTTTAACGGAGTAACCTGTACTTATATAATTAAACTTTGTTAGCTACTGTACTTGCGTGGCCTGTCTATACTGTGCAATATCTGAAATCTCAAGGGAAATGTAGGTACTGTGGATTGGTTGGTCCGTCATCCAGACAAAAATGCACTTAGCAACTCACCGGGTGTTGAAAAAATAAAAAAGTTTTATTAAGTTACATATTTCAAAAACAAAAACCATAATAGAGACAGGAAAGGGACAAAAAAATCTCCTCCTGTCTCTATTATGTTTTTTGTTTTTTAAATATGTAACTTAATAAGTTGAGTTGCTAGGTGCATTTTTATCTGGATGACGGACCAATCAATCCACAGTATCTACAGTGTGCTAATCGTTCGATTGGAGTGGCGGTTCCGTGGGAGAGGCAGATTTCGGTGTGGACAATCTATGATGTTTTATTTGTATATTATTTCTAAAGAAGACCGTGGACAGACTGGAAGCAGCAAAGTAACAGATTCCAGCAGAGGTGCCAAGAGATCAGGAAATTTTCTCTCAGCTGCAACGCTGATCGTGGACTGCGGGACGCTGCGTCTGTCGGATCCAGGATTGAATGGAGACGGAGGTAGGACTACTATTTGGTATAGTTACTTGTGAGGCCAATCATCATATCCTCTGTTAATACAGCCCTGCCAGTGGTCCGGTATACCCCGTAATTAACTCCACACATCCCTTCTCTTCTTGATGAAACACTGATTCACACATTTCCTCATACCTGCCCAATGAACCACGGAACATACCCAGACTATGGAACATTATAATGATTATCAATATGACTAAGGATTTTTATGTCCAACTAGTTATACTTTGAGCTAGCAGTGATCCACTTTTGATTTTTTTGGCCTCAAGGGAAATGTATGGTGTTGAATAAATGTTTTAGTAGACTCCCTATAAAACCTACCCTGTATGCTATATGACCAGTTCCACTCAATACACATACTACTGCAATCTCATGTCCTTTTTCCACTACACTACTTTTACAAATTCCCTTTATTAATATTTCAATATCTGATGTGACTATATGTCCTTTGTTTTGCTGAGAAGACCCTACCAGAAATAGGGTGTTTGAGAATAGTGGGTACCTTCCGTGCTATAATTGTAAAGACAGAATAGCAAGCTGTACCTGTAGTGCAAGATAAATCAGCAGGCAGCAGACAGCAGCAAGGGAAGGGTCAAGGCCTCTGAGCTGTTCTGTGAAGCCCTCTGCGTGAAAGCATGCCATGCATATGTAGAATCGTTTTCCCTGAACCCCTGGACCTTCGTCCAGCCACAGGCTCCTCACACTTGGTGTTCCACCTAAAAAACAAAAGAAGCGCATTGTCTGTCACAAAAATCTGTGCCATGGTAGACAAACAAAGGAGAGTGAAAATGAAGTGGAAAGGAGGTGTAACATCACTGGCAGCTTAATCTGTTTAATATGCAAGTACACAAGCAAAGGGCCCACACCATGGGCATAGCTATAGCCCAGACAGCCCGGGGGACGCGTTCTTGGGGGGCCCGCTCTCCCCCCACCTGTAGAGACAGGCGGGGGGGAGATTGTATGCGGCAGCAGCAGCGGGACCCCGGCGTTAAAGAATTAGCCGGTAGAAGAATCACTTGAGGCAGAGCAGGACGGCAATGGCACACTGACACACTCTTGCAGTCTGACCCGGAAATTCTGGTGTATGCTGCTAAAGAGCGCTCCTCACTTCGTGCTGTGCTGCTCTGCCTCAAGTGATTCTTCTACTGGCTAATTCTTTTACGCCGGGGTCCCGCTGCTGCTGCCGCATACAATCTCCCTGCGCCTGTCTCCATTACCCAGGTAGGCATGGAGGAGAGGAGGAGGGGTGATCTGGGGGGTGGGGGAGAGATCTGATGATGATGTTGAGGGGGACTGGGTGAGATCTGATGAGAGAGACTAGGGGAGATCTGATGATGATGATGATGAGGGGGAATGGGGAGATATAATGATGATGATGAGGGGGACTGGGAAAGATCTGATGATTATAATGATGATGATGATGAGGGGGACTGGGGAAGATCTGATGATGATGATGATGATGATGATGATGATGATGATGATGATGATGATGATAAGGGGGCTGGGGGAGATCTGATGATGAAGGGGACTAGGGGCAGTTCTGATGATGAAGGGGACTGGGGGAGATCTGATGATGATCAGTGGGACTGGGGGAGAACTGATGATGATGTTGATGATGAGGGGGACTTGGGGAGATCTGATGATGATCAGTGGGACTGGGGGAGAACTGATGATGATGTTGATGATGAGGGGGACTTGGGGAGATCTCATGATGAGGGAGACTGAGGGAGATCTGATGATGATGATTATGGGGGAGATCTGATGATGATGATGATGATGATGATGATGATGATGATGGTGGGGACAAGGGGAGATCTGATGATGGCGATGATGGGGAATGGGGGAGATATGATGATGATGATGATGATTATGGGGACTGGGGGAGATCTGATGATGATAATGATGATGATGGGGACAAGGGGAGATATGATGATGACGATGATGGGGAATGGGGGAGATATGATGATGATGATTAGGGGGTCTGGGGGAGATATGATGCTGATGATGAGGTAGACTGGGGGAAATCTGATGATGAGGAGGACTGGGGGAGATATAATGATGACGAGGGGGACTGGGCGAGATCTGATGATGAGGGGGACTGGGGGAGATCTGATGATCTGATGGTGATGATGATGAGGGAGAGAGCTGAGGGTGATGAGGGGGAGATCTGATGATGCTGAGGAGAGATTAGGAGGGATGATGAGGAGGAGGGATGATGAGAGAGAGGATCAGGGAGAGATGGGGGAAGGGGAAAAAATGTTTTGCCCGGGGGCCCCCGCATATCTAGTTACGCCACTGGCCACACAAAAGTCAAATGTTTCCTTTAAAGTCTCAGATTAAGAGAACCTGCGGAACCCTAACCCTATCTAATAGCGAGTGTGAGATCAGATACATTGTAAGCAAACCCCAACCCTCTCTAATAGAGGGTATGAGATCAGATGCATTGTAAGGATCCCCAACCCTCTCTAATTGTGTGTCGGAGATCAGATGCATTGTAAATTCTTCTGTATGTGGTACAGTGTTCAAATGACCTGAAAATTGCAAGAAACCTTTTTGGGATGCACGGGGAACCCAAGGTTGAAAAATACTGTTCTAGTTGTACTTTACTCAGCCAATTATTCCAAGACCACCGTAGTCACTCAATTTCTCAAAAACATTCTCAGAGTGATATATGCAGTGAGGTTGAGCATAAAGATAACATGTATAATTTAATAATAAGAAACAGAATTAAAAAAAAAAAACTATGATCCATGAAGTATCTCTTCTGGTATTATGGCTTCTGAACAGAACAATACGTTTTGAAAGAGATTTCACGAAAATGAACAGGTTACTCATATAATTATTACTTGAAGTACCTACTCAGCCCATTTTCCTAGTTACTACAATACCACAGATATAAATTAATCATATAACACACACACACACACACACACACACACACACACACACACACACACACACACACACACACACACACACACACACACACACACACACACACACACACACACACACACACACACACACACACCAACCCTCTTTACCCCAGTCAGAAACCAAAATGTTAGAATAGAGGGGAAAGAAACAGTAATTAAAACATTTCAATACATATGAATCATGAACAATCATAGTATACAATGTTGCATTATTAGGCTTAAGCATTACTGATTATATTGTAGAAAGTTGTCAGAATGGAACACGTGTAAAACGTCTTGTATCACTCTTAATTCCCAAAGTCCAAATCACATAATGAATTAAATGTTCTGGGTTTTTTTTTGTTCCGTTTGAACCCCTTTATTGCTAGCCGTTCACGCTATGCATTGTTCTGTGAAGTCTTGCAGGCCCCTGAGTAGCAGAAAGGGCAGAGGGAGAGAGTGACAGAAGAGTATACAAACATTCCATAGAATGTTAGGCCAAAGTGTGTCACCTTATTCAACTGCTTCCCTGACAATAGAACGCTATACCAGCTAGCAAACTGACCCCGCATTTAAGACAGGTTAAACATGGGTGTTTATTTATTTTTGAGTCTAGAATACCTGGTGTCGATTCAGTTTTATTCATGGGGCAGGCTCGGACGGCATGTCTGCTGAGGGATAACAGTGAACTTGTGCAAGGCTCGTGCCTCTCAGGAATGTGAAGTAGGTTTCAGAAGGCACAGGGCTTTGTACTGCTCAGAAGACTAAAACATATCACTCAGGAGAAGAAATGAAGGATCAGCCTGACACTGACCCCCTGACAGTGCATGTCAAGTCGGTATAAAGGGAGATTTATTCTCGGGCCAGGGATGCTAGTAATTTCCTGTCCTGGCAAACAATATGGAGCTACCAGGAAAATGTAACCCACATAATGTGTTTTAAAAAAAAATGTCAACAGTTAACAGTTAACAGAGCCTTCTGGTTACCAAAGGGAGATGGAATTTGTGTAGGAATCTTTACAGGAGCGAGTATTCCTCAGGGTCAACAGAATCTAATAAATACTTCTACCCTGATACTCACTCCAGCTCTAGGAGTTGGAAGATAAGTTATATAAGTATTTTCCACCTGTGATACGAACAGATTGACACTTCCGTGATTTATAGTGATTTTCATCACCTTAAACAAGCACGTTCCCTTCTTATCTCAATCTCACACCTGTTTATAGCACTGAGAATCTGAGAGTGCATGTACAGACAAACCTCCACCAAAATGTAATGCATGCGTAGGTAACATAACCAATTGCTGTCACAGACTGTTTCGAGAAACGTCAACATCTTCATAAAATGACACACAAATGGACTAAACAATTGTTCTACCAAAAAGGTAGTAAAGCGGACAGACTATTAGCTCAGAAACTGAGAAAGATCAAAATTTCCTCCAATATTAAATCAATTAAAATGAGAAATGGAGAAACGTCATTTGACCCAAAAGTAATAGAGGAGGAATTTATAGCATACTACTCTTTTATATAATTTACAAAATAAACATAAACAAAACCCAGATATATTTAACAACAATTAGACACTTATTTAGACTTATGTTAATTACCAACTCTGAAAGACGAGGATAGTGTTTAATGAAATGCAGAGATTTCACAAGAAGAGATACTGGCAGTGATCAATACAAAAACTCCTGGCCCAGACGGACTCTCGAATAATTATTATAAAACATTCAAAGCACTTTTTGTACCCTTTTTGGGAAAACTTTTTAACTCTTTTATGCAGGCACATATGCAATAAGTTTTCCGCGCTCAGGCTGTCGCTGAAGTTCCTTTCAATTCAGGCTCCCCTTGCAGCTTAATATGTTGGAGCGCCTCCCCAAAATCACAGAGGTCACTCTACGCGCTTGCTGGTTGGCTGAGGCGGGGTACCAGGAAGTTCGGGCTGTGATGCGATCTCCGCGGCTGGCGCGGTCCGGACAGTTAAGCCCCTATCGAGCAACTCCAGCTCGCGCTTCTGTGGTGAGTACCTGCCTCCCTCATATCAGCCATTTACTCTGCTCTAGTAGCCGATTAATGGCTGGCGTACCACAGTAGATGGGGTGTTTTTGGTGACCTGCTGGTCTGTGTGTATATTTTATGTGTATATGCTGTTTGTTTGTATAGTGTGAGTGTACACTGTAGCACTATAGCGGAGTTGGTACCGCTTGTTGTCGCATTCTTTTGTGTTAGTGTGTGGTCTTGTAGACTGTTTTATTATTCAATAAATATTTTATCACCTTTGTCCCATTTTGAGAATTCTTTTAGTATAAGGCACTATATCCATTTGTATTATTAGGTCAATAGTAATCCCCGGTGCGCTTGTGTGTATCTTCTTTTCATTTGTCTTTTATGAAGGGTAAAGAAATTCCTCCCTCAATGTTGAGAGCACAAATTTCTGTGATTCCAAAACCAGGTAGGGATCATAATTGCTGTAGTAATTATAGACCTATCTCACTGATCAATACAGATATTAAAATGTATAGTAAAATTATTGCAATAAGATTAAATAAACTGTTAGCTAGAATAATCAACCCAGATCAGGTGGGATTTATTTTAGGGAGACAAGCAGCCGATAATATAAGGAGAGTAATAAATCTCACACATTTAGCAAATATATCAAAAATACCTACGTTACTAATCTCACTGGATGCTGAAAAAGCATTTCACCAAGTGGACAGGTCATATATGTTTACAACGCTAGAGAAATTTGGAATCAGGGGAAATGTACTAAATGGTATTATAGCGCTCTATAACCAACCAGAGGCCAAGTTAAATGACCGGGATCAGCTACAGTGTAATTAATATAAATAATGGGACAAGACAAGGTTGTCCATTGTCTCTGTTATTATTTGCACTTTTTACGCAGATGATATTTTACTAACACTTACCAAACCACTGACATCACTTCCTAATCTATTTGAGGAGATTTCAACATTCAATTTTTTCTCAAATTATAAAATAAACAAAACAAAATCAGAGGCACTGGCATTAGGAGTAGAGACAGGAACACTAAAAACACTTACCGGCCTGGCATAGACCCACCCAGGAGGTTAAATAGGTGGAAATTGAGGCAAATGAGATCCCAACACAGAATATAGATATATTACTGTGGATCCCTAGAAAGAATAGAACTCAAGAGATATACAGTCACCCGGTTATTCCATTTACATGATATATTTGGGATAATTGGGAGAAAAGAAAGGGATTAAAGAGACGATGCTCACTTATGACCCCTCTCTAGAGGAATGAGGAATTTCCCCCAGGATGTATAATGGGCAGGAATAATATTTGGATCTTAAGAGGAATACTTAGGATTAAGGATGTTATGTTTCCGGAGAAAATATATACATTTGAAGAAATA
The DNA here is from genome assembly GCF_040206685.1 of Ascaphus truei. Classification (NCBI taxonomy): domain Eukaryota; kingdom Metazoa; phylum Chordata; class Amphibia; order Anura; family Ascaphidae; genus Ascaphus; species Ascaphus truei. The sequence goes on along the minus strand of NC_134486.1, from coordinate 234,149,842 downwards.
CGAAAGAAATATAATATTCCACTCTCAGAGTACTTCAGATACACACAAATCAGGCATTTTATCAATTTTAAATCTTTCCCGCAAGGGGATACACAACTAACTAAATTTGAAGAAAGGTGCACAGTACAAACGCAACAAAGAGGTTTGAGATCAAATATATATTCTAGACTGTGCTCTCGGGACAAAAATAAAAAACACTTGCATATGACTCAATGGGAAAAAGATATAGGAGCAGAAATTCTAAAGAGGATTGGGCAGAGATCTGGGAGGCAGCAGCGAGCTCATCTCTCTGCACCATTATCAAAGAAAATAGGTATAAAATTATGGTGAGATGGTATTTAACACCGGATAGGATTGCACATATTTATAAGGGAGCGAGTGCGCTGTGCTGGAGAAATTGTGGCTGTAGAGGCACATTACTTCATATATTCTGGACCTACCCAAAAGGTTGTTCCCTTTTGGAGGAAAATTTTAAGAAAGATCAACATGGTGTTTGATGTTTCTATACCAATGGACCCCGTAATATTGATCCTAGGGAAACCAGTGCCCAATGTGTCGTATGCCACAAACAAATCTATCGCACATCTGTTGACAGCAACCAGATGCACAATAGCACTTCAAATGAAGCAAATGAATATACCATCACATCAAGTTTTTTTAGGAGAAGGTGCAACATGTTTTAGAAATGGAAAAATTGACGGCATTTATGAATAATACTATGGATAAATATGAAAAAAAAATCTGGAATCCTTGGTTAAGTGCTTTTCTAGAAGACATAGCGTCACTACAAGACTTACAAATTTAAACTATTGGGAAAATACTAAAAATAATCATTTAAAATATATGCGAGTAATGGATAAGTTATCCGAAAGTGATCAACTAAACCATATAAAAAAACAATGATTCAGGGAAAATAAAAGGACTGTTACCAAAGGGACCTCTTGCTCCACCCCCAATCCCCCCCCCCCACCCCCACCGTGGTTGTTTGTTTTAATTTTTTCTCCTTTGTGACTACAATTATTAAGATTGTTAAAACTATACTAAAGAGATTATCACTACAGGCATACCCCGGTTTAAGGACACTCACTTTAAGTACACTCGCGAGTAAGGACATATCGCCCAATAGGCAAACCGCAGCTCACGCATGCGCCTGTCAGCACGTCCTGAACAGCAATACCGGCTCCCTACCTGTACTGAAGCTGTGCGCAAGCGGGGAGACTATAGAGCCTGTTACAAATGCGTTATTTACATCAGTTATGACGATTGCAGTACAGTACATGCATCGATAAGTGGAGAAAAGGTAGTGCTTCACTTTAAGTACATTTTCGCTTTACATACATGCTCCGGTCCCATTGCGTACGTTAATGCGGGGTATGTCTGTATTGTTTATTGTTTTAATCATGGCGGGGGCTGCACTGCACCCCCCACCCCACTATCCTGCTTTTTTCTGTACCCATACCCTTCTCCCATGTTATCCAAAAAAAGAAATAAAAATTGTTTAAAACAAAAAAATAAATTGACATTATGCCTCATTGAAAGGAGGTGCTTTATTCTGCCATTAGTCCTTTCAACGCGTTCCTATTACATCATGACGTAGCCCAATGAAGCACAGGCAGCGACCGAGGGTATAAAGGACAAATCAAGACATCTCTGGATGTAATGCTGTAATGCTATAACATATTCAATTCTTAAGGATTTCTACAGGGTTGCATAACTATGGGCTGAAGGACTAGCTGAGTAGTAACATCAGTGCCTTTGAGTCGGGTGAACCTTGTTCGATTCCCGGTGTCAGCTCTCCTTTGGGTAGATCCTCAGAAGTCCGTTAAATACTTAACGATAACTTCAGTTAATGTCTCGTTAAGTGATAACGGGTATCTTCACAGCTCACTAACAATACGTTACGTGTTATTTTCAGCCGTAATGAGCCCTTGCATTATTATAACGGACGTGCGTGCTAATAATATGCAAAAGAGGTGTTCCCTGTAACAACACAGATCCTCCGAGCTCCGTTCTAGGTAACGCAAGGATTTTATGATGCGTTACTTAGGTCACTGCAAAACTTGGCGTTACTCACATACAGGGTGTGGATAAGTGTGAGACCCCAGTTAGGTATGATTTAACGATCATACTGTTATTTACAGGGTTCTTTTCTTCACCTGTCTTCTCTTTTTTCAATGTAATTAAACACCTATTGTGGGACCTGATAGAAGTATTTAAAAGCTAACGCGAGGCAGTGGAAACTTAACATGGTGTTAAGCATATGCTAAAGAGCTCGCGAAGGGCCGTTGTTTTTGCATATATTTAGCTTGGTCGATACCCATTAAATGGAGGAAAACTAACGGATGTTACCTACTTAGATACCGTCACGTTACGAGGCCAGACGTAATGGAGCTTCGTGTGTCTACCCCCTTGTGAGCTTGGGCAAGTCCCTTTATTTCCCTGTGCCTCTGGCACCACAATGAGACGGTAAGCTCTACGGGACAGGGACTCAGTGTGCCTGCAAAATGAATAGCGCTTGCGTACGGTCAGCGCTCAATAAGAAAAAGAAAGAGAATAGAGCAGTGTGATAAGGGACAGTCTCGTAATGTCAGTGCAGATCTGCACAAAAGGAAGTGCTACATATTTGTATGTATATAGTATAGTGCGAATCATGGATGCTTTACAGAAGGGAAGTTACAATACGAGGAATTGTAATACGACACAGGGAGGTGTCTCGGGTGTAGAAGTGCATGGAACGAATAAAAAATACCTGCTCTTGGAAATATCTCAGAATAATGTGTATGTTGGGCCACTTACAGAGCGCGAGTGCAAGTGTTGTGGTTTGAGCCTCTAAGATAATTGCTTTTTCAGGATGTTGAAGGTTCACGGTGGGTAATACATTTGGGTGCGACAGTGCTGATACGGCATTACCGCATGAAAACCCGGGTCGACTTGAATGGGATAGTCCTTGCAGTACTATCAGCGCTATCCCACCTTAACACTGAGTGCCGGAAGGGTCCGGATTGCGACCATGGTAATGACCACATGGTCGCGGGTAGGCCCACCCCCATTACGTCAACGTAAGTTAGTCGTGCAATCTGCACCTGGAAAACGAGTGGTATGTTTTCAAAGCAGTGACATAGCATAAAGCCAGAGAGATTACAATGCAGCCACGTCTGTGTTCTAGCCCCTCCAGCAATGAAAGTGGCTGCACTTCTCAACGCAACCGTATAACATCATTCTCCTGTAACGTTAAACTAAAGCTTCATTATTTAAACGTATTATTTCCTATTCATGATTAGTTAAATTAGAAACCAGTTAATGTGAACATCACATACGGCAAAGTACTAAAATGCACAACTCTCTACACCTGATACAAACGTTATTTTTATTTTATCATTCCAACACATATCTCTTTTGGGAACTTTAACGAAAGGTTTATAAATCGAGAGAAGTAAAGTAAGCGTGTTGTTGTTAAAAGCCGATAAATAAGATAAACTCAATAATCTTTTTCAGTTTGTTTTTGGTCTTACTATGAAGGACTAATGCTTAGACATCCCCCTATAAAGCTTAGAGGGTGTCTCATGTAGGTATACTAATAATGATAAATGATTGAAGCACTAATCCATCCCCAATAATATGAATAAATATGTATTTACACAGTGCCTTTCAATTCCAAAGAGATTTACAAGTACACTTCAAAGGCAGCTACGTACGTGGTGGAATGTACGCTCTGTCTACGCTATCCGCAGATGTGACAGGCGTTATGTATGTATGTATATTTTTATAGCGCCATCCATGTAGCAGTGATACATGTGACATAATAATATAACACAATGTGAGTAAGTACTTAGGACTTAAAAGTAACATTAGGAAAAGGAGTCCCCTGCCCCGAAAAGCTTACAATTGAAGTGGTAAGTTGAGAGAATGTACAGACACAGTTGTAGGCTGTTCCGGTAAGAGCGTTGCAAGGGGCCAAGGTCAGATGTATAGTATCAGCCACCGGAGCTACCGATATACTTTGTTAAAGAGGTGTGTTTTAAGATGGGTCTTAAAGGTGGAGAGAGATGGTGCTACATTGGATGTTGATGGGAAGGGCAGTAAGTGAGAAAGGTTTTAGGTTGGAGAGGGTGTTAGATACAGATGGGGTAGACAGAAGACATCCTTGAGCAGAACGCAGGAGTCAAGCAGGTGTATAGCGAGAAATTAGGGCTGAGATCTAAGGAGGAGCAGAAGAGCCTTAAAAGAACAAAGGCGAACTTTGTAAGTAATACAGGATTTAATAGGAAGCCAGGAGAGGGATTTCAGCAGGGGAGACGCTGAGACAGATTTAGGAAAGAGTAGAGTGATTCTGGCAGCAGCGCTTGGGATAGATTGTAGGGGAAACAAGTGAGAGGCAGGAAGGACAGACAGCAGGAGGTTACAATAGTCGAGATGGGAGAGAATGAGGGCCTGAGTCAGAGTTTTAGAAGTAGAGCGAAAGAGGAAAGGGTGTATCTTTGCACTTGTTATCCATAGTGCTATTAGTTTGAAAAATTGCACTATTTGGGGCATGACTGCTCTATTTCTATTTGCATTGCAAATCGCACAGTAGTGCATTAAAACACACCAGCGGTAATGGGTTATCGTGCTATAGCGGGTGCAAAAACGTCTGCTACATCTGTACCCTCCGGCAAAGGAAAGGAGGAGACAAATGAACAGCTCCCTTTTATTATTATTGAATTACAGATGGGAGAGGCGCTGGATTCTTTGCAGGATGTGATATCTTTTTTCAGTCCAGCATGTCGATTATCTACAGACACATGACATGCTTGGGGGGAAAAAAAGTAACCTTGAAGGTTTTAACGCATCCAATCAATATGTTGTGAAGCAGTCTTCTCCACGATAGGAAAGATCTGTGCCCCATCTAAATAAACAGAGCGTAAATCTTCTGAGCAAAGGGAAAGCGATTCACAGCATACTAAAGCAGGGCAAAAAAACCGATGTTTTTGCTGTTAAATTGATGCTAATAGAGGCATGCACAACCAGCGACTTATATCCTAAATGTATTAAGAGCCTGCGCACTCAAGCATCACTTTGCTACTTAAGCCTATAGAAGGCATTAAGTATTCAGAAACGCACATATTATTATGGGATATATCTAATTTTTCATCAGTGTGGGCCTTTTTCTTATTGTTAATTGGCCAAAAATGCGCACAACTTCAATAAGGGGTTTTGGCGATCAGTCGCTTTGGACAATATAAAATGGAGTCATCCTATTTAGGATAATACCATTGATATACCATAATTTTGGCTTCGTAGCTCCAAACCTCTCTGTACTCTTGGGTCTTCACCAACTATAATTTATGACGCTATGATTTGAGTCGAATAAAATGCAGTGAGCTTTCTTTTGTCGGGATCTACAAATGAACCGTGATAAAGCTGTGTGTGTGTCAATAGTATAAAAGGCAGATTCTGTCCACTTCCTACACCCCGTGCAAGGATAAAATAAACAGCAAGGTTAAACTGAGAGGCCTTTGTTTACCACAGTGATTAAATACACACCTGCGCATGCTTCTGTACTACTTTTATGGGATTAGTGTTGCGGGTCAGAATACTAGTCCAGGCAGATAGACTAAATAATTATTTTAAATCACTTAACCAACATCACTCTCCTGCGAAACAGACACATTCCACTTAGGTAATTACCTTCATTTGACTGGCAACAGTGTGTCAGAGAGGGAAGAATTATACTGTGGTTATGGTGTAGTGCAGGACTGCGCAAACATTTTCTTTGCACCCCCCGCCTGCTCTCCCCCTCTGCTCGCCTCCCACCCCCCCCCCCCTCTTACCTTCCCTCCGGCATCGGCGGCGTCATTTGACGTCGCGTTGCCATGGCAAAGCATTACCATTTGATGCCACGCTGTCAAGCCGCCAGAGAGCAGGCAAGAGGGAGTTAATCATATAACACACACACACACACACACCAACCCTCTTTACCCCAGTCAGAAACCAAAATGTTACAATAGAGGGGACAGAAAGAGTAATTAAAACATTTCAATACATAAGAATCATGAACAATCATAGTATACAATGTTGCATTATTAGGCTTAAGCATTACTGATTATATTGTAGAAAGTTGTCAGAATGGAACACGTGTAAAACTTCTTGTATCACTCTTAATTCCCAAAGTCCAAATCACATAATGAATTAAATGTTCTGTGGTTTTTTTTGTTCCGTTTGAACCCCTTTATTGCTAGCCGTTCACGCTATGCATTGTTCTGTGAAGTCTTGCAGGCCCCTGAGTAGCAGAAAGGGCAGAGGGAGAGAGTGACAGAAGAGTATACAAACATTCCATAGAATGTTAGGCCAAAGTGTGTCACCTTATTCAACTGCTTCCCTGACAATAGAACGCTATACCAGCTAGCAAACTGACCCCGCATTTAAGAGGCCTCGCTCTCTCCCACAATTTTATTTAAGTGTTGTGGGGAAGAGCACAGGGGCCTCTGAAAGCGCAGCACCCCCCACCCCCATTTTTTTGCGCCCCCCCTGGTGTAGTGCATTCAACCCTCACTGGTCTGGATAATAATAATAATAATAATGATGATGATAAAAAAGCAATGCTGTCTATTTCACGTAGAGCAGAAAATGTATGTTGTTCTGGACACAGAATTTGATTCCTCACACAAATAGCTTACGATCTATGGTATAGACTAGAGACATATAAGGCCATTGTTACAAAGCATGTCAACTGCTATTATGGTCCAGTCACTAGAATGGGCTATAAGGCATGGAATAGCACTGCTTAGTGAACATGACCCCACGTGACTTCTCCAGCATGACACGCCGCTGCATCAGGGCAGTAGAACAGTGGCACAAACCTAACACAGTACACAACGGTCAAAGGATAATGTTTGTACATCCGTTTTATATAAAATATTAAAAAAACAATCTCACTACTTTTGTCGATGAAACTACATCTGTTTTTATAGATTTTCTAGCGCTCCACATATAAACACTCAATTTCAAGTATTCTGGTCCTCGAACGGGGGAACGGCTCAGATTATTCCTTAAACTAACGGAAAATACAAGTTCTAGTGAAATACGCAACAAAGTCGGCAAAAACACGCCATAGTCTTGTTCCTCTTGAGTCAAAGAAGTTGCTTCTCATTACAGTTCTAATCAGTGAACAAAATGGCTTTGTCGTGCCGAGTAGCTGCTTTGTGGCGACGTCAGCTCATTATTTTTCAAGAACAGCCAACAAGTTGCTGATCACAATCTTACACCAAGTCTTGGAACCCCTCTTACTACACTGCAGTCATTGGGGTCTATCTATTGCACTGGGCAACTCTTCATCTTGGAAGCAGCCTGGCACGTCACCAGCTCAAGGTAACGAATTAGAAGTGGAAGCCCAGGTGAGGTGCAGATACGCCAGACAGCATGAGGGCAGGGATTCATCATTATTGTACATTCTACTAAATGCCGTGTTTCCTGCACTGCCTATACTGTATATACTATATATGAATGCCTTATTCTTATTGATGGAAGGAACATCAGTATGTTTTTATGTGAATTACATTATAGGGGAAAATGACTAATCCCAAGTCATTTAACTGAAGATGGGAACATAAACAATATAGTAACGGGAAAGTGTCAGTGTGTCAGTATCAGAGCTATAAAGGCCTGGTTATATTCCCACATACGACTGGAGTTCTTTAGATTGCACTGCTAATTTTGTTTGTGACAATCGCGTCACCACAGGTCCATATGACATTCCGTCATATATACAATTCACTCCAGTTTTTAATTTGGGAGATATTAACATTCCCTAATTGTCCATCACATTAAAGTGACCCGAAAGGATTCTTCACAATGTTTGTAACTGGATCTGTAGATCATGTCTACAGCATTTTCCTCCTTGCAGAGAGCCACAGAAAGAAAAGACGAGGAGCATTATATCTGCAAATATGAAGAAATACTCATACAGACAGGACACTTGATCTTGCAGATGAGTACACTGCTTGCAGGGCTGGTATTGTAGAAATGCAGTGTCAGGATTTACAGTGCATGCAAATCACAGGCTGCTCAATAGTGCACCTTCAGGAATGGCCTCTTCATTCACCAAAGGTTGGGGTTCTACAGCAGGGGTGCTCAACTTCAGTCCTCAAGACCCCCCGACAGGTCAGGTTTTCTGGATATCCCAGCTTTAGCACAGGTGGCCAATCAGAGGCTCAGTCGAAGACTGAAGGGATGGATTGAGCCACCTGTGCCGAAGCAGGGCTATCCTGAAAACCTGACCTGTTGGGGGCGAGGGGGCCTGGGGACTGGAGTTGAGCACCTCTACCAACTCATACCAATAAACTCAACTCATACCAATAAACCCTGAATTTAATATACAGACTGTCCAGATAGTTATATTAAATCTGGCTCCATCACAATTCTACAGCTAAGATCAGCTTATGTTCAAAAGGTCACTGTGCACTGTAGTGACATTTATTTATACATCCCATAATGAAGATACAGTCACTGAAGAGTGTGACGGCCGTTCCCCACACTATGCGGCTTATTTACACCTGAGCTGAGGTCCTTCACTGTCAACACCTCACATCATGAAACAAATATGGCAACCCAAATGTAAACATTTGGTTTTTTTTTGGCCGAAATGGATAAAGAAAAGTGTGGCATTGTACCTGATTTTAATCAACATTTCTTAAGAAGTGGGGCAAAGCTATTTGGACTGCTTCACGGAGTCACTCAAGGATTTTTGCAAATTTGCTTCTGTTTTTAAAGCGACAGTCCAAACCTTTGCAGCTTTTAATTACCTTTATTGAAAGTGAATTATCTAAGCTGCTGATCAATTTGTTGTCCGATGATCGATCAGCAAAGATCCTGCTTCCCAGGGTTCACTAAATGGCCGCCTTTCAGTTCAAATCTATTCTTCAGTCAGTATAACGCCGCAGCTACAATGTATCCTGATATTACTAAGGTAACATTATCTATTGTTACAGTTTCCAGCTCAAACTGCTGGGAATATTGGCAACAAATTATCACAAACAGGAAAGTGTTACTTAGATCTTGCACTGCTGGGGAAGTGGGCTAAAACCTGCTGTAGAAATCAAAAGATGCTTTGTTTATTAAAAATTGCAATAAAAGTTGAATAATAATAAAAAAATAACTGTAGAAAGTATTATCTAATTCAACAGAACGGATTTTTTTTTTTTTAACCACACATGTAGGATATTTCTTGGATTGACGCTTTCTCATTTGCCAGCCACTAAACAGCACATAATTACAGGCATACCCCGCATTAACGCGATGGTACCGGAGCATGTATGTAAAGTGAAAATGAACTTAAAGTGAAGCACTACCTTTTTCCCCACTTATCGATGCATGTACTGTACTGCAATCGTCATATACGTGCATAACTGATGTAAATAACGCATTTGTAACAGGCTCTATAGTCTCCCCGCTTGTGCACAGCTTCGGTAAAGGTAGGGAGCTGGTATTGCTGTTCAGGATGTGCTGACAGGCGCATGCGTGAGCTGCTGTTTGCTTATTGGGCGATATGTCGTTACTCGCGAGTGTACTTAAAGTGAGTGTCCTTAAACCGGGGTATGCATGTACTTTAGTTTCAAGGTGTTCTCAAAGATAGACCGTCTGTTTTTGGTTTCAGAACTCCCAACTTAATAAGATTTGCGCAAACTTACCTGGTATAGAGAGTGGAACTGCTTGTACTATGTCTGGTTCTTGTAGCCGATTGCCGGGATAGACAAACCACTCCTTAACCACAGGACACGTGTCAGGGGAGCCTAACGAACAGAAAAATAGATGATTGCCGTTTTAAACCAAAAGCGATTACCAGATAGAAATTGAACGTGGGAAAGTGGTCAAACGATCCCACGTTTGAGTATTAGGATATATTTTACAATATTAATTTAGCTCTACTGGAAATGTATTTTAAAATATATTCATTAACTTGTTTAAAGAGGAAGTGACAAGCTGCCGGTCTCAAAAAAAAAAAAAAAAAAAAACGTTTCCTTTTCCTCTTGGTCATTTCTGTTTTTATGAAATATTAAAAATGGTGGCCATGTTACATTTGTAAAAACTATTTAACAAATCAGCCCCGATCACTGCTACTTTGGATTTTTTGCTGCATTGTTTGCTCCGTTAGGTATGAGAGCTCTTAACTAGCTCTTGACAAAAGCTGTTTGTATAGTACATTCGGTGATATTTGGTTTTCAGCTTTTCCCAGTAGAGCCTGCGGGCTTACATTTGCAATGCTAATAAACTTATCTCACATTATAAAACAACCATTCAAATGATAGAGAATGAACAGCTGATGGCTTCCAATGTGTCGCACTTTCAGTACTTTAGTGCGACTTAGTAAATTGCACTGCTCCTTTAATATACTTCCACTGTAATGCAAGCCAATAAATGACTAGTTGAATTTAAAAAAACATCAAAACTGAACACATCCCATTGAGGTTTTTGATCCAAACACAAACAAATCTTCCCACGGTTTGTTAAATGAAGTTCAATGAACGTTACATTCATGGGACTTATTCAACATGAAATAGGATGACCTGAGGCAAATTGGTAATGGATACACATCTGACTATAGTCTGAGGAGAACATGTGGATCACTAATATTTACTTAAGCAACTGCTTAAGTTGGATGCAGTAATAACCACACAGAGTCAGAAGTGGGCGTTATATAAAGGACATTTGGCTCGCGTGGTGCCTAGTTACTTTATCTCTGCCTCTTGCAATTGCTGGGTTGGAAGGCTCTTCCATGCAACCACTGGGCGTTACAAAATATTAGACATCTTTTTAGAAAGGAAAGCTATACGGGGATATGCCAAATAAGTTAAACATAGAGAGGATGTTAATCCAGCGAGAAATCTAAGATCTGCTAATAGAGTCATAAAGGGATTTTTTTTTTCATTTTATGAGATATAATAGGCAAATGTTTCACGGTTTTCTTTTGTTTGCGTTCTGAGGCTCAATATAACTACACATATAGGAAGAGATTCTCTCCCAGTTAGAATTTACACAAGGTTGGACTCGGTTGACAACCTACGCTGAACTTGAAATCGCAGACTACGGCTCAGATCCACAAAGTTGCGTTAAGTCACTAATGTGATGTTGACCTAAGTTAGCATCACTTTAAGCCTAACCGTGTATCTTCAAAGGCCACGAACGCAAAGCATTATTAATATTATTATTATTATAATGGCTGTTGGTGATAAATTTATATGCAAATGAGGCGTTACAATAATATTGCATGTCCACGTAAGTGTGTGAAGGTTACGTTAGTTAGGTCACACTGAAACCTGGAGTTACTACTGTCCAACTTCTGAAATGTTAGGAATGAGTTAACTAGCATAGTGTTATTTCCAGCGTTATTGGCCTCTCCTCTCTTTCACGACTTTAGTTAAACACCTATTTCTAGATAAGAGTAACACCCAGGCATACTTATCGTCACGTTACTGGGAGATAATGCAAGGTTATGCTACAATAAAGTGGCGTGAAGGCTCCGCTAATAAGATATAGAACGGCCTTTGTTTTTGCATATAATTAGCTTGTGGATAGGCGTTAATCCCAGGGAAAATAACGCCCGTTCGGGATTTAGGTAAGGTGACGTTATGAGAGATTTAAGCGCGCTTTGTGGCTCTAGCCCTAAATGTAGATGTGGTAACTTGCAGTTGATCATCGCTATGCAAGGTCCTGGCCATCAACCAGGACCAAGTCACGGAAACGCCCCATAATAATCAGGATTTATAAACAGGTATTTACATCCATCCTCAAAGCTACAGTAGTGTTCAATTTGGCACAACAGGCGTCATGGACTAAATTGGGCAAAGAGGATAATAGTCCGTTACAATGCTTAGACGTAGAGGTACGCTTGATGGGAAACAATAAACGTATCCCACATTTGAATGACCTACAGTATAGCACATCAAAGTTCAAGTCAATGGCATTCTTCAGATGATCGCAGTGCTGTTTCAGTGTATATTGAATCAACTTAGAAATCAGATATTTGTTGAGAGCGCGAAAATAGAAAAACATATCTAGTTACTACTAAAAAAATAACGTGTTATTCACTCACTTCACTCACTGAAACATCAAGACACTGTATTGAAGAAGAAAAAAAACTGCATGACAATACTCCTTTGTCTACCATCACTTCTGTCTAAAAACCATAGCCTGGGGTGTAGAGAATGCCTTTAACATATACTGTACCTTATTAATGCCTGTGTATAACTGTTGAAAGAAAGGATATTTCTGTGTCAGGAAGGTTTATTTAACAATTCAATAGTCGCTTTTATACACAGTGTGCAGCGTGCACCATTTCCGCAGAGATAATAAAAACAGTGTTGATGTAAGCCTAAAGAAATGTGCCTTCCAATGAAGAATAAATAAACTATTATTTCCGCTCTGGGCCTCTTTAAGGGGGTAATTCTACGTACAGTGAAGCGACTCTCCTGGACCTTTTCGACTGAAAATCACCATCGACTTCAATAGGGTTCTTTGTCCAAAAAACACCTGAAAGCCCGCTTTGGCGTATATAGAATAGGCACTAAGGGGCTTATTCTATATAAATTGAAGCAGCTGATCGTGCCTTTTCGGACACAATTCCCCATTGATTTGATTGGCCTCTTTGGTGCATATAAAATGTCCCCCTAAAACTCATTTGCAAACACACCAGTGGAAGGAAACCTTTAGCTGATATGTTGAAGTTTTCTAGTTGACATACAGTAGTAGTCCACCTCAAAAAAGGTTCTTCTACCCTAACATGACCAACATGAATGAAATAGATGGTATCTGAGGATTCTCCTGTTAGGATTCTCCTCAACAAAAGCCATCCTAACCTACAAATACAAATAGCTAATTAAAAAAGCATGTGATATTCCCTACTCCCAATATACCGATGTGATCTTTGGGAGTGGAACCCCCTACTTTCTATGTTTATTTCTAAGTCTTGTGTACTCCTTGCCACGTTACGCCAGGAGTGCCTTGGATTTCTGTGCACAGACTATTGGATGTAAGCAGTAATAAGAAAAGATAACAAGAATATAAGAGTGCCGACTAAAGTACACGTCGTGTTGTAAACAACCATACTACATCATACTATAACCTACACTAGATGGAGGGAGTTATGGGAAGTGTGTCTGCAAGGGGTCATGGTTAATGCATATGAAATGTGTTGTATCCACCATACGCTACCCATATGCTTCATTACATGTGCTATTAAACTCTATTTACCTTTACTTTAGCAAAGCAGATTTTTACCTTCTGAAGATTATGCTACAGAACTCAATCTTACCCGTCCCGGTGCCAAGCAGGACTGCGTAAATATGCTGACGGGCAGGTCTATAGATCAGAGCTTGTCCAGGAATCTTCAAGTCGCTTTCGTCTTCCAGTGTGTTACTGCTTTCAGTCTCTCCCAGGCACAAGACGTTGCATATCATGGAGTTATCTCCCTGGGCGTGTTGATCCACGGCAATCTGTTGAAAGCAGCAGAATATTATTATGAATGACACAGAGCGATGCAGTGATGGACCCCTCCAGCAAAAATATAAACACAGGTGGGGAGATGTTTTCTTATCTCTCTATTTTTTTTTTTTTTAAAGTTTGATACCTTTCACCCAGGTTTCTTAAATAAGATCAGGTAAATGCCAACCCAGATTGTGCACAAATGTAGAAAAAATGGCAGTAAGAAATGCTGAAAATTACAGTATTCATGTCATGACAACTCCTCGCCTAACTCAACCACGCTGAAAATGTTCACAGGGTTGATTGAACGTTTCAATTTTGTTTCACCTGAAATCAAGGTAGCAAAACAAATAAAAATAAAGAACGTTTAAAATAATAATAATAATATCATCAGTATCCTGCAAAAAAACGAAAGTGTGTAAGTGCCAATCAGACACGAATGCAAGGAAACGCCCATTCAATTAAAGTTTGGGGCTTTGTGACAGGGTGGAGTCCCTGTATAGGTACAAAACCTATGTTTAAGCTGCTGAACCCAGCAGTGACCTGGTTAAAGTCCCAACATGAGAGCAGGCCGAGTTAGTCTGTACTATACCGTTAGGGGGTATAAAAAGCTAACTCTCTTCTCGGTTTGGGTTCATGTGTGAGCGAGAACACACACTCGCTAAGCTTTGAGGAGGAAAGGCTGGAAGGTCTGTTTTCATATGGCTCTTTAAGTGTAGTCTCTGTGAGACTGCTAGACTGTAAAACCTCCCTTTTGCCTACAAGACTGTTTACCCTACGTAGGGCATAGCCCTAGCGGCACTAAGGACTGAGCCTTGCTGGAAAAGGGCAGAGCCCTGTTCGGGACTGTTTGAATGGACTGTTCTAACCTGCTGAATAGAAGCTCATTTATGTTTATACTGATATGCTGAATGTAAGCTATTTTGTGTTCCTCATTTGGAGGCTGAATAAAAGCCTATACTCAGACCTCCCACGTGTCTTCGCAGCCTTACTGCAACATATGGTGCTAGAAGTGGGATTCTGTCCTGTCCAGTGCATCGAAAGCCAAGCAAAACAGACTATTACTACATAAGCAGGCCAAGCAAAACAAACAAAACAAACTTCTAATACACGAGCAGGCAAAGCAAAATGCTCTACTGTACTTCTGCAGCACTTGGAGCAGCAAGCCCAGAACCAAACACAGCATGAGGCAGCGCAGGATGAAAAGCTGGCTCAACTGCGGTCACGGTACCCTCGTCTGTCAGACCAGAACTTCTGCACAGCCCACCAGAACTCTTGAGGAAAATGGAGCTTTCAGAGAACCCAGAGGTTTAATTTTAACCTTTAAAAGGGTCCCTGTTCCCCAAGACTGGCACTGGATCGCAGGGCAAACACGTTGGCCCCTCTCCTATAGGAGAAACCCAGGCCGCATATCAGAGCCTTCCTGCAGACCAGGCAATGGACTATAAACTGGAGTCCACACCGGCATGAGCACTACAACCCATCTGCTCGGGACTACCAAGCCCCACGAAGGGAACAAATTCCAACAACAGAGAGGTCCTGACCCTGGGGCCTGTTGAGACTACTCCTCATGGTTGGCTCATCGCCAAAAGAGAGGAACTTCAGAGGACGTCACACACAAAACCCAGCCAGGTCCTGGTCTCCAGTCTCCCGTCCAGCTGAGGCGACCAACTTTGAGAGAGCCGTCTCTGTGTTCCTCCTCTAGGAAGTATGGATATCGTCCTATGGAGAGTCCACAGATTAATTGCTCCTTTGGCAAGACCATTGTCACAGCCTCTCTCAGAGAAAACTCCAAGCTGTGGCTATTTTCAGTCCTGTTTGGTTGTAAATTTGTCCAGGCTCTTGTGGATTCTGGCTCTGGAAAAACCCTGGTCACTGGGATCTTCTACCACCTGAAATGCTTTCCTATGACTCCCTGTAGAGCATAGAATGTATAATGTATACATGGCAATACAAAATGGTACCCAACGGTCAACATTCTGCTATAGGTAAAGGGTCGGTGGCCAGGTTACAAGTAGGAGTCACTCCTTGGCTGTCTGCCCGAGTCTTGCTTGGCCGAGACTGGCCCTACTTTCCCAGCTAACTGTCTTCGTCCCAGGAGAAGCCCGGGGAATTCTTCCCCTTTTCTGATGAGCTATTCCCCCATAGACACCAGGTTCTGATATCTCGCAGACAGAGACGCTGTGACATACAGGACTAAGAATGGCCGGAAGGAGGGAGAGACAGAGCCTGGAGATTTACCTAATTTGTTTCTTCCTGATCTCCGCCAGAGGCAGAGGGAAGACCCGTTCCTTGTTAGATAGTATGAGAAAGTGGCTACAATCAATGACATTGTATTGAATGTATAAGGTGTAATGGTGTTCCCTCATATGGAATTGTTAAATGACCCTGCAAATTTTGATCCCTAAGGTGTTTGTTAAAGCTGTGTGCACTATCCCTTGGGTGGTCACCTTGGTAGAGACAAAACCAGGGACCGAATTTCGTTCTATTTTCCGGGGATGCATAATGATATCGCCAAATTAGATGTGGCATGTCCTGAATGGAAGTTAACCATCCACATGGGACATAAACCTGCCCAGTTAGTTCCTATAAACTTGGTCTCAGTCCCCATTGAGAGAATGGGGGTAGATCTGGTAGGACCTCTAGATCCCTAGAACACTCTGCGATGGGATAAAGGTTTATTCTGGTGATAGCCAACTATACCACAAGATACCGTGAGGCGTTCCCTCTGAGGACAGCAACTGCTATGCAGGTAGCCAGCCAGTTATTGGAGCTGTTCTCCCATGTCGGACTTCCCCAGGTAATGTTAACAGACCAAAGGACAAATTTTAAGGCTAAATTAATGCAGCATGTCTTAAAGTTACTAGAGGTCAAGTCAGTTCTGACATCGGTCTACCATCAACAGACTGACAGATTTGTAGAAATGTTTAACCGTACTCTAAAAAGAGTACGATACGGAAAATGAAAGATTCTGAAAAGAGCTCTCTTCATAGTTGTGAAAGTAAACTCCTAGCAAATGGAAAGGCTCATTCCAAGTACTCCGCCGCACGGGGGATGTGGATTACGAAATCTCTCCCCACCCTTACAGGTTGTGTGTTTAACAAATCCCTTTTTATGTAGGGCTTGCACCTCAACGTCACACTTTCTGTGTGCAGCAGGTAATTTGTTTCACTCTCTTGCTTCGCCACTATGCTTTGCAGATGTAGCCCTTTGGGTTACTGCAGGATAATAGAGTGGCATTTCAAAGTACAATATAACTTTGTCCACCCTTATCCTTCCTTTATTCCCCCACCATTACTTCTCTATCCATATTAATCCAAAAAGGCTGTCATACGTGTAAAAACATGACTGACGTTTCTAACGCTGCAAAGTTTTATCTCCTTTCAGACACGACAAATTGCAAGATGCCAGGAGGTCTCACAAGAACCCTTATACATACACATCTAAATGATTATGGGAATATATTGCTTGTATATGTTACTGGAGCCACTAGAAGTGATTGCAGTAAGTTGGTTGCTTCTGAGGCAAAAAGAAACATATGTTTTGTTATTAAACAGAAATACTGAACACACTTAAACACAGTGCACAGGGTAAGTATGGTTCAGATGGTTGTCAAAACAGTTAGGCCGCACTAACTCCATCTGACACAGGGAAAGCGGTGGCCATCTCAAGCCAATAGTCATCTGCAAAACAACTAGAAGGCGCAACCCCCGAAGCACTAGAAACCAGAGACAAAATGCTTCACATTAAGGAGGTGGGAGACTGAAGCTGTTGGCGTTCTTCAGTATTCCACCAGACTGCTAACAAGAAATCTATTCTTAATCAGGCAGAGCAGCAACAGTTCATACCCAACAGTAAGGCCTCGGTCCCGCTGCGCTCGTTGGCGCGGGCGGCAATGTAGCGAGTTCCCCACCAGCAGGGGAATCCTCGCGAGCCGGTCCCGGTCCCCACTGGCGGCACAGCTGACTACACGCTGTCGCGCGTCAGCCGCTGGAGACACCAGAGAATGGTGTTTTCTAGCTTTGACGCGTGACGTGTGTGGCTGTGAGCCAATGGGGAGGGGAGGCTTCGGGAGGAGGAGAGGCTTCGGGGAGCGGGGAGGAGTGTGGAGTGAAAGCAGGTGAGTGCCTTTCTCTGTGTGTGTGCCTGTCTGTGTGTGTATGTGTGTGCCCGAGTGCGTGAGTGCGTGAGTGCCTGCCTCTGTCTGTGTGTGTGTGTGTGTGTGTATGAGTGCGTGAGTGCCTGCCTGTGTATGAGTGCGTGAGTGCCTGCCTGTGTGTGCGCGCGTGTGTGTGTATGAGTGCGTGAGTGCCTGCCTGTGTGTGTGTGTGCGCGTGTGTGTGTGTGTGTATGAATGAGTGCCTGCGTGTGTGTGTTTAAACTTACTTTCCAGCTCCAGCCCGAGTCCGTGGAGGGAGGGGGGGGAGAGTAGCGGGTCCCTCCGCTCAAGCCACGCCCCCCCTCCCTGTCAAACCGCTCACCACCCGCCCACCTCCCGCTCCGGCTCCCGCTCCCTACAGACCGCATATCACGGTCTGTGTATCTCAGCGCACCGCCTGTCAGCAGTGCGGGTGCGCTGACTCTGGGAGCGGGGCCTTAGCCTAAGGGATTCAGACCTCTGAGACTGAGGGGTCAACTCCAAGGCCGCCGCTTTAACCGTTTTTGGCCGAAAATCCTCATTGACTTCAATGTTAATTTTCATCCTCAAAAACGACCGAAGCGTTTGCTTCAGAGTTTATATAATTACCCCCTAAATATAGTCATTCAAATTGAGGTCAAACTTTTTTCAAAGTAGTAGATAATATTTCTATTTTTTTTAAAGGCATATTACAACCTTTTCTACAATTTAAACTCAACGGGGGTTTGTACCAGGGGCGAGCCTGTTACCAACAAATAGTAGCCCTGACACCCAATAGCTCTAAAGAACAAACCTGAATGTCGCAATGGCAGGAAAGGAAATTTTTCATCTCTCCCCTGGTCTGCGTCCAGACCGCATGTACGTGTCCTTGATACATAGAGACACCAGGACGTGCAGACCGCATGTACGTGTCCTTGCTACCTAGAGACACCAGGGCGTGCAGACCGCATGTACGTGTCCTTGATACAGAGGGACACCAGGGCGTACAGACCGCATGTACGTATCCTTGATACAGAGGGACACCAGGGCGTGCGGACCGCATGTACGTGTCCTTGATACAGAGGGACACCAGGGCGTGCGGACCGCATGTACGTGTCCTTGCTACCTAGGGACACCAGGGCGTGCGGACCGCATGTACGTGTCCTTGATACAGAGGGACACCAGGGCGTGCGGACCGCATGTACGTGTCCTTGCTACCTAGGGACACCAGGGCGTGCAGACCGCATGTACGTGCCCTTCCTACCTAGGAGCACCAGGGCGTACAGACCGCATGTACGTGTCCTTGCTACCTAGGGACACCAGGGCGTGCAGACCGCATGTACGTGTCCTTGCTACCTAGGGGCACCAGGGCGTGCGGACCGCATGTACGTGTCCTTGCTACCTAGGGACACCAGGGCGTACAGACCGCATGTACGTGTCCTTGCTACCTAGGGGCACCAGGGCGTGCAGACCGCATGTACGTGTCCTTGCTACCTAGGGACACCAGGGCGTGCAGACCGCATGTACGTGTCCTTGCTACCTAGAGACACCAGGGCATGCGGACCGCATGTACGTGTCCTTGATACAGAGGGACACCAGGGCGTGCAGACCGCATGTACGTGTCCTTGCTACCTAGGGACACCAGGGTGTGCAGACCCCATGTACGTGTCCTTGCTACCTAGGGACACCAGGGTGTGCAGACCCCATGTACATGTCCTTGATACAGAGGGACACCAGGGCGTGCAGACCGCATGTATGTGTCCTTGCTACCTAGGGGCACCAGGGCGTACAGACCACATGAACGTGTCCTTGATACAGAGGGACATCAGGACACACTGTCTGTACCTGAGAATCCTTGATACAGAGGGACTTTGGTCACTGAAAACCCTGTACGTTATGCTGCTGGACTCTGGCCTCAGGAACCCTGGACTTGGGGCAAGGATGGCAGAGCCGTGCAAGCCACAGGTGCGTGTCCTTGATACATTGGAACACCGGTACCTGCACAGACGTCTACAGATGCATATAGACTTTAATCCGCTATTGAAAACTGTTCTTTTTGTTGCTGCCTTTTTTGCTAGGAAAAGTCTCTATTTTTGTTGCTAAAGCTTTGGGGCGAAATAAAGCCCAAATATATTTTCAAATAGCAGTCGCCTGGTTTAAACCTCTGCACACATCTCCTGCAGGGTTATTTACTCAAGTCTCCTGGCTGCAAAACTTGAGCAAAGTCTGTGCAAAAGAATTGTGCCAGCTTTATCAGGAAAACCTCCCATTGCTTTCAACGGGATTCCTTTCTTGGATGAATATGGCTCTGTTTTTTGCACTGTTTCTGCCATTACTTTTGCAGCCAGGAGACTTAAGTAAATAGACCGCAAAAGGATTATGTATCAAATGTTCCTTACTACAGAACTGGTGCAACAACTTAGGCCTCGGGCATGGTGCCTCGGGCCACGCTGAGCCGTGCGCCTGCTCTGCCTCGCCTGCTCAATCTGGTGCTTTTTTGTGTCCTGGCAGGCGAGGCAGTGAGCGCGCTTTGGGGCGGGGCGAAGGCGTGACGGAAGTGGAGCGGAGGCGTGGCGGGAGGCGGGGCTAGTCCCTCGCTCCCATTGGATGTTTGCGGTCACGTGACCGCTCCTCCACTCCCCTCAGCGCGAAAATTTAAACCTGCCTGTCTGCTAAAATATTCTGAGCCTCCGCACGCATGCTGAAGCGTGCGGAAGCATCTCCTAAAGCCGCGCTGATTGCAGATGTAGGGGGTAAGTGCATCTGCTCAGCGTGGCTCAGCGGGGTCTGCTTTACCATGTCCCAGGCCTTAGAAGCAAAGTCCTGATATTTGTTTTTGTGATGCCTAGCAGTTGCAACAGATTATAGTACCTTAATTGTAACACAATACCTTGCATCACTTGATCAGCAATAGCAGGGTATTTAAGAGAGCTCATTCAGTGTTATGGCAGAAGATTCCTGACGAAGTACGTAGCGAAACGTGTTGAGTTATCAGCCACCAACCAGAGGAAGGAGACGTGTATCGCGAGATTCTATGAGATGCCGGCGTTGACAGTCAGCTGACGGCGCTGGATCATCTGGGCAGCGGCGGTGAGAGTTTGTCTCCGAGCGTAGAGATAAAGTCTTCATTTCCTCTTTTATACTAGACGCTTAAAAGAGCTTACATATTGTAATGGGTACATTTTTACATGTCGGATAAAGAGTTATACTTTTCATTACGCTCTGCACCATTATTGCTCTATTTCCTTTCCTGGGGAAATACAAGTAACATCTTCAAGCATTTAACTATATGAGGGATACCACGCAAAAGTACAGAGAAGAAACATATACCAGGGGATAACACCCACACGCCTTCATACCCTTTGGGGCCATGTGAGTGGACACTCTAAAGACTTTTCGTCATTTGTACTGACCATACCATCCAACCAATATTGCACTATATTGTGTCTCTTCTATTTTCAGTTTAACACTGATCTCCCCACATCTTTAAGAAAACAACGTTTTCTTTTGGGTCCAAAGCTGCAGGCTGTTTTTTCCTTGATTTGCTATTTGAGTCTGTCTGTCTTTCCATTTCTTCCCTTACCTGTTTAGTTAGCAACATTGGTTTAGACTTGTTTCTTTCATATTTATTACCCACGAGTACACACTAATAAGTGTACTTATCTAACAATGTTTTAAAGACATTCTTCTAGGCCATTTGTTTCCTGCAAAAATGTCATCCGAATTTATTCCTTGTGGATTATTCCTTAGTTTATTAAAATTTGTCTTTCTAAAATGTAGTCTTCGTTGAATCCGTATAAAATGGTTTTTGATCATTTATTTCAAATGAGATCATATCATCACGGTTTCCCAAATATTCCCTGACTTTAATATTTGTTATTACTTCTACATTGTTTAATACAGTATTACCAAACCGTAGTGCCCCATGCCCTGATACCGCCATAATTTGGGTCATGTAATTGTCTTTTAGCAACCCTAAAAACCTGTAATGTTGTTGTAATGCTAATCTCATTGCCCCAGTCTATGTCTGGATAATTAAAATCACTCATAATGAAAACGTTAGCTGGTTTTGCTGCCATCTCCATTTGCAAAAGTATTTTGGTTTCCTCAATCTCACAGATATTAGGTGGTTTATAGCATATCCCTACAGACTACTTTCTATCCACAAGGTCTCTACATTTTCCTCACTGCCTTCATAAACATCGTTCCTTATAATAGGTTTTAGATCCGGTTTAACATATAAACATACTGTACTCCACCTCCTCTTCTATTTGCTCGATCCTTCCGAAAAGGGAATAAATAACCCTCTAAGTTAACTGCCCAGTCATGAGTTTCATCCCACCATGTTTCAGCGATGGCTATGATATCTTACTGCTCCCTTGCAGCTATTAATTAAAGTTCCCCTGGTACTATGTTTAATCCAGCTTTACATCGGAAATATTTTCTACATGTAATGAAAAATGACATGAAAGTGTGATAGAAATATTACTGATTTCTTTACAGGAGTCAGTATGCAATAGTGTTTGATTTCTGATGTCACTGATAACACTGGAAGTACCAGAGGTGTATGCACATTTATATTCACAATTAATTAAAATCTGGGACAATACTGTAAAACATATGAAGGATACATACCTGAACGATCTCACTGTCAGGACACACACTGGTTTCCATCGCTTTTGCATGTGCAGCACCTAGCTCTGTACCTGGTGAAAGCCAGGGCGACTCTTGCTGCGGTAAAACATAGGACTCTATTCCCTTGAGTAGCAATGTCCTCTCAAACAGTTGGGGCAGCATCTTCTCCACCTCACTCACACTCTGCTGTGACAGTGGTATTCTTGAGATGAAAGTGGCCACAGCCCAAATAACGTGAGCCCTCCTGTTGTGGTCAGCGGTCCTCCTGTTGTGGTCAGCGGTGTGCGGACGGTACGTTGCTGTGCATTTGCGTTGAAAGCCTTCCACCATGTGCGCTGGCACTATGTCGTTGCCGAGAAGGCAGGCAAGGAGAGGGAGGTCGGCAAGACGGAGGCCCAGGGCTTTACAAAGGTTGTCCCTTGAGTACATGCGAGTGGCCAGGCTTTGTAGACAGAGCTTGTTAATGGAAAAATATGGAACAGTGTTGAAGATGAGGTAGTCGCTGTCCTCTCCTAGAATTCCAAGACAGTTGTGTTGCAGGCCGTACGCAGCCACCTCATAATCACCTTCGACCCGTGAACAGATAACTTTCTGACCCAGCGACTTCAAAGCGAATCGGGTAAAAGTGGATAGCCCGGAAGGGATGAAGAACATGTTCCTGCCAGGCTGCTGCCTATTAGCCTTGATGAACTGGAAGATTTTGGACACTTCATGGTTGTTCTGCAGCCGCCGTTTCACCCATTCTGCCCTCTTCTTTTGCTCTATAACACCATCAAAGATGAACACTAGGTGAATTCCAGCTGCCCGGAAGGCTGCGATAAAGGCCTGCAAGCTATAAAGATATTCCTTCCACTGGCCTCCATGAACCCAAGCTGTTGGCGTGTACCAGCTCCGAAGGCAGCCCATTGCATCTACCACAATGGTAGGAGTGCAACCAGGATAGGAGGACGTGTGCCTGCTGGCCAGTTGTCTGAGGTTGACCATGTTGCAAACATTGGGGCAGGAGTTCTGAACAAAACCCTGGAGTCCTTTGATACCCATTGTTGTTGCACCTCTTTAAAACAATTCTCAACCTGTGGTGAGGAAAGAAAACATAGAACATTGAAATGAAAATGTTATCTTTCAACGCAATGTTATCCATAAATACATTTTAATGGACCATCAAGAAAGTTCTTCATCAATACAAAATGGTGTACAGAGCTTTGAAAAACTCACAGGTCCCTGCGTGTGTATTCACTGAGCTACACATGACGAAGAGACAGGCCAGGTTTCAAACACTCTGTGCACACTACCGATATCATATCTGGGAAGAACTATGGCTGGCCTTTTCAAGTCATCTGCTAATACAATAAATTTAGATTAGATTTGAAAGTTGTGACTTAGGCTACGGCCACAGTGCCTGCGAGGCTGGCGGCGAGTGCAGCCGAATTCCCCGGTCTGCAGAGAGCTGCAGGGGGAAAGACGGAGGGGGGCGTGACGGGGGTGCGGCCATGGCGTCACCCGCGCAGGTTAGCCCTCATTGGCTGAACCGCCGGGGGGCGTGGCTTAGCGCTCCGTCACGAGTCTTGCTCTCAATTTTCTTGCGAGCAGGAGTTTCTGTTGGCACAGCGCGCCCCCCCCCCCTCGCAGTGGGCAAGGCCCCATTGTGGGGCGGCTCTTGTCCCTGCAGCGTCCGGCACAGCGGGGACCTGGCCTTAGAATTGTGCGTTTGACTGTGCTCTGAAAGCATTTGCACTACGTAATGAAATTATTGTGATGGATAATTTAAAGCAGCAGTCCCCACAGAAGCCTAGATGAGTTGAACTCATACTGTTAGTATCTTGCCCCCTGAGCATGTCCTGCTCTTTAAAAAAAAAAAAAGTTGTGCTAACAATCATTCTTAAATCACTGGTTCCTGAAGTTAACTTGGTGACCTTTAAACTGTGCTGGTCTTTCGGGAGAGCTCCGTTTTAACCACCCAAACATTTAATATTTCAAACGCCTATATCTTCTGAGCGGATGAGCATGAGATTTTAAAAACAAAAACAGCGTTGGAAAGGGGAAGTAGAGATCTTTTATAGTAAAAATAAAACACAAAAAGATGGCGATCAGCCCGGATTAAAGCTTTAAAACAAAGGTCTGGTAAAACAAAAAAAAGTCTTATTCAAGACTTTAGCTGGCTATGTACTAGGTGAAAGGTGATTGTAATGTCATTCACTCCTTTCCCTATTATTTTATGTCTGAATCGCTTATTCCCATTGTGTTATAATATTATGTCACATGTATTGTAAAGCGCTATGTACCTGGATAGCGCTACATAAAGATATACATACATATACAGTATTAAAGTGAGTTAACATACTTTGGAACGGGCAACTCCTAACAACAACATGTCCAAGAACTTTATTGTTGCTCTTGCGAGTGATATGGGCAGTTCTTCTATGCAATTCAGAAACGGTCTGCTGTTATTATTACTAATGATTGAGTATATGTTGTCATTATTTACATAGTGAAAACAAATATATCTGTTTTTATATGCTTGCTATTAGATTCCGATATATATGCCAATAGACTGTATATGGATTGGGGTCTTCACAATTTCTAATAGCCGTTCCAATTCCTTGAGGCATCTTGTTTTTATATGGTACTTCTACATAACTCCATGAATATGCATGAGAGGACCAGTATGAGTACTGTGTGTGATGTCCTTCCCAAAAGACGGGGAGGGTTTTGAAATGTAAATGGTGGGTTTAGCAGTGTATACAAGTCACTTATACACTATTTATACCTGACGGAGGGGGCAATCCCTGAAATATTGTGCAACCCCTGAAATATTGTGCAACCCCTGAAATGTTCTGCGACCCCTGAAATATTGTGCAACCCCTGAAATGTTCTGAGACCCCTGAAATATTGTGCAACCCCTGAAATGTTCTGCAACCCCTGAAATATTGTGCATCCCCTGAAATGTTCTGCAACCCCTGAAATGTTCTGCATCCTCATTCTCCTTCAAAAGAGTAGAATAGTAAAGTGTTTTCCTGACTCTGTGATTACTGGTTACGAGTGCGGCTGAACTTTCACACAACTAAACAGCTGACGATATGATGCATTCTAGTATGGTGGCACTGTCATAACAACATATGATTAATAGCCTCCAGAATATAATACACATTATACAAATTATACACAATATAATACACATTTGGATAACAACAAAAATATATGTGAACGAAAAATTTAAACTAAAGTCAATAAAGACAGACAGACATCTTTAAAATATTTGTAGTACACACATTTTTACCTGGTTGATAACCAGTCGTTTATAGTAAAAGCAAACAAAAAAAATACAGGAAACATAAATATCAATGTATTTTCTGCATGCCCACCTGCTATTAGCCATCTTATGTGTTGGCCAATCTAATGTCAAGTAAGGGTAAGTCTTATATGCTCTGCCATTAATTCAGCAAACGTCACATTTGCCAGCAGAATGATGATGCAATAGAAAAACCACAGAAAACAGTGAGAGTTGCCCTATTTAAAAAAATAGAATAAAAAAATGAATAGCATTTTTTCTGGTCTCCGTGAAAAGAATATTTTTTATCTCAGTACAAATCAGTGTAAGTTTTAGAAAGCGCACACACTCAGAGCTCCGTGAAAGAAGCAATCAAATCTTAGCCAGAACGACCGTAACCAGACCATTTTAGACAATTTTCGGAGATTTAAATGCATACACACAGGAAATAGGTTTCGGTTTTGTTTGTTCATTTTGTTTTTTTTTAACAAGCCCTTTTATACTATTTAACCATCTTTGTGTCTTTTTAGGCTGTTGCTCTCCAGAATTACCTGCTTGATTTATTTGCCTTTTCAACTATAAAAATGACTTATAAGAAGTAATGGTTTTGCTATTTCTTTTCTGGCTCAGATTTAATAAGCTTTAATGCCCCTTGTTGTGACCCTGATCATTAATGTGTCTAATCAGACACTGTATTAAATGTTTTGTTTAAAAATAAAAAATAAAAAAAAGTGTTTGAAAGTGCATTAATTACGTTTAATTTTCTCACAACCCTTAGTTTTAAAGAACCGCACTTCCAGTTGATTTAAATAAGAGACGCTGCAAAAGAAAAACCTTTCACGAACAATTATAATAATGGCACACAAAAGATAAAAGGGAAATACCATTACACTCTTCTGTGCATCTCAATCCCTCATTACAGTGCAGTGGGAATGGCTCATTTTATCCCTGGCTTCTTCCCACTTCTTTAACACTTTCTCACCCCGATGGTGAAGAAATTCACTGCATATTTAATGGGAGCGGGTGTGACATTTCTTTTGTCTTCTGCGTGTTTGACTTCTCGAGTTCGTGCCGCAGAAACAGCATGTTCTCCCAGCAGCATTACATTAAGTCACGGCCAAACTCTTGCTGAATAGAAACATAGCTGGTTGGCAGTATCAGTGCACACATATGTACAGAGGACATTTTCAAGCCATATTTACTAAGCTGTGCTATAGCATAAAAACACTGACCAGCGCCAGAGACAGCTTAACTTTTACAGTGCCAGGGCTCAGGCGGGACTGATCCCCCCACCACCATTTTCATGCTACATGATCGCTACTGGAGCGACCACACAACACAGCCACTTCGAGCGGGCTGTTCGGACCTCCAGAGCTCCTTTCTTTCCATCTTGGGTGGGATTTGACCCCACAATCTCACATAGGCCGGGATATATCAAACCGCAATTGCACCCTGACCCCGATTAGTGGCTTGATGAATACCGGCCATAAATAGGGTTGCCAGATGGCTTCTCCAAAAATACTGGACTCAATGGTGAAAGGTACGTCAGGTCACTATGTCCAGGGAGGAAAATACCGGACACATACATGTCCAGTATTACAGTACCTCTCATTTTTTACTGGACAGAGTATCCAAATACAGGACAGTCCGGTTCAATACCGGACACCTGGCAACCCTAGCCATAGAGCCAAAGTGAAGGTCCATCAAGGTTGTATTACTTTGGAGACCGGCAAACACAACTGCAATAAGAGCTGAATTAGGTCTGGTTCTACAAAAATCTATACAGTAACAAAATATCAGATTTGTAACAAATGTGTATGCCATGCCAAATTCAGGAACGTTATTTTTATTTTCAACGTTGGACGTGTTAGGCACCGTTTCTCGTGCTTCTATGCTGCGGAAGCACTTGTTTACAAACAACGTTCGTAGATGTTCTGATAGTTATAACGTGGTGGTGAGCAAAAGGATTCGGAATTGTGTAAGAGTGACAGGGAATTAAATATTTATACCACTTCATATTCCCTTGACCTTAACCATTCCTTTACATACATTTTTTTTCTTAGTATTCGGATTAAAATATCTGGAACACGTGGGAAATAGCATTAAACCACAGAGAGTAATATAATCTACAGGCTCTGCCAAAAAATGCATACGATTGTTTTACTAGGTTTATATTAAGGTTATTATCCTTATCGTGGCTTGAGTAGTGCTACTACCAAAAACTCAAAAATATCTTCACTAGTCAGGGGTACAAATACCCAGAGGGTTAACACGTTTGTCCCTGTTCAATATGCTGTGAATTTAGTGGAGTGGAGCTGAAAACGACCATAGCAAGAGGCAGATGGAATAGGTGCCTGAAACCGTATTGAATTCAGTCAAAGTACCACTATTTCTTCTAAACCACTGAGTTCAAGCATTTCTTTTCTGATTTTCAGACCTGTAGAATAAAGTCGCCCAAACGGCTTAAAATTGGCTACTTGATGACGCTCACACTTAGACCTTATCCCTCTAAAAGACAAATAGAGAAGCCTGTGCTGTGGGGAAAGGCTCACCGGGTGGCTATGACTTAGCATGTGAGATAAATTCAACTGAACGGGACTATGTTGAGCGTATTCGCCAATCTGCTTTAAAGCAGAAAACCCCCCAGAAGCCTATGAGTTTAACTCCTACGTTAATGTATTTCAAACAAACATCAAATGCGGGTTCCACGCACAACTCCAAGGTATTTATGCAGCAGGGTTCTAGATGACCAGAAAAATGTTGGCTGTACTCCCACTTCTAAATATAGCACACACAAAAAACACTAAGAAGAAAAAGCATAAGAGTGGGGAACGCCTGAACCCCCAGAATAGAATACAGTACATTTATTTAATACAAATAGATTTGCCAGTAATAGTACGTGTGTGTACTTAGAGAAAGTAAATCCTCAGATGTGCACTACTACCAAAGTAAAGAGATATTATTGGTGAATAGAACTTAGATTTTATTTGGCATAGTCAAAATAAAAAATCAGGACGCAAAACAAACATTTGTGCTCTAATATACAGCGACTTATGATTAGGGTTGCCAGGTGTCCGGGTTTGAACTGGACCGACCGATATTTTGCCCCTGCGTATAAAATGAAAGGTAATACCGGACATGTATGGGTCCGGTATTATCTCTCTCCGAACGCAGGGTGGCCGCGGGGGGCCCTGCGGCCGGTCAGAGCAGTTGCTGTCATGCCCGGCTTATCCCCGCTGCAGGCTTCTCTCTCCCTGTTTGTCCAACGCCGAGGTGTCTGAGGCTGACAGGCGCCGGGTCCTCTGACGTCAGCGTCGGAAGTCAGCTGGGCTTCCGGTGCGTGAAGGCATGAGAGGAAGGCCCGGCGCACGTCAGCCTCAGACACCTCGGCGTTGGACAAACAGGGAGAGAGAAGCCTGCAGCGGGGGAGAGCCGGGCATGGCGGCAACTGCTCTGACTGGCCGCCGGCCACCCTGCATCCACTATCCCCTCCCCTCCACTATACCCTCCCCTCCGCAGCCACCGCCCCCCCTCCTCTCTGCAGCCACCACCCGTACCCTCCTCTCTGCAGCCACCGCCCCCTCCCCTCCTCTCTGCAGCCACCGCCCCCTCCCCTCCTCTCTGCAGCCACCGCCCCCTCCCCTCCTTTCTGCAGCCACCGCCCCCTCCCCTCCTCTCTGCAGCCACCGCCCATACCCTCCTCTTTGCAGCCACCGCCCCCTCCCCTCCTCTCTGCAGCCACCGCCCCCTCCCCTCCTCTCTGCAGCCACCGCCCCCTCCCCTCCTCTCTGCAGCCACCGCCCCCTCCCCTCCTCTCTGCAGCCACCGCCCCCTCCCCTCCTTTCTGCAGCCACCGCCCCCTCCCCTCCTCTCTGCAGCCACCGCCCGTACCCTCCTCTCTGCAGCCACCGCCCCCTCCCCTCCTCTCTGCAGCCACCGCCCCCTCCCCTCCTTTCTGCAGCCACCGCCCCCTCCTCTCTGCAGCCACCGCCCGTACCCTCCTCTCTGCAGCCACCGCCCCCTCCCCTCCTTTCTGCAGCCAGCGCCCCCTCCCCTCCTCTCTGCAGCCACCGCCCGTACCCTCCTCTTTGCAGCCACCGCCCCCTCCCCTCCTCTCTGCAGCCACCGCCCGTACCCTCCTCTCTGCAGCCACCGCCCCCTCCCCTCCTCTCTGCAGCCACCGCCCCCCTCCTTTCTGCAGCTACCGCCCCCTCCCCTCCTCTCTGCAGCCACCGCCCGTACCCTCCTCTCTGCAGCCACCGCCCCCCTCCTTTCTGCAGCCAACGGCCCCCCCTCCGCCCTTCCGCAGTCACCGTACCCGACCTGACACCATCCCCAAGGTAAGTCTGAATTTGATTGGGGAGATGGGGGTATTTTGTATATGTATTGGGGAGGTGGGGGCATTTTTTATATGTATTGGGCTGGTGGGGGCATTTTTTATATGTATTTGGTGGGCTTAGGGGTATGTTTTATATGTATTCGGGGGGCGTCAGGGTATTTTTTATATGTATGGGGGGGGGAGGGGTGTCGCATTTTTTTACCATTGTATCCAGTATTTTTGGACCAGCCATCTGGAAACCCTACTTATGATATCCCATCAATGGATTTCTTTTCTCTAAGTACACTCATGTACTCCCAACATGTAATTTGTTGTTATTCTGATAACCTCCCAGGTGGCGCACACCTTTGCATACAGCATTCTTTCAAGCTTGAGCGAGATTTCCCTATATCTCTGTTCTTAGATTCGCCAATTGTTGAAAAAAACTCACGGTCCAGGGAAAGAGCTGCATTGCACATACCTAGAAACTGCTTAAATGGATGCCCCCAAATAATCATAAGCAACATTGACACAACAATACATACTGTACATATAAAAATACAAGATTTCTTAAAACGTCATAGTAAAAGCTGCAATGAATGCCATATAGCAATTCTTATTATCTACCCTCTGATGGACCTACTGTAGAATAGATGAAGCCCAATCGAAACAGTTCCAAAAAAATGTGCAGTCCTTCAATTGGTAAATATAAGTATAAGAGTTCCATGAGGGTGTGGATTAATCAATTAAGTAATGGATGTTGAGAGTGTCATAACAGATCAGTATACTCATCCTCCATATTTCTAGTTTGATTCGCCGTACTGTATTAATTCATTGCGACTCTCATTGAGGTTAGGATTCCAATACTTTGTAATGAATTGTACAATCTCACCTCCTCCACGTAGTCACAGATGTGCTCCAATACTCAATGTTCGGGGGGTATATTTTATGGCAAACGCAGCAGCTCAACACTGAAGCGCATTTCGCCACCCTCTGCCAGGGGCTTCTTAATTTAACTCGACATCCGGATTCTCCTCCTTAAGGGCTGGGACCACACAAGCGTTCCCCACCAGCAGGGGAATCCTCCCGAGCCGGTCCCAGTCCCCCATCGCTGCTGGCTCACTACGCACTGTGACGCGTCAGCCACCAGGGGATGCAAGAAAATTGTGATCCTGAGCGGAGACGCGTCACGTGGTGCGCTGATGAGCCAATCAGCGGTGGGGGCGGGAGCTGTCAGGAAGCAAGGTAGGGGGTGTGTGTTTGTGTGTGTGTGCTTGTGTGTGTGGTGTTGTTGCTTTTGGTTACCTTCCAGCAGCAGCTCCCACCCGCAGCCCGAGCGGGTCCCTCCGCTCAAGTCACGCTACCGCCCTCCCACCCCCGCCCACCTCCCGCTCCGGCTCCCTACAGACCGCATATCGCGGTCTGTGTCTGTCAGCGCCCCGCCTGTCTGCAGTGCGGGCGCGCTGACTGAGGGAGCGGGGCCTTAGCCTAAGTAGTAGTCTAGAACCAGAAATGATACGGCAAAATATAAACAATAAGCAACATTATCCAATATCATAAATATACACAATCAATGTCACCTATCCACGTGTCCAATTAAAATCTGAAATGCTATCACAATAAGCAACTATATTTGATGTCTTCATTTAATCCTACTGGTACCAGACTCCCCAATATAAAGATCCATGTTGCTTCTCTCTGTAATAAAAGCTCATCTAAATCTCTCTTCCAGGATCCCATACTTATTTTATCTATTCCTCTGCAATGTAATTCCTTCAAGTCCATTGTCATACTGGTTGAAATGTCTGGCTACACTACTTGTTTCAGCTTTATTTAAAATTACATTTTTATGTTCCAATATTTGTCCCCTGAACCTTGAACCTGCTTAAATGGTGAGAATTACCCCTGGACTTCCGTATCACACCGCCAAAGTCAAGGTCATTTAACACCTTAAACTGGCCTTGAGTCATCCCACAAAAACTCACCTAGATTACAATTCTCAATTCCCACCTCCAAAAGGTGCACCCGCTAACGTTTAAATAATCCCGTAGGATATCCCCTTCTAAATCCCTGTGCCTATTGGAAAATCCACGTATACCTACCGCAAACTTTTCCATATATCTATTCAACTTCCTCCTGCACCGCTCAATATCTTTCAAATTCCTTGCCACTCTCCAATACGCCCTTGGCACTCTCAGACCATACCAACAGCGAACCTCCAAACTGATACCTTAACCGACACAAATCACTGCTCATATTCCTAACCAATCTACTGGGTGGTGTCTTATCCAAGTCATTCCCATCTACATGTAAAACCAGAATATCCGGCCTCTCTCTACCCCCTGCTAACACCAAAACCAGTGGCAACACCCCTTCCCAACCTAAGCCCCTCTGCCCTTTCCAAAACATCAGTATCTTATCACCATCCAAAAGTTTCCCTGCTATCTTCTCTGCCCAAATAGACTTAACTGTATCCAAAATCCAAACCACAGTCTCCTCCTGACCTGCATAAAATACATGTGTAGCCGAGCCCCCTTTCCCCTACTGTAGGCGTGGGGGACCTGGCGGCTAGGTGCCGGAGCCCTGTGCAATCGGGAAGCCGCTCCGGTGCAGGTGGCGGCCATCTTGGGATGACGCGCATGCACAGAAGAAGCAGTGTGCATGCTCAGTGAGATAGTAGTTGCGGTGGCCATCTTAAGGCCTACGCAAGACGCCGCATGAGACTACAAGTCCCTGGGTCCTTAGGGCGCTAGGCACCATGTGGGTCAGCCAGCCAATAGGGCTCAAGGAGCAGGGGGAGAGACATTAGGTTTGGTGCACAAAGGCACCATGCGTGAGTCGGATGGAGGGCGGCAAGCAGAGAGGTAGGGCCCAGGGAGCAGTGCTCCTCTGGACTAGGCCAAGTACTGCCCCTTAGGCCCCAGCTAGGTCAGACCCCTACTACAAGTAGTGTTGTAGGGAAGGCCTAGATAGTGACCCCCCTCTTAGAGACTCCTACTCAAGTAACTGCGTCATCGGTGGGACGCCACGCTGCGACCTGCGGCCTGCAGTCTGGGACCAGACCTCAGGTCACACCAGAGACATTAGGTGAGACACTCCAGCTGGAGCTCGCCTCTCAAGGCGGACCGGGACAAGGCGTGAGGGGATTTTGCAGATCCTGCATCGTGGGATCACGGATGCGACTCTGCTAAGAGAAGATCTCCACTATAGCCTGGTCGTAGCCAGGAAGGTACCCACGTGCACCATCACCACACAAGGGGGGTAGCGCTACCTCTCATTCTGGGTGGGGACTGTTCTAAGGACACCGGGTGTTTAGATGCCTAGGGCACCCTCAGTACTTTGGGAGAACCACACCGGGGTGTTGGTTATTGCGTGGGTATTGCATTGGGCATTGTGATTGTTACATGTTATTATATGTGCGTGTGTCAGTAAACTTTAGTTATCTTTGTGTGTAACACTTATTACTGTTATTGGTTCTTGTGAGCTCACCCCAGGCTCCCAGTGGCAGAGGTTAGGCCTCCTGTGAGCGAACAGGTATATCAGCACGCGTACTTCCCTTAGTCATAAGGAAAGGGGGCTACATATGATTATATATATATATCATGTATACATACATAGAGCAGATGACCATCTCCTAATCTTCGTAATCCTTGTCTCACTAAAACCAACGCTAGCTGCCTCTGTTGCCGCCCTAATTCTAAATGAATGCGTACCAAAAACACTGGGATCCTGCCCCACCTTAACTAAACACTGAACAAAAACCCTCCTGAATTGAAAATAATTGAGATAATGGTGTTCCATCCTTGTGCACCCATAAGGACTCTAGTTACTTTGGCCAAATGCTCAAATAACAATGTAATGCCCTAACTGGACATATTAACCCTGCCCCAAGACTTCTTAACATTATCCACACACTTACCCTTCGGATCTTCGCTTGAAGCTGCTCCCACTACCACAACCACCACATCCTTATACTGCAAACCACACTCCACACTCTTAGCACCACCTACTTACTAAATCACCAAATCTAAATGCTCCTAAATAAGCAGTTGAAAATATCGCTCCAAAAAGCACAGTCTCAAACTCTGACAGACACACTGTCCTAGCTGCCCACATAATGCCCAATAATCATTCAGTTTATACTGGCCGTCTAATATCGCTCCTCCTGGAATATTTCCTCCAACCCTCCAAATGTTCTTTATCAATAAACTTCCCATAGCATCCTCCTTCTCATTTAGCTTCAAAAAGATTCTGACACCCACCAATTTCTTTCCCATTTTTGCCCCCGACCATCCCTCATCCTGTTTTCGTAGCATGAAGGATACCAATGCGTCCCTTTCAGATTACCCCAATCCTCCTTGTCTCCATCCTTGCCAAAAACAACACCACTCCTCCCATGCCTGTAAATATGCTCTCCACATAACCAAATGCCAAAGAGTTCTTCACCAACTCCGTCACCCTCGAAGTGCCAGCCTCCATAATTACCTGGGACATAATTGGCCTACTAACGCCGCTCCTGGAGCCAGTCTCCTGAACTCTGCAAACTTAAAACGAGATAACGCTTCAGCTACCGCATCATGAATCCCAGTTACATGACGTGCCCTAAAATATACATACTTCTCCTCAAATACAAAAAAACTTAATAAATGTACCAGTCCTGAATCTGTCAACAAATTATTTACCACCCAAACCACGGCCATATTATCTGATCAGAAGTGCACACCTTTTGGTTGGCCAGATGTTCCTCCCCACAGTTCCACCGCTTCCCCCAGGGAGGGAAATTCCAGAAGTGCCAGATTACCTAGTAACCCAGCATCCCCCCATTCCCTAGGCCACGCCTCCGCCCACCATCTTCCCTGGAAGTAGGCCCCAAAACCTACTGAGGCAGCTGCATCTGTGAATATCTAAAAATCGACCCCCATCACTGGCATCTTCCATACAAAAAGTGCAACCATTATACCTCTCAAAAAACTGCTCCCATACCTTCAAATTCTCCTTCACCTCTTTGTATTTCTGAAGAAATGCTCTTACATCTTAACTCTCGCTGTTGCCTTAGCCAGTCACTTACAGAAAACTCTCCCCATAGGCATAGCCCAGATTACAAACATCATTGGCCCCAAAACAGACTGATACTCCTTTAATGTTGATTTATTCCTGACCAGCATACAGCCTACCAGTCGCCATATGTTGTTCAACCTTCTCTTGGTAACCTATACTCAACTCTTTCTGTGCCAATTTAAATCCCCCCCCCCAAAACATGACACCCTTGTCGGTCCTTACTGTACTCTCTTCTGCCCATTATCCTACCTCTCCTTACCTCCACATATGTGCCTACATTTACACCCCTAGCCCCAATCACACCGTCCCTCATTAAATACCCAGCACACTCCCTCTCAGACCCCAGTGCTGGTTGACACCGACTGCCTGAAGGGGCAGGGCCTACGTGCCCCCCACCTTAGTTCCCACGCCTATCCTGTCTGGCAGTTACCCACACTTGACCAACTGCACTTCATAACTAGTCCCTCAATCTGGCTTGATTCCACCCCCCCCCCCCCCCAAATATGTTCCCCTTGCCACTAACACCTCCCCTGCATTAATATCCTGACCTGAATCGGACTACAAATTATGTAACAAACTCCATAACTGTAACAAGACCAGCCCCCATCTTTTCTTTAACCGACAAAAAATGCCTCCTGCCCTTGCAACATCCTAGCTGATTTTACCGACAAATCCTGTGAAAACCATAGTTCTGCACCTGAGGCCTGTCACCACACTTCTGGCTCCGCAGCCCCATAGCCATTAAATTGGTGCACCAGGCCCCCCTGGTGTCTCTCTAATTCACATGGGAGCTGCTCATGCATCCAGGCCTTCAGCGAGCCTGCTCAGAGCCTCAGCAGGACCCGCTCCATGTCCTGTGATCCGCCTCCTCCATTTTTTGAAGTGAAACTTCTTTAGCGGCACCTACCACATCAGCAAAATTCAGTGGCAGTGAATGGAGTTGATGGAGACGGAAGTGACATCACTGCTGGCAGAAGAGGCCATCAGCAACATTTACTGCTACTGAATTTTGCCAGCTACGACCAGCAGGAATCAGGAGGAACACACACATACACACACACATACACACAGTGAGCCGCCTTGCAACCCTCCCAATCCCGCCCCCGGGAGCCACCGAGCACACCCTCCCGCGAGCTGCCGAGCACGCCCTCCCACCCCCCCTGGAGCTGCCGAGCACGCCCTCCCACCCCCCCGGAGCTGCCGAGCACGCCCTCCCGCCCCCCCGTGAGCTGCCGAGCACACCCTCCCGGCCACCGTGAGCTGCCGAGCACGCCCTCCCGTCCCCCCGTGAGCTGCCGAGCACGCCCTCCCGCCCCCCGTGAGATGCCGAGCACGCCCTCCGGCCCCCGTGAGCTGCAGAGCATGCCCTCCCGCCCCCCCGTGAGCTGCCGAGCACGCCCTCCCGCCCCCCCCGTGAGCTGCCGAGCACGCCCTCCCGCCCCCCGTGAGCTGCCGAGCACGCCCTCCCGCCCCCCGTGAGCTGCCGAGCACGCCCTCCCGCCCCACCATGAGCCGCCGAGCACGCCCTCCCGCCCCCCCCGTGAGCCACCGAGCACACCCTCCCACCCCCCCGTGAGCCGCCGAGCACGCCCACCCGCCCCCCCTGTGAGCCGCCGAGCACGCCCTCCCTTGAGCTGCCGAGCACGCCCTCCCGCCCCCCCCTCCGTGAGCTGCCGAGCACGCCCTCCCGTCCCCCCCGTGAGCTGCCGAGCACGCCCTCCCGCCACCAGTGAGCTGCCGAGCACGCCCTCCCGCCCCTCGTGAGCTGCCGAACGCCCCTGTGTCTCCCTACCTCCCCTGGGGGGGGAGCTGCCGAGCACGCCCTCCCGCCCCCCCGTGAGCCACCGAGCACGCCCTCCCGCCCCCCCCGTGAGCCGCCGAGCACGCCCTCCCGCCCCCCCCGTGAGCCGTCGAGCACGCCCTCCCTTGAGCTGCCGAGCACGCCCTCCCGCCCCCCCCCTCCGTGAGCTGCCGAGCACGCCCTCCCGCCCCCCCCCCTCCGTGAGCTGCCGAGCACGCCCTCCCGTCCCCCCCGTGAGCTGCCGAGCACGCCCTCCCGCCACCAGTGAGCTGCCGAGCACGCCCTCCCGCCCCTCGTGAGCTGCCGAACGCCCCTGTGTCTCCCTACCTCCCCTGGGGGGAGCTGCTCGGCGGGGGAGGGGAGGACCCTGAGAATAAGGCTGCTTCCATACAGGGGCAGACCACGCGGACGCGTCCACACGCTGAGCGATCATTGATCGCATCTATACGGCGTGTGGACGCAAGCGGGAGGGGGCGCGCGATGCGCGTGAAATCAGTCAAACCTGATTTCTCGGGCGGTTACGTTAGCGGCTCGCCTAATGAGGGCGAACCAGCTCCGTGACATCACTGGCCCGCCCATAGACACCCCGGACGGCGTGCGTACTAAGGCCAGGGAAAGCACCTCAGCCTCTGCACGGCTGCAGTGTCTATGGACGCAGCCACACACACACACACAATTCAGTTACTATAAATATAGAAGTGCAAATAGCTAAAACACGCGTTCTAAGTCAAACTTCTTTGCGTTTTGGCACTGAAATTGTGTTTTGGTTATTAATTAAAAACATCACTATTGCAAATACAATTTCTGTGACAAAACAGTGACAAAAGACAAAGAAGTTGTGAGCATATTCACATGCCTCAGCCAGTTCTGCAACCCTGCCTTTCCCCATTATCTCCCAGCATACAGTGCTCCCACTGCAGCCAGGGATTCTGGGAAATAACATGCAAAAGAGCACAAAGTGTCAACATTTGCTTCAAATTAATGTTGACACGCTACAAGCTTACGCCTGCCACATAAGGCTGGGGCCATAGAAGGGGTAGCAGGGCTGGACCGCGCAAACGCTGAGGCTCGCCTGCTGAAATCTGCGCGATTTTATGCCCATGCAGGCGAGCCAGCGGGCGCGATCGGAAGGCGGGGGGAGACTGAGGGAGGCGGGGCAGTGTCGTCGCTGGGCCAATCGCCCGCGACGTCAACGTCGCTGCTCCGCGCTGATTGGATGTTTTCAGCCAACATCGCTCTGAAAAACAGCTTGGCTGTCGGCTGAAAAATCCAGCGCCTCAGCACGCCTGCGGACGCTCGCGTGAGCCCCCTCTCAAGGCATCCTCATTGAGGATGCAGGGGCTCAGCGCGGAGCGTCCGCACGGCTCAGCACGGCCTGTCCTTTATGGACTCGGCCTAACACAGCTTTTCAGCACAGCCTGGGTTATATATGTGTATAGATACACACACACCTATATTTACATAGTGTTTGAATGTGAATGAGTAAGTCTGTTCCAAGTGGGATCAATTAGCCAATCCATGCATTCATTAAATACTACTTCTGTCATTCATCTAGTTTAACACACAGGACTACACGTCCCATCATGCACTGTGCCAAGCTCAGGTTTCTCGCTCGGCTCACCTGCGGGCACTGACCTGCGCGCGCACAGCCTACCCGGTCCTGAGCGATTGTGACGTCAGGCAAAAGGGGAGCTTGGCGCCCTATTATTCGGAACTCACATCACCCCGCAACACCGCTGGGTTCGTGTGTGCACTTCCGCTTCCGCCGAGTGACGTCACTAAATCTAGAAACACGGGGAATGCGGTGACGCTAACCTGCAGGTGTTTTACTGACGTCACCGTTGACTCTCAGAGCTTAGATGTCTGCAGCTCTCTGACATCACCATTAACCCCTTAACTGACAAATGGCTTTGTACTGCAACGTGTTGCACTCAGCCAGACAGTGAAACTGCCTGGAATCTGCAGAGCACTGGCATCTCATTCACTCTCTCAGCTTCAGCTCTGCAGAGCACTGGCATCTCATTCACTCTCTCAGCTTCAGCTCTGCAGAGCACTGGCATCTCATCCACTTTCAGCTCTGCAGAGCACTGGCATCTCCTTCACTTTCAGCTCTGCAGAGCACTGGCATCTCCTTCACTTTCAGCTCTGCAGAGCACTGGCATCTCCTTCACTTTCAGCTCTGCAGAGCACTGGCATCTCATTCACTTTCAGCTCTGCAGAGCACTGGCATCTCATTCACTTTCAGCTCTGCAGAGCACTGGCATCTCATTCACTTTCAGCTCTGCAGAGCACTGGCATCTCATTCACTCTCAGCTTCAGCTCTGCAGAGCACTGGCATCTCATTCACTCTCTCAGCTTCAGCTCTGCAGAGCACTGGCATCTCATTCACTCTCAGCTTCAGCTCTGCAGAGCACTGGCATCTCATTCACTCTCTCAGCTTCAGCTTTGAAGAGCACTGGCATCTCATTCACTCTCTCTCAGCTTCAGCTCTGCAGAGCACTGGCATCTCATTCACTCACAGCTTCAGCTCTGCAGAGCACTGGCATCTCATTCACTCACAG
Organism: Ascaphus truei; assembly: GCF_040206685.1. Lineage (NCBI taxonomy): Eukaryota > Metazoa > Chordata > Amphibia > Anura > Ascaphidae > Ascaphus > Ascaphus truei. The sequence goes on along the minus strand of NC_134486.1, from coordinate 234,110,629 downwards.
CTTCAGCTCTGCAGAGCACTGGCATCTCATTCACTCACAGCTTCAGCTCTGCAGAGCACTGGCATATCATTCACTCAGAGCTTCAGCTCTGCAGAGCACTGGCATCTTATTCACTCTCAGCTTCAGCTCTGCAGCGCACTGGCATCTCATTCACTCTCTCAGCTTCAGCTCTGCAGAGCACTGGCATCTCATTCACTCTCAGCTTCAGCTCTGCAGAGCACTGGCATCTCATTCACTCTCTCAGCTTCAGCTCTGCAGAGCACTGGCATCTTATTCACTCTCTCAGCTTCAGCTCTGCAGCGCACTGGCATCTCATTCACTCTCTCAGCTTCAGCTCTGCAGAGCACTGGCATCTTATTCACTCTCTCAGCTTCAGCTCTGCAGGGCACTGGCATCTCATTCACTCTCTCAGCTTCAGCTCTGCAGGGCACTGGCATCTCATTCACTCTCTCAGCTTCAGCTCTGCAGGGCACTGGCATCTCATTCACTCTCTCAGCTTCAGCTCTGCAGGGCACTGGCATCTCATTCACTCTCTCAGCTTCAGCTCTGCAGAGCACTGGCATCTCATTCACTCTCTCAGCTTCAGCTCTGCAGAGCACTGGCATCTCATTCACTCTCTCCGCTTCCGCTCTGCAGAGCACTGGCATCTCATTCACGCTCTCAGCTTCAGCTATGCAGAGCACTGGCATCTGATTCACTCTCAGCTTCAGCTCTGCAGCGCACTGGCATCTCATTCACTCTCTCCGCTTCCGCTCTGCAGAGCACTGGCATCTCATTCACTCTCAGCTTCAGCTCTGCAGAGCACTGGCATCTCGTTCACTCTCTCAGCTTCAGCTCTGCAGCGCACTGGCATCTCATTCACTCTCTCAGCTTCAGCTCTGCAGCGCACTGGCATCTCATTCACTCTCTCAGCTTCAGCTCTGCAGAGCACTGGCATCTCATTCACTCTCTCAGCTTCAGCTCTGCAGGGCACTGGCATCTCATTCACTCTCTCAGCTTCAGCTCTGCAGGGCACTGGCATCTCATTCACTCTCTCAGCTTCAGCTCTGCAGAGCACTGGCATCTCATTCACTCTCTCAGCTTCAGCTCTGCAGAGCACTGGCATCTCATTCACTCTCAGCTTCAGCTTTGCAGAGCACTGGCATCTCATTCACTCTCTCAGCTTCAGCTCTGCAGAGCACTGGCATCTCATTCACTCTCTCAGCTTCAGCTCTGCAGAGCACTGGCATCTCATTCACTCTCAGCTTCAGCTTTGCAGAGCACTGGCATCTCATTCACTCTCTCAGCTTCAGCTCTGCAGAGCACTGGCATCTCATTCACTCTCTCAGCTTCAGCTCTGCAGAGCACTGGCATCTCATTCACTCTCTCAGCTTCAGTTTTGCAGAGCACTGGCATCTCATTCACTCAGCTTCAGCTCTCCAGGGCACTGGCATCTCATTCACTCTCAGCTTCAGCTCTGCAGAGCACTGGCATCTCATTCACTCTCTCCGCTTCAGCTCTGCAGATCACTGGCATCACATTATTCCCATTCAATGTTAGGCTGCGGCCCCGCTAGCGCTGAGCGCGGTGCTTGGCGAGGTGACTTGCATATATATATATATGCAAGTCCCCGCTCAGCCGATGCGCACGCGGGTATGCGTGTGCACACACGCAATGCGCTTAGGTAAATAAAAAATGTATACTTTCCCGCTCGCTCAATATTCGGCAATGCCGCCCCCCACCCTCCCCCCGCGCGCGAGCAGACGCAGGACACCCGCCACGCATGCTTTGAGCGCCAGCGCGCTCAGCGCTAGCGGGGCCACAGCCTTACAGCTCGGGAGAGCAATGACATCACTTTTCACTGCTGTAGATCGGGAGAGCAATGACATCACTACTAAAGGCCTGCAGAGCAATGACCTCATTATTGACCCATTATCTGTAGTGGTTGCATTCTAATGTTTTATCAGAATTCAGGGTCCGTATTTACAGCACAGGCGCTGTGTGGTACCCCTGATAACAAAAGTCCAGCAGGCACTTGTCTTTCAATAACATTGTGCTAAGTTTAAGTGGCAAGGGTCAATCATTATTAGCATTAATAATAATAAAACCATCATTTTATTGTTTTTTTTTATTTCTCTAAAAGGAAAGCTTAGAAAAAAAATGATTCAACTAAATTACTGGAAGGCTTAAACTGGACAGCTTTGTGTGATCCAGAAGTATATTATACTTAAAGTATTATAGACTACATTTTTAGATCCTTTAAAAATAAAAAGTTTTTCTACTTTTAAGGTGCGGTTCCGCCTATGGATTATGTGTGTGTTTTTTTTTTACTAGGTGGGAAGCAGGGGCTCCAGAAGCTGAACTCTGGATACCCCCTGCTTATCCCCTTTAAAAATATATATATATTTCAAAAACACTGGAATGCTCCTTTAACAATGCCTTTCATTTGGCAGTGTAGTCATCCCTGATATATTTGTGCTTTTGTACAGAGTTGTGCAAACCAGGACTATCCCCTGTAAACCAGCATGTCTGGTAGCTTTACAGTAGCTACACTTCTCTCTGGCCATTACGGCTGCTAGAACTTTGCACTACAATTGTCGGTAGTGTATACATCACCAAGAACTTGGTCTACTGACCAGTTCTAAAAGGGCACAAATGTTTAGTGCATACAATTGCTATGTACTTCAACGCTAGTTGTGTGTGTTAAAGTGTTTTTGAATTTAGCCATACGTCTTTAACCAGGATATCCCATTTTAAATCTGGCATCTAAATTACTGTATTGGCCTGAATATAGTGCTATGTTTTTTTCCTAAAAATGTCCTTCCGAAAACTGTACTCGTATTATATGCGCAATCTAACACCTTTTTATTTTTCATGTAGAACACCTTCAAACTGTAGGGGTCGTATTCGGGCCAATACGGTACAAAGCTTCTCTCCTTTGCCGGTAAGAACATTTTTCAGGCTACACTTGAAATTGTAGGTGCATGAAGAACTCCTCCCGCTCCTACCTTTATATCTGCCTTCCCATCAGGTCTTTCTTGCTTATCTAAGATAGTTAAAAAAACAACAACTCTTTCTCTAGTTTAGGACATTTGGTCGCGGCTGTTTTTCCGCTACTAAGTCGCTGCTGGCGTTTAGCTGCCACACCTCGCCACAGTGACACCTCTCTGCTGGCCATTTGGCCGCCAAGGTAAGCCCCTAACATTACCTTAAAAACCCCTCATACTAACGCTAACGATACCCCCTACCCTAAAAACCCCTCATGCTAACGCTACCACCTACCCTAAACACCCCTCATACTAACGCTAACGCTACCCCCTACCCTAAAAACCCCTCATACTAATGCTAACGCTATTACCTACCCTAAAAAACCCTCATGCTAACGCTACCCCCACCCTAAAAACCTTAACACCTTACTCTAAGCCTTTACCCTAAAACCCCTTACCCTCCACTCTTACCTAAAACTCCTTTCCATCCTCTCTTACCCTAAAACTCCTTACCCTCTGCTCTTACCCTAAAATCCCTTACCCTCCGCTTTTACCCTAAAACCCCTTACCCTCCGCTCTTACCCTAAAACCCCTTACCCTCCGCTCTTACCCTAAAACCCCTTACCCTACGCTTTTACCCTAAAATCCCTTACCCTCCGCTCTTACCCTAAAACCTTTTACCCAAAAAACCCTTACTCTACGCTCTTACCCTAAAACCCCTTACTCTACGCTTTTACCCTAAAACGCCTTACCCTACGCTTTTACCCTAAAACCCCTTACCCTACACTCTTACCCTAAAACCTCTTACCCAAAAAACCCTTACCCTAAAACCCCTTACCCTAGTTCCCAACCTCTTACCCTAAAACCCCTTAATGTACTTACCTTATTGGCGAGGCGGATGGCGGCTGAGTGTCCAGCGCCCAGAATAGGCTGTCATCTCAAGTAATGCTTTAATAACGTTTCTACTTTCTTCATGAAGTGAAAAAAGGATGCAAATAATGAGAAATCGAACATGACCGTTCAGATATTTGAACAAACAGTGGGAGAGCTGTTTGGCATCACTTTGAATAGCACCTCGCAAAGCGTGTTATGGCATGAAACTATAGCAAAATCAACGTTTCGACTGCACATGCAGCCTTCCTCAAGGCGAGGCTGATGGTGATAAAGGAGCAATCCATGCACTTTTTCTTTTGATAGTTTTTTAACATAGGTTTGAAGCAGGGGGTCTCTGGAGCTGAACCCCATTCATTTCAGCCCCAGAGACCCCCTGCTTCCCGAGATACAGACCTCCAAAGGGGGTGCCGGTATCCCTGCAAAGTTTAAAGCTCCCGCGTCACGTGGACCAATAGGAAGCAAAACCTAGTGACGTCGCGGCTTCCTATTTGGCCGCAAGGCGCGGGAGCTTTGAAACTCCGCCTTTACGTGAACTCTGCTAACCGAGCGGAGCAGCTACCGGCACCCCCTACGGAGGTAAGTATCTCCGGAAGCACGTGGTCTCTGGAGCGGAAATGAATAGGATTCAGCACCAGAGACCCCTTGCACATGCTTGGATTGCCTCTTTTAAAGAAGTACTCCATTGAACTTTTATTCGACGGCATGAAACTTACCAGAAAGAAAACGAAAAGCAATCCCCGGCGCCAAAAGTCAAATGGTAAATATTGTTGCCAATTCCCACTGTCCTGGATATAGTCCAGACTTGGTTCCCAATCCGAGAATTTGATCCAGTTTGCGCAAACCAGGCTTGCTTCTTTCACTCTGGCTCTCCTCCTGTAAAATACAAAGGGGACACACTATTGCGCAGAAAACAAGGACTGTTTAAGGGATAATTCTTGCAGACACTAAGAAAGAAGCAAGCCTGGTTTGCGCAAACTGGATTAAATTCTCGGATTGGGAACCAAGTCTGGACTATATCCAGGACAGTGGGAATTGGCGACAATATTTACCATTTGACTTTTGGCGCCGGGGATTTCGTTTTCTTTGTGGTGACATATAGCGAGTGCAGCGAGAGCACTTGTGTTTGGGAGTCCCCTGGGCAGCCATTCTTTACTTTAGATATCTGTCATCCTTTATAATAGGTCACAGTTAAGTTTTGGGCATTAGGGACATGTTACCTTATTGGTTATATACATTTTGGTAGATTAGCGCTTGTTGAATGCTTTTTAGGTATCTAGATTTGTCATGGAACTAACCAGACATGGATAAAACAGATCTGAAGCATCACCTACACTAAAATGATCATTGCAACATAGTGGACCATCATTATTATGCAGTGCTCAGCCATAAAACACCTTACTGCTCCTTCAAATGAATGGGTCAGAAGATATCCTCTGGCTTAGCACCACTTAGTAAATATGGCCCTGTATCAGGATAGTTTGACAGCATTATTTATACTTCAGACCATTGTTTCTGGAGATTTAGCTGTACAGGATTAACTTTATTTAAGGTAAAGAAAAGTGTTTCCGGCTATTGTCATTTTTTTCAACTATTAAAACATTATTGTTGATTATTCTTCATGTAATGCTTATGTAAGGTGTTTATCTGCATAGTATTTGTCTGAATATTTGTTTTTAGTACCTACCCTGTACATTGTATACCTTTTGAAGAAAAAAAAAGAACAAAACAAAGAATTGTTTATTTTTTCCTCCGAACAAAAACCCACTGACTGGTTGCAGGAATTACTTCTCTTTTTTTTTTTTACATAGTTTATCTTTTTATTAGAGTCTCTTTCACTGGGGCCGTGCTTTATGGCAAGCTGTGTTTCCTAGCAGCCAAATGAAGAAGGCCCATTCACATTACAATGGAGGAGGGCAGAGGAAAAAGAGCTGGGTTTGTTTAAACTACTTCTGTCTTCATTCACAGCCTGATGTCCCACTGCATTGTGTGACCCACAATAGCACCCAAAGAACTCATTGTGGGGGAAAAACAAATCAAAATGGGGAAAAGAGATGCTAAACATAAAAGAGGCATGGCACAAATTTGGTACAAAAATCCAAGCCTTACTTACATCTGGGATTGATGTTACCTTTTTGCAGGGTCTGTAGCGTGATGTCTAACATAACTATTAGGAGTTTAAGGAGCAAAACCAGCAAAGTGGGAACTTAAGTTACATTTTATTAAAGCCCTGAAACATCAGATGTAACTGAAGTCGTTTGCCTGATTTCCATAAAATGTTCAACCTGTTAAAACTGTAAATTGTCAAGTAAAATAAATTGTGGTTTTATGTTAAAAAAAAATAATGTATAGTTGTCCTCTGTCTGGACTGCAAAGTAAGATAATACTTCAACCATTACAGTACATTAGACATTAGGTAAGAAGTTAGAGATGGAATATTTTCAGACATGATGAGAGAGAGAGAGAGAGAGAGAGAGAGAGAGAGAGAGAGAGAGAGAGAGAGAGAGAGAGAGAGAGAGAGAGAGAGAGATATTAAAAAAAAAAAGAAAAGAGGAGGATTTGGGGAGATTTGAGGCTATGAAGATGGAAAGATAAAAAGACAGAGATACTGCCACTTGGAGGACTCAAAGGATTAAGTTCAAATGTTGTTGTCAGAATGGAGCACACATTAAACAGAACAGAGTTCAGAGGAGTCCTAGTCATATTAATATATTTAGGGACTCTGCCTGCACAAAGACTTGCCATTGTGGGCACTTTGAATTATCTGTGAATAGTTTGGAACATATGCAGCCTGTCACCGCAGGTGCCCACATCTGTTCTTCCAAGGCAGATGCTCACAGAAAAAGAGAAGGTTTCCAATGCCCAGAGATCCGCCCTATACCCCTCCTCCCCACCCTCCCCCTACCCTTTCTCCCCTAAAGGAAGAGTGGTGTGGTGGAGGGGTGGAGGGGTGGAGGGGGCACAGTGGAGAGTGTCACTGTTCTCTACTCTCTGAAGACAGCGAGCACAAACAACACCGTCAAGTCAGAAGGCTACAAGGCTCAGGTGGCCCCCTCCAGTAGGAACTGCAAGTTGCAAATACACAAAACAACAACAAAGAAGGGGGTGGCTCAAATGAGCTGCCATAGGCATGTTAATCACTGGGAGCCAATATGACTCCTGCATACAGAGACATTTCCCTACTGTATATACAGATTTCACGCAGAACTGACCTCAAGCTGTGGGACAACAAGAGGTCCACCGAAATGTGGTGTACGTAACTATTATGTAGATTAACAAAATGTTGCAGGTTACAGCAATAGTTGTGCCTATGTGGTGACATACAAAAAATACACATGTTGGATTTAAATGTATTCATATGTAAAGCCCTCTATAAGAGAAAGTGAGAAACACAACTATTCTCTCTAAGGATAGTATAGAAGTTGAGTTATGAATATCCACAAGTGGCTAAAGATTTTTGAACTTGTATCTGAAACTCATTCCAACATATTAAAGGCAATTCGGTTTCTATTATTTCCATTTTATACATATAACACTTATAAACAGGTAAACGCCATATATGTATAAAACGGAATGCAAACAAGTAGGTTTACATATAATATGTGTCATATAAATGCTGTATACGCAAATATAAACAATGTTAACACAAATATGATATCCCTCTAATAAATTCAAGGCGATTGTAGAAAGGGAGAAAGAGGATATACTAGAAATAGAGTATCTTTTATAAATGAGTATAAGTTGAAACGGCAGAATACTGCAGGTTGCTAAATGTAACAAATGCTGCATCAATTTCATTGAAGGAAACACACAGTCCTTAATACCATGTAGAGTTTTCAAAAAGTAGAATAATTAGTGCTACTATTATTATTCATTTTAAACTCAGACTATTCATCCCATACAAGACAAAATAATGTTGGGCAAGTGCTTCAAATCCTATGATGCCAGATAAATTAAAGAAAAAGTACCATCTCAAATAAATATTTTATTGTAAAAGCGAGTAAATAAAGTGATATTTGGAGAGTGTATTAGTCATTTATTGACGTGTGTGTGTGTGTGTGTGTTTGTGTGTGTATATATATATATATATATATAGCAAATATATGTGTATGTGTGTATATATATATATATATATATATAGCAAATGGAAATAGAACTGTAGGCTCATTTGCATGTCTTAGGCAGGTCTGCAACCCCACCTTTCACCATTATCACCCAGCACACAGCACTTCCACTGCAGCAAGGGATTCTGGGAAATGACATGCAAATTATATTTCCATTTGCTATATGCTTTGGAGGGTTTTTGTCACTTTTTTTACTCACCATAACTTAACTATATATATATAGATATATATATATATATCTATATATATATATATATAATCCACAGAAGCAGCCGGCACTCCACATGCAAGTAGAAAAAATTGGGTGCTTGTCCCATAAAGCAATAATAAACCATATGATACCGTTTGAAGCACGAGATCAGGAGACAGGAGACAGCACTCTGGTAAGTTTGATCACAAGTTTTTGTATTGAAAAAGACACATAAACCGACGTTTCGGTCCCCCAGTGGGACCACCTTGAGAAAGGTCCCACTGGGGGACCGAAATGTCGGTTTATGTGTCTTTTTCAATACAAAAACTTGTGATCAAACTTACCAGAGTGCTGTCTCCTGATCTCGTGCTTCAAACGGTATCGTATGGTTTTTTATATTATAATATATATATATATATATATATATATATATAGTTATACGTTACCGTTCGAAGGATTGGTAAACAAGAGAGAGCACTCAATGTTGAAAATCAAAGTGTATTAGTGAAAGCAAAAATACATCCAGAAACCCAACGTTTTGGTCCTACAGAATGGGACTTTCCTCAGGGGGATACAAAGTACAAAGTATCCCCCTGAGGAAGGTCCCATTCTGTAGGACCGAAACGTTGGGTTTCTGGATGTATTTTTGCTTTCACTAATACACTTTGATTTTCAACATTGAGTGCTGTCTGTTGTTTACCAATCCTTGGAACGGTAACGTATAACTACATTCTCTATATGGGACGTGCACCTGTGGCTTACCAGCACCTATTGGAGTGCCAACTGCCTTATCTGACTATATATATATATATATATATATATATATATATATATATATATATATATATAATCAGAAACAGGGCACACACAAAACAAAATAAAAAAGAATGGACAGGCACTCCTATATGCAAAAAAGTTAAATTGATGGATTCCGTCTATAAACTTAACTTTTTTGCATATAGGAGTGCCTGTTCCTTTTTTTCTGTTTAAATTTTTATATATATATATATATATATATATATATATATATATATATATATATATATATATATATATATATATATATATATATATATATATATATATATATATATATATATATATATATATATATATATATATATATATACACATACACACACACCATCACATTTTAAGTTATGGTGGGTGAAAAGGGCAACAAGAAACCTCCATCATATAGCATATAGCAAATAAAAAGATCACTTGTGAGCACATTCAAAAAGACAGGTCTGCAACCCTTATCACCTAACATACAATGCTCCCACTGCAGCAAGGGATTCTGGGAAATGACATGCAAATGAGCACACAGTGTCACTTTTTGCCTGAAATCCATTTTGCATGGAACCCTTATAAGCTAATGCTCGCTGTTAACACAGCTTTTGAACACAGCATGGGAATCAGATGCAAAGCCAGAGTAACCACTCACAGACATGTTTCAACCTTAATGGGTCTCATCAGTGTGAGGTTGGTTGTACTGGCTCTGCAATTTTCAAGGCTGAAGGATTTACCATACACATTTATATATATGACTAACAACACAAAATGGTCACACTAACACTGGATATCAAAAAAGCAGCAAGAAACCAAGGCATAAAATACAAATCTGAATGATATATAAATAAATCTATAATATAATGCTAGGTGCTAAATGAAATTGAAATATAAAGACACAAAAGAAAACAGAATCTTTATTGAAACACTCAAAAATAACCGCAAATATACATAATATATGAAAATAATCAAAGAATTCATTTTAATTATGAAAATGAATTAAAAAAAATAATTATTTGATTATTTTTATATATTATGTGTATTTGAGTGCTTCAATAAGGATTCCGATTTATTTTGTGTCTTTACATATATATATATTTAGTTAAGTTATGGTGGGTATATATATATATATATATATATATACACACACATATACACACACACACACAACAGTGCACATATAAATGAAGATAGATGTGGTTTCCCTGCCGGTGACCTCGGAGATCCCATATGCTGGCAGTGAGTGAGCTGTGGAGTTATGCTGTGCCCTGTGTGTGCTAGTGTGTGAAAGCTTGCTCAGAGCAGCTCACACTCTCAGCTCTCCCCGCAGATCGATGGCAATCTGTTAGGTGCTTGGGAAGTGGGGTGGGGAGGGTGGGAGCAGCGTGCTCCTCTATTATAATGCCTTTTTGTATAGTGTTTTTTGTTGTCCTGTTTAGAGCCTGGAGGTATGTGTAATCCTGCAGATCACATGTGCTAAATTTACCCCCAGGGGCCGGCAGATGTTCCCTGGAAGACAACGGCACGCGACTGACCTCAAACCATGTATGCGTATATATACTTGCATACACACAGTGTGTGTGTGTGTGTGTGTGTGTGTGTGCGTGAGAGAGAGAGAGAGAGAGAGAGAGAGAGAGAGAGAGAGAGAGAGAGAGAGAGTGTGTGTGTGTGTGTGTGTGTGTGTGTGTGTGTGTGTGTGTGTGTGTGTGTGTGTGTGTGTGTGTTTTTTACCCAGGATCTGTTCTTACCTCTATTCTTTACTTGTGTTGCTGTAACTACTATGGCAAGGTGAGAGAGCAGCGGAGATAGCTGCAGGGCTCAGCTGTAAGGTTTCAAAGTCTCCATAATAAAGTTGACTCAAACAGATCCCTGGGACAATTTATATCCCACAATTCAATGGGGGGTGGGGGGTTGCAATGAATTTAATTTACAAGGAATAACTTGTCCTATAAAAGTTACATATTTTTTGTAGTCATTGTTATTCTATTTAAATAAATTGTTAATGTCAAATGTCAACATCATTGGGATCTCTCTCTCTCTCTCTCTCTCTCTCTCTCTCTCTCTCTCTCTCTCTCTCTCTCTCTATATATATACATACACATATGTATATGTTATGCAGATTGCATAAAGCGCATTACAATTAAGCTTTAAGAGATGATCCGTTTCCAAGAAGATACAAAGAGATATCCCAATGATGTTGACATTTGACATTAACAATTTATTTAAATAGAATAACAATGACTACAAAAAATATGTAACTTTTATAGGACAAGTTATTCCTTGTAAATTAAATTCATTGCAACCCCCCTCCCCCCCATTGAATTGTGGGATATAAATTGTCCCAGGGATCTGTTTGAGTCAACTTTATTATGGAGACTTTGAAACCTTACAGCTGAGCCCTGCAGCTATCTCCGCTGCTCTCTCACCTTGCCATAGTAGTTACAGCAACATAAGTAAAGAATAGAGGTAAGAACAGATCCTGGGTAAAACCCCCATGCAAGAATAAAGTCCCCTTATTTCCTGCCTGGGTCCATGTCAGGGGGATCTTCTGTCCAGAAAGAAAAGGCTGATGAGCAGCTGGCCCCAGTAATCTGATCTAGAAACAAAGGAAAGCCCCCTTGGTTGTGGGATCACAGGTAAACATGGGAGCTTTGTTATGAAAATCAAGGCTAGAGCAGATGATCTGCGGGTTTTGTTGTTGTTGTACCCATCTCTTCTTGAAGGGAGAGTGGGAGAGGGGTAGTTTGATAGGGGAGGAGGGGCGGATGGGATCTACTGTGCTGCTTATCCATCATCTGCCCTCAGTGTGTGGCAGCTGGGCCACGCGACTTCCCCTTTCTTATTGTAATCAGCACATGCCATTGCAAATACTCCTCCAACCTACATGCTCAGTTTCTTAATCCAAACCCCCAGCACACATTCAAAACACAGGCTGCTCTCGCAACCCCCATATCCCAGTGTGCATTTTACTCCCAGAGCTGTTACACTGAGGATAAAATAAATAAACCTCAATGCCTTTTTTTCTCCCCCCACTGACCCACAGATAAAGACCATGTAATACAATTCTTCTGCATCCCATGTGGGCATGTGCCTGGGATTCTGTATAGACCCCACGCACCTGCTTATATACATGGCAAATACTGTACCCTGGATGCAATTCTTGATCCTGACAGAGTTTATAAATCTTGAAACGCAGATTCGGTAGCATTCCGAGTATGTCAATGTTATACAACTAAACCCTCTCGATCTCTCTCTTTCTAAACAAAACAAACAAACCTAGATTTAACATTGATATACAGTACTGACATACGTTTTGTGTATGTGATCTTAATATCATTATATATATATATATATATATATATATATATATATATATATATATATATATATATATATATATACATACACACATACACACATACACACACACACACACACACACACACACACACACACACACACACAAAATACAATATCACATACACACACACACACACATATATATATATATATATATATATATATATATATATATATAAAGAAATTATATTAAGATAACTTGCACACAAACTATATTTGTGTCAGAAATGTAATTTAATGTTCAATTCAATGTTTTTGTATATCACTACACATAAATAGTTCTTCAAACATTTTTTATCATGACACATGTTGACATACATTTTTGAACACTGTCCGAGTGCTCTTTTCGAGTTCCCATACTGTACATGTGCCCAGGTGTCTAGAGACCCGTCTACCATCCCTAAGCAGACATCATATCCCAATGGTGTAGTGCAAATAATGTAAACCAACAGCTGAGGTTCTTGCGCACATACCTATGTAGGAAGAAATGCCTCCACAGGCGAGATTGGAAATGCAGTGTTGTACACATCATGTACATTAAAGTACAAATCAAGACACAACGAAAATACTATTTTGTTCTATTAAATGATTTTATACGGATTATTTATGGGGGTTTAAAACTGAATATGCCTACAGGTGTGCATCATATTTTATAACAAAAATATGGAGGCGAGTCTTCAACAAATCAAAATGAAATTAAAATGAATTCTACAAACAGATATGAAAAGGATACGTGTAAACCCAGCAATTACTTTATTGTGTGTATTGGCTACATTGAGGCGTACAAAGCAAACAACTAATATTTGTCTTATTAAGAATTCAAAATGGTATTTCATCGAGTAAATTGTACCATGTATTATAGTTATGAAGCTGTTCTAAAGGTAACGTGTGTGTGTGTGTGTGTGTGTGTGTGTGTGTGTGTGTGTGTGTGTGTGTGTGTGTGTGTGTGTGTGTGTGTGTGTGTGTGTGTGTGTGTGTGTGTGTGTGTGTGTGTGTGTGTGTTTGTTTTATTATGGTTTCTGGTTGCTTTTCTGAAGCTTACAGGACTCCAAGTCTTTGAAAGTCTTTATTATAGGGAATGTTTACATACGATGTTCCACCTGCAAAAAATGCTGGTCAAAGTCTAAAATGCAATACACCCCAGCCAAAATACACTGTTATTAACAAACATAAGAAAATCACTGTTTGAACAGTTCAATTGCTTGAAAAGGAGATACAGAAATATAGCACTTGGCCTCTTTCAAGTTACCGCTATTTTCAAAGGTTGCATTTATGCTTATCTTATTCCTGCTATAGATTCAAGTAAATGTGTGTGCGAAATAAAACAACAAGCCTCATGAATTCTCTAACAGTGTAAAGAATTATGCAATATAATGTGGGTGGTCTTTTAGACAGTAAAATTCTTGGGGCAGAGGTCTTCTTCCCATACTCTAGTACTGTAGCTTCTATCAATGTCATGTTATTATTATCATTCACACTCCTATTGTACTGCCCTATCAGAGCTTTGTCAATAAATGACTATACTAATAAATGATAGTAAGGATTGCACATGATAATAATGGTGATGACCAAGATGCATTGATCTGATTATGATTCTGTTAATCCAACAGAAAGTTATGCAAAATAAAAACCAAGAGCGTTAAGGAGGAATTTCCCCTTCCAAGTAATTACCTTTTCTATATTCCATAATATTGTCATATATCACATGGATAGTACTATTTAGTGGTGACGGGTGGGTTGTCCTGATGGGGATAGCAACTCTGTAAGTATATATGTGACAGTAACTTTCACAATCTAACTAAATAAGTATTAGGTGAACGAGGGAATATTGTCATCGATATCCTCCAATGTCTATGTATGTCTCACACTACAGCCCTTTCTCGCAATAGTTACTTTCTGCTCTGTTGCGCTTATGTCTGTATGGTCACATTAACCTTGTCTGTATGATTGTAATATAAAGCGCTGGTTATATATAGCATACCAGTATTATAGTGTAATATAGTGACAATAATATTAATAACATCATTATTATCATAATACCATGTTATTATCCTGTAGCCCTACGGATCTACCCGTCAAGCTCTGAAAGGGTTATTAAGTATGTCTTCCAGAAAGGGGTAGATCATGTCTTAGATGACTGCTCCCTAGAGTGATGAGTTAAATGTCCAGCATTGATGGGATTTCATATTTAAGCCTCCAGCACTGAAGATGCTACCAATACGTACTGTATGTGTGCCCAGCACTGACCGACCTATACCTCCAGCACCACGTGGGTTATATATGTGGCATGGTAAGCTCGCACAGTATATACGGTACTTGCAATGTTTTATCATTATATATGTGTGTGTGTGTGTGTGTGTGTGTGTGTGTTTCCACTTCAGCACTGTTATGGGATAAATATATATGCCTGTGTAGCTATGTGACATAATGACAAGTGGTCCATAATGCTGAGATGACACAGAGGTAGCCCAACTCCCCAAAGTGCCTCCAGCTTTCAAACCACAGGAAAAAGAGAGATAGAAAAAAAAATGGATCCAGAGGTGATTAACGTCCCTTTGAGACCCCCGTGAACCTTCAAGGGCGGTGGGACACTGTAAGTGTAAAAGAGAGTATATAGACATGCAGTTGGGAAGTGAAAAAACGCCATTTGGTTGGGAGCAGATGGCTTGCTAGAGGACTGATCGCGTCTAAAGGCGTGTCATCCCCTTCAGCTCCAATCCCCAAAGGGCACCCCTTGTATTCACAATCAATGAAAATTAAAGTGCAAAGAATGGATGAATAGGCAGAGCCCGAGTCCCTCCTTTGTTCACCCCAGCTACTGGTGGGCAGGAGTTAAACTACAACAGGCTCCTATAGAAACCCTTAAGTTAAACAGTCTCCCAGTTACCCCCAGCATCTGAAAAGGGGAGAAAAAAATAATAAAAAAATAATAAAAAAAAGGGGGTAGAGAAGAGATAGGGGAGGAGAAAGAAGCGAAGGGAGGAAAAGAAAAGAAGTGGCTTTCTGCTTGATTTCCCCAATACAGAATCGCGTGGCATAAATTAAGTTGGAGAAGAATAAGTGCACTGGGCAGGACTCTGATGGATTTTATGCTGCCATTCAGATACGCTTTTCAGAAGTAATCGAGAAATCTGTGTCAAGTCAATTTAACAAATGCCTTATACTGAGGGGGGGTTGTTAAGGATTTAGGGCAAGTTTTTTTTTTAAACTTCTCTCTTTCTTAAACAAGTTTAAGTCCCTGCACGTGGAACTTTTGATCTCCATTTTTAGGGGACTGTTTTGCAAATGAATGCACTTTTTTTTGTATCCCACATGTCCAGCAGATTTGGCCACAAAGTTGACTTTTCTTTTGCTCTGCAACTTTAACTTTATCCTGGTGTTTGCTGTCACTTAACAAAATAGAAGGACTTAACAAAGTAGGGTTTTGTTTCAAGGGACAATGACACACAGACAGGTCTCACAGCCAACTGGTTAAATAATTGTTAAACACACAGGGGTATTGCAGTGTTGTTCATATAATCTACTTTGTAACTCATAGTTACTGCACATTGAAGTGGCTACAGTGTGTCAAGAAAGGGTGTATTCTTGTTAAATTATTAATTCCATACAACTTCTTTTGTATTGAACACAAACATTCCTGGACACTGTATTAATGAGCAACTACGTGTAAAACCAGACCCACTCCCATCTTAACATAAGACATCTGCAGGTACTGTATGTGACAAAGATAAAAAATAAAACCTTAGGTGTACAAGTGCACAATACCTGCTACTAAAATACTATTAGCCTTTTTATCCCAAATACAGTGAAGAAATACTCAGGATTTTCTGGATAAATGATTCTCTGCCTTTTCGTTTTAATTATCACTACTTGTAACAATGTGACAATGTAAAACAGGGTAGCTTCTCCCCAAGTGGTACATTGTAAGACCATTTGTGACCAAGACATCTGCAGCACTGCAAGTCACATTGTGCCGTGCCTATGCACGTCCCAGCCCTATAAAGTGGCGGTAAGAAAGCTTTTAGTGTGGCATACCTACAGTGAGGTTATTGTGGTTTAATCCTCCCATTTGCCCACATGCCTGATCTGTGCTGAAATGATCTGTTACAATTAAAACGAGACTTACTGTACACAGGCGGCCATACACCTGGCACCCTAATATAATAAGTCACTTTCCCTAAATACCAACAGCAGTGTTCCTAACCAAAGTCGGGGATAAGCAGAAACCTAAAAAACAACAACAACAACAAAACACTGCTTAGTTACCCCCATATAATAGAAGGCAATACAAAAGTTTATTTCCATCTGAACTTGTGATCCTATTAAAAATCATAATGTTGGACAAAACAAAAGTCCCACTGATGGATGTGTAATGTATAAAAATGGTGTAAAAATAAATAAGGTGATGGTTGTTGCAACGGAAAGTTTTTTTTTCTTTCTTTCTTCTATCTCCTAGGAGTGATTTTCTTTCAAGACAAATGTGTGCACATTGTTGTAGAGGCTGCACCGTGCGCCGCCGAGGGGAGCTCTTTCTCTCCCTTGTATTGTGCAGGGGAGCAGGTGCTGGCTGCATTACCATACAGCTGAGAGCACAAAGGGCCAACTCATTCACCCCTCGCACAATAACAAACTGCTTAATGACAGCCACGCGAGCGACACACACCAACCTCACTTCTACTTATACACAGGGGCTGCAGGAGGAAAGAGAGGGGGGGGGGGGGGGGAGCACGGTGAAGAAGAAGAGGTGAAGAAGAAGAGGGGATGAAGAAGGAAGAGATGAAGAAGAAGAGGGGGTGAAGAAGGAGGTGAAGAAGAAGAGGGGATGAAGAAGGAAGAGATGAAGAAGAAGAGGGGGTGAAGAAGGAAGAGATGAAGAAGAAGAGGGGGTGAAGAAGGAGGTGAAGAAGAAGAGGGGATGAAGAAGGAGGTGAAGAAGAAGAGGGGATGAAGAAGGAAGAGATGAAGAAGAAGAGGGGGTGAAGAAGGAGGTGAAGAAGAAGAGGGGATGAAGAAGGAGGTGAAGAAGAAGAGGGGATGAAGAAGGAAGAGATGAAGAAGAAGAGGGGATGAAGAAGGAGGTGAAGAAGAAGAGGGGATGAAGAAGGAAGAGATGAAGAAGAAGAGGGGGTGAAGAAGGAAGAGATGAAGAAGAAGAGGGGGTGAAGAAGGAGCAGGTGAAGAAGAAGAGAGGGGTGAAGAAGAGGGGGATGGAGAAGGAGGAGGAAAAGAAGAGGGTGTGAAGAAGAAGAGGGGGTGACGAAGGAGGAGGAAGAGGGGGGGGGGGGGTGGAGGAGGGAGTTAAGAAAAATAGAATAAGGAGGAATAGAAGCAAGGCTGTATAACGTGAGAGAGGGAGAAGTCAGAATAAGAAAAAAAAGAAGCGATGGGTGAGGAGAGAATAAGCAAGAACAGGGCAAGAAGAGGTGGAAATAAAAGGAGCCAAACGTAGGTAAAAGAAAAAAAAAGAAAAATATTGTCGCAATAGGCTACGGTCGGCATTACAAAGAAGTTGGGGGGTTGAGAGGGGGGTGCAATAAATAAATAAAGTTACTATGAAATGGACTATAGTAAACGAGCGCTGTCAATCACACGTGTTTGCCCTTTGCATCGCTTTGCCATAGAGGAGATGATATCAGGTACCTAAAAAAAAGCTTTCAACTAGAAAGCAGCCAATACATATCCAATATTGCAACAAATGAATAAGCCCGTCCCTGCACAGTGCAGAAGGGATTCCCATGTCCCTCGCAGCAGTGGCTGGCAGCGCTGGCTCCAGTGCACGGTGCAGCGTCTCCTTACACTTGCAGAGTTCAGGTTGCTGGCAGGGAACACCGCTCAGTGTACAGTGCAAGTTGATCAGCTTTTTTTTGCCCGAGGTGGCTCATGTGTTGTGATCTATAATTCCCTCCCCCTTTTCCCATAAACAGAGGAAATCCCCGCAAATTGTCATCAACCAGCTTTCTTCATTTTTTTTTTTTTTTTTTAAGGGAGGGCAGATCTGGACTTTAGTAAATGTTCAAGAGGTAATTATTATACATCTCACAATGTAGATTTGTTTTCCTCCTGGATTGTGTTGCTTTTTTTTTTTTTTTTTCGTAGGAGGGGTGGAGGGAGGTAGGGGGGTGACAGAAGTGTGTTGAGCCACGGGGGAGGAAGTTAAGGGGGTGTTGCCACTATGCAGATAACTGGAGGGAGGAGGGGGTATCTTCAGGTTAAAAATTTTCAGGAATGTAAATGAGTGTTTTTGTGTGTGTGTGTGTGTATGTGTGTTATGAGCAGAGGAAAGAGGGAGGGGAGAGGGTTTAGAGGAGGGAGGATTGCACATTTTACAGCTCACTGACCATTTGGCGATCCATTGAGAGGAGGGTTTGGAAAAGTGGCTCCTTTGTGACATCCCTGGACAGATTGGGGGTCTGCTCATTTACATCTCATTAGCCATGCAGGCGGCAGGCTGCATATAAAGGAAGGCAGGCGTCCAGCGAGAGCCAGATCCTCCTCACTGCTTCACACTCAGAGAGCCAAGATCAAAACGGGAGGTGGAGAGAGAGGCACAGGGGACAGACACTTCACTTAACACTTCTCTTCCACTTCCGATCTGAACACTGCATTTTCCCTACAGCTTGGATTCTTTTAAAAAAAATACAGATAATTTGGAGAAAGAAAAGAAATAGCTTCAGGAAACACGAAATATTGTGTGATCTGCTGTTGCTTTTCCATTTTTTTCCTCGTTTTTTTGGGGGGACATCAACAAGTCAAGAGGTAGATCGGTAGAAAGAAGACATCTCTGTACCTGGAATTGTAGCCTGGGCTCGGAATTGCTAGATATTATCTGCTATCAATCTCTTTGGAGAAGACAATTTCTACTCATATTTATTTGGATTTTTTTGGTTGATTTATTTTATTCTGTTTTGTTCCTATGGGCCAGAATATTAGGTGAAGGCAATAAAAAACAACAACAATAATAATAATAATAAAAAAAACAAGTGGATGGGAAGATAAACACAAGTTGATGATTAGAATTGCAATCTTTACCTAGCACCAATCTCCACCTTTTTTTGTTGTTGCCATTCACAAGATCTGTCACTCAATGAAAGGGCGTATCTAAAGAAGAGAAAAAGAGACTTGAAAGGGGGAAAGCACAGATCTGTCTGCGGCAGTCACTTGTTCCCAGGCTGCTTGTCAGACACTTTCTTGTGCACTGATATATCTTGCTTGTAGCGTTATCACATACAGCAGTTCAAGGCGATTTACCCAAGATGGGACGTCAGTCCATGCTGACTCTTGCCATCCTCACTACCCTACTGTACCAGGTAAGGATCTGGATTTCATGTTTTATTTATTTATTTAGATCTGCTGTGATTACAAAGATGCGTTTGATTAAACTGTATGGGAATGGCAGAGTGCAGACGTGGGGGAAAGTCAGGCGGCAGCTACATGATTTAAATACAGTTATGGTGCATGGGGGGGAAATAAAGTCCATGACATCGCGAAGGTGCGTAACATGCTGTTAGGTGATAAGTACAGCACTGTTATCTGCTTCCTACTCATAGGCTCGTCACACAGGTCACTTTGTGATCCTCTGTCCTGATCATACATTATTACCCTGCTGAATTCACCCAGTCGTTTCTAAGTTCTGGATGTCAGTCACCCAGCACTTACTACCGAATCTGATCTTTGTGTGTGGCACAGTGCAAATCTATTGGCTACATTGTGATATAGGAGTGTTTGCAGCAGGCTGTCTGTGAGACCTGCTTGTCATTATATATCTATCTATCTATCTATCTATCTATCTATCTATCTATCTATCTATCTATCTATCTATCTATCTATCTATCTATTTGGACCGAAGTGTTGATGGACTAAATAAATCACAATTTCTTTAAAAGTACATGTGAGTGTTTAGTGTATACACCGTCGTTTCTAAGATTATGACACACACACACACACACACACACACACACACACACACACACACACACACACACACACACACACACACACACACACACACACACACACACACTATAAATATATATATATACATATATATATATATATATATTTTTTTTACTTCCTACACCAGAGATGTAATTTCACCATTCTTGCTCTGATGAGTAATTCTTGATGTCTCTTTGCCTCGCAGGTTTCCTGCTCTGGGCTCTTCGAGCTGAAGCTGCAGGAGTTTGTCAATAAGAAAGGCTTAATGGGGAACATGAACTGCTGCCGGGGTGGGATGTCCGGTGTCTCCGGCTCCCTGGGCTTGCTGCAGTGCGAGTGCAAGACCTTCTTCAGGATCTGCCTCAAGCACTATCAGTCCAACGTGTCCCCGGACCCTCCTTGTACCTACGGCAGCTCCATCACCCCAGTACTGGGATCCAGCTCCTTCAATGTCCCGGACAGCAGCAGCTCGGACCCGGCTTTCACCAACCCAATCCGATTCCCCTTCGGATTCACCTGGCCTGTAAGTGATCTCTTATCCACGCCTCCCTTGCTTTTGGTTGGGTGATGTCTGTGTGCTGCAGGGCTAGGGTCAGGAGAACAGGTTGCTAGCCCATGCAGAATGAACATTGAGGACTGGTGCACGAAGCAGTATGAATTATTAGACGGCACAGTGCAGCTCTAGCAGCATTAATGATGCTAGATTTGGGATCATAGGGCTGAGGGGTGGATGTATATAAAGGGTGCTATTATGAATAGTTGCTGGGTATCTTTATTTTTTGGCATCCTGAAATCATGGGCTAATGAGTGGTGGAAGACCATTTCCTTAGAATAAATTTATAATGTGCGATTGGTATGATGACATTTGAAAAACGACTCACTTATGATGGCAAGGGCTTGCAAGCAACTCTGAAAGGGTTAAGTAGTTGTTGATAGCCACTATCATAATAGGGGTTTTTAGAGGGTGGTGGCTCATTATGCAGAGTATAAAGATAATGGAGGCTGATGGTGCTGATTAAAAATACTAAGGCCATCTATAGGGTGGGGTCGGATTACAGAAGGTGAAATAAGCACATTGATGAAAGAAGAGGTGGCACTCAGATAAGGAACTGGTGGCCTGAGGGGAGGTTTATTTTTTAGGGGTTTACATCTGTCCATATATCCCAAGGGGATGTTTGGTAGCCAGAGCTCAAAGAGATCTTGCTGAAAGGCTGAGATTTTGTGTGTGTGTGTGTGTGTGTGTGTATGTATGTGTGTGTGTGTGTGTATGTGTGAAGGGGGTGGGGAAAATCGAGATAGAAAAAAAGTGCTATTTGTCATTACCTAGTCCTCCCCCCCCCCCCCCCCCCAAAGGGAACAAGTGTTATGGTGTGGGAAATGCCACTGCCCCTTCTCTCCCCCTCTTGTCTTTGGAGCTGGTTGTATAATTGTCAGCTCAGCGTGAAATTCCCAAAGGATTCATTTTACAGCCATCCTCAATGTGTGAAACTGGGGAAATTAAGCGTGAAGATTAATGACAGCAGCCCTGCCAGGCCACTGATCAACCTACTCCCCCCCCCTCCCTTCTATGCCTTGCAAGCACCCATGGCACTTAAGGAGTTAATGCAAAAAATCCAACTTTATCCCTATGCATAAATGGTGTGCTGGACATCAGCTAAGGGGTTAACCTGTGCAGCCCTTTCAGTGAACTTCTGTGATCCCTCTGGCACCACAGGGATTTAACAATGCCGAATAATAAAACAAACTAAAAAAAATACACACATCAGGAACTAACTATTAAAAAGTCCACCCACTTCCTTAGAAAAAGTGAAAACATGTTGCTAGTCAATGCAGTTCACATTGCCTCGCCTATCTATGAGATAAGCAGTGCTGAAGGTTTTATACCTAGGCTGTGTATTTTTAATGTGACTGAATAGATTTTAAAGGTCAGTTACCATTTTTGTGTGTTTGTTTGCAGATTGTTATTTTTTTAATCAATTCCATTTTTTTAACCGCTGTTTCTTATTCTTCTCTTGCGCAGGGTACCTTTTCCCTTATAATTGAAGCACTACACACGGATTCCGCAGATGACTTGAGCACAGGTAAGGAACATGCTGTACATCTGGGCCACATACACTTAGCATACAGGTAGCGAGCTTTGACTGAGGCTGTTTCCAGCCCAAGCATACTGACTTAATCCTTTCACTGGCTCTGAGCTCTTTAAGAGATTTACCCATTAAATGCAATAAGACAACATTGTACCCATCTATCTGCCTTTATCAAAACACATTCACAAAGCACTTTAGGTATTGATATACATGTGGCACAAAATCACCTGCTTAGTACCACTTACAGGCTTCTACATGTTTTGCTAGCTGGGATGTTTGCAGTGATTTTAATTAATCTTCTCTTTTCCTTCCTTCGACAGATAACAGTGATCGTCTGATCAGCCGCCTTGCCATCCAGAGGCACCTGACCGTGGGCGGAGAGTGGTCCCAGGATCTACATAGCAGCAGCCGAACTGAACTCAAGTACTCCTACCGCTTTGTGTGCGACGAACATTATTATGGGGAGGGCTGCTCCGACTACTGCCGCCCAAGGGACGATGCCTTCGGACACTTCTCCTGTGGCGATAGGGGAGAGAAAGTCTGCAACCCTGGATGGAAGGGACAGTACTGCACTGAACGTAAGTCCTGAGAGTGCAAACACGGGAATGTGTGAAAGAGAGAGAGGGAGTTATAGCTGCAACAAGTTGTCCAGTCTACTGTGATGCAGTGGACAAGATTTGTAATTAACATTGTAGTTGCGCAACCAAGTAACGCTTGACTTCAAAAGTGGTTCGGAAATTTAATGTGAACTTTCATGTATTTTTTATAACTCTGTGCCCAGGACATACTTGAAAACGAGAGGTATCTCTCAATGTATTACTTCCTGGTAAAACATTTTTATAAAAAAAAAAAAAAAAATGGGGAGACAACCAGACGTCTCTCTCAGCTTAGTGGGGTACTCAGTGGCGGGGCTGGCATTCATCAGTCACTCAGTAACACTCAGTGGGATTCAACAGAAGTAGCACAAATACACAGCAAATTCCCATGTGAAGAAAAAATAGCTAAGAAGGTCCCTTCTGTTGCATCACCTGTTTTCACACTGATCTCATATCATTTTCTTGTTGGGTGTTGTATTGTTTATTTTATCCACCCCTTTGTATCAAGAGTTTTTCCATAGAGTATCTCATTAATCATGTTGATCAGTTCTTTTTTTATGCTGTCTGTTGGGGGTGTTGCACTCTATTTTTCTACATCCAGTGTCACATTGCTGTGTAAAATGTGCCCAGCCTGCTTAACGAGCTTGTCTTAAGCAAAGGAAGCAGGAAGAGCCCCCCTTCCCCCACTCCCCTTTGTCAGACTGGTGCCCCTCTTTCTTCTAAGAACTTTAGACCATCTATTTGAATGATAATAATAATGAAAAGTTTGCAGAGAAACCACACGCGTGCCATAGATTAGATCTCTGCTGCGATTGGTTGGAGGGGGAGCACCCCACGGGTGTGATTGGTGGAGGGGAGTAGGGTATTGTTGCAGAAGGGCAGCTGCTGGGAGAGAATACACAATAGAGCAGCTGTCCTGTACTGGCACCCTGCACGCCAGCTGTCCACTCTTATCTGCACACACTCGCTGGGATATTAAGGGGAGGAACCATGTGTGTATAGAATTAGGAAGAGAAAAAAAAAAGGACTTCTGACCCTCACTGGGAAGAAAAGTGTGTATAAAGGGGGAGGGGAGATGGGAATTGTGAGCCCTCTTTTGTCTGTGTGTAAATGTGTTAATGCTTGTTTGCAAGTGACCAGCAAAGCTCCCAGTTACCAAGCAAGATCAGTAACCCAACAGCCTGGGGAGATTAGCTGCGATGTTATTGGCAGAGTGTGCCAGTAGTACATCATTGACTGACACAAATGTGTTATATGCAGGCAGAGATATACTGTATTGCAGTGCTTATGTTTTCAATTTCTCTTGCAGCTATTTGTTTGCCTGGATGTGATGAACACCATGGATATTGTGACAGACCCGGGGAGTGCAAGTGAGTTCAGTTTCTACACTGTTTATCCTTGAACTAAAACAAGCTATATATGTATTTTTATGTATACACACACATATATACGTGTGTGTGTGTGTGTGTATATATATAAATATATATATATATATATATATATATATATATATATATATATATAATCTCATACACACATATAATAGATTTATCCTTGGTTATTTCATTTTGCGCTAGCAATACATGCTGGATTGTACATATTAAAACATTGTTCCTGAAAATGATTGTAGTCCGTATGTTGTAGCTCACAGCTTCTCAGCACCACAATCTCCCTAATTCTCCCTCCAGCTATAAAACACAATGTCAAAGGATGACACTACACAAGCGCTTTTAGAAATGTGACTCTAGTCCCTCTTCTTAAGTCCGTCTACCTATAACCAGTATGTAACTGGTCCCTTGTTGCCTTTTTCAGATGCAGAGTTGGTTGGCAAGGTCGCTACTGTGATGAATGCATTCGCTACCCAGGCTGTCTGCATGGCACGTGCCAGCAGCCCTGGCAATGCAACTGCCAAGAAGGCTGGGGTGGCCTTTTCTGTAACCAAGGTAAGCCTCGTTCATTTTTATTCACAACTTTTTATTACTGAGATGTCCTGTCCACATGCAACATGACAGATAGGTGCAGACAAATGGCATGGTTTTAATGTAAGGCCTCCCATTTCTTTCCTACAGATCTTAACTACTGCACCCACCACAAGCCATGCAAGAATGGAGCCACTTGCACCAACACCGGCCAGGGAAGTTACACCTGCTCTTGCCGTCCTGGGTACACTGGCTCCAACTGCGAGATCGAGATCAACGAGTGCGATACCAACCCTTGCAAGAACGGAGGAAGCTGCACTGTAAGTCGCCCAAGCTCTACTTCTGTAACCACAGTGCAGGGGTCTGAAGTTTCTGAAGCTCCATTTACAATAGCGATGTGGGATAAAAATGTATAGAAAATGCATACTATACAAATTCCCTACAAATTGTAAATCTACAGTTTTAGCATCTAACGATGCAGAGTGTTGATCAACCTTTCTTATAGTGTTGATTAATATTGATCAGTTATGTATCTCGTTAGCAGTAAAAAAAAAATGTTTTATTAATTAATATGGTTTAATCAACGTGCACTTCAATTCTGTTCTGCTGTCTTTAACTTGCGCAGTGTTACATGATCCGTTCCTTTGTTTTAACAGGACCTTGAGAATAGCTATTCATGCTCCTGCCCACCAGGCTTCTATGGTAAAAACTGTGAGCTCAGTGCTATGACCTGTGCAGATGGACCCTGCTTTAACGGAGGGAGGTGCACGGATAACCCAGATGGTGGATACAGCTGCCTCTGCCCAGTGGGTTACTCTGGCTTCAACTGTGAAAAGAAAATTGATTACTGCAGCTCCAATCCTTGTGCCAATGGTAAGAAATGTTGATCCCCAATTGCATTGCATCAATCAAAAAGTAGTCATCACAATACAACTAATTGCTTATAGAATATTCTTCACAGCAGTAAAATGTCAACTTTTGCCCCCAGTGGTTACAATGACAACTCGTATAACTTTGGCAAAAAAAATAACAATCAAGAACTACCTACCAAAAACAGGACCAAACTAAGACAGCACCACCTTGAAAACCTGTTTTGTCCTTGTTTACATTGTATAAAAAGTAGAATATAAGCAAAGCAGGTGTGGGCTGCAAAATGGATATTGTTACACATTTTTCACAAACCTGCCAGTAATTAATAGTAAATTAAAATAAAAAAAGATTTAGTAGCTTTGTATTAAAAAACATAATTTCTCTTGGACGATGTAGACCTCCAACTTTCCCGCGCATTACTGTAATTAGCAGCACAGTTACCACTGTTTTGATGTTTGCTTTTGCTGCCCACGTACCAATGTGCCTTTATTGACCATTTGCTGCTTGGCTTTGTTACAGGAGCTCGCTGTGAGGATCTTGGAAATTCCTATATATGCCAGTGCCAAGAAGGCTTCTCTGGAAGGCACTGTGATGACAACCTGGATGACTGTGCTTATTTTCCCTGCCAGAACGGTGCGACCTGCCAGGACGGGATTAATGACTATTCCTGCACATGCCCTCCTGGGTACATTGGGAAGAACTGCAGCACTCCCATCAGTAAGTGTGAGCACAACCCGTGCCACAACGGGGCCACGTGCCACGAGAGGAATAACCGCTACGTGTGCGAGTGTGCTCGGGGCTATGGTGGCCTTAATTGCCAGTTTCTACTCCCTGAGCAGGAGAAAACCGTTGTTGTTGACTTCACCGAAAAGTACACAGAAGGGCAAAGTGGACATTTCCCATGGATTGCGGTGTGTGCCGGGATTATCCTGGTGCTAATGCTGCTGCTGGGCTGTGCTGCCGTGGTTGTCTGTGTGCGGTTCAAGGTGCAGAAGAGGGTCCACCAGCCTGACGCCTGCCGTGGCGAGGCCAAGACCATGAACAACCTAGCCAACTGCCAACGAGAGAAGGACATTTCCGTCAGCATCATCGGCACCACCCAGATCAAAAACACCAACAAGAAAGTGGACTTTCTCTGTGAAAGCAATACTGATAAAAATGGCTACAAAGCCAGTTATCCATCTGTGGATTATAATTTAGTTCATGAGCTTAAGAACGAGGACTCAGCAAAGGAGCGCAGCAAATGCGAAGCCAAGTGCAGCTCGAGTGACTCGGACACAGAAGAGATGCACTCAGTACAATTAAAGAGGTACGTTCCCCGCCATCATCATATTAGCAGACTTCTTATAGCCTCTAATAGTTTTTTTCACACCATATGGTTTAATTCAAGCAGGCTAAAGTTTTGTTTTCGTATCTGTTACCCACAGTGATTGTTCAGAAAGAAGACGACCAGATTCCGTCTACTCCACATCGAAAGACACAAAGTACCAGTCTGTATATGTCATATCAGATGAGAAAGACGAATGCATCATAGCAACTGAGGTCAGTATCATCATCCATGAATTTAGTTCTCATTCGTATTAGGAGATGAGATTCGGTTTGGGGATTCCCAACTTCAATACGCCTGAAGGCCACATAGAAGGAAAGACCTCTGTATGAGGTCCACGAAGAGACAATTATCATACGCAGTAATGCAAAGAAGCAGGGGGATTTAAGGCAGATTCGTTTTTATGGCTTTCTTATGACCCAGGTCTCCCCAATAATTAGTTTCACTTGAGAGCGCAGTCGGGATAACAAAGTATCCATTAATGTGTTTGCTCAGGTCTGACTTATTATTATTATTTATTACCAATAATAACATGAATAGATTTTTGTGTTGTGCTTGTTTCATTTTAGATATTAATGTCTTCATTTTAAAAGTAAATATGGCGTGTGCGTAAAACCAAATCACCTTGGAAAAACAGCAACGCCAACAGAATAAAATTAATATTGTTTACCGCCACTCGCAGTCCAAAAGCCCCTTGTAAACAAATCCGTGTTCAAGAACTTCTTGAATGAAGCAAGTGCAACATGTGGCAAATACATGATTAGAGCCTTGGGTATGAATTAGACAGTGAGAAAATGGAATACCTTTTACAGTTTGAACAAAATCTACAGATCTATGTGAACAGACCCCGCAACATCTGCCTAATAGTTTTCTTCCTCTCTCTCTCTCTCTCTCTCTCCCAGGTGTAAAATGGAAGCTGTACAACACAAGTTCTTGTCAAATATTCAGAGGTGACACGCCCGCGTGAATGCTGCTGATGAAAGAAGGAGGGGGGACATCCCTTCGTTGACTGCTGCTGAGACACTAACTTCGGACCGAGCTGGTTCTCTACTGAAGTTAGCAAATTGACTGCAAAACAAGACGGACACCCCAAGCTAGTCTCCGTGTCCGGACATAAACTGTTGCACTGCTGTTTCTGAACTTCTCCATTGCACTATGGACAGTTGCTTTTTTTTTTTTAATTATTA
Source organism: Ascaphus truei (assembly GCF_040206685.1). Taxonomy (NCBI): domain Eukaryota; kingdom Metazoa; phylum Chordata; class Amphibia; order Anura; family Ascaphidae; genus Ascaphus; species Ascaphus truei. The sequence continues at coordinate 234,082,385 of NC_134486.1, read as the reverse complement.
TTATAAATATATATATATATATATTTAATGAATGGACTTCTACGTACTGCAGAGGAAGAGGGCACTGCCTGAGGTGTATATTTTGGATTCGTATGAGCCACTCCGTTGTTTAACTACAGACAGACACTGCCTTCGTTGTCTTTTTGATACTAAAAGGTGTTTTTCCACTCGGTCAAAAAATGGGCGTTATTTTTTGAACTTGTAAAACTATTTTTACGATATTTGTAAAGCTTGAGTATTTGTGATGTTCATTTTTATAATTTAAACCTTGGTAAATATGTACAAAGGCACTTCGGGTCTATGTGACTATATTTTTTTGTATATATATGTATTTATGGAATATTGTGCAAATGGTATCTGATTTTTTTCTATTGTTTTTGTTAATGAAGGAATTCATTTTTAAACTATTTTTCCAAAATAAATACTATGAATGATAACATTTGGAGCCCTTACTTACTATTGGAAGACTGTGATAGTTTGCATCAGACCTTTGGTGAGCTTCATCTATACCACTATTATTATTATTATTATTATTATTAAGAAATATTAGACAGGGATCTAAAGACAAATACAGGAATTTTCCAAACATAAAATTGAATAACTCTGAAGTGTTGAAAAAGGACAAATCTTGTTGAAAGTGTTTACAAACAAAAACAAAATATTTTCTAAAATACTGTATTTGCGTACTGCGACTCTCAAGAAAGTATATAGTTATATCGCTAGAGTGGCATGCAACATAGTGCATGGTAATTCATCAATGGGTGAGTTCCAATTTTAGCACAAAGCATTACACCACTGTGAATATGGTTAATTACAGCAATAGAGCATTACAACAATGACGTATAAGGACCCTGAACTTCTCTATACACTCCCAGTTCTTTAAATGCCCCTGTTCACAAGTTGAATACCACTATGAAACACTTGCAGATGATAGTCCGTCGCACTCTGATGGACACTGAAAGCAGTGTAAAGGTTTAAATTAAAAACTAGTCAACGTTTTGATCCCAGTTGTGGACCTTGAGAAAGGTCCATAAGTAAAACCGAAATATCGTTCAGTTTTTAATTTTTTTTTTTTATAACTTGTTCTTTATTGGTTTTAACAGTGTTACAGGAAATGCATACATCCATTGACTTCTTTATGTTTTCCAATAGCGAATACATATTTAATTACAATTTTGCTTAACTTAAAGCAAAAATAAAAGGATAACTGGGAAAGGAAGGATAGGGAGGGGGGGGGGGCTGGGGTGCGGGGGGAGGGTTCAGGGTCCTCACTACTTCCAGATTTTCTAAACGCCCATTCTCTGCCGTTTTCCCTGGGTGAAATGTATCTTGCATTAGAACTTAATCACCTTTCTTGGTCTTTGGGAATTGATATCTGCTTCCAACATCAAAGGAGAATGCACCTGGTATTATCATAGCCAAATTGTGGACCTTTCCACTCCTGGGATATCTGTTTGGGCCAGCCAAGGATGTTGTTCAGTTTTTAATAAACCTTCACACTGTTTCGAAATCCATGAGCGTGCGATGGATTGTCTTCTGCTAGTTAGCAGGAACCCTTCCTGCTCGCGTCGGTGCCCGTGGCAGTACACCTTTACAGCGTGAGTGCTTCCCCTTGTGTACTGCTATAAAAGACTCCTGACTCGAACTGGGATATATATGGGATATATAAAAACGTGATATGGGGTATTGTGCCCGTTGTGGCGGTAACAGCCATTGACTGTAATTGCAATTACTGCCAGAACGGGTGTGACACGCCACATCTCATTTTGCTAAATCAAGGGCAGTTTGGTCCTTGTCATGCTGGTCATGTTAACTCCCTTGTTGCAAGAACGGTTTGCAATCCATTGCAAAGCACCGCATTACAATCTACTCTGCCAGTGACATGTTTACAGGTTCAATTCCTGATATTCCACTTTGAATATATATATTTTTTTTTTATGACCGCTTTCAATAAAGCATTTTATGCTCTTTTAACACTCCAGTGATAAATCTGTTTGTACATTTTTTGGGGGACATAAAAAATAAATGTTTTTTTCCCCCCATAAGAAACAATGGGGGATTTTCAGCATATGCCTATATGGGTTATCGCACCGAGATTGCATGGCGTCCAAGTCAATGGTAGTTTAGGCAGGATCGCAGAGTGATACCTGGTATCGACACTTAGTGAATCCTGGTGAATGTCTAGGTGACAAATCTGAGCCAACCTCTCAATATGATGTGAAGCTGCTTCTCCATATCAAGCTCAGATCCCCCTTGATTTAGAGAAGCAGCTTTAAATCATACTCAATGGGGGAAGTCCTACTTCTCATTTCAAATCTGGTTCAGGAGTCTTGCTCACAATAACAAGGAGATGCCACCTGGAATTTACCCGATCAACACAGTGACTTTCTCGCTTTTCCACCCTCTATATTTGTAGGCTGTTTTTCGCCCATATAACGCACGGCCAGAATATCACTGCACCTTACCAAGACACAGAACTGGCACGGTGGTAATTACCAGCCGAGATGTTTTGTGAATGAAAACAGTATCTATTACAGGGACAAACACAGCCCAGAAACAAACAAACACAGAAACCATACAATTAGGCAGTAAACATTCCAGAACATCTTATTTCTGACAGCTGCCTTGGGTGAAGTTACACTGCATCCACCTAAATCAAAGGTGCCTGTGAGTCTCACAATATACTTTCAGACAGTGGGGGGGGAGGGAGTGTGGATTTATCATTAAGAAAAAAAGAATAATTACCATATGAAAATATGCCTTTCTTTTTTAATGGTGATAGATAGATTGAAACGTCATGATAAAGGACAGTCTCCGGACATAAACTGTTGCATGGCTGTTTCTGAACTTCTCCATTGCACTGTGGACAAGTTGCTTTTTTATTATTGCGTAATAACTTGAAAAAGAGAGAACCCCTATTGTGTGGCACTAGAGAACACCCTGTCTTAATTTACTTAAAAATAATATTTATTTGCAATTAATTAAAATATTGTTTGGAGGACAACACGAAATAGACAAAACAAACTAATAAAATCAATTAAAAGTGAAAGAGGGCGTGAGGGCGTAAATGTGCAACTGATCCAGTCTAATGGTAGTGTGCATATATAGCTCTCAGGATGTATTATACTTAGAGCTCATAGAACTTTGAGGATATACAAGTAGATATTAGTGTTGCAACACTAAGGGGGCGATTCACTAAGCAGTGAGCTTTTGCGTACGATTGGGAAATTTGTAATCCCACGATAAAAAAATGAAGCCAGACGCGGGATTCACTAAGAAGTGAAGCGCATTTGGGTAGGGGCGGGCAAAAACATGACCGACCGCGCGAGCTGTATTTTCCCCCTGCTATCATGCTTAAAAATCTAAAGCTCGATAGCTGATTGAAAAAAAAGCAGCATGTAAGAGCTGCATGGAGACGCTGCGTCGGTACGGTAATGAAGCTGCATTAATATAATTTGTATTAATAGTTTGCGGGAGCAGGGGGTCTCCCGAGATGAGCCGCATTGATTTCAGCCTTGGGCACCTCCTGCTTCCCGAGTTACAGGCCCAGATATGGGGTGCCGGTATCTCCTCTATTATTTAAATGTCCCGCATCATGTGACGCGGATGCTTTAAAAATGGCGGCGACACTGGCACCCGATGCCCCATACCGGGGCCTGTAACTCGGGAAGCAGGGGGTCCCTGAGCCAGAAATCAAAGCGGTTCAGCTCAGGAGACCCCCTAGACCAAAACACTATTAAAAAAAATACATTAAAGCAGCCGCTAAGGCAATGAAGGGGTTAAGGCCCAATAGTAGCTTTATTGGTGGCAATTGCCCCCAACAACCCCTATACCCCTCTAACATACATTACATTTTTTTTAAAGTATAGGAATGTTACTATAGGTTGTCGGAGGCCCCTGGGTAGTCCCCGCATGTGTCCGGGGGTCCCTGATGCCTGTGGTACCAATCTTGTGTTTAAAAACCAAACAAAAACAAACGGGAAATAAATACACCCCCTCCCCCATAACAAATACAGTTCAGTAATGGGTAAAATTACTATTATCCAGATATGAATAATAGTGCATTTGCCCATTTAAAATAAAACATTAAGCTGCAGAAAATAAAATAAATAAAACTTGCACTTACCCCTGCCAGCGTGCCACGATAAAGGCCGTCCTCATCCTCATCCCTGTCCATGTCCTGCTTTGTCGCAAACACTTCCGTACAGTACAATCAAAAATACAATCTAATGTCACTTAACCCCTTAATCACCTTAGCGTTTTTTAACCGCTATAGTAATAAGGGGTTAACCCACCCTCTCCAACTACCCACCAAGGAGGCCTAACCACCCTCCCCAGGCAACTACCCCCACCCTTCACCCATTCATTGGTACAGTGGGTACATCATGCTCATATAATATCCGTGTACCGGAAGTAGTGTCTGCGTGCCGAGCACCTCTCCACTCCGGCTCCTCCGCTCTCAGTAATTCCTAAACCCTTCCTCCAATTTGGATGTGAATACCCTCAAATTAAAGCTGATAGACTGCACTTTAAGCCCCTATTCATTATTTAACTGTAACTTCAATTTATTTTGGTACACAGCCGAAATTACAAAACTTGTATCAGTGTCCAATTATTTCCGTAACCTAACTGTATATATATATATATGAAAACGAAAAAAGACCTGCGCTTCCACAAGCGCGCAGAAGCGTAGACGAGCCCCTACTAAAGCCGCTCTAATTGCGGCTGTAGGGGCTCAGTGCTGAGCGGGAGCGCGCCTCAGCACGCTTCCGCCAGCAAGCGGTAAACATGGCCGAGGCTTTACTCCTCACGGTTCCTGTTTTGGTTTACCAGGTCTGACACCCATTGCACATGTGGATTGTTTCCGGAGGACACTAGGAGAAGTGACACGATACCTGAGTTCCTGCTGGACGGTAGCTCAGAGGGGTTTTGATCGTGTCCTGATCGTGTGCAGTGGAGAGGCGTGTGAGCAGAGCAGCAGAGTTCCTGTGTTTGGTGCATGAGTATTACTCATAAAATGCTCTTTTATTCATGTTGTTTGTGAGTTTTAAATTGTTGGACTCTTTTTTGTATATTAAATGATATTATTTTACATATTGCACTAGGATCGGCACTCTCTTTTTTCATTTTCATAGATCTACTGGGAGGTCGTTGGTTCCACGTAGAAGGCTGCCAGTATCCTGCAAAGAGTGCTATTCTTGATTTGAGAATACATTTTTTATTCATCCATTCATGGTTTTTTCCAACATTTTTTTTATCACAGCCATTTTTTGATCTATGGTTTCATAGACACTAGTGTAGCCCTTTTCCTGGCGCTCCCAAAGAGACTACGGGTACTGCACATAACCTGTGGCTCCAGGAGATCTGAGCCTCCGCTAGCTAGGAGCCTGGGGTAACACTTATTAGCGCAGCGCCTACACTGTTCCAGGATCCCCGTTATGTGAGATTCCCCTGGGCAAGAAACATAACAACACACATATGATTGTAACTGGTTTTTACTGTAACGTAATAATAACCTCTTTATAATGAACCGTAGCAATAACACATATCACATATACTTATACTATAAAGCTCATAACACTAGTGGCTCGGCCACTCTCATCAGGAGTAACGTCTCCGTCCCTTCACCGCGTGCCCCACACACCGTGTCCTTGTAAATCAATATATTTGTATAGGCTCAGTCCTTTGGCCACTTCACTAGCGTCCCCAAAGAGTTATACCTAAGGCGGTGTAAGGAATCCGCTCCGCAGTTTACTGGTTGCCTTACCTTGCAGACCTGTGCAGTCCTGGAGCACCTCTCCTGATGTTTGCTGCAGCCTGGATTCACTCACCAAAGCTATACACACTCCCTCTGGTATCTACTGCAGCTGTGCAGCCTATCACTGCAACCTAGACTTGCATTCATTCATTGGAGCAGTACCTTCACACCCCCCTCCGGGGATTGGCCCGCTGGCCTTTAAGTACTGTCTTCCCATAATGCTCCCTGCCGAGCATAGTCCTAACTGGATGTCTACTGTTTTGCCACAAGCTCTCGCTTGTTCTCCTTTGCTGATACCAGGTTCCGCCCTGCGTCCTTCAGCTTCCTTCAAGCCGCTTGTTCTCCTATGCTGATACCAGGTTCTGCCCTGCGTCCTTCAGCTTCCTTCAAGCCGCTTGTTCTCCTATGCTGATACGGAGGTATCCCCTGCATCCTTCAGCTTCTGTTCTCCTGTGCTGAAGCAGAGGTTTCGTCCCTGCGTCCTTCAGCCTCCTGGATTCCTGCACTGAAGCGGATGTTTCGTCCCTGCGTTCTTCAGTCTCCTGGATTCCTGCACTGAAGCGGAGGTTTCCCTGTGGATCTTCAGCTTCCTGGTTCCTGGGGCCTACTCTTTCCCTAATCTAGAGAGGCCGTGTCCTGGTTCCTGCGCTGTTACAGAGGATTCCCCAGCCGCTCAGGACTCTTGCGCTGTAGCACTGGTGCACCCGTGCAGCAAAGCGGTGTGCTATTCTGGTCTGCCTACCATCTCCTGTGACCAGTACCATGGGCCATGGTCGTCGCTCGCGCAGAGGCCAACCCCGCGCTCCTAAGCTGAAGCGGGGCTCTCCTGACTACCTGTTGCCGAACTCTTGCCTGAACAATGTTTATCCTGATATCTCCTGTCCTGACCCTGGCTTGTACAACGACGACGCTGTCTTCTCCTTTCCTGATCCTGCTACGTTTGACAACGAACTGCGCAATCCGGATCAGCCTGCGCGGTCTCAGGTCGGTGCTTTTACAACCCCACCTCAGCCTCGCGGTCCGACCCTGGTTTGTGGCGAGCAGAACCCTGACAGTATGCTCGGCCGCACAAACTCGGACCGCCCTGTGGTGAGGGTTGGTAAGTTTCTGTCTGAAAGCCTGTCCCAGCCTGTAAACCAGTCCCAGTGTGAATACCAGTTTCTATGTGAGATAATACCCCTGATTGAAGATCTGATTGTGTTTGTAGGTTTAACCCCTTTGCAAAACAAATGCCGTAATGATCTCATGATGAAGGTTTACCGCCTCCGGGACTTAAAACAATCGCTGGCCGCTTGTATTTGCTTTCCTGGTTACCCTTTAACTTGGGAAAATGTGTACCCTTTAGAATTGGACGACGCCCAAAAGGAACTCTCTTCCCTGGCCTTGTCTTTAGACATTTATATAGCAAAAGATTAGCTCTCCTCATGTTGGCTAATGCCCAAAAAACACTCCATATCCTTTCCATGACATTGGACATTTGCATAAAGGAACAGGATCCTCCCCTCGCCAGCTTCGCTGCCGCTTGGCTGTATCCCTGGTCTACCACGGATCCTTGCCCTGAGTGTATGGCCGGGTTCCCTGACACCAATGATATGTTTTCGTTAACCCCTGCCGATCAGTCCTGTGAGGTCCCCCTGGAGAATACATATGTTGCTCTACCCAGCACTAATGTTCTTGTATCAGAGAATAAGTTCATTAGTTCTCCTATTTCTAGCTCAGAAGTCCTTTCTCTAGGTCTTGAGGGTTTTCCAGCTTTAACCCCTGCCGAGCAGTCCTGTGAGGTTCCCCTGGAGAATACATATGTTTCACTAGCCAACACTAAGGTTCTACTATCAGAGAATAAGTCCCTTTGTTCCCCTATTTCTAACTCCGAATCTGTCATTCCAGCTCTTGAGGGTTTTCCAGCTTTAAACTCTGCTAGGCAGTCCTGTGCGCTTTCCCCGTCAGAGAAAGAATCCCTAAGTTCTGTTCCCAGGGTTATTTCTGTATTAACCTCTGTGGGGCAGCTCACTGAGTTTCCTTTGGTAAATCCCTGTTCTCTGTCAGCCATGGTCACGCCCCTAGCTTCAGACGAGAGATTCCTGGTCTCTCCTAATACAGAGAGAAGATTACCTATGTTTTACTCTCAGGCATTGTCTGCATTAACCCCTGTAAATTCTTGCTGCCTCCAAGTTAATGCCTTCGTTTTAGCCTCAGAGAATGAGTCCACAAGTCAGACAGCAGAGGTTGCATTGAGGGATTCCCATAACCTTACGGAGTCCCTAGATATTCTTTGCTATAAATCCCCTGCTTCAGCTCAAGTTTCCGCAGTTTCGTCTCCGGAGACTTCGGCTAAAGTTCTGGTTCCTGATAAATGTATTCAGGAGTCAGGTTTATCCCTAAGCTTGCTCGCAGAGTTCCTTCTCCCGGGTGTTTCGCTGAACCAGCCTGTCGCCCACATAGCGGTGATCCCTGCTTCAGCGCATAGTTCCCACATTATGGAGTCTGCAGTAATTTCTGGTTTCCCAGACATTCCTTACCAAATACCTACTTCAGAGACCAGTACAGTTATGATTCACCCCCGTGTACTGTCTGAGTTCTCCTCCTCTTTAAGCTTAGGGTTAAAAGCATACAGTAGTCTGTATGTCCCTCCTGGGGTTCATATTATGTTCCCAGGAATGTTTGCTGACGCACGGTTTTCTCCCAAAAGTGACGCTTTTGCATATAGATTAGTAAAAAGCTTGCACACTGTTTCCCTTTTCGCTGAATTGTGTCTTACTAGTTTTGAGACTCTGAGAGGTAATGATTCTCCTTCTGATTCTGAAGCTCTTCCTACAAGGAGTATCCTGATTGGGGGTTCCCCTGATTTCTCTGTCCAGGCTAATTCTCCAGGGATCAGCATATCTGTGGTCACTTCCTTAGTACTGTTTGAGGTCACCATGCATATATTACAAGTCCTGGGGTTTAAATCTGAGCTATTTAGCTGTCCTGCCTTTGCTGAAACCCAGTCCCTCAGTACTGTGTCTAAATATGCCCCAGCAAACATGGGGTTACTCTGGGAAGAAATGAAAACTCCTGTCTTAAAGGGTATTTTTTCTCACATGTCCAGCAAATCTAGAACCTCAGTAATTGTTTCTAAGTCACTTATCAATACATCTGATTTTTTCTCTAATCAAACCCAGACACCCTCACTATCGGTTAGGAGTCCTGTGATCAGAGATTTTGCACTAGAAAACCCACCAATTCATGTTTTTGTCAGGTTAGGTACCCCTGTGGTTAGGGCCATTGCAGTTTCGGAAAAGACTCCTTGTACTCCTAAGGTGCCTGTCATTAAGAGTTTTCATAGTTCATACTTGCTGCTTGTTGATTCTCAGGGCCCTGTCACTGAGGTACAGACTTCAGCTTCTGATGTTAGCTTCCCTCCCACCACTACCCTGGCTCTGCCTTTTTCTCAAGCTACTGATTTGAAGATCCCAAGGACTATTCCTGATTCACTGACAATATTATCTCCCAATGAAGATTTCCTAGTATTGGAGAGCTCTACTGTTGTTTGCTTCTCTGCTCCTGCTAAACCATGGTTTTGTCCCTCGGAATTTTCGGTTGCCCCTGTTATTTCCTCTCAGTTGGAAATACTCTGTACGTATCCCAAGATTTCGGTCCCTATGCCTGGTTTACTGCTTGCCTTGTCACCTTCCATACCAATACCGGGAGATGCTTCCAACCAGCCTATACCCTTACTAACCATTACCTGGGAGCCTTCTAGAGGAAAAATTCCTCGCAAATTCCAACATGCAGTGGTCAGCCAAGACTTTTTCTGTTACAAAGTTCCTCCTGGTGTATTCGATCAACTATCAGGGCCGCTGATCCTAGAGTCCGGTTCATTTATTAAAGACTGGGCTTCCTGTAGGGGTTCTCCTGCCGTTTCTGCTCTGGAACCCTCTGGTTCTTCACAGCCCTGGATTTCCAAGTCATTTTGCGAGGCGAGCCATGTACCAAAGATGTTTCTTCCATCAATCTCATATCCTAGAACTGTACTCACCAAAGAACTGCTCGTTTACGGATGCCCTTTCCACCTAAAGAATTTTAGGAACAACTCAATGTCCCCAAGACCCATGGATGGTCCTGTCTGGCCGCAGTTCTCACCGGGGGGTGGGGGTACACTAAGGACTAACCACGAGTCTCTGGACCACGACTCTAACCCCAATCCTAGACGGTTCAGCAACAATTCCCGGTCCCCCAACTCTAGGTGTGCTCATGTTCGCCCGGAGGTCTCACGTGAAGGGGGGGGGGTACTGTAAGGAATCCGCTCCGCAGTTTACTGGTTGCCTTACCTTGCAGACCTGTGCAGTCCTGGAGCACCTCTCCTGATGTTTGCTGCAGCCTGGATTCACTCACCAAAGCTATACACACTCCCTCTGGTATCTACTGCAGCTGTGCAGCCTATCACTGCAACCTAGACTTGCATTCATTCATTGGAGCAGTACCTTCACACCCCCCTCCGGGGATTGGCCCGCTGGCCTTTAAGTACTGTCTTCCCATAATGCTCCCTGCCGAGCATAGTCCTAACTGGATGTCTACTGTTTTGCCACAAGCTCTCGCTTGTTCTCCTTTGCTGATACCAGGTTCCGCCCTGCGTCCTTCAGCTTCCTTCAAGCCGCTTGTTCTCCTATGCTGATACGGAGGTATCCCCTGCGTCCTTCAGCTTCTGTTATCCTGTGCTGAAGCAGAGGTTTCGTCCCTGCGTCCTTCAGCCTCCTGGATTCCTGCACTGAAGCGGATGTTTCGTCCCTGCGTTTTTCAGTCTCCTGGATTCCTGCACTGAAGCGGAGGTTTCCCTGTGGATCTTCAGCTTCCTGGTTCCTGGGGCCTACTCTTTCCCTAATCTAGAGAGGCCGTGTCCTGGTTCCTGCGCTGTTACAGAGGATTCCCCAGCCGCTCAGGACTCTTGCGCTGTAGCACTGGTGCACCCGTGCAGCAAAGCGGTGTGCTATTCTGATCTGCCTACCATCTCCTGTGACCAGTACCATGGGCCATGGTCGTCGCTCGCGCAGAGGCCAACCCCGCGCTCCTAAGCTGAAGCGGGGCTCTCCTGACTACCTGTTGCCGAACTCTTGCCTGAACAATGTTTATCCTGATATCTCCTGTCCTGACCCTGGCTTGTACAACGACGATGCTGTCTTCTCCTTTCCTGATCCTGCTATGTTTGACAATGAACTGCGCAATCCGGATCAGCCTGCGCGGTCTCAGGTCGGTGCTTTTACAACCCCACCTCAGCCTCGCGGTCCGACCCTGGTTTGTGGCGAGCAGAACCCTGACAGGCGGGATCAGCGCCTGTTGACCGGTGTCGGTGCACTTGATGTAAATAATACCTTCCGGTCACGGCGGTGACCGGCAACAGCTTCAAAAAGGATCCGTCGATCCGACACGTGGCCTCCAGATATCACGGTGTCCAGCCGTCTGGTCCCAGATGACTGCAACCGCCGCAACTCTGTGCTTTGTCCCTAACTGGTACTCAGTAAGGGGTGATGTTCCTATCACTATAGGGCTTCCCTGCAGCACTGCAACCTACTGTATGGTGACTTCAGGATTCTCCTAGGGGCCTGCGGGGAAGAACTGTCCTATGCAGGCGGGTCACTGACCCCCTGCACCCACACTAACTCTTCCTTCACCCTCCGGATCCCCTCTCACTAGCTCAACCTAATAACTGCTGCAGCTGCACTCACTGCACTGTGCCTTCTTGTCAGCGCCCACAGTACTGACAGCTGTGTCACTGACAAGACCACACACACACACCTAAGGGCAGGGTCCCTACCTTAGGAACCTTCCCTCAGAACCTACCCACTAACCTAGTGGGGAGTGGGGCCTGCCTGGGACCTGGGGATAACCTGACCTGGTGTAGGAGCCACTTGCTCCCTACACCCTTCCTCCCCCGTCCTGCTCCCAGCTCCAACTGCCGTTCCTAAGCCCGTGAAAAGTATCTCTTTCCCTGCTCTAGGGAATCCTGGCCTCTCATTGGCCACTCTGGGGCACCTGGTGTATCTGGCCCTAAGCCTCATTGTAGTCCCGCGGAGGCTGCTGTAGCATTGGGGCCACGTGCGCGCTTGTACTGCGCATGCGCGACTCCCTAATGGCCGCCGCAACTCCTTCATACCTTCTGCGCATGCGCGACCACTGTGCATGCACGAGCAGACACAATGGCGGCCCCCGCTAGCCGGGTGCGCCGCCGAGACTCCCAGGACTCGGAGCGCTACCTACTCCGGCCCCCATCTTCTCTGCCGGCGGGTCCGTCGCAGCCTCCGGCGGCACCCGCGACCGCTCGGCACGCAGGCAAGGGGGTCTCTGGAGCTGAAAAGAGACCGGGGCTACATTCTCCCCCTTGTAAAATCTCAACGACCTCGCTTGGGTAGCAGACATATAACAGAGAGTTATGTAATGAAAAATGCATTGCCAAGATTATACAGCAAATCACATGCACTTGTTCAACGGTACCCAACATAATCACGTTGATACCCGAGGCCAGCTGAGTCTCATAGTGGGGTACCCTTAACTGATTGAGGGATTCACTCATGGGAGTCTTTTGGAGCTCAAAATCGTGTGCTACAGTCTCTGATCCCAAACCATCTCCTCCCCCTCGTAGAAGGAATAGTAAGGGGTCTTGGTGCCAGACAATTACCCGGCCATCCGTGGCATGGATGAGGTCTTGCTCTTTTCCTCGGTCCACCACATGGCGAATGAAGCGCTCCATCGTGCGCATGAAAGAGGCAATAATTACCAGAGCGGTCACAGCACAGTCTTGCTTCGCTCCAGCAACCAATCCCTTTAGCGGTGACGTCTTCTGGGGACAGCACAATGTCTACATGCAGGCCCATGTCTTGAGAAGAAAAAGCTTGGAGATTCCTCGTGTAGGAGTAAGCGTTGCGCATTGCCGCTGTACTGGATACCTTGATGAGGTCAAATCTGCTCCATGGTTTGCAGAGATCTTCTAGGGGAGACACATCCACCAGGACGCGATGACGAGGTGAGCCCATCGCCCGGGTGACCCTATCTTTGGAGCCGCCAGGCTCCACGATCATCGGGGAGCTCACACCCGACACCCCTAGGGCAGTCAACTCACCTCTGTCGTCGTTGGCAGGTACTGATCCCAAGCCTGGGACTGATGGTACAATCGTTGAAGACCGGACTGGCCACAGTAGGGCCCACGTGCCCACAGCAGAGTCCGCAGTATATGGGGCAATCAGCCCGTTATCCTCAGCTTCACTTGAGTGGTCTCCCGGCCGGCGCATCACCACGAGTTGTGGGTCGCTGGAATCACCAAGAGCGGATGGGGGTATAGACACCTTACCCTGTGATTCCGGAATCTGCGGTTCTGGAATCTGTGGTTCTGAGGGTGTAACTGAGTTTAGAACTGGGGTGCACGGACCCCCTGGAACATCTGGTATAGCACACTGACTCAGTGCGGCCACAGAGTCGCAGCTGTCCATTTTGGTCAATGTACCTTTCTCTGCCGGTTCTGGCTCTAGATCCGGATCTGGAACCGACATCTGGGGTTCCGACATCTGTGACTTTGCCTTCGGCGGCGCCGGCTCGGGACCTGAGTCGTGAATGTCCATTTGGGCACACGGGCCCTCCACAACCTCCATAGCTGAGGTACGTGGACTAGCAGCGGCGTTGACCGCCGGGGTAGGGACATCAGGCGCCTCTTTCTCCATGGGTTCCGCCATCAGAGGTTCTTGTTCTAGAACTAGGATGTCCCCTTTGAGAGGGTCTGGAAACGTGTCTGCAACAGTGGTTTGGACACACGGGTCCTCTGGGGCCTTGGCATTGACCGGTCCAGCATTGAGGTCGACCGCCTCTTCCTCTGCGGTTTCTGTAGGCTGCAGCAGCTTGGGAAGCAGGAACTGTGCCCCGCAGCAGGCACACTTGGGTCCCCAGGTCAATTCACAACCTGGGAAATCACATTTAGAACATGGACCTTTGAGACACTTCTTCCCTTCCACTCTTGCCACGAACACCCCACGTGGTAGCTGATAGGGATCAAAGTCCTTACTACCAGGCATATTCAGGTCCTTTTGTAAGCATGGACACAAAATAACGGTTACGTTCATTCCTCTTGTTCGCCAGGCTATATACAACTGAGGGTGTGATTTACTGCATCGTCACCTCTCTTATGGTGAACAGACGTGACTGATCGCTGTTCACTGTGCTCACTCACATTGTGGGGGCGGGGCTCTGGTTTTCCCGCCAGTCCCGGACGGGTTTCTGCAAAACAGTTTGGTGCAGCCTGGCAGTCAGCCGCACATGTGCCATTTTGATTTGGCGGGAGCCGCCATTTTATGGGGACTCACTGTTAGCATCCCTTGCTGCAGGAGCCTCAGGAGTATTAGTATCAAATAAGCAGGCAAACCAGCCGATGACGGGTGCCGCCCTCACAGACGCACGTCCCTTACGAAGCCACTCATTGGTGAAATGCGTAGGAGGAGGAGCCAAGGGTCTGTGCTCACATTTGGTGCAGTGGAGTGGAACTACTAGCACTGCAATGTGCATCTGTGAGGGCGGCAACCGTCATCGGCTGGTTTGCCTGCTTATTTGATACTACTACTGCGGAGGAGGATCCACAGCCCTGAGACAACCGGGAAGGGTCGTCGCGTCACATCCGGAAGTGACGTCACACCTGGAAACCCGGCGGGCTGTGCAGAGTCAGCTCTTACCATCGTGACCGGAGGTGTTGATTTGGGAGAACCATCGGGCCCCCACGAGTCATCGGCGGAGGTTGGGTGAGCACACTGAGCATTGGCTCAACCCACGGGCACCTCTCAATATCATATCCCCTTATGTTTAACGTATCCATCTGGGGACACTTCTCTGGTCACAAGACTTTGATCTCAAGCCAGGAGTTTCCTGGTGTTATCCCTCTGACATTCATTTTAGCAGGAACTTGCTTTGTTTGCCTCTCAGTAATGCACCCACTTCCACTTGTTTTTTATTATTATCTTTTGAGTTTATTTTGACAATTGTTGTTATTGTTTGTGATTGTATTGACACAATTTAATATAAAGGTGTTATCTTACCAGTACCCTTTTGACTGCGCTTCCATATTTTTTTCTCTTGCATTACCATTTATCTCAAGGACTGGGGTTCCTTGTTCAGGAAGCTGCATTATCATTTGGGTTTTGGTTTTCTAACACATTTACCTTTTTGTTACCAGACCCCACATGCTCCGGATTGGTTCATGTCACATTATATATTTTATATTTATTCGAATCATTTTATAAGAATTAGTTCAGTATTATAAGTTGCAATTTTTATTTGGCGCACCCACTCTCTTTTTTTCTTTTACACATATGATTGTAACTGGTTTTTACTGTAACGCAATAATAACCTCTTTATAGTGAACCGTGGCAATAACACATATCACATATACTTATACTATAACGCTCATAACACTAGTGGCTCGGCCACTCTCATCAGGAGTAACATCTCCGTCCCTTCACCGCGTGCCCCACACACCGTGTCCTTGTAAAGCAATATATATTTGTATAGGCTCAGTCCTTTGGCCACTTCACTAGTGTCCCCAAAGAGTTGTACCTAAGGCGGGATCAGCGCCTGTTGACCGGTGTTGGTGCACTTGATGTAAATAATACCTTCCGGTCACGGCGGTGACCGGCAACAGCTTCAAAAAGGATCCGTCGATCCGACATGTGGCCTCCAGATATCACGGTGTCCAGCCGTCTGGTCCCAGATGACTGCAACCGCCGCAACTCTGTGCTTTGTCCCTAACTGGTACTCAGTAAGGGGTGATGTTCCTATCACTATAGGGCTTCCCTGCAGCACTGCAACCTACTGTATGGTGACTTCAGGATTCTCCTAGGGGCCTGCGGGGAAGAACTGTCCTATGCAGGCGGGTCACTGACCCCCTGCACCCACACTAACTCTTCCTTCACCCTCCGGATCCCCTCTCACTAGCTCAACCTAATAACTGCTGCAGCTGCACTCACTGCACTGTGCCTTCTTGTCAGCGCCCACAGTACTGACAGCTGTGTCACTGACAATACCACACACACACTCACACACCTAAGGGCAGAGTCCCTACCTTAGGAGCCTTCCCTCAGAACCTACCCACTAACCTAGTGGGGAGTGGGGCCTGCCTGGGACCTAGGGATAACCTGACCTGGTGTAGGAGCCACTTGCTCCCTACACCCTTCCTCCCCCGTACTGCTCCCAGCTCCAACTGCCGTTCCTAAGCCCGCGAAAAGTATCTCTTTCCCTGCTCTAGAGAATCCTGGCCTCTCATTGGCCACTCTGGGGCAGCTGGTGTATCTGGCCCTAAGCCTCATGGGACTTGTAGTCCCGCAGAGGCTGCTGTAGCATTGGGGCCGCGTGCGTGCTTGTGCTGCGCATGCGCGACTCCCTAATGGCCACTGCAACTCCTGCATCCCTTCTGCGCATGCGCGACCACTGCGCATGTGCGAGCTGACACAATGGCGGCCCCCGCAAGCCAGGTGCGCCGCCGAGACTCCCAGGACTTGGAGCACTCCCTGCTCCGGCCCCCACCTTCTCTGCGTGCCGGCGGGTCCGTCGCTGCCTTCGGCGGCACCCGCGACCGCTCGGCGCGCAGGCAAGGGGGTCTCTTGAGCTGAAAAGAGACCGGGGCTACACTAGCAATTTTTTTGTTTAAGATATTTACATTTATTTATGTTTGTTCATAATTTTTCATGTTTGTAGAGATATCTCTTTGCTATTGAAATAGAATATAGTTAATCATAATTTCAAATAATTTCTATATGTTAAATTTACAAGTGTATATAGATCCCAACAGACACAGGGCCTCATGCAGAGAGCATAGAATTTTAAAATTGGCGAATTTCATAAAAAGTAGCTTTTTTGGAGAGTTTTATTCTCCATATGCAGAAAAGTGCGAATTCTGCTATGTTTAACATGGATGCGTGTGGCGAGTTTAAATTGGCGAGATGCGCGCTTCAGAAACGTGTAAAAACAAATTTGCGCCTTTTTGTTCCCCTTTACTATAGGCGGCGAGCGCCATCTTGCCATCTTTTCCTGGCGCGGCAAAAATGCGAGAATCGCGCCATTTTCTTGGCGCGAACAGCCGCTACATGCCGTTCGCACCTCTCTGCATTCGGAGAGTTTTAAAAATGGCGAGATGGAGGTTCTCGCCAGCCGCGAGGCGAGTTTTAGCAATAGAAAAAACAAAATGGCGTGTTTTTCGTAACTCGCCATTTTCTGCCGGTTTCTGCGCGAAATTGTACAAAAAATGGCGAATTTCGAAATAACGATGCTCTCTGCATGAGGCCCACAGTCTTTTTGTTTGTGTGTATATATATATATATATATATATATATATATATATATATATATATATATATATATATATATATATATGTAGCCCTTTTTGTGACTGCATGCACTAAGGAACTACGGGTGTTGCATGTACCTGTGGCTTCAGGAGCTCTGAGCCTCCGCTATTTGGGAGCCTGGGGTCATACCCTTACTTATCACGGTGCAGCGCCTCCACTTGCCCAGGATCCCCATGATAGAGAATATACCCTAAGCAAGAACATAACAACCATATTGTGCAACAGCAACCTTTTATGTATTATGCATAATGAACGGAATAAATGCAGAATATATATCTTAACGTTACACACACACAGTGGCTCGGCCACACCTTATCAGGGATAATGTTCTGTACACAGGTGGCTCTGCCACTCTCCCTAGGAGTATGTCCTATAACCAGTATCTGTATTATACCATATGGTTTCACACTGATGTCCCCAATTAGTTAGTGGGAGGCGGGATCAGTGCCAGTTGACCGGTGTAGGTGCACTTGTAGACAATGATACCTTCCGGTCACTGCGATGACCGTCACACTCCTCACAGGGTCCTTAGCGTTGTTCCAGCCTTTCGCCGACACTCCGTTATGCTACGTCGTCTGTATCCAATCCAAGATGGCGACCGCAGCTCCGCAGCTCAAACCGCACTAAAGGGAAACGTCCCTAACAGCTATGGCCGTCCCTACAAAACGGCACCCTACGATGACAGGGGAATGCTCCTCGGGCCTGGGGAATGTCTCTCACCTAAGCGGGAAGGTCACTGACCCTCCGCTCACGCACACGAGGTTCCGCCAACCTCCTCCTTCACCTCCCTCTCGTGTCTCACCCACCGCCCACACGCATCCTGTTCCTCTATCCAGAGTCTCACACCCGATTGGTCCTCAGCCTCAGCTGACTCTCTCACAGTTCATAGTTCAGAGTTGTTGCCCTTCGCGCGCTTCTCTCGCGCATGCGCAGCCTAACTGTACACGGTGACCTTGCTGGCAAAAGGACAATATGGCGCTTCCTTTGCAAATGACAACGCGGAACCTTTATATATATGCACATCCTTACATTCTCCCCTCTCCAGAATCCAACGTCCCCGCTGGTCTACCTAAACCACATATATATAACTATTTACACGACCCTCTCTTTCCTAGATTAGGTTACACATTTCGTTAAACAGTACCATCACAGCTTGCATCCTATGCCGAGCCCACTGCTGAGCCTCATAATGGGGTGCCCCAAATTGATCATATGCCATCCGCATGGGAGGCTGACTGGTTCTTTGACTTCGCCGAGGTTGATTCTCCTCTGCTTCCTCTGCAGAGTATCCAGTCTCAACTGGTATTTCCATCTCTACCCTTGAGGGGTTTTCAGCATTAGTACAGTCTCTCTGGGGTGTGAAACAGGGACTTTGTGGATCAAGGGACTGACTCGCTGGGGTCAAATGGTCAATGTTCGGGCCAAGAGGCTCTTTACCCGTGGCTCCTTCGGGAGATGCCCCCACGGCCGGAAGGCCCCTTAGAGAGGTTCCTTCCATTGGATCCTCAGAGGTGGCAATTTTTACAGTCTCTGGGCCATCCTCTGTGTGTTCAACTTCTCCATCTATGGGCGTGGCTGGAACTTCCAATTCGTCAGTCCCTACTTGAGGTATGGGAAGTAGATGATTCCTATGCCATACTTTTACGCGGCCTTCGGAATCCTTGATCCTGTACACAGGAAGGCCAGGCATCTGTGACTCCACCTCATACACACCTTCCCGCCACCGGTCCGCCAATTTATGCTTCCCAGGAACACCTAAGTTGCGTAAGAGGACCGCATCTCCGGGGTGAATTTCCTTGTGACGTACTTTGTGATCGTAGCGCCTTTCATTTCCCGCATTCAATTGCGCTGTCGTCCGTTCAGCCAATTTATAGGCCAGCTGTAAACTGTCCCTTAGCCGCTGTACATATCAAAAATGCGTTCTATTGGATACCCCATCGGTAGATATCCGCAGACGCACATCCACCGGTAACCGGGCTTCTCTTCCGAACATCAAAAAATACGGGGTATACCCGGTGGACTCATGTCGGGTACAATTATACGCATGTACCAAGGCCTCGACGTGTTTACTCCACTCCGTCTTTTGCGGGCTCGTCAAAGTTCCTAACATATCTAACAAAGTGCGATTGAACCGTTCAGGCAAAGCATCCCCTTCAGGGTGATACGGGGTAGTACGCGACTTGGCAATGTTCAGTAGTGTGAGTAACTCCCGTATCAGTGTACTCTCAAAATCCCTGCCCTGATCAGAGTGAAGACGATTGGGTAACCCATAGTGAATGAAATATTTCTCCCACAGTACTCGGGCCACCGTTACGGCCTTCTGGTATTTCGTAGGGAACGCTTGGGCGTACCTAGTGTAGTGGTCAGTGATCACGAGAACATTACTAACGCCCCGACTGTCGGGCTCGATACAGAGAAAATCCATACACACCAAGTCCATGGGCCCCGAGCTTTTCAAGTGTGCCATGGGGGCCGCCCTGGTGGGCAGCGTCTTTCTTTGCAAACAGCGATTACACCTCCGACAATGTCGCTCCACGGACTCCCTCATTCTAGGCCAATAGAACCTATCCTGTAGTAGCCCAAATGTCTTGTCAATGCCCAGGTGGCCATGGTCATCGTGAAGGGCCCGGAGAACTAGGGTTCTCAAGCGTTCCGGCAAAAACAGCTGGCGCCGATCGGGATGGTTATGATAGGGTATCACCCGATATAACAAACAATTGTCCATTTCGAACTTCCCAAACTCATTTAACAGGAGTTTCACCAAGTCTTTGGGGGCTCGCTTCAGTATAGAAGGGTTATCTTGTTGTACCGCTTGACGGGCTAGCTCCACTATGGGGTCTTGAGTTTGATAATGCACTAGATCCCTCCACGAGATGATATTATCTTCAGTGATGTTCATCCCTTCTCGACCTTGATAGGCCCCAGGAATAGCCCGCGACTGACATCCCAACGAGTCAACAACCCGTAATTCCGAGAATGCTACTTGGTCGTCGACTACCGGAGCCACGGAGCAGAGGGCACGAATCCCGGGACCCGGTATCTCTTCCCAGACTTCCTCATCAGGGGTGGATTGAAGGCCAGGTCGACGAGACAGGGCGTCGGCACCTATGTTGGTGGGTCCGGGTTTGTATTTAAGGTTGAACCTGTAGTTGGCTAGAGCAGCTAACCAACGGTGTCCCGTGGCGTCTAATTTGGCAGATGTATTTATATATGTCATGGGATTGTTGTCCGTACGTACTTCGAACTGTACCCCATACAGGTAGTCATGCAGTTTGTCCACCACAGCCCATTTTAGCGCCAAGAATTCCAGTTTATGGACCGGGTAGTTCTGTTCGCTAGGGGTCAAGCTTCGGCTCGCATAGGCCACCGGACGTAGCCCGGTCTCATACTTCTGATGCAAGACCGCTCCTAAGCCGCTAAGGCTAGCATCGACATGTAGGACATATTCTCGTTCTGGGTCCGCATAGGCCAAGACGGGAGCCTGAGTGAGGCTGGCCTTTAAGTTCATGAAGGCCTGTTCACATTCTGGGGTCCATGTCTCCCCAAAGGGCGTCTGTGCCGTGATTCCCTTCCTCTCGGTTTCTCCCGGATATACCTTTAGAAGATCGTTCAATCGCTTGGCCTTGCTAGAATAGCCCTCAACGAACCGGCGATAATAGCCACAAAATCCCAGAAGGACCGCAACTCTTGGACGTTATGAGGTCTAGGCCAATTCACCACCGCCTCTATCTTCCCTGGATCGGTGGATACTCCATCAGCCGATACAATATGACCCACATACGTCACGGAGGATCGACAGAACTTGCATTTGTCCAGAGACAGTTTTAGACCCTCCCCCTGAAGTCTATCCAGCACCTTCATCAGCCTCTCGGAGTGCTCCTCTAGAGTCTGCCCGAACACGATAATATCGTCCAGGTACACCAAGCATTCTCGCGGGTTCAGGTCTCCGAGGGTTTTTTCCATTAATCTCTGGAACGTGGCCGGGGCCCCGCAGATCCCTTGTGGCATGCGGGTAAATTGGTAAAACCCTAATGGACAGATGAAGGCCGTTTTTTCTTGGTCTTCCTGGCCCATGGGTACTTGGTAGTACCCGGACCTGAGATCGAGCACACTGAACCATTTACTTCCCGTCAGAGCGTTCAGGAGATCCTCGATTCGGGGCAGTGTATACTGATCGGGGATAGTACGGGTATTCAGAGTTCTGTAATCCACACAGAGACGGACCGTCCCGTTCTTCTTGCGGACTACCACGATGGGTGAGGCGTAAGGGCTCCGAGATTCCTGCACGATGCTAGCCGTTTCCATCTCGGCGAGTAATCTCCTCACTTCTTCAACATCCCTGGGGGCAAGCCGGCGGGAGCGCTCCCGGAAGGGGGTAGCATCGCTCATTCGGATGGTATGGTGGGCACTGCGACTGCACCCCACATCCATATCACTAGTGGAGAACACACTCCTTCGGTCGTGTAGCTCGTTCTGCAGTCTCTTCCTCCATTCATCCGGGAGTGGCGAGTCGCCGAAGTCAAATTCCAACACTGAATCAGAGGTAGTAGGGGAGCACCTAGATTGTCTCGTCTGGACCTTCTCCTCGGGAGTCACGGGGTATATTCTTCCCAGCGTCTGCCGCCGGTCAATAGTCATGGGAAACGGGGATATATTCTGCACGTACACCCAGGTGCGACTCGGAATCTTCCCGGGCCATTTCTTTACGGAGGCCAGTACTTTGTAGCCCAACCGTTGTTCGTCTTGGGCCACACTTTCCACGGTGAAGAGTTGATCCTCCGACCGTCGTCGGGGGTAGTGGCAAGCAGCGACCATCATTCGTCCTTCCCCCGGGGGAATTTGAGTCAGCCCCCATTCTTGGCTGTAAAGGACGCCATACTCCTCTTCAGTCGCAATTTTACCGCAGACCTCTTGGAGGGCGGGGCAGGCCGCTAGGGCCAGCAGCGGGGCTTCTCCCGCTTCCTGCAAAAACTGGCGGAATACCGCGCGCACAATGTCAGCGTTGGTCCCCAAGATGATTGGGGCGCTGGGGTGGTCCTGAGGTTCGGGGCACACTAAGGCCTCCACTTCCATGGGGTGATGTTTACCCGTGTTCAGCTGGAGAATATCTAACTGCACCTTTACTACTCCGTCTATGGGGTAATCCTCATGACTCAATCCCCGTAGTCGCAAGGCATCCGCAGATAGCAACGGCAATTGGTGTACACTGGCGACACACTTTATTCGAGCTCGGCTAGTCCCACGAATTCGGGTATACCCGGGTGTATTGAGGTTTGTGACTGTTTTCTGCCCGAGTGCATTGAGGTATTTTCCAGGCAGGGATTGAAGCATTTTATTCCCGCTGGCTGCAATACTGCACAGTATATATATATATACTGCATTACAATTCATGAATTTATGCCATCTGGTAGACACGCGAAGCATTGCAGCCTATTAAATCCTAATCATTATCATTTAACAGATCAGCCGCCCGTCAGCCAGGCATGAACCCAGGCTGGGAAGGCAAACACAACGGGGCTTGTCAGAGGTGAGGAGCGGCGCATTCCAGGTATCTGCCAGGTACATACTGGGTATTTGCTCGAATAAAGTGTGTCGGTGCAGTAGGTGTTGGTCGTAGAAGGGCCGGTATACGATGGTCACTTGGGATCCCGTATCCAACAAGGCGGCGGCGTAGATGCCCTCGATAACTACCCGAATAATGGAGACGGGCCAATTCAGTGGCTCTGAGAGGGCGGTGATGCCTTTTCATCCTCCAGAGTTTGGCACGGCATTGACTGCGCCGGTCGGGACGACGTCCTCCACAAGGTGGGGCAGCGGGCCCGTAAATGTCCCATCTTTCCGCATGCGTAGCACTGCATTTGGCTGAGGTAATCCTCGCCTCTCCTGGTTGGTGAACTTCGCCCGGTCGGGGGACGAGATCTGGGTGTCACTGGGGGGGTGACATCCTCGGGGTCGGGATCCCCAGATTCGGGCACGTCGGGCTTGGGTTCCACTTTCTTGACTTCCTTACTCCCGGGCTGTGGCTTCTTCCCGGTGGCTAGGTCACGCCCTAACAACACCGTCTCGTGCGCTTGGATCCATTAGGTCGTGAAACGACAAGGCTTGTCCGGGCGTTAGGCAGCTACTGACCCGCACCGACACGGGGTGTAGGGGTAGGAGCCCCCTCAACAGCTGAGTGGTGCGTAGGCCGTTGGCTTCTATCCTCGGCAACACGCCTTTCCTCACCAGATTCCAAAGGTCCAGGTGTAGTCGCCTGAGAAAATCGGACACCATTTCCCCTTCCTTCTGGGCTAACGCATGGAATTTGGCCATCAAAGCATACGTGTCCACCGGAGCTCCATACGCCTTTGTCAGGCAGTAGATGAGATCTGCCGCATCAGCTTCCGGATTGTCATCTCGGTAGTAGTGCACCATGTGGGACGCGGGGGGCCGTAAGCACTCAACGATGCGCTGTCTGCGGACCGCGTCCGTGCAGGTCCATTCAGGCAGTACCTGTTCGGTATGATCCAACCAGTCCTCTATCCCTACTTCCCCTTGGGGCGTGGGTTTCTCACCGGAGAAGGCCTTTAACTTCCTGTACTGGAGCGACTGGGTGGTGTTGTGGAGAGCGGCGGCTATGGCGGGAATAGAGGTGTCTCCCGGTAAGCTATCCCCGACTGCGGGGTAAGTGTCCAATCTTGATAAGCTAAGTCGGTTGAGGCCAGACCGCAGGGCGGACGGGGTGGATGAGGAGCCTAGGCTCAGGGCTGCCGGCCAGCGAGGGTGCAGGCCACGGTCAGGGGAGTGGTCGGGGCTTCCGGTCGCGGCACCTACGGCGGGTGTATACTCTCTCTGTGGGGTGGAGGTGGCCAGGGGCGCAGGGGTGTCCGCCTGGACTATGGGGCAGCGCACCCCCGGGGCCTCGGGCAGCAGCAGTATACGGGGCAAAGCCTCGGGGCATATATCTTGTTCAGTGGCATACAAGACCCGGCGCCAGGCCTGGTCGCGGTCATAGAAATGGTCTTGTACTTGGGCATTGTCCAGGAGCGGAAGCTTTCGGACCTGCTCGGTCACTGTGCCTAACGAGATCGTGGCGGGGACGTGGCCCAGCGCGAAAGCACGGTTCAAGGGAATCCCGCGCCGCTGGGCCCACTTGCGCACCTCGAGCGCCGAGGGCACCGACATGATGTGGGTTGGTTGCACAATAGAGACAAAAAAAAATGTGGGGGCACCCCAGGTCTAAGATCTCAGCAGCGCCTCCAAATGTAGCCCTTTTTGTGACTGCATGCACTAAGGAACTACGGGTGTTGCATGTACCTGTGGCTTCAGGAGCTCTGAGCCTCCGCTATTTGGGAGCCTGGGGTCATACCCTTACTTATCACGGTGCAGCGCCTCCACTTGCCCAGGTTCCCCATGATAGAGAATATACCCTAAGCAAGAACATAACAACCATATTGTGCAACAGCAACCTTTTATGTATTATGCATAATGAACGGAATAAATGCAGAATATATATCTTAACGTTACACACACACAGTGGCTCGGCCACACCTTATCAGGGATAATGTTCTGTACACAGGTGGCTCTGCCACTCTCCCTAGGAGTATGTCCTATAACCAATATCTGTATTATACCATATGGTTTCACACTGATGTCCCCAATTAGTTAGTGGGAGGCGGGATCAGCGCCTGTTGACCAGTGTAGGTGCACTTGTAGACAATGATACCTTCCGGTCACTGCGATGACCGTCACACTCCTCACAGGGTCCTTAGCGTTGTTCCAGCCTTTCGCCGACACTCCGTTATGCTACGCCGTCTGTATCCAATCCAAGATGGCGACCGCAGCTCCGCAGCTCAAACCGCACTAAAGGGAAACGTCCCTAACAGCTATGGCCGTCCCTACAAAACGGCACCCTACGGTGACAGGGGAATGCTCCTTGGGCCTGGGGAATGTCTCTCACCTAAGCGGGAAGGTCACTGACCCTCCGCTCACGCACACGAGGTTCCGCCAACCTCCTCCTTCACCTCCCTCTCGTGTCTCACCCACCGCCCACACGCATCCTGTTCCTCTATCCAGAGTCTCACACCCGATTGGTCCTCAGCCTCAGCTGACACTCTCACAGTTCATAGTTCTGAGTTGTTGCCCTTCGCGCGCTTCTCTCGCGCATGCGCAGCCTAACTGTACACAGTGACCTTGCTGGCAAAAGGACAATATGGCGCTTCCTTTGCAAATGACAACGCGGAACCTTTATATATATGCACATCCTTACATATATATATATATATATATATATATATATATATATATATATATATATATATATATATATATATATATATATATATATATATATATATATATATAATGAATGGACTTGTTGTCCACTGGTGAATTTATGTTTTTTTTTTACATTTTATTTATAAGGATAAACCTAAATGTTCAGCTTTTTTGTTGTGGAAAGTTAAGAGACATCTTTTTATTGTGTTAAAAGAGACAATGCGAGTCAATCTATGATATCCTAATCCTTACCTTGCCTTCTCACTTTTACAGGACCTATCAGAAAATTAGGAGGGGAGAGGTGGCACTCTACCTGTGCATGGTCTTGCTCACCACACAGTTACATCACACAAAAGGATAGTAACAAGTGGAGGACAAACCCATTCCAACTCACAGCTTACAATGTCTCAATTTAAGGGGGTCATTATCTAGAATCCTTGGTTGTGTGATACGGCAGGCATTAGCTTATAGGATCTGTCACGGGAGACCAGGGTTATTAACAGCTTTTCCTACCGGGATCATTTGATTGAGCAAGACAAAGCAGTAAAATAAATTGTCATTTATTCCAGCATTTGACATACACACAAAGTAACACAATTTACACTGAAAACACACTTACTGGGAACGGGGCTAACGAAATAATTCTTCCTTGAAATGAAATGTTAACAAACGACCTCTATAGGAGCCCTTTCCAATGACCGGGATGTACGCACGAAAGTCTTGGAACGCAATTCGGCATGCAATCCCAGCCGCGACCGCCACGTCCTCAAAAAGTGGGACTTAGAAAATTTCTTGAGTCAAAATCTCTGAAGCCGGCTCGTGTCTATTCTTCACAGAGCATCTTTGAATTTGCCGCTGATGGTTTGGCACTTGGAATCTGAGGTTCTGATTGGCTGCAAGGTTTCTTATAGATTTTAGAGTCAAATTCAGAAACCACTACAACCAATCAGCGCGTGGGAATTCTCCTGCCAGCCTATCACCGATTTGCCGGTATTGCCGGTATTCTAAAGCCGGGTGGGCACCGATTTGGATTCTGCTAAGGAGCATGTGCCATCCTGGCACCTCTGCCTCTTAGCATATCAAGCCCACCCACTGTCCAGGCTCAGCAGAATCTGGGGCAGGGCAAATGGTCACCGGATAGCCCTTTGTTAGCCTAGGACGGAGGTACTCAAGTATAACTACTGTTCTAAATCCTGTTCTAACACCTTCGCATCCCTCTGGCTTTCAACTCCGGGTCTCGAGTAGACGCAGTGGCGCCATGCTTGGCAGCCACCTGGTCGCTCGGAACCACGGACTTGGAATCCCACAGCCACATACAATGATACAAGCATTCCAATTTATTAAATAAAACCTTTACTAATATTTTCTCTGCTTATGTGTCTTTGTGTTTTAATGGGCCTAAGTCTTTTGGTTCGGTGTCAGGGACAGAATAAGAATTAATGTTCCCTACTCTTACCAGCCTTATCCCTGGCACACTGCACAACCCTGACTTAAACTGTATTTACACAATTTTTTTTGTAGCTTTTAGACATAGCTATAGCACCCCTGAAGCCCTATACCAGGTCCAGGGTGACATGGGAATGGTCTGGGCATCCTACCTTATGCTAGGGACCCCAGGACCCTTCTGGGGATAACTTTATTCCCCATGCCCCTCTTACTTTTCCAGTTTGTGCTGAAGCAGGGAGCCCTGGTGGTGAGTTGCAAGAATGTTTCCAGGGTAGGATTTTGCCAGAGCACTGTGCTTCAATGTGCCCGAGAATCTTACCTGATTCCCGGGTACATCTTTGGGGTGTCCCATAACTCAGGAACCCCGCTACATAGCAACAATCTGATTGAAGTTTCTCTGCAAAACCCACCCTTAAACTGACAACCTCGCGAGCTCCGCTGCCCAGCACCCCTGGAAAGGCAAAACCACAAAAATACTGAATTGTCGCATAATTTATACACAATCTCAGTGATGCATACACGACAGTTGGGTCCAAGAGCTGACACTCTAGGACCTTTACACATGGATCAGGGGTAACCAAGTGGGCTTAACCTTTATTATTGAGCCTGGTTACCCCCTCACCGTCACAGAATCCCATGTTAAAATACAAAAGAAGTAAAGAGTGAGTGCTCAATTGCATTTCATTACCCAGAATCCCTGTCTACAGTTGACGCATTGTATGCTAAGAGATAATGGGGAAAGGCAGGGTTGCAGGCCTGTCTGAGACATGTGAATATGTTCACAAGTAGTATATTTATGTATTAGTATCCTTTTCACTTGAGCTATTTATGTGTATTTGCCAAGGAATTTTTGGTGTGGTATATTTATTCAGGAGCCTGTCCTGTTATTCCCCTTTACCACCATGCAGGAGACCCAGGGCCCCCTGTTACCAGCAGGTATGCACCACACAAAGCCATGTAACCAGAGTAGCATTCCCCCTAGGAGACCCTATGTGAGATTGGGTGGGGGAAACAGGGTTACCAGTATTATTAGCTAATCATTTATATCTACCATTCTTTGCAGGTGCGGATTGGAGACAGATATTGGCCCGGCGATATCTGTGTTACCAGCCCTCCTCCAACGACGCAGCATCATATGACGTCACGTTGTCATGTTGTCATGGAGACGCATCGCCATGTGATGTCA